>NC_137851.1:27625702-28250702 GCF_948465745.1 Chenopodium album | reverse complement strand
ACATTCATAACGCCATGGGGCACTTACTGTTACACGGTAATGCCATTCAGGTGGAAAAACGCGGGTGCCACTTACCAAAGAGCAGCGACTGCCTTACTACATGACATGATGCACAAAGAAGTTGAAGTCAACGTGGATGATATGATTGTAAAATCGAAAGATCGTCAAGGACATCTAGTAGCCTTAAGAAAATTCTTCGAAAGGCTAAGAAAATACAACATGAGGTTAAATCCATCTAAGTGTGCTTTTGGAGTCACCTCAGGAAAACTTTTGGGATTGTCATTACCTCTAGAGGAATAGAGATAGACCCAACCAGGATTAAAGCAATCATGTCAATGCCGCTGCCCAAAACCGAGAAACAGATTCGAGGATTCATTGGCCGATTGCAATACATAAGTAGGTTCATATCCAAGTTAACCACAATATGTGAACCAATAGTAAAAAAACTAAAAAAGAATGTGCCAGTAATATAAGACGATGAGTATCAAAAAGCCTTTGAAAAGGTCAAAGCTTATCTCGCTAATCTTCCCGTATTAGCACCAGCGCTCCTGGGAATCCCTCTTAGGTTGTATTTAACAGTCACCAAAGAGGCAATGGGGGCCATGCTCGCACAAGAAGTAGAAGGAAAAGAAAACACCATCTACTACTTAAGTAAAAAGATGCTCGAGTATGAAGTACACTACACACCACTTAAGAAATTGTGCCTCGCATTAGTGTGGGCCACAACCAAGTTAAGATACTACATGCTCGTTCATACAATCTATGTGGTATCTCGGATGGATTCGCTAAAATATCTCTTCAAGTAATCTACACTTAATGGGCGAATATCAAGATGGATAGTCAATTTAGCCTAATTTGATGTAAGATTTATGCCTCAAAAGGCTATCAAAGGATCAGTTGTCTCGGACTTCTTAGCGGATTTCCCAATAGAAGATTCGACGCCTATAGATGAAAATGAGTTTCCAGACGAAGACTCAATGCTTACAGAAGATGATACTTGGACATTATACTTTGACTGAGCATCAAACCAAAAGGGTTGTGGTGTAGGAGTATTATTAGTTTCACCTAAAGAGGAACATGTCCCAATCACCATAAAGTTAGATTTTGACGTTACCAACAACACTGCAGAATATGAAGCATGCGTGGTTGGTCTCGAAACAACTTTGGCATTAGGAGTAAAGAAACTTCGAATATTCGGAGACTCTTCTTTGATCATCAATCAAATTTCCAAAGGATTGAAAGTAAGGAGTGAAATCTTGGCCCCTTACTAAACATATCTGGAAACTCTCACTAACCAGTTAGAAAAGGTAGAATACACATATCTACCAAGAGAGGAAAATCAATTTGCTGATGCCTTGGCAAGACTAGCCTCGATGGTTAGAATTCCCACGGAAATTGAGCAAATGCCTTTGACAATAGAAAAGAGGCATAAACCCGCTTACATTCAAGCTACAGAAGACGATGAAGTAGTCCAAGAAGAAGAAGTACCTTGGTATACGAACATCTTCAACTATGTAACCAAAGGAGAATATCCGCTCCACGCTAACAAGAGAGCAAAATGAGCCTTAAGACTTTTGGATTCCCAATATGTGCTCATAGACAATGAGCTACACAAAAGGGTACCTAAAGGTTGAGCTCTTTTGTGTATAGGCAAAAAGGAAGCCCAAAAGGCAATGAGAATAGTCTATAAAGGAGTATGCGGAACTCATGTGAATGGCAAGATGCTATTCCAAAATATAATGCGCGAAGGATATTATTGGACCACCATGAATAGAGACTTTCATTATTATGTAAAAAGATGCCCTAAATGCCAAATATATGCTAACTTGCAGCACGTTCCTCACTCCTTTACACCTACACTTCACCATAGCCATTCTTAACATGGGGAATAGATATCATTGGAAAGATCACTCCTCCTGGACAGGAGGTCATGAATACATCCTAGTAGCAATTGATTACGTCACGAAGTGGGTCGAGGCAGCATCATATACAAAAATCACTGCCAAGCATGTAGCACTCTTTATCGAAAGGAACATTATATGTCGATATGGAGTCCTACATGAAATGATAAGTGACAATGGAAGTCACTTTCAAACAGAATGTGAAGAGTTGCTACAAAAGTATGGCATTCAACATCATCACTCTTCCCCATATAGGCCTCAAGCAAATGGTGCAGTAGAGGAAGCCAATAAGAATTTAAAGACCATCATTGAGAAAATGACAGAAAAGTAGAAGGATTTGCCTGACAAACTCCATTTCGCTCTTTGGGGATATTGCACGTCAATTCACTCATCAACAGGAAATACGCCATTCTCCTTAGTCTATGGAATGGATGCCGTACAACCTGTAGAGCTAGAAATACCTTCCTTACGCATTGCATTGGAAAGTAAACTCGATGAAGTCCAATGGACTAGGGCGAGATATGAGGAGCTAATTCTACTTGGTGAAAAACGACTAGAAGCTCTACATCATACTCAATGCTACTAAACTCGTATGGTTAGACACTTTAACAAGAAGGTAAAGACAAGACACATCAAAAGTAGGAGACTTGGTGTTGAAGGCATTAAGGAAAAATGTTCTAGATCAAAGAGGCAAATTTAGGCCTAATTGGTCTGGACCATATATTGTCAAAACCATCCTATCGGGAGGTGCCGCAAAGCTAACTGATATGGATGGCAATGAATTCTTAAATATGAAAAATCTTGACCAATTTAAAAAGTACTACCCATAATCTTCACAAATATCAATTCGTCAACAATAGAGCTACGTTTGGCCTAATTCCTTAGGAAAGGATATGTAGGCAACCCTTTACAAGGTGCGGCCACTTTAATCTTCACAAATATCAATTCGTCAACAACACAACAACCGGCGCGCAAAAATCGAGTCCAGCGCGACACGCCGCATCTGTCGTGCAACGACAGGAAGCAGCGCATCGCGACAAACAAATTGTCCTGCGATAAGTTCAAAATCGCAACGCCAGAAGTTCTGCATCTATTTGGGTAAATTTCGGTGTTTTTCGGAAATTTTCGACTTCCGTACTCGAATAATTTTCGGAAATAATTCAAGACGTTTTCATTGCTTTAATTTTTAATATAAAAGTTGATTTAATAAAGCCGAAAATTGCATTAATAAAATAAAGTAAAAATTACAGTATTGATGGAATTTTAAATAAAGCTTAAAAATAAAATTGACTTAAAATTAAAACTGTTTAATAAGTTGAAGGTAAAGCAATGCTCTAATTTATCTTCTCTTTTCTTGTCTGCCTCTTCTTCATCATCCATCACCTTTGCTAGTAGGCATCCTTTAGAAGATCTACACTCGATTTTGGTGTTGATGGTTTCTCCAATAGCCATTACACTGTGCTTCTTTTCAACCAACACTTTCTTTTCTAAAGAGTCAGCTTTTCTTTTCTCTTTACCCTTAGTAGTATTTTTCTTCTTAGGCATAACAGGAGTCTTGAATTCAACTCTTTCACCCAAGCGCTCCTTAGGAGGAATTTTCTTATCCCTTAGGCGATCCTTCACATTGGGCTTACTCAGCTTCCGGGTCTTGTTCTTGTCCTTTTGAGTTCTACCAAGTAGTCATTGCTTCACATCTCTAGATAAAGAAGGTGGGACCTCTTGGGTAACAACTTCCCATAAAGGTCCCAATAGTCATCAAACCTCTCTACATCTTGTGAAACAGGAAATTCATAGGGACGACGAAGATCACCAGAAGAGACGGTTTGAGTAAGACCATATTGCCTTCTTACCCTAGAAGGGTAATAAAAAGTCAACTTTGACAAGCTAGGAAGACGGCAAAAAGGTTGACTGTTGACACCAACCATCTTCTCAATTTTCCACCAGGGAACGACCCACTTGATGGCAAAATCGCAAGTTTCAAAAATTCTACTCCACTCCCGGGGACCTATCTTTATGGAAAAGCATTTCTTCTGTCTTACGAAGCAATTTGGTGTATATTTGTCAACATTGTCAGGAGGGCTAATTAATTCAAGTCTCTCCATTAACCATATATGCACAAATTCAATGCAAATAATTAGTATTACTATACAAAATTAAATATTTCTGATTTTTATAATTAAAAGTATTGATTTTCTACCTATAATAAAATTGGAGAACCTCGAAGAGATGCTTGTGGATTCCTTTTTAATTCATATAAACCAAGCATGGTTTCTCCAACAATCAAAGGCATTGGATTTCTACCTGATTCAATTTGCTCCATGGCAGATGCTAAAATCGCTTGACCCTCCTGAATATTACCACTAGTGAGGAGATATTGGTTTAACATGCAAAAAAGGAAGGCTCTCCTCCTATAAACATGAAAAGACTCGGAGCGTGGTCTGTCAAAATAAAAATATGCAAATTCCTTCAGATTAACCACATTCCCATACACTATGTCTTTTAAGTCCTTGTCCCTAAGGTTAAGGAAACGCTCAAAATCTTTATAATAATACTCGCTTACTTTGGGAATTATCGCAAGATTTAGGGAAGGGAAGCCTAGAATGGCACCAAATTCTTTCGGTAAAGGACAAATTTCGTCATAACCTAGTCTAAAGCAATGAGTATCTGAATCCCAATACTCTAAAGTGGTATGAATAAAGTCTATGTCAAGATCTACCCCCTTAATACCATCTATATCCCCCAAGTGAAAAAAGTCAAGCTCTTTTCTCTCCTAAGCGGTCAAAGACCGGCACTACTCACGAATAAAATCGCTAAAACTCTTAGACATGATTACTTGATGAGAAATAAAAGCTAGAATTATTTTTAATCTGTTAGATGTTACAGGATCGACAGATTTGGGGCTATTTATGCACGAAACTAACGCAAATCGAATCTTGAAAGGCTCCGGGAAAACATCACCAGCGCCATGCGACAGAAATTACGCATCGCGACAGCTAAGTGCAAGCCACGTCAGCTTCACGCGCTACGCTAACCGATTTTTTTTCGACTTTGACTGCGATTTGTACTATGATTTTACGGTTTTTACCTTTTTCAAAGCCATATCCACTCAAATTCAACCTTATCTCAAACACTTGTTCCATATTTGATTATTTTGAGTTTAACTAAATTTAAGCTTATTTTAGTCAAACTCGACTTTTATTTTTCATTTTTTCTTTTTAGGGGAGAAATTCGGATACCCTCCATTAATAATACAAATGACGGAATTTTTTGCGCAAAAATTAGTCATATTTTTCACACACTCACATGCACACAAAATGAAAAATAAAAAATGCAAGGCTAAAATAAACACAGTAATCACAAGATATATATACAAAGTGTCTAACACAAGTGATGAGTCAAAATAAGCAAAGTCCTACAAAATCAAAATAAAATATACACAGGTACAACTATGATGGCGGAGCACGCAAATGTGGAGGAACATCAAACATGTCAAGAAAACTGTATAGACCAAGGAGTCAAACCCTCGCCTGTAGCCTGATCAGTAGTAGTCGGGATCGAGAGAGTAGGGCCAGCCCATCCAGGCTCACCCTGCTGGTGGGCTCCCAAATCCTGAGGTTGCTGTGGCTACTACGACGACGAGCCAACCTCGTACGTCCCACCACCCGCTAAAGAAGCCGATGTCGGCCTCCCCGATACACCCTCAGACGAAGAGTCAGAGCCCTCTAGTCTCACAGTATGGTCCGACTCTGCTCGACCGTCCTGACTCCCAGCTGAAGTACTGTGACGTCTCAAGTCAGACCCCCCGATCTCTCCCTCCTAGCCTCAAGTCTCGTACGAGTATGCATCGGATGAGCAGGCTGAAATAGAAAAAGCAACTAAGTCAACTACAGAAAGATAAATATAAACAACCATAAGAGGAAGCCAAGAGAAATACCTCCATGCCGTCATCACCACGACGACACATAGCTCGGTGGCTCAACCACACAAGCTGGTAACGGAAGGCGTCCATGCCTCTCGCCATCCTCGTCAGCACCTCACGAGAAAACTGTCAAGGTCGCAAAGTAAGAAATAACCAAAGTATATATGCAAATAAGATGACAAATAAAGCGGCTTATCGAGGAACTGACACAACAAGCAATCACGGCAAGCAATTACAGCAAAACATCAACACAACAAGCATTCAAGCGAAGCATCGGTAGAAAGAGGATCACAAGGAAACGAGATCTTTGACGACTTTCACTAGGATGAGAAAGTTGTCAATTAAATAATCAAGTCAAGGCACAGACGAGAAATTGGAGATAGATACAAACAGTAATCTCCGACGATGACCCAAAGCAAGGAGGACATTGTCTACAACTGCGAGGTACTGCCGTGGCAAGGTCTTGCCGCAACCTTGAAGACAGCTACAAGTAGTGGTCTTCGACGGTATTCTCTAGGATGAGAAAATTGCCACAGCAAAACTGAAGATGGCTACAAGTAGCCACCTTCGACGATGTTCCCTAGAATGTGGAGGATTGTCACAAACAATCGAGGATGGCTTCAAGCAGCGATCTTCAACGATGATGTTCACGAGGCACTGTGGAGGTCGTCACAACAAAAATGCAGCAACAAAAGCGTTTACCCCAGAGACGTGTACTCGACGGTGCAAGATACGCGTTTCTTAACTCTCTTATCTTTTTAACTAACGCTAGTTTGCAGGTATTAACGTTATAAGAATGATTTAGGATCGCAGAACGCTCTGAATAATTCTCCGTCCCTATCACTACTTTGACTTTCGTTTTCGAACATGTGTTTCTCCAAACTCAGTCAAAGTGGGGGCTTCTGTAGACACCCAAATGTGTCTCCCCAAAAACCAAACCCAGTGATAAGTACCTTTCACGTCATTTGATTATCAAACAAAGTGAAAATGTGAAAAGTCTAGTGATGCGGTTGTTTTAATAAAAATAATTCTTTCTATATCTGAAAATGTACTCTATTTTATGAAAATAGCAAGTCTAATTTAGTTTGATCCATGACAAAGGTACAATAATAGTGTAGTTGGGTTGAGCTTGAAAAGAGCTTTCCAATGATATATTATAAGCTCAATTCCTATGAATAATGCGGAAGTTATAGCCAAAATACTATATTGGGCCTGAAATGGTTTTATAGCCCAATGATCTAGTGGAAGACCCATTAATTAATATTCCTAAAGTTATTAGGATTGATTTTAATCTTCTAAGATGAACTAGAAGGTTATTTTGAATTCTAATAGAGTTAGGATTAATAATTATATCTTTAGAAAATATAGAGTTTGATTTCGAATAAAATAATTGTTTTATTATGATAAATCTGATTTTATAACTGATAAACGCGGAGTCTAATTACTTAATTATATTAGGAAAAGGATTTCGTACAAAAGCGTGTTTTATCTTTTAAACCAGCGCCAAACGACAGCCTTGTCGCACGACGACAGACTCTGTCACCATGCGTGATCTCTGTCGTTTCGCGCTGGGTCCTGTCGTTCGCGACAGGAGCTATTTTATTCCGATTCGAATTCTAACTCTTTTCTATCGTTTTCAGACTATTTTCTCTATAAATAGGGTCGTATTTCCCCGTTTTTATTCACCGACAATCATCAAGAATCATCAACAATCAACAATCATCAATTCTCTCTTCTCTCTTAGCAATAGCTTTTTTCTTTCCCCCTCTTTCAAAGCCTAGCCTTTTTAAATAAAAATACCGCATTCACGAGTTCTAGACACACCTAGCCAAGCTCGAAGTTGCCTTCGCCCTAGACGTGAAAGGTTGATAATTTTTGAGGGTTTGATCCCAAATCTCTATTTCAATTATTTAAATTAATTATTTGATATAATATTTTCCTTGAAGTTACTAACATGTGTATTGTTTTGATAGAAAGAGATACGAGGCATCGAAGTAAGTAATTTAATTGCTTAATTGTTCTTTTGATATAGAAATCATGTTCCTTTAATTATTATCAATTCCTAGTATCATGTTACGATGCTTTTATTGCTTTTTAGTATCATGTTTAGGTTGCTTCCTATTTCTTCTATCATGTTAGTATCACGTTAGGGATGAAGCTTTGATCTTTATTGTCTAGTGACAAGCTAGGATTTGTTATTAATCATGTTAGTATCATGCCTAGGTTCTTGCTATTATTATGCTTTGAGAATATTATTATGATGATGATTGTAGTTATTATGTTGCTTGATATATTATTGTTATTGCTTGATCACACCCTCTCTTGCAGGTTTAAAGGGAATTTGTACTTGTAATCACGCTTAATAAGATAATTAATAATCTTGTTTAGGCTAATATGATTATAATTCAAGTGATCGCCAATAATAGTTTTGTTTGTGCATTAATATTCAACCAACATAGGTAAACAAGTTTAGGATTAATATAATGATTGTATGTTAGTCAAAAGCGCACATGAATATGAGAAGAATAAAGTAGAGGCCTATTTTTAGGGCAGGTTCAATCTCTTTTAGGTTGGATTTGTACCTTCATCCCCGAATATCCAGTCGTGATTCCAGGCCACTATGGAGTTAGCGATCTCATGGATCGTGAAGGGATGTAACCTTCACCCTATGAATGGTTTACAAGTTCCTAAAACTAGTTGGCGACTCTTTTGTTCTAGTTTCCTTCCCTTTGGACGCCACCATACTTAAGTGTATGATCACTGTGGGGTTCAAGTGTGGGATGCTTGAAATATTCCCTACAAAGGGCAATCATTATTATGATTTGATGAAATCACTAGTCGTCATACCCTTTAAGGTATAAAATCTACTAAGTTAATCAAACCACCTAGAATATAGACTAGGCGAATGGCGAAGAAAGGGGCCTACCCCCAGTATTCGTATGAACAAGCATGTATAAAGCATGAAAATTGCTAAAAATGCTAAGTATGAAAAGCAAAAAAATTGCATTAATTAAAATTAAAATTAAAATAGGCGGCAAAATTAAATGTTTTAGAAACGCCGCTCAAACAGGCGGCAAAGTGAAAATTGTTCAACATAAACAGGAAATAAAAGCAGAAGACATAAAGCTAAAAAATAGGTGCGGAAGGGGAGAGCTCCTTAAGAGGCTGCCTCATTTCCATCTTGACCATTGGCCGGCTTAACAGCAGCCACATCCTCCACCTTGGCCGGCTCCTTAGCCTTGGCTGGCTCCTCATGCTTGGCCAGCTCTTCATCCTCGGTCATCTCCCCTTTCTCCTCTCCGTTCGAGCCGTCTAACTCGCTTGGAGCAGGAGTGTCGACGAAAGGTGAGACCAGGAAACTAAAAGCTTGGCACTCATCCCTCATAGTGATGAAGTCCAGCCTCCTAGTGAAGCGCTCTAAGTAGTAATCGATCTCACTATTATCCGCCATCATGGAGAAGGCCTCGTCGAAGCAGTTCTTGAGTCGAGTGAGGGCCGACTGCTCTATTCTCACCACCTCCACCGGAGAGATTTGCCTTTGAGCCTTGAGATGTTCTTTCAGCTCTTCCACCTCCTTTCTAAGACGCTCGACCTCTTGGTTCCGCTCGTTCGCAGCCTTCAACGCTGTTTCTAAGGCCTCCCTGTAGGACTGCAGCTCGACCTTAAGCTTTTTAGAAGCCTCGGTCGCCTCCTAACAGGGGGAAAACTAGGTCGTTGACTAATCCTGATTAAGCCAAAGAAAATTTATAATCACTTAACAAAGCCTAATACAAGTATAGAGGTAATTCAAGGGTCGAACCACTAGGAACGGTGGTTATGTTCAAGTGCTTTCAATATGCGCCTAAGCTAGGTCGAAGTCAAGGGTGAAGAATAGAGTAACCAATACTAATCAACTACCAAAATAAAGAATCAAACAAATAAAACACTACAGAATGGGGATCAACAAGTAATCATGACAATTGTAACATCTTGGGAAGAACATGTCAATCAATGGTTGTGAAGACTAATGATAAGAGCTATCAATTGGAATCAAAGAGCTATCTCCTAATCGTTAAGCTAGTGGTCTCTACAAATAACAAACTAGGAGAATCACTATCCAAACCAATCGACAATTGCAATTCCTAAATCAATGCTTTGTATCATTAGAAATCAAAATTCAATCTAGCATAATTCTCAAGGTCTATTCAAACTACACAGATGCAAACTTACATTAATCACTTTAATCTCAAAAATCAATCAACATAATTCCCAAATTAATCACAATCAATTAATCATACAAGTTTCACCCAATCCCTAACAAAAAAACTACTCAAGCATCATTATCTAATCAACAAGAAAGAAAATGAGATCAAAAATCAACAAATATGAAGAACGATTACATTAATCAAGAATCAAACAACAAAATCAAATCAAACAAACATGAAATTAAACAAAGCAATTAAACTATATAGAGTTAGAAATCCTTATTGATTGATTATGGAGATCTTCAATACAATTGTCACCTTGAATATTCAACCTCTCAAATCACCAATGAAATCCCTCACTTTCTGTCTCTAAATATACTCCTAAACTAACCCTAAAACTAGAGAGAGAAACTCTCAACTAAGCTAAAATTATGATCAAAATTATAACTAATAACTTCTTAAAAAAATCGATTTAAAATAAGTATTTAAAGGGGGCGGTAAATCAAAGTCGAGGAAATCAGGAAATCGAGGAAACGCGCCGGTGCACAAGGCTGCGCGCTCGCGCTCGTCTGGGTTTCTTCGAGTCCTCGTAGCTTCGTGCGCTCGCTAATGAGGCTTTGTGTGCGCTCGCAAGGTCTTCATGAGCACTAAGCATGGCAGATTCAAATGGCCTTAACAGTGGTTTCAACACCATGATCACATGAGAACGCGGCTTGAGAGCGCAAGAGCTAAAATTTGGAGCATGCTAGTTTCTTACATCTTGAGCTTTCCCAATGCTATAAGCTTGCTCCAAAGGCATCTCCCAACTTAGTAAGCCACCAATATCAAGACCTGAATCTCGTATAATACCTATAACCATGAAAAGAGGAAAAATAAAAGAGAAAACACTAGAATAACCATAAAAACACAAAATAAAATAGCGATTTTCTTCAAATAATTCGTCCAATCCAAGGATAGCTATAATGTCCTGAAGTTCTTTGTAACGCTGTATTCTAGCAAAACCGCCCATCAAAGCCATTGTTAACCATTCGTCGTTAAGAGATAGAAAAGGGAAATTAAAGAGAAAACGCATAAAACTAAGCATTTATTGTAAAAGAAAGCCATGAAAAGAAGGTAGAAACAACATAAGAACTCGTCAAATGAGTTCCATTTTTTACACTTATTAAATACCCCCAAGCTTGACTTTTGCTCGTCCTCAAGCAAAACAAAAACAAGAAAAAGGAAATGATGAGCTTATTCAAACAAACAAAAGAAGAGGGGAGATGAGAATATACACTAACTCACTTTCGTAGGAATTATGGTTGTTTTTAGCTACAACAAGCCCTTAAAACCCCAAAGTCGCCAATGAGGACGAGTGAGGTCTCGTGAGGGTTTCCTAAGAGGTTAACCCACAAATCTCTCAAACCAAACAAACAAGGCAAAGCATTAAAAAGAAACCAAAAGAAAAGAAAAGAAAACAAATGTTCATGAATGGACTTTTGCAAATGAACAAGCACAAATAAATGAATGCAATACTTTCTAAGCAAATAAGGGAGTGCACTCTTTTCAAGATATCTAAGGTTGATTAAAACATAAAATTTTCTAAGCATAGTGAACTAATATGACAAAATTCACCTTCATCCCAAACAACCTTACCGCGTTCTCCCTACTAGTTTCAAATCCACCTCTAGTGAGCATCTCAATGACTCCTCGAAGGAATCGGAAAAGAAAAAGGTTTTTAGGCTACTCGACATCTTAAATATGCAAACCGCTCCACAGGCTTGACTCACTTCTCCCTCCACCGACTTGTGACTCAACCACAAAGGTCAAAAGGTCTTGGAAATGGTTGTAACTGTAGACACCTGATTGTGTCTCCCCACAAACCAAACCGGTGATGAGTACCTTTCACGTCTTTGATTATCGAGTAAGGTGAAATGTTGAAGAGTCTCGTAAATTCTCTTTTCTAGTCTTTCTTTTAAATGTTTTAAATCAAAATAATTCATTTCGTATCCTTAAAATCATTCATTTTGTGTCCTTAAAATCATTCATTTCGTGTCCTTTTTAGAAAATCATCCAAACCAGTTTATTTTTGTCCATAACCTGGGTCCAATAATTGTGTAGGTTAATAGGGATTTGAAGTAGCTTTCGAACGGTATATTATAAGCCCAAATCCGACTTATAACGAAGAAGTTATGGCCAAAATACGACCCAATGATCATGTGGAGGGTCCAAAGGCTTTAATCCCATTCCTAAAACAATTAGGATTAATTAGAAACTTCTATAAGTTTCTAAAATATCTTAATTATACTTTTTGAAATGATAAGATAAAAGAGTTTGAAATTGAATAAAACTCCTCTTTTTAAGAATCCTAATTCTATTCGAATTGAAAGACGTTGAAAGACAGTCAGATATTATTTTCATGCCTCATAATTTTTATCCAAATCTTAGAAGGCTGGATATACCTTGAAATCATATTTCCAATGATATAATATAATATTAAGTCCGAGCTATTACGAAAAAGGTAAGAAAGAAATACCATACTCTATCCAAAACTGACACCGTCCCACTGTTTCGGCCATATAATTTATTCTACAAAAGATTTTAAATCTAATTTTAATTGGGTTGGAAATTATATTTCAAAATTCTGTCTAACGACATATTATTTGTGCTATGTTGATTTTTCGATCAAAAGATATGAAAAAAACAAAATCCGTAAAAACACTGTTTTTTTATCGCGCCGTGATAATTCTAGCTACCACACCGCGATGAAAGGAGTTTTATTTCGATTCGAATTCAGACTCTTTTCTGATCGTTTTCGGTCATTTTTCTCTATAAATAGGGACAATTTTATCCGTTTTTATTAACCCACAATCATCATCTCTTCTCTCTCTAAGCTAAAGCTTATTCTTCCTCTCTCTCTTTCTTGATTTTTCTAAACCATTTCTACACCTTTTCATAAATATACACCATACGTCCTTCACGAGACTTAGACACACCTATCCAAGCTCGAAGTTTCCATAGACCTTGACGTGAAAGAAAGAGGTACGAGGCATCAAAGTAAGTAATTAGATTGATTCTTCCTATTCCTTTGATATAAAAATCATGTTAGGATGCTTTTATTGTTTCCTAGTATCATGTTAGGATGTCTTTATTGCTTTCTAGTATCATGTTAAGGCTAAAGCTTTAATTTTTATTATTTAGTGACACTCTAGGATTTGTTATTAATTGTGTTAGTGTCATGCGTAGGATCTTGCTAATATTATTATGCTTTGAGAATATTATGATCATTATGATGATGATTATTGTGTCATTAATTATTATTTATGTTGCTGGATAACGTAGGATATTTTAGGTTGTTGGATTCTAAAACTCCTTCAATCAAATAAAATTTATAACCAAACCTACTCCTAGTATAGGGGTAAGTCCGAGTCGAACCCAAAGAAATGAAGGTAAGTGTTATAGCCTTAGGTCAAGTTATTTCGAAGATTAAGAAAATTTGTTTGGTCAAGCAAGAACTAATCAACACAACAATTTGAATATGGAAATCAATATAAAAGATACTAAGGAATTAGGATCCACATGCATTCACGATAAACATGCTAATAGGATAGGAAATCGCTCAATCGAATAA
Organism: Chenopodium album; assembly: GCF_948465745.1. Lineage (NCBI taxonomy): Eukaryota > Viridiplantae > Streptophyta > Magnoliopsida > Caryophyllales > Amaranthaceae > Chenopodium > Chenopodium album. Next base: position 28,237,088 of record NC_137851.1, on the reverse strand, counting down.
TGCGAGGGAAAATAGTAATTACAATCAAAAGCACTCGAAAAGCTATTTCATAGGCGTCAAACGAGTGGTCTCTACGAATGACTATCATAGGAACATCACAAGTCAAGTTCAGTCGATAAAAGTAGCTTCCAAATCAATGTGTCGTACCAATGAAAACTACAATGCAATCTAGCTTGATAATTAAGGTTAATCACTCCTCAACAGATCAAACACATGCACAATTTCTATCAACCAATTTAATCACAATAACAAATCAATCAAAATCTCCAGATTAGTAATAGTTTATCATTCAAACATGCTTCACCACATCCCTAGTAAAGGATCTACTCACTACACATTGTAGAATTGAAGAATAAAACTAAACAAATCTTCAAATTCATCATCAACATTGTAATCAAATTATTAAAAATCAAATCAAACTATCAACTTGAAATTCAACAAAATATCAAAAATCAAACACTAAAATTGGATTAAAGATAAAGAAATTCTGACAAAACTTTGATTAATATCAATGAAATTGGATATAAAGTGTGGCAAACATCAAATCTTCAAGTTTCGCTCTTTAGAATCTAAGAGCTAAAGTTTCCCCAAATTGAACTTCTCTCTCTAAAAATCTAATTCTTTAAACAATTCTAATACAATCCTTCTCTAAAAAGGAACAAAATCTATATATAGTAAAACTAAAAAAGGAGAAGTTAGTTAGAATTCCAAAAAGAACCCGTACAAGCGCGCCCTCTCCCCATATTGCGCGGCCGCGAAGAAGTGGGTACGGAATGGGGAAGCAGGGGTTGCGCGCCCGCACAACATGGTTGCACGCCTGCGCCTAGGAGGAGGGGAGCCCTCCTCGTTCGACCATTGATGCTTCCGTGCGCTCCACTTGATGAACATTGGGGGTGGCAATCTCTAAACGCTCCCACGGTGGGTTCAATACCACTTTTGATGCCAGCGCAGCATGAGAGCGCGGCCTTGAAGACTTGGAGCTTGCACACCTTGATCCTTGAGCTACAAAGGGAGAGATCGGCTTGCATCTTGAGCTTTATAAATCCCGAGAAAGAGCCATGGAGATCCTTGGACATCACCGTTCTCCTGTAACAAAGAAAACCAAACAAATAAAAGAGAAAAGGTGAAATAAACTAAGAAATGGAAGAAAACGAGCAAACAACTAAGAAATGTAAAAATGAGAGAAATAAAAGATAAAACTAAAGAAAAAAGATAAAAGAGCTATAAAAGCAGCCAATAATCATCCTACAAGAGGTTAAATGAGGCCATAAATGACACTTATCAAATTCCCCCAAGCTAGACTTTTGCTCGTCCTCGAGTAAAACAAAAGAAAGTAGGAATAGGATGAAAAACGTATTCAAACAAGAAAAGGGAAACAAGAGGATAACAATGTACACTAAATCTTACTTTCATAGGAATCACGGTTGGTTTTAGCTACAACAAGCCCTTTAAACCCCAAAGTCGCCAATGAGGACGAGTGAGGTCTTATAAGCGTATCCAAAGAGTTTGTCCCATAACTCTTAAAGGTAAAAAAACATGAGGCGAATCATATAAGAAAAATGAAATCAAAAAGGAAAAAGTAAAACCAAAAGCTTTTGAAATGGACTTTTACAAATGATCAAATACAAGTGAATAAACAACTTTCTATACAATAAGGGTATGCACGTTCCAAGATCTCCAATAAGGTTGATTGAAACATAAGATATTCTAAGCATAGAGAACTAATGAAACACAATTCAGCTTCACCCCAAACAATCTTTACTGCGTTCCCCCTACTAGTTTCAAATTCACCTTCAGTGAGCATCTTAAGGAACCGGAAAAGGAGAGATTATAGGGCTACTCGACATCTTAACTATGCAAAATGCTCCATAGGCTTGACTCACATCTCCCTCCACCGACTTGTGACTCAACCAAAAAGGTCAAAAGGTCTTGGAAAGGGTTGTAATGCAAGGGCGAAAAGGGTGAAGGTAGGCTAAAATTTAAAATTTGGTGGTATACTTAAATTGTGAAGCAAAGATTGGCCAAATCTCAACACCAAAACCAAGTAATCACCAAACAAAAACACCAACACTCCCATGCTTATTCAAAGACATAATCACAATCATATATACAAAAGCTTAAGAATGCTTCCCCCCTAAGCTTAAACATAGCAATGCTCAAAATAGGGAGAAAATGGCTTACATCAAAATATTTTTGTACTCTTCCAACTTTCACATTTTTTCACTTTTGCCAAGGCATTTGCATGTGCTTTGCATTTTCTCATGTTTTCATTTTTTCACTTTATTATATTGTCCTCGCCTCTTTTAACTATGGACCGCTTTTTCAACTTTGGAATTGCCTTTATTCACAAGATATACACAATACACACTTGCTTGCATTATAAGAACCAAATAATCAATCTCATACACAAAATACCCTAACAATAAGGACCAATTGCTTCACAAAAACCAAGATTGGAAACAAAAACGAAACAAAAGGCGCAAAAGCTAAAGATATGGCTTGAAAAGAAAGGTATATGGCTGAAATGGTTAGCAAGTAGGCAAATGTAAACCAAAAACAAAGAAATGAGAACTATCCTTGAAAATTAAAAATTACCACCCTGAAAAGATGCCTTTGTCCTTCATAAATGGTTCAATCGCGATCTCGGGAGATAAGAGTCAAATTCTATATAAGGTAAGCAATAGTCAAGGATCCATGTTCCGCTCATTCAAGATATGTAGAAAGCAAGAAGAATAGAAACCTCACACGGTTGTACCAAAAACTCACTATTAGTTTCAAATCCACTATAGGGAGCAACTCCTTCTTACCACAAACAAGTATAATCCAGCTTCAAGGTCCCAAAAGGTGTAAACCACTACCTTAGCATACTCTATCCTAGAATCAACCAAGCATACTCTCAAAACATGGACACCGATACCATATAGGAAATTATTCATTCAAAAGTAAAAGTTCGAATGGTATTATGTCCAAATTAAAGGCAAAACATCAAAAGAAACCGAAAATAAGCATCTAAATCTTTTATTATTTTTTTTCAAAAGGAAGAAATAGAAATCAAAAGGAAAGATAAGAGAAGGAAAAGAAAAGTAATAGAGAAAGAAAGGCGAAAAGATGAATGATAGACATTTAAAACCCAATCGACTAATAAGTGGTCATTCAACAAAATCGTCAATGACCCCAAACACCCATATGGTGTTAAAAGCAAACATCCTCGAACCATTCAACTCATCTTAGACTATTCCTAATCTAAGAAATCAAGAAAGAAAAGAGTAAAGAAAAAAAATAGAAAGATCTCACCGAGTAATCCATGCAATGCTAATATAAAGAAACAAGGAGAAGCATAAATCTTCACGATGCTCCAAGAAGCAAAAACAAGAATTATACGCCATGTGAGAAATAAAAAGACTATATACAAAGAAAATTATTAGTAAAGTCCACGCAAAATCAAAATACAACTAAGCTGAAACAAGAATGATTATGGAACAAGAGATACAAAATGAAAGGAAGAAAAGATACTCACTAATCCAGAAATCAGTCAACATCAGTAAAATATCTATCAACAACAAACCATGAACACAACATCATCAATATAAAGAAGCACAAAATCATAGCCGAAAGGAACCATAAAAGCAAAGGGGAAACAAATGAAGCACATCCAAACACAAGAATACTCCCCCAAGCTTATAATGAGCTACCCCCCCCCCCCATGCTTATATAATAACATCAAGAAGACATAAGAAATAATATCAATGCAAAACAATCAAATAAGGGGGTAGCTAATATGGTATCACTCGGCGCTATGGTAAGGGGTAGAATGGGTACTCCCCTCACCAACCTCGGAAAACAGTCGACTTACAACATCATCCACCTTCATGGGCGCTTTACCCCGCAACCTACTCTCTCTCTCTCCTTGCCTTATCCATAGCAAATTAATGGGACCAATCATTTAGAGTAGGCTCAACCGAAAGTCCCCATCTACCAAAAGTCTCGTGAATAGGGAAAGGGTTAGGGTTAGCTAGGTCATAAGTGAAGTCACATCCCCCAGGCCTCTTGTAGTCATAAGTGGCCCGGGTGGTCCCATGAATAGCATTAGGGGGCACATCAGGCCCCTCTCAATATGGATAGCACAAAGATGGTCCATGGTTTTGATCATAAGGAACCCATTGAGGTATGGTTCCTTGTTAGATTGGGAGGTAAGGATAATTCAAATATGTCTCAATCTCTTCTCTCCTAACATGAAAGAAATAAATTTGCCTAGCATTGTAATCATAGCCAAGCACAAAATCATTTCCCAAAGAAGAAGAAGTCAACACATTAGCTATGGAATCAATTTTAGCATGCAAGATAGGCAAATCAAGTAGATAAGTAGAAGAAGAAGAGGAAGAGATAATAGGAGTACCTCCCCGAGACATCGGGGGCAAATCTTGAGAGAGAGAGTATGATTGGGAGCATGCGGATTTTGGCGAAGGTTGGGCGAAGGAGTCCTCTTGAGAGATGGGTCGATAAGACACTTGTTAGGCCGCCAGGAAGGGAGGTGTTTAAGCATCGAGCGGTAGCCTTCGGATGTTGGATAGGGCACCAATCGGTTGTTCTTGATACTTTCCAAATATATACATTCTCTTTAGAAGTCCGCTCTAAGAATTTTTTATTGATCAAAGCATAAACGTTGAGGAGATGGGACGGAGACTTCTCTTGGCAGTCTCGGATAGGCTCAAGGGACTAGAGCATTCTCTCGTACTTCTTGCTGAGAGAAAGAGTGATGATCGTGATCAATCCTCCCAATTGAATGCTCTCGGAGAGAAAAACACCGTCACAGATGTCTATACGATGGATCAAGTGAACCCCAAAGTCGATGACCTCGACTTCCCCAAATGGCTGATTCACCAACCAAAGCCAACTCAACTCTTCTCTAGAGATGGCGCCAAGGGATTCCTTGGAGAAGAAAGCATAGGTTAGCAATCTATTGAAATACCTCAAAAAGGGATGAATGATGGAAGTCTCTTTTGAATATTGTGGCCGATAAGTTCCCTCTACCGATATATGCCTCCACCACCTACCCTCCTTGTAATGATCTCGTTGCAAGTCTTTAAAGGTCGGGTAGATGTAGTTGGTTTCGTCCAATGGTACGGGGAACTTGAAGATTTCATTGAGGAAAGATAGTGGAATCGAATGATGATTATTGAACATTTGGAAAGTGAGAGTGCGGGAGGTTACACCGTCTTCTTCTTCATACACCTCAAGAGAAGAAAGGAACTCAAAAGTAATACGGGCATAGGTTGGCGCATTAAGATTAATGAAGTCTTCCAAACCCAAATTGCGAGCCAACTGCCAAACATCTTCATCAATCCCGAGCTAATTTATTGTTTAGGCATCGTAGAATCTTCTTGAAAGGATTTTTCGAGAAGAAAGACGAATAAATTCTCCCAATGCTCTTGTTTTGTGAACTCTATACCATAGGTCTCACTTACATTGGAAGGGGGTGGCACAACCTCCCTAAAAGTAGAGCTTCGTGCTCTCTTGGGCCGGCAAATCGGTGCCATCTACAACACAAGTAAACAAGAACTAGGTTTAAAAGCATGAAAGGAATGGTGCTCAAAGATGTTGCATAGCAAGGGTAATTGAATCCAAAAACCAACATTGAAAATGGAATGAGTAAGTTGACACACAACAAGCATAGTAGCACATTCAAGCAACCACATTGGGAAAAATTCATGAACCATCATGTACTAACAAACAGCAACAACATTCCAAACAAGCGTCCATGACCATATTCAAGGAAGATGACTAACAACGGTCGTACCAAATTTGTAAATAATCAAGCAATATCATGGCAACATAAGTTCATATAACCATCAATAATCATCATCAATACAAAATTTGGAGTCATGAAATAAGCAAAGTGGAGACACAATTAGAGCATGCACCAAGACATTCAAATTTAACATGAAGATTCAAGGTGAGAAATTTTGAAAGGAATGGTATCCTTCGAACAAGTGTATTATTCCGATAGAGGGTTCGGAGCTATTAGAAAGCTGTTAATTTAGTAAATTACAGTGATTGGAATGCCTAGGTGGAATTAATGCATAATTAATATTAAAGCTTAATCTTGACTGAACCCTTCGGGTCACACCCAAGCAACTAATGATCCGACAAGACGAGTTAATCCAAAAGGAATTAATGATTCGCTCGAGCAATATGAATTTAGACATCGAAAATCGAGCTCAGAGCATCGAGACCGAGCGTCGCAAGTCGAGTCGAATTAATAAAAGACGAGACGGTAAAATCAATAATTAGTCAATAATTTACCGAAATACCCCTAGCATCTGAATGCCCCGAGTAAACCGATTGCTAGGGGTATTTGGTATAGCAAGGTGGCTAGCATGCGCACCAAGCCGAGCCTAGGATGGCTGGCTAGGTGTTGCGGCATGCTAGCGCACAATCACTAGCAAGGCTGCCTGCACATGGCTAGTAAGCCATGCTAGCATGTGCGGGGCAGCCGCAGCAATGGGCTAGCAGTGTTAGCTAGTGTTAGCTGCGATGCACGCATGGCGCTACGGCCAGCCACACATACCAGCAGGCCAGCCACGCACACCAAGCACCAGTTGGGCTGCTTGGGTGCCAAGGCTCGGCCTGCCACGTGGGAGCAGCCTATTGGGGCATTTGGCATTAGGGGAACTGATTTTGGGAGCCTTGGGGATCATGTATTGGTCCCCCCTCCCTTTCTCTTGTGGTCCTTACCTAACCCCTCCTCTTAGAATGCCAGTTGTTGATTAATTAGTTGTTGGCTATTTTCTTTTGTTTTTAATTTATAAATAAAAGGAGAAAATTGATTTTACCAATCCCACATTGATAGGAGAGTGGATTTCTCACTTGAGTTTCCCTATAAATATCCCACTTGGGAATTGAGAAAACTTACTTGAGTAAAAGCTCAATTAGGCATCTCCACTTGAGAGAAAACCTATAAGCTCATTAATTACTCAGGTAGTCCTTTTAATTTGGTCGGACTTGGCTAACCTGCAAGTAGTAGACCGGTCGGGTCGCGTTGTGGGTAGACTCCGTCGGTGGTCATTGCCCTTTGCGAGACTTGGCTTTCTCAAGTAAGAGCTCCATTTGGTCGAGCAAAGGACGCTACAAGGGTAATTTAGTCTTTTCTCTAATCTTGTTATTTATGAATTTTGGTTATATTAATTGTGAATTTTTTCTTGGGCTTGGGTTTTATTTTCCGCGGTAAGTCGGACTCATCGAAACCCAACAGCAGCATCGGAGCCTTGCTCATTTATTTTTATAACAAAAAAAATTTCAAGGTGTTTTTATGATTTTATTTTTTTGGTTTATGTTACTAATTAGATTAGTAGCTCGGTTTTATTAATTTTAATCCTGTATTAATCTAATTTTTGGCCCCGAACCCAGATTTTCGCCCAAAAATAGTGAATTTTGGGTGGAAACTGCGTTCTAGAAAGTTTTCAACCCTTTTAGGGCTGTGAAAAAGCAAAATCTGACCAGGGATGCCTTTTTTCGAGGGTTTTTTTTTTGACGAAAATTTTTAAATCTTTTAACCTTGAATCTTAATGGAATATTTATGGTGATTATGTATTTGGTTCTTTCCTTAGTATTTCTGCATTTTTTTTTACCTCTTTAAGCATGGTTACTTTGTAGTAATTAGTGCTTGAAAGATTGGTTAAATTTTCACATAATTGCAAATCCATTTCATTAAATGTGAAAAATTTATTATTTGAGTCTTCTAAGTACTAAAGATCCAATCTTTAATTGTGTTAAGTGGTTGGGACTTTGAGTTACTAAATTCCATGAATTTTTATTTATACTTTTTGATTTAATCATTTATTAAGTTGATTGGAATCATAAAGTTTCAATCTTGTGATAGAAATTTCATTTATCTTCATATTGGAAGATATAATTTTTCAAGGATTCACAAGTTAAAGGTTGAATCTTTATTTGAATTTTTATGTTCATAATTCCAACTTCCCTTTATTTTTGTCAAATCTCATGATTAATTTAAGTTAATTAAATTAATAGTGAGAATAGGCTTATTCATTTTATTGCATCAAGTTGAACCAATTTTATTAAAGAATAGTTCTTGGAAATAATTTTGGTTTTGTGCACTTGGATGAATTTATTTAAGTTGGACTTGTTATAATTTTCATTCTGCTCATTAAATTAATTCTAAAATTAATTTGGAATTAATTAATTCTAAAATTAATTTGGAATTAACTAATTCTAAAATGTATTTTGAATTAATTAATTAAGTTACGCAAAAATTAGGAATTAATCCCGAGAGTATGGGACACAAACCAAGGCCACACCAAACTCGGCTAGCCGGGCTGCTAAGCAGCCCACATGTGGCTGCCAAGGCATGGGTGCGCTTGGTGCACGCCACACTCAGTTGCGTGACTGGTGCGCCACAAAGCAGTAGCAGCCAGGCAGCAGCATGCTGCGGCTGTGCGCGCATGCTGCTGCTTGGTGCGAGCTGTGTACGTGCACTGCTTAGTGCGGCTGGTGCTATGGGTGTGAGGTGTGCTGCTTGCTTGCGGCATGATGCGCACAACCCTACACTTGGCACTCATGCCCCGATTTTAAGGCTATGTTAATTTTGCGTTTTGGCCGTTTTGTTTATTTTAATTATTTTAGTTATGATTATTAATTTTGATTAAAATTTTGGAGGCTAGGCCTCGGTTTTGAGCGGCACTTGGAAAAATTTTATTTCAGCAAAAATTTGGGTTTACTGGCTTAATTAATTGGATTAATTAAGATGGATGCGGAATTTAGTGGGAGCTTCAATTTTAATTGCGCTAAATTACATAATCGGTTAAACAACTTTGACTAGTTTTAATTAGGCACGTTAATAGTTACTAGTTTACGCGTGTTTGTGCATTGTTACTTGTTTATTGTTGTAAAATGCATGGACCATTCACAAATAGTGAATGAATGAATGGAATGTATATTCTCACAGGTTTTATAAAAATGGCAACTAGTGAGGCCCGATTAGGATAGAAAATACGGACTGCGTTCCGTCATGTATTTTTGTAAATCTAAATACGGTATGCGAACCGTTGAGCATTTTTTGTATCTTAATATTTAGATTAGTCCTAATCGTAGATACTAGTATTTGCATCATTTTGGTCATGTCTTGAAGACGAAGATTCTTGGAAAACGAAGCCATGAAGTTGCAAAATGAAGACCCATGAAGACTTGAAGACTCAAGGGGTCATGCTAGTTGCCAAATGCATCATTTATTTATGTTTTCGATATATATATTTATGATTATATATGAATTATATGTTAGATGCATGTTTAGGATTTTGAATGTTAAGATGATTAATTAAGTTCACTTAAATCAACCAACATAGAAACCCTAGGTCCCTAAAATATTGAGTAAAATTTGTCATTCCAAAACAACAGTTACCGACCTTTTGAGAGTAGTGATGGGCTATGCCAAAACGAGGCATCACTATTTTTCCCTAGGATACGTAAGGAATACCAGGTATGCATGTTGGTTTTTGTTATACTCAACGATATGAGTGATGGAGTCCTAACATGTCGTGGCAAAGTGGATAAGTTGTTGAGAGAGCATTACATGCGACGATTTATCTAACCAAGAGTGGCTTAGAGCCATTAGCAAAGAGTTGCTTACCTTAGAATATTGAGTGTTAAGACAAGCCAAAGCATGCTTAAATACTCATTGATTCTTTGGATTTTGGAATCGACTTATTCTCACCAAATGAGGACAATTTAATGTGTGACTAAGACGTTTAAATAAGTTTGATTAATAGGCATGATTTCAATCTTATTTAAGTATTATTAATGGGTTTCATTTCAAATTCTTTCAATTGTAGAACCATGTCTACAAATAACTCAAACAACCAATCCTCGTTGCGCTCAATTCTCGACAAGGAGAAGTTGAGTAGGCCAAATTTTCTTGATTGGCAAAGGAAATTGCGTATAGTTCTCATGCAAGAGAAAAAGGAATATGTCCTTGATGAGGAAATGCCCGAGACTCCTAATGAGGAGGTGACTCAGGCTGCCCTAAACCGATGGCAAACTGCCAATCAGGATGTCAAATGCATCATGTATGCCACAATGTCTCCCGACCTTCAAAAGAATTTCATTGAGAAGGAGACAACTTTTGAGATCATTTCTGAGCTGCAAAACATACATGTTCCAAGAGCAGGCCTTGACTGAAAGATTTGAAACCCACAGGCAGATCCTTGAGAGCAAGCTCAAGAAAGGAGAGTCGGTCAGCCCACATGTACTCAAAATGATAGAATGATCCGTGCCATTTATGGCACCTTTAGGCTACGTTTTCTTTATATTTCTATGCTCCTTTGTAGTCGTTTATGTCGTGTTTTTAGAGAATAATGCTCGATTCGCGTGTTTTTGTGTTAGTTTAGAGAAATGCATGCTTTTAATGGTTTTCTTATCATTTTATTCATTTCTCGGCTATTTCTCTTGCTTCTATGTTTCTTTGTGTTGTTTTGTAGGTACGTCGCGGGCTATATGCATGGAAATTGAAAATAGCACCCACTAGCATCAATATGCACTTTTCGGAATTGAATTTGAGTTTGAAACAAAGGAAAACGAAGGATTGCAAAGTATCAAATAGGACCTTTGTGCATTGTTTCAGCCATATCTCAGGTTCTACAGATCGGATTGATGTGATTCAAGTTGGGTTGGAAACTAGACTTAAAGAGCTTTCCAATGATAGGTCGCACGCCTTCATACAATTCATAGATTGAGAGTTACAGCTTTCCGAAGTTAGCCCTGAAATTCTGCCGCGGGCGCGGGCTACAGTACCCGCGGGCGCGGGGTTGCTGCAGCTCCAAAACTGCCGTTTTTGGGCAGTAAGCACCCGCGGTTGTCCCGAGGGCTCCCCGAGGGCGCGGGCCTTGGCCCCGCGGGCGCGGGCTTGGGTCGCGGGCGCGGCTATCGGGGTTTCCGTCTTCCTCCGCGGGCGCGGCCGAGTTCTCCGCGGGCGCGGGTTTCCGGGTCTTTTACGATTTTAAAGCTTCTTTTCTCCTTTTGTTTATATAGTTTTTGGTTTCCTTTATTCTTCATTCATGTAATTCTTTAGTTTTAGAATAGTTTTCTCTCTCTTAGGTTGAGAGCTTCTCTCTCTAGATTAGGAGTAGTTTTAGAGAGAGAAAGTGAAGAATTTCAATGGTGATTGAGAGATTGAAGATGCAAGTGTGACAATTGTGTTGGAGATCTTCCTAATTATCAATGAGCATTTCTAAACTCTATCTCATTCAATTGCTTTGTTTAATTTGATGTTTGTTTGGTTTGATTTGATATTTGATGTTTGATTAGAGTAATTATTCTTGATATTTTGTTGATTCTTAATCTCTATAGTTGATAGTAGTTTTGATCATGTTTCTTGAGTAGTTTACTTGCTAGGGTTTGGGTAAACATGTGTGATTGATGGATTGAGGTTGATTTGGGAATTTGAGTAGTTCTTGTGTTGTGATTAAATTGATTCATAGAGGTTTGCATGTTGCTTAGTTAATTGGAATAGCTAACCATGATTGCTAGCATTGATTACATGATTGAATTGATTGACATGGCCACTTGATATTGATTTGATCATAATTGGTTGAGTATTTGATTATGTTTCTTTCTATTGTTTAACACTAGAGAAATCTATGTTAGAAAGTATGAAGATGATTAGTTGAATGCTCCTAATTGCTCCTACTATTTGTCTTTGCATTGCTTGGATTGCTTGACTCCCTAATTAGCTTGATTATCATGAATGCATGTTAATCCCCACTCCCTAGTGTTTCATTTGTTTGCTTGGTTTAGGAAGTAGAATAGCACTACCTTTCACCTTAGACTTCGACCTAGCTTAGGCGTAAATTAGAAATACTTGAACATAACCGTTCCTAGTGGTTCGACCCTTGACTTACCTCTATACTTGTATTTAGGTAGTTGAGTGATTATAAATTTGTTTGACCGTAGGGATGATTAGTTCAACGACCTAGTTTTCCCCACGTCATAGAATTATTTGAGAACATGGAAAGTCTTAACGTGGGATATTTGACCGAGATGGCAATTGACATCATTCTCCACTCGCTGCACAAAGGGTATGATTAGTTCAAGATGATCTGTAACATGCACAACATGGAGAAAACCCTCACCGAGCTTCATTGTATGTTGAAGCAAGCCGAGCAAACGCTCAAGGATGAGGGGAAGCATGATATGCTCATGATAAAAAAAGGGCAAGTCGTTCAAACACTCAGGCAAGAAGAAGAAAGGCTTCAAGGGGAAGGGTAAGACGACTTTTCCGCCTAAGCCAAAAGCTACCAAGGATAATAAGGAGAAGAAGGTAACATCTTCTAAATCTGATTCCGAATGCTTCTATTACTAGAAGAAGGGACATTGGAAGAGAGATTGCCTCAAATTCAAGGAAGATAAGAGGAACGGAACCGTTGCTTCTAGATCAGGTGTATTTGTTATAGTCTTAAACTTCACTAGCTCGGCATCAAGGCTATTAGATACCGTATGTGGCTCACACCTTTGTTCCAATTCTCAAGGACTAAGGAACAATAGGAAGCTAGCGAAGGGAGAGGTTGAACTCCGGGTTAGGAATGGAGCCAGAATTGTGGCTGTATCCGTAGGAACTCTCAGTTTGTCTTTGCCCTCGAGGCTAGTTTTAGGGGAACTTGTAAACTGTTATTATGTTCCCAACATTACCAAAAACATTATTTCAATTTCGGCGTTGGACGCCAAAGGTTTTGAATTCCGAGTAAAGGACAATGAATGTTCGTTTTATCTCGATAATGTTTTAGATGGTATTGCACATTCTGAAAATGGTCTTTATGTGCTGTAGAAAAGACTCTATACGAGTTATGGACGAAGAAACCCCTAGTTTGTCTTTTCTAAATATATGGGGATGCGAAGCATATATGTCAATAAATTAATTTATGACAAACTTCACCCCAAATCTAACAAGGTTTTCTTTGTAGGCTACCAAAAAGAAACCAAAGGGTATTACTTCTACAATAAATCCGAGAACAAAGTATTTGTTGCTCGCGATGGTGTCTTTTTGGAGAAGGAACATCTTTCCAAAATGACAAGTGGGAGGAAAATTGAACTCGTTGAAGTTTGAGAGGACGAGCAACAAAATCAAACTAAGTGCTCAAATATCACATGTTAACGCTGGTAAAAATGTGCAAAGTCAAACCGACAATGCAAATGCTCAGTCCGTTACCCTACGCAGGTCACAAAGGCCGGGGTCTCAACCTGATAGGTATCTTGGTGTTGTATTAACCGAGAATGAGGACATCCTAGTAATGAATGGAGACTGTAACACCCCAATAATTCTCTCTTTAAACCTGTGAGGACCCTGAACAATATTCAAGAGAATTACTGGCGTGCTACCGCCACGTGTTCAAACGTTAAGGCTTTATCAGAAAATAGCAGCGGAAAAACTAAATCAGTTATAAATAAGTTTCAAAACCAACGAATGAAACCAAATTAAGTCATACAACTTGGAACCATTAAGGCCCTTATTCAAAACCCAATAAAAGTAGTAAGTGATTAAATTCAGTGTTCAAATAAATTCAAACCCAAAAGAAATAGTGTCGAATAAAATCGAATTAAAATAAATTCAAACTTGCAAAGAAATAAAATGCAAACAACCAACTCTCTACTCAAGATCCCACAACCCTGATGAATGCTGCATGTGTAAGAACCTGTAATAATTCTGCTCCCCAATAATACAAGTGTAAAAATTGGATCGTCACAGGGTCATTGAAAGGCGAAGGCCATGACCAAAGAAAGACACACAAAACACGCAATCAGCAAAGCTGAGTACATACAAGCTGCAAAATAAATTAAGAAATCCATAACATGCTACCAATAATCAATCATCATGCATCATTAAATTATAGACTCAACTATTTATATTGCTAAGACTCCATTAATAAATAATAGGTAAATCGTTATTTTTATTCATTGGATTACGCAATAGACAAGGTTGTCTAACCCATGCTCCATTTGGAACATCAATAAAAGAAAAACCCCATGCCTCCTTTCGGAAACATCAATAAACATCCAACGACCACGGGCGCGACTCCGTGACCGTAGTTAGTATGAGATCTCACCTAACTCCTAGTTTTGAAAAATATTTGAAATAAGAGACTCGTAGATCAGACGGCCTCGAGAAAAGTACACGGCTAATACCCCATGTACCCCAACCCCTGATTGTCATTACTCCAGAAGTGCACCAATCCAGAGTTTTATTGCTCATCCATCTTGCACTTTACGTGATTTACAGGTTTAGACTTGGTGATGACTCATATGCATAACAATACAATCAATCCAATATCAATTCAATCAAGTAAAACAACTTTTCAATTTCAATTCTTGATTTATTAGTGGCAAGCAACATTTATTATTTATTCCTTTACTACCTCGGTGTATAAACACCTTGAGTGCATAAGGCACCCCAAAACCTCATCCTCGTCTTAGAAGACTTAAATTCTTCCTTTACTCATCCTGCTTGCATAATCATGAATGAGTAATAAATTAATCATTACACCAATCATATACCTTTGCCTCTAAGCGCACCTTGCATAATTAGAGCACAAATAATACTTGCAATATAAAATAGTGCACGTCATACGAAATTCACAGTGTATAACCAAACAATTTAACTCAGTCATCCCTATACATGATACTAAGTTCTCGATCCGTCGTCCTTAAACATGCACCTAAAAGAAAGGTTTCGTAACTTGTACGTACCTTGAGCAAACGAATTAGTATACCACTTTACTAACTATAAATCACCTTCAATAAACTCCTCTCCTAAGCCAAATAATAACATCTCAATCAATACCCAATCAATCAAATTTACAGCAATACTAACTTACTTTAAAACCTTCAAAATCCAAATCAAACAACACTTTAAAACCTTCCCTTTTGTTAAACTTAAAGGCTTATATATAGTTCTTTAAATTTTCTTCGTAAAAACCTTAAAATACACTCTTATACATGAAATTACAGCAAGTTCAAAGTCTAATAATAATCTAAAAATTATATAAAAACCCCTAAAAATCTCCCTTTTAATAGGTAACCACACCCTTTTATTAAAATCACAATTATACTACTTTAAATAAAATTCCAACATTTTAAACTAATCGAAAACCACTTCAAAACTTCATCAAAATACATCTTTATACTTGAGTTATCCATAGAAAAATTAAATTATCACTTACCCTTTAAACTCAAGGATAAAATTTTAAAAAAACTTCGTTAAAAACCAAAAATTGCCCGAAAATCATATTTAAAGGCTGAATTTGGCCACGAGAGGGTGGTGCTCACTACCAAAGTAGTGAGTCTTTCTTAAAACGTTGTTTTCACATGGAAAATAGTACTTTTTTTGTCAAAATCGGATGAGTTTAGAACCTGATCGGGATTAAAACGGGAATAATATTAACGAACGGAAATCTAAAAATTAAAACACGAATCTATGTGTTCAAAATAATCTGGAATTAAGTTAAACTAATCAGTAGTTATAATCACCAAAATTTCAAAACATCATTACTATAAAATCCCTAAATCAATTGTTCATAAAAACCCTAAAATCATGATTTTCAATAAATTGAAACCCTAGGTTTATAATTCATAAAATATGAAATTTATAACATAAATATAATCTGAAATTTATAATATTTATACCATTAAAATATAATTTGATACTAAAAATATAATCTTTATACTAAAATCAAAACCCAAAACAATTAAATTAACATTAAGCAAAATAATGAAACAAAGGAGGATGAAAATAAGACTAACCTTTTTGTGTGGGAAATTTTTGGAGATTCATGGGGTATTTATAGGAGAGAATTATTGTAGGGTAAAAAGAAAGATTGGGCCTCATAAAAATAATGGGTCGATTAAGTAAACAAATGGGTTAGGCTTGTGTGATTGGACATAAATTGTAGAATAAAGGTGCATAAAATAATTTGTTCAAATAATTTTCGACCCAGATTAATAATTTGAAACTTTTGAAATTAAATTATGAAAAATAACAAATAAATATTATAAATAAAATAAATTTTCATTTATAAAATATTTAAAAATACGGGGGATTACAATTTACCCCTCTTAAAAGAAGTTTCGCCCTCGAAACTTAACCCAAAAGCCATAAATTTTCATTTATAAAATATTTAAAAATACGGGGGATTACAGAGACGAACTGGCAACCTACAAGCAAGCGACGGCGAGCACCGACTCAGCCAAATGGCAAGAGGCCATGAGATCTGAAATGGATTCCATGTTTGAAAAACAATTCTAGGACTTGGTTGACTTACCCGAGGTTTACACGCCTATCGAAATTAAGTGGATTTTCATTTGAAAACTGACAAATATGGAAATGTATTCATTTACAAAGCTAGATTGGTAGCAAAAGTTTAAAGGTAAATTCATGGTATTGATTACGATGAAACCTTTTCTCCGATCGCAATGCTTAAATCCGTTCGGATCCTCCTAGCGATTGCTGCATATTACAACTATGAAATATGGCAGATGGACGTCAAAACTGCCTTCCTCAATGGAATTTTGGAAGAAACTGTGTATATGACACAGCCTTAAGGTTTTGTCGACCAAAACAATGCTGGGAAAGTGTGTAAGCTTAAAATGTCCATTTATGGGCTAAGGCAAGCTAGTAGAAGTTGGAATCTACGATTCGATGAAGCCATCAGAAAGTTTGGTTTATCAAGAATAATCCAGATGAATCTTGTGTTTACAAGAAGGTCAGTGGGAGTGACATCGTCTCCCTAGTCTTATATGTCGATGACATATTGCTCATTGGAAATAGCATTCTGATGTTAGAGTCTGTAAAGGCCTGACTTGGAAAATGTTTTTCGATGAAATATTTAGGGGAGGCACAATACATATTGGGCATCAAGATCTACAGGGATAGATCAAAGAGGATGATTTGATTGAGCCAAAGTACTTACATCGATAAGGTACTGGCACAATTCAGGATAGAAGGGGTTAAGAGAGGTCACTTACCCATGTCACATGGCATAAACTTATGCAAGAAGCAATGTCCAAAGACACCTGATGAGCGAGAAAGGATGAATGAGATCCCATATGCTTCACTAATTGGATCGATCATGTATGCCATGATATGTACTAGACCAGATGTATCGTATGCCTAGAGTGCTACAAGCCAATACCAATCAGACCCAGGAGAGGCGCATTGGACTGCATCCAAGAAAACCCTAAAGTACCTGAAAAGGAACAAGGATAAATTCCTGGTATATGGTGGCTCAGAAGAATTAGTTGTTGAAGGTTATACCAACGCAAGCTTCAAAACAAATAGAGACGATTTCAAATCACAGTTTGGATATGTGTTCTGTGTAAATGGTGGAGCGTTTAGTTGGAAGAGTGACAAGCAGAGCACAACTGCAGATTCTACAACTGATGCCGAATACTTGGCAGCTGCTGAAGCGGCTAAGGAGGCAGTTTAGATTCATAAGTTCGTTGGTGAACTTGATGTTGTACCCTCCATTAATGGTCCAATAGCCCTCTATTGTGACAACATTGGAGCTAATGCTCAAGCCAGAGAGCGAAGGGAACATCAGAAGGTCAAACATGTCAAGCGATGATTTCACATGAAAAGAGAATGGAAATCAGAGGGTGAAATCAGAATTTGTAAAGTTGGAACGGACGACAATGTAGCCGACCCACTTACTAAACCTTTGCCTCAAGTGAAGCACAACAAGCACGTTGAGGCAATGCGAATCAGGCATGTTGGAGAATGGCTTTGATTTCCCTGTGAGTGTTTTAATTAATTTTTGAACATTTTAATGTAAGACACTAAGATGAACCATTCAGGTTTTGGAGTAATTTAATTTCATGCAATTTTATTACTCTGTTTCTATTTAATTGTGGTTTAGAATTAAATATTGAGTCCATTCGACTTTGAGAATATTCAAAATAGGGTATCAAGACCAGTCTTGGATAAAGAAACACAGTGAACATTGAAATTATAATCGAAAATTATCCCTAATCGAGGTCATTTGAATGATGGACGATTAATGACCACTTGAGAGTAGTGTGTAGTTTAATTTATAGCACCGTTTCTTATGCTACAAGGACATGATTGTCATAAATCATTTGCACAGATATTGGTTTAGAACCATACTGGATCGACCTATGAGAATACTTTATGAGATTTAAAAATCGTCATAAGTATACTTCTCATTATGGCTATCAGAACCTCTTTCCTCGACCATGAGTATTGTTAGTTCTCTTGCTTGAGTACTAGTCCGTTTTGATGTTAGTTAAACATTTGTCGTACATGGAGATTATAACAGCAACACTCGGATAGCTAGGTCCTCTTAGTAAGAGAAGCTAACATTACAAGACTGGTAATGTCCCCCTACTAACAATAGGGAACATGTCTTTGTTGTTTACAAGGCTTCTCGAAGAGCGAGACTGTGAAAATGCATGGTCGTGCTTCGATGGATTTTAGAAATCATCTGTTTATTGACGGTCAGACTCGGATTTTGAGAAACCCTTCTGGACGTAATAAGGATGACGAATAATCTTACCTTATAGTTCATGAAGAGACATTAAGTGACATAGGAAAAAGGCTATACACTAAAAGCGCACTTGTCCGGGAGGACAAGTGGAAGATTGAAAGAACTGGTGTCCTTTGAACAAGTGTATTATTCCGATAGAGGGTTCAGAGCTATTGGAAAGTATTTATTCAGTAAATTTAAGTGATCGGAATTCCTAGGTGAAGGCCACTTCCGATCAGTAATATTAATGCATAATTAATATTACAGCTTAATCTTGACTGAACCCTTCAGGTCACACCCAAGCAACTAAGGATCCGACATGACAAGTTAATTTGGAAGAAATTAATGAGTCGCTCGAGTAATTTGAATTTAGACGTCGGAAATCTAGCTAGGAGCGTTGAGACCGAGCGTCGCAAGTCGAGTCGAATTAATAAAAGACGAGACGGTAAAATCAATATTTAATCAACAATTTACCGAAATACGCCTAGCATCGGAATGCCCCGAGCAAACCGAGTGCTAGGGGCATTTGGTATAGTAAGGTGGCTGCCATGCTCACCAAGCCGAGCCTAGGATGGCTGGCTAGGTGCTGTGGCATGTTAGCGCACCATCGCTAGCAAGACTACAAGCACATGGCTAACAAGCAATGCTAACATGTGCGGGGCAGCCGCAGCAATGGGCTAGCTAGCACTACTAGCAGCGATGCGCGCATGGCGCTACAGCCAGTCGCACAGCCGCACATAGCAGCAGGCCAACCACGCACACCAAGACCAACTGAGCTGCTTGGGTGCTAAGGCTCGACCTGCCACATGGCAGCAGCCCATTGGGGCATTTGGCATTAGGGGAGCCGATTTTGGGAGCCTTGGGGATCAAATATTGCCCCCCCCCTTTCCCTTGTGGTCCTTACCTAACCCCTCCTCTTAGAATGCCACTTGTTGATTAATTAGTTGTTTTCTATTTTCTTTGGTTTTTGATTTATAAATAAAAGGAGAAAATTAATTTTACCAACTCTTCGACATTGATGGGAGAGTGGATTTCTCACTTGAGTTTCCCTATAAATATCCCACTTGAGAATTGGAAAACTCACTTAAGTAAGAGCTCAATTAGGAATCTCCACTTCAGAGAAAACCCATAAGCTTATTAATTACTCGGGTAGTCCTTTTGGTCGGACTTGGCTAACCTCCAAGTAGTAGACCGGTCGGGTTGCGTTGTTGGTGGACTCTGTCGGAGGTCATCGCCCTGTGTGAGACTTGGCTTTCTAAAGTAAGAGCTCCATTTGGTCGAGCGAAGCACGCTACAAGGGTAATTTAGTCTTTTCTCTAATCTTGTTATATTTGCATTTTGGTTATATTAATTATGAGTTTTTCCTTGGGCTCAGGTTTTATTTTCCACGGTGAGTCGGACTCATCGAAACCCAACAAATTTAACATGAAAATTAAGAGAAACAAATAAATCATACCATGAATGAGTGGAAAATTTAAATGAAATGGAGCAAACAGCACAACTACAAGCTTTCAATCCAAACTTGCAAGTTTCAAAACCCCAATTAATAATACCCAAAATCCCAATTTTTGGAGAGATAAAATCAAAAGGAAAACATAAAATTAGGGATTTGGAGTAATTATCAACTAATTAAAGTGAACAATGATGATTCTACAATGAAATATAGTAGCAAAAATAATGAAATTGCTTGAGCACAACTATATAGGAGGAAAGAAAATAAGTGAAGAATGAGAGAAAAAGGATGCAGCAGCATTGGCACGCCCACACAAAGCTCGTGCACGCCCGCGCAAATGAGGGTTGCGCTTTGCTTCGAACTTCTTTGTGCGCTCGATGGTGGGCGCAGCTTACAATGCTCATGATGAACACTAAACATGGCAGTCCCTAGACCCCTTGACAGTGGGTTCAACATCCAAATTTCATGAACCCACTATAATGAACCCACCAAATCTCAATTCTAACTCATGTCTCCAAATAAGCATATAAACACTCCATCCTCAAAATTGGTACCAAGATTGTTAGCAATCGAACTTCCATCATATCAAAACTAACTAAAATCAAAACAAAAGAAAGAAATCAATTAGACCATAAGCATCAAAGAAGAAAAATAAAATTAAAGGAAAATGAAAAGAAGGTTAGAAAGTCGGGCTGCCTCCCGAAAAGCGCTTGTTTAACGTCATTAGCTTGACGTTCTCCACCCCTTTCAAGGTGGATCATAGAGAGTCATCTTATGAATGAGGCCGATAAAAACACCATCGTAATAAAGCTTGAGTCTATGGCCATTGACCCTGAAAGATTTTGAGGAATTCGAAGGAGCAATTTCAACAACACCATTAAAGAAAACTTCTTGGACTATGAAAGGATCGTTCCAACGAGACATAAGCTTTCCGGGAAATAACCTCATCCTTGAATTATAGAGGAGCACTTTATCACCAACATTGAAATCCTTCTTCTTAATAAGCTTGTCATGCTCTTCCTTAGAATGGGATTTGTATCTACTAGCACAATCATAAGCATCCAAGAAAAATTCTTCCAACTCATGGAGATCAAGCCAACGTTGTTCTCCCAAACTAGCCAAATTGAAATTGATCCTCTTAATAGCCCAATGAGCGCGGTTCTCAAGCTGAACCGGGAGATGACAAGACATCCCATAAACCAAGCGGTAAGGAGTAGTGCCAATACGAGTTTTGAAGGCCGTTCTATATGCCCATAAGGCATCATCAAACTTATCCGACTAATCCTTCTTATTTCTTGCAACTGTCTTCTCAAGAATTACCTTGATTTGACAATTAGACATCTCAACTTGTCCACTAGTTTGAGGATGATATAGGAGGCCAAAACGTTGATTAACTCCATGCTTCCTCAACATTCTTTAAAAGGCATTGTGCACGAAATGTGAACCATTATCACTTATCACTGCCTTTGGGACACCAAATCTTGGGAAAAAATAATCTTCTTGAACACCTTCATTACCACCTTGTGATAATTTGTTGGGGAGGCAATAGCTTCAACCCACTTTGACACATAGTCAACCACAACAAGGATATATTGGTTCCCATAAGATGAAGGAAAGGGACCCATGAAGTCAATTCCACATACGTCAAAGATTTTTAGTTCAAGAATAGGTTGTTGAGGCATCTCATTCCACTTTGAGATGTTCCCAGTTTTTTGACATCGATCACATGTCTTAACAAATTCCCATGTATCCTTGAAAAGATGTGGACACCATAAACCACATTAAAGAATCTTGGAAGTGATTCTAGGGACACCCATATAACCACCACTAGGATCCAAGTGGCACATCTTCAACACACTTGGAACCTCTTCATTTGGCACACAACGATGAAGCAAACCATCAATGCCCCGTTTGTACAATATGGGATCATCCCACCAGTAATGCCTAGCCTCTCTCTTGAGCTTCTTCTTTTGATTCTTAGAGAATGAAGGTGGAAACTCCCAACATGCAAGATAGTTGACTAAATCGGCAAACAATGGGAGTTCTTTCACATTAATAGCATACAAGGAATCATCTAGTATTCCATCCTCAATGGGAGACCCATCATCTTGGACTTGAAAATCCTCAAGACGAGATAGATGATTCGCTACAACATTTTCCGCTCCTTTCTTATCTCTAATTACAAGATCAAAAGTTTGAAGTTCAAACACCCAACGGATTAACCTAGGCTTTGATTCCTTTTTACCCAAGAGATACTTAAGAGCTGCATGATCCGTGAAAACAATGATTTTGGAACCCAACAAGTAACAACGAAACTTTTTAAAAGCATGGGCAATTGCCAAAAATTCCTTCTCGGTTATCGTGTAATTTCGTTGAGCACCATTGAGGGTCTTTGACATGTAATAGAGATGACATGAAGCCTCTTATCCACCCTTTGACCTAGCACTCTCCTAATGGCCGTGTTGCTAGCATCACACATCAATTCGAAAGGTAATTCCCATCTCAAGGCTTGGAGAATGGGAATAGAGATCAAGGCTATTTTTCAACTTGTTGAAAGCTTCCAAGCATCTATCATTGAATACAAATTCGGCATCTTTTTGAAGAAGGTCATTGAGAGGTTTTGCAATAAGAAAGAAATCCTTGATAAATCTTCTATAGAACCCGGCATGCCCTAAGAAAGATCTTACACCTTTCACATTAACCGGAGGTGGAAGCTTTTCAATCACTTCAATCTTCGCTTTGTCCACCTCTATACCTTTGTGGGAGATCTTGTGACCAAGGACAATGCCTCCCTCAACCATGAAATGACATTTCTCCCAATTCAAAACCAAATTCACTTTCTCACATCAAGCCAAACACTTCTCAAGATTCTCAAGACAAGCTTTAAATGAATCACCACGTACTGAAAAATCATCCATAAACACCTCTATTTCCTCTTCCAACATATCTCCGAATATGCTCATCATACATCGTTTGAAAGTGGTGAGGGCGTTGCGAAGCCCAAATGTCATTATCCTATAGGCAAAAGTTCCATATGGACAAGTAAAAGTTGTTTTCTATTGGTCATTCGGGTGAATAGGAATTTGGAAAAACCCGGAATAGCCATTAAAAAAGTAATAATACTTGTGCCTTGTTAGTATTTCAAGCATTTGGTCAATAAAAGGAAGGGGAAAATGATCCTTTTTGGTGGATGTATTTAGACGTCGATAGTCTATACACATCCGCCATCCCGTGACTGTCCTTGTAGGAATGAGCTCACCTCTCTCAATCTCTACAACAGCCATGCCTCCTTTCTTTGGGATAACGTGGACCGGGGAAACTCATCTAGAGCTAGATATGGGGAATATGATTCTCATATCCAATAGTTTAGTGATTTCCTTCTTGACTACCTCCCCCATTTGAGAGTGTAGCTTCCGTTGCCTTTCAATGCTAGGTGAGGCGCCCTCCTCAAGAGTGATATGGTGTGTACATAAAGTCGAGCTTATACCTTTGAGGTCATTAATTGTATAACCCAAAGCACCTTAGTGCCTTCTCAAAACACCACATAACTCTTGAGCTTGACTCTTACTCAAGGAGGAGCTAACAATAACAGGAAAATTAGAATTGGGGCCCAAGAATTCATACCTAAGGTCTGATGGTAGAGTTTTGAGCTCTACCATGGGGACACCATTACCTTCCGTAATTGAGGCCGCTTGCAATGCATCTTGGCTTGAGATTCCCATGCAAATATGATCATCACCCTCTTCTATGCTCTCATCAATGATTCTCTCAAAGAACGTCATTTCCTTGCAATGTTCGCCTATCTTTTCCTTATTTAACAAAATACACTCAAGTGTATCATTAGATGTGAGCAAGTGCTCATGCATGGAATTCACAATATTATCTAATATTTCAACTCTCATGCAATTTTCAAGTGAAGAAGAAGGATATTTTATGCTTTCATCAAAATCCAATTCAATAACCACTTCTCCAACTTTGAGGGAAATCTTAGCACTTTTAACATCAATCATGGCACTCGAAGTGGCAAGAAAAGGTCTACAAAGTATGATAGGAATGTTGACATCCTCATCCATTTCAAGAACCACAAAATCAACTGGAATCACAAACTTTCCTACCCTCAAAAGAACATCCTCTACCTTACCTTTTGGAAGCTTAATTGATCTATCGACTAATTGCAAGGTAATGTTGGTAGGCAAAAGTTCCCCTAACTCAAGTCTTTGATAAACCAAATATGGCATAAGGCTAACATTAGCTCCTAAGTCACACAAGGCATTATCAATTTGCATCTTATAGATATCACAAGGGATAGAAAAGTTTTCGAGGTCTTTCAACTTAGGTGGCATCTTGTTCATAATGATTGCACTATAATTCTCGGTCAAGCTAACCTTTTCCGTCACATCAGAAGTTCTTTTACAAGTCAAGATGTCCTTAAGGAATTTTGCATAATTCGGCATTTGGTCAATGAAATTAGTAAATGGTAGGGTAAGATGAAATTGCCTAAGCATCTCTATGAATTTGCCAAATTATTCATCATATTTGTGCCTCATGAACTTTTGGGGATATGGAAGCTTGGGTTTGACAACTTCTCTTTCTTTCACTTTTCCTTTTTTAATTGGTTTCTCACTTACATCCTCATTCAAAGGGCTTTTTCCTTCCTCATCCTCAACCAAAACTTCCTTAGGATTCTCCTTAGCCTCACTCTTCTTAGGCATTCCATTCTCAAGAATCCTACCAATCCTTGTCACTATGGAATTTATTGGTCTCTTATGATCTAAACCTTGAGATTTGTAGAGAAGAAAGCCTTGCATGCTCTTTTAAAACATTGTCTAATTGTGAAATTTTTTTCTCCAACATTTTACTATGAGTCATCATGTCATTAAACTTCTTGTCACTAGATTACATGTAAGTATTCAACACCTTGATTTGATATTCAATGATATCCTCTAAAATACCTCTAGAATAAGATGGTTAAGCATGAGAGCTATCACTTTGGCCTTGAGCCTTTGGAGTGAAAACCGGGTGGGGGACTCCTTTGATTGTTGTTTTGAATATTGCCCCGATTTTGGTTACTCCAATTGCCCCGACCTTGATTTTGGCCATTTTGGTTGTGGTTCCATTAATTTTGATTGTGGTTCCCATATCTTTGGCCTTGGTTTTTACCACCATAACCTTGGTGGTTATAGTTGCCTCAGAAACCTTAGTTTCCTTGGTTTCTATAACCCCCATTGTGGTTATAATCATCAAAATTCCCATTATGATGATAGTTCTTATTCCCATTATTCCTTTGACTATTAAATCTAGGTCCAACATTATTATTAGACACATAATTCACATGTTCATTCTCATTGCCAACAGTCAGCACATCCATCAAGAAAAGCATTAGGACAATTAGCAACATCATGATCATATGAATCACATATATCACAAAACATATAGCTACTAGACATGTTGCTAGAATAGGGAAGGGGATTAGAGTTAGGAAATGTACCTCTCCCCTTATTTTTGGAGGGAAGAATATGTGCTTGATATGAAGCACTCTCAAGTTTGGCTTTGATGGAGGTTATTTCCTTCCCTAATTCCGAGATTTGTGAGGACTAGTCATTGATGGCATTGATGTGATCGACTGAGAACACTGAATTACCGCTTTTGCTTGTTGTTTCACGCTCACCGTATTTCCAATCCATATAATGCCTCACCACATCATCAATGATATCCACCACTTCCTCTTCCATGTTGTTCATTATTGGTCCTCCGGCTCCCGCATCAAGGCAAGATTTTCCTTGAGGGCTTAGACCGCCATAGAAGATTTGGATGACTTAATAGGTAGGGATCCCATGGTGTGGGAACTCTCTTTGGTATTCCTTGTACCTCTCCCATGCCTCATAAAGACTTTCATTGAATTTTATCTTGAAGCTTTGAATGAGAGCCCTTGCCTCGACCGTTTTCTTTTGAGAATAGAACCGAGATAAAAACTCTTTCATCACCTCATCCCATGTCCTCAAGTAGTTTGGTTTCACCTCCTTGTCCAACCACTCCAATGCACGTCCAATGAGAGAAAAAGGGAAAAGCTTAAGGCGAATAAACTCTTGAAAAACCCCACTCACTTTGATAGTGTTGCAATACTTCTTAAATTCCTTAAGATGGTTGAGGGGACTCTCATGCTTTGCACCATTAAATTGATGCCTTTCTATCAAGGTAATCATTGCCAGCCTAATTTCAAAGTCGTTTGCCGGAGTCATTGGTGGAGCAATCCCGCTCTCATGCCTATAGGCTCCCAGAATTCCTAACTCCATTAATGCCACTCTTTGGTTATATCCCATGATGACTTGCGTTTCTTCTTGCCTTGGAGAACGTCTAGCAACTCTCAACTTTGTGATTGTCCTTTCAATTTCTGGATCAAAAGGCAATAGAGAATAACACTAGATCTACGCATACTATCTCAAAGAAAATATTAGTAGCACGGCTATAAATGTACCTTAAAAGAAAGAAAATCTTTTTGTATTTTTCAAGTAAGATGGAATAAACTCAACAACTATAACAAATAACCATGCCATTCCCCAGCAACAATGCCATTTTGACGTAGGATATTTTAGGTTGCTGGGTTCTAAAACTCCTTCAATCAAACAAAATTTATAACCAAACCTACTCCTAGTATAGGGGTAAGTCCGAGTCGAACCCAAAGGAATGAAGGTAAGTGTTATAGCCTTAGGTCAAGCTATTCCGAAATTAAGCAAATTGGTTTGGTCAAGCAAGAAGTAATCAACACAACAATTTGAATATGGAAATCAATATAAATGATACTAGGGAATTAGGATCCACATGCATTCACGATAAACATGCTAATTGGATAGGAAATCGATCAATCGAATAATGCGAGGGAAAATAGTAATTGCAATCAAAAGCACTCGAAAACCTATTTCCTAAGCGTCAAACGAGTGGTCTCTACGAATGACTATCATAGGAACATCAAAAGCCAAGTTCAATCGATAAAAGCAGCTTCCAAATCAATCTATCATATCAATGAAAACTATAATGCTATCTAGCTTGATAATCAAGGTTTATCACTCCTCAACAAATCAAACACATGCACAATTTCTATCAACCAATATAATCACAATATCAAATCAATCAAAATACCCAAATTAGTAATAGTCTATCATTCATACATGCTTCACCACATCCCTAACAAAGGATCTACTTACTACACATTGTAGAATTGAAGAACAAAACTAAACAAATCATTAAAGTCATCATCAACATTGTAATCAAATTATCAAAAATCAAATCAAATTATCAACTAGAAATTCAACAAAATATCAAAAATCAAACACTAAAATTGGATTAAAGAGAAAGAAATTCTTACAAAACTTTAATCAATATCAAAGAAATTGGATATAAAGTGTAGCAATCATTAAATATTCAAGTTTCTCTCTCTAGAATCGAAGAGCTAAAGTTTCCCTAAATTGAACTTCTCTCTCTTAAAATCTAACTCACAAAACAATTCTAATACAATCCCTCTCTAAAAAGGAAGAAAATCTATATATAATAAAACTAACAAAGGAGAAGTTAGTTAGATGTCCAAAAAGAACCCGTACAGACGTGCTCTCTCCCCATATTGCGCGGTCGCGAAGAAGTGGGTACGGAACGGGGGAGCAGGGGTTGCGCGCCCGCGCCATGCTCGTGCGCGCCTAGGAGCAGGGCAGCCCTCCTCGTTCTGCCATTGATGCTTCTGTGTGCTCCACTTGATGAACATTGGGGTTGGCAGTCTCTAAACGCTCCCACGGTGGGTTTAACACCACTTTTGATGCTAGCACAGCATGAGAGCGCAGCCTTAATGACTTGTAGCTTGCACACCTTGATCCTTTAGCTACAAAGGGAGAGATCGGCTTGCATCTTGAGCTTTATAAATCCCGAGAAAGAGCCATAGAGATCCTTGGACATCACCGTTCTCCTGTAAACAAATAAAAGCAAACAGATAAAAGAGAAAAGGCAAAATAAACTAAGAAATGCAAGAAAATGGGCAAACACCTAAGAAATGCACAAACTAGAGAAATAAAAGATAAAACTAAAGAAAAAGAGATAAAAGAGCTATAAAAGAAACTAAAATCATCCTAAAAGAGGCTAAATAAGTGCCATAAATGACACTCATCACTGGATATTATTGTTATTGCTTGACCACGCCTTTTCTGCAGGTTTAAAGGGAATTTGTACTTGAAATCACGCTTAATAAGATAATTAATAATTTTATTTAGGCTAATATGAGTTTAATTCAAGTGATTACCAATATTAGATTTATTTGTGCATTAATAATCAACCAACATAGATTAAATATGCTTAGAATTAATATAATGATTATATGTTGATCGAAAAGCGCACATGCTATGAGGAGAACATGGTAAAGGCCTATTTAGGAAGAGTTCAATCTCTTTTAGGTTTGATTCTTACCATCATCCCCGAATATCAAGTCATGGTTCTAGACCACTATGGAGTTAGCGATCTCTATGATCGTGAATAGGGTGTAACCTTCACACCCGTGGACAGTTTACAAGTTCCTAAAACTTGTTGGAGACTCTTTTGCTCTAGCTTCCTTCCCTTTGAATGCCACCACACTTAAGTGCATGATCACAGTGGGGCTTAAAGTAGAGTGTTTGAAATATTCCCTACAGTAACGTAAGGGCAAAGAGGGTAAAGGTAGGATAAAATTTGAAATTTGGTGGTATACCTAATTTGTGAAGCAAAGGGTGATCAATCCTCAACATAATAATCAAGTAATCACCAAACAAAAACACCAACACCCCCAAGCTTATTCAAAGCAAAAATCACAAACATATATACAAAAAGCGTAAGAACGCTTCCCCCCAAGTTTAAATCGAGCATTGTCCCCAATGCTCTAAACTAGGGAGAAATACACTTACATCAAAATATTTATGAGCTTTTCATTTTTTTCACTTTTTTTTTTTACTTATTCCAAAGCATTTGCTTTTGGTTTGCTTTTTTTTTTTCTCCACTTTATTGCTTTGTCCTCGCTTCTTTTGATTATGGACGACTTTTTCAACTTTGCATTTGTCTTAACAGACAATATCAACAATACAAATTTGCTTTCATCATCAGAACCAAATGTCCAAACTTACACAACATAAACTCCAACAATATAAGGACCAATTGCTTTAGAAAAACCAAGAATGGAAACAAAAATGAAACAAATGGCTCAAAAGCTAATAATATGGCATGAAAAGAAGGTAGAAGGCTCAAATGGTTTGCAAGGAGGCAAATGTAATCCCAAAATCAAAGAGATAAAATCTATCCTAGAAAAAGAAAAATTACCACCCCGAAAAGATGCCTTTGTCCTTCTTAAATGGTTCGGTCGCGATCTCGGGAGATAAAAGTCAAATTCTAGATAAAGTAAGCGATAGTCAAGGATCCATGTTCCGCTCGTGCAAAATAGGTAGAAGGTTAGAAGAAATAAAATCTCACATGGTTGTAGGAAAAACTCACTATAGGAAGCAACACCTTCTTACCACAAACAACTAGACTCGGGTGTCAAGGTCCCAAAAGTTCTAAACACACTACCTTAGCATACTCTTTCCTAGAATCAGCCAAGCATACTCTCGAACCATGCTCACCGTTACCATTTAAGAAGAAAAGCAAAGCAAGAACAAAACAAAACACATTGTAAATTTGGACTTGATAGGAACAAAAATCTTTTTGGAGTTTTCAAAGAAAAGAACATGGAAATGCATATACAAGGGTGCATGGCATATATGAATCATCATCCCACCAAACATGATAGAATACCCTCCCCCAAGCTTGAATGAGACAATACACTCAAATCATAAACCAAAGAATCCATGGGAGGGAAAAACGATCAATCCAACAAACTACCACATGTCTAACAAGTCATTAACCATTAGACAAAGAGCAAGGAAATATATTACTGGATTTTGGTGGGTGTAAATGCCCGCAAATGAGCCAATCAAACCTTTCAAAGCTAACAACCTCTAATATTGAATCTTGTTTTCCATATGCTTGCAAAAATAGGAGTCAAATTTCCTTGATTCTTGATCCAACCAATGCACTTAAGCATATCAAGTTATTTACCTAGAAAAAGGCACACAAACATTTCAATGAGAGAAAATCTATTCTAAAAAGAAAAGAAAATGAAAGCAATAAAACATGGATTACTTCCCGAGAAAGGCTTGCTTAATGTCCAAGCTTGACCGCTCTAGTAAATAATATTGCAATGATCGCAAGAGCTTGTCAAATGAACTACTACACATTTCATATGAAAGTAAGTATGCACATGACAAAATAAAGGCATGCAACCTATTTTGGTCTATCCCCTTTTAAGGATTATTTTTGGACCTAAGGCTTGTTAAAAGATTTTGTCATTTAGAAAATTCTTTCTTTAATGGCCAATTAGGCTGAGATGCTTCGTTTGCATTCATTCGACATTTGGTCTAGTCTAAAAGGTTTCAATTAACTTGGACTAGGCAAATGCCGAGAAACATTTAACACTTGCCGAGGGGCTTTACCTCGTGTCTGTGCCGAATCATATATAGCACTTGCCGAGATTCTTAGTCTCGTCTCTATGCAACATGGGATGAATTTTCCTTTTTCTTTTCTAGGCGTCTAACAATTTTTTAGTCATTTAGATTAACCTTTGAGAGGTCAATTGACTCTATCGTTTTGGCCCTCTCGATAACTTCAAGTTTCTATTAATGACAAGTTTCATCCAATGCCCTTGTCACTTAGTTGGGGCGAAAGATGACCATCTGTTACTTCTTGCCCTTGCCTTCGGAATTCTATTTGGCGCATAGGCTTAGAATTCCTGTGCTTTGGAGTACCTTTGAGATTTTATTTCACATTTTTGCCGCCTGGAATCCTTGTACTTTAGGGGTTTAAGCTATACAATGTGTTTTGCCGAGTAAATCTTCGGGATTATACTTGGTGTTTTACTATCGTATTGGAAATTATACTTGGCAATGTTTTTGTATGTATTTTCCATCTCAGCTTACTCCTTTCATGGGAGCTCGGCACATGTGCCGTTTTGCTCTTTTTTATGCCAAGTCTTACTCTGACTTAGCTTGGAAGGGTGTTGTATGAAAAGCTCAACCTCTTCTAGAGTCCTTGTACTTGCTCAGATGAAGGAGCCATTCAATATACGCTTGGACCATATAAAGATATGTATATTACCCTCTTGAGGGAGGCTTATCCGGAGGTATTAATACGTTTTCCAATAGCCTTAAACTGAGGGACCTTTGTCCTTAATTTCATGAAGTGGCTACTCAATAAGGAACGTTTGGACCTTAATCTTTCCTTATTGCCCCAATGGGGTGGCTTGTCTATCAAAGACTTGAATTAAATGTGACAACTAGCATTTGGTATAGTAATTAGGCTTTAGAAATTTGTTGCCTTGGCTCTTCACAAGTGCCACTTATTTTCCTAAAGAAGGTTATTTGCTTATTAGCTGCTCGTCCACCTAGCTCGACAAGGCAAAGGTCGTCCAAAAATGAGAAGATGGTCCTTTCCTTAAGAGCAGCTCGGCCACCACCTAACTTCATTTGGCACATTAGCCAATTCATCCCATGTACGCCTTAAAGTGGTTAGGATGTCCTTTGCTCAATAGCAGCTCGGACACCCATTCATTCGGCACATAGCCGAATCAGTACCTGTTCACTTGAAATTGGTAAGGAGGCCCCTTGCTTAATAGCATCTCATACATCCTTTTGGCTAAAAAACTCGGTCACGTTGCTGGCCGTCTGAAAGTAGGAACTTATGCTCTTTCTTTATAGCAGGTCGAACACTAAGCCAACAATGCTTGATAGGAGCTTGCCAATGTTACGCGGTAAGAAAATCGGTGAAGTTGTTGGTCGTGTGAAAGTAAAAAACTGGTCCCTTCTTGGTCAGGCTGCTTGGTCATACTATTGCTCGGCAGGGTACTCGGGCAGGCCTTAGCTCAGCTATAATTCAATTTATTAGCGATTTTATTTAATGCTATCTAAAATCATGACGATGGTCCATCAATAAATGGCAGGTTGGACTCTAGCAAATTCGTACTCGGCCATGTTATCGTCGTTTTGAAGTTAAGAGTTGGACCTTTGAAAAATGGTAGCTTGGCCAACTTCCTTGGTCAAATTGCTCAGCCGACTAGTTATTCTGTCATGAGCATTATGCACTGAAGTGAAGACATGGTGCTACCCTAAAGTACAACTCATACTACAACCCAGTTTTTGCCCATTTATCTTGTTATTATTTATCTCGGCCTACACCCAACTCGGTCAAGCTGTTATGCTGTTGTTTCCTTAGCTCGGCCATGCTGCTAGACCAGCTCGGGTAGACTGCAAGGTCAGGCTGCTGTCTGCATGGAAGTGAAGACATAGGGAGCTGCTTGAGGGGAACTCGGCCAGTCTGCAGCTCGGCAAAGTAGCTGGCCGAGTGAAAGTAGGAACGTTGTGCTTTGCGTGAGGGCACCTCAGCCTTTTGCTAATGCTGACCTGCTATGATTGTGATGCCCATCATCACGTATCTACTCGGCCAAACGCTGTTCAGCCAGCTGCTTTGCTTGACTCGGCAAGAAATTATGGCCGCACAAAATTGGAAACTTGATGCTTCTCTGATGTGCAACTCGGCCTGTTTGTTGGGTTATTACTGCCGAGTGTTTGCTCGACTAACTGCTCAGTCAGGCATCCATCCTGCTATGTCGCCGTTGCCGAGCTTTCTATGCTGTTGTTGGCCGCATGAAAATGAGTACATAGGGGGCAGCTTGAGGGCAACTCGGCCAAGCTGCAGCTCGGCCAGGTTGTTGGCCGTATGAAAGCAAAAACTTAGTGCTTTGCGCGATGGCATCTTGGACAGCTTTGTACGAACATTAGCTTGGCTACCCTGGGGGAGTTCTTGTGCGGACATTCTTCTCGGACAAGCTAGTGGCTGCTCGGTCAGCATATACCCAGCACGGCCAGACTACTGGTTGCTCATCCTTATATGCCATGTAGAGGCAAGATCCGACTAATATAATTTTACTTGGCTATAGGTGGCTTAACTAGGCTGCTCATATAGGTAATGAATAGTAATGATGTCTCAGACTATAATATCACTATCCAACCCCTTGATATGGTCGTTACATCGATTTTTTCATCCTTTTTGTCTCGAAAAAACGTTTAAAGGATGTTTTCAAGTCCTAAACAAACTCGGATGGCTAAAAAAGCCTATCAGTCATGGCACAGTGATGTGTTTGACTCATTGACCCATTTCTATTTTCGAAAATATATTTTATGAAGCATTCTGACACTGTGAGCCTGAGTAGTAGAAATCATTTCCCTTATTTTTGACAAGTTTCTTCATCGTCAAGTAGACGCAAGCTAAGGGCGAGCTTCTATTTTAGCTTGACCACTTGTTCGCCTAAAATTGATTGGGTGGTCCCTTGCTCAAGAGCAGGTCAGACTCCCAACTAGGCTACTGTCCGACCACTTATGCTCACGAGGACCATCTTCGTGTTTACTCAGCCATCTAGGTAGCCCGGACAGGCTGCTTGTCAAGGGTGTTGGCCGCATTGTTTAGAACATGATGGTTCTTTGAAAGGCAACTCGGCCATATAGCTTGCTACTCGGCCATGCTGCTTGTTACGGCCAGGAAGCTTGTTAACTACGCTTGCTAACAGCTCGGCCAGCCATGGAAGGGCTTGGCCAGGATGCTGTTATGCTTGGCCGAGTTGCTATGCTTCCAAGGGTGTGGTTTCCAATTTCATTCGTCCAGCTCAATTCGCTGCTCTTGGGTGCCTTAGTCGACCTTGGAACATAGAGCTTTGCATGATGGCAACTCGGACACCTAAATTTGGTTGGCTGACCATCTATGCTTTCAAGGGCATACATTGCGATTTTATTCGACCATGGGTGGCCGCACAAAAATGATAACATGATGCTTCAGCGATGGGAAGCTCGGCCAAGTCAAACTACTCGGCCAACAACATACTATATTGATGCTGACCAAATTTTATACACATTGATAAATGTACATCTTTAAAAGTAATAATAACAATACATATTTAATAATATTATATATATAATAATATTATATATCTAATAATATTATTTTCATAATATCACACAAGCATAATAATCATGCTCATGCTAAAAGGAAGGACAACTGCTCGTGATTCTCGGCATTTATTATAATTCAGCCATCAAGTGCCGCATAGCCTGGCTCGTGGTACTACCTCAATGATGGAAGGGCAATGAGGGACGCCTTACTCATCGGCATTCATGCATAGAAGCCATGTCGAGCTGCTGTGTTTTAGAGGAGCGAGCTTCATTCATTCTATCAGCCAGGGTGCCGCCTAAAAACAAAGAGGTAGGACCTCAGTCAAGGGCTACTCGGCCATTAGCTCCCAGCTCGAACAGGTTGTTATTGCCTCACATTTGCTTGTCTATTAGCTCGGCAGCCTCATATTTTTGCTCGACCAGCCATGCCGTGTACATACAAGTGGTCGACCTGCTATGCTTTGGAGGGCATTCTTTGCTTTTTACTCGGCCAACTTACCTTGGCCATATGAAATTTTGAACATGGAGCTTCACGTGAGGGCAACTCGGACACCCAGCTTTGGTCGGTCGACCATCTATGCTTTTATGGGCATGTATTATGATTTCACTTGTCCAAGGATGTCGAGTAGCTATGTTCCAAGGGGTGAACTTTGCAATTTTGCTCGGCCAGGTCAACTGTTTAATGACCAGTTTGCCGCCTGTTTTCTTCTTCCTTAAGATTATTGCCGAGTTGTTCTTGTAAATGAAGCAGGTTGCTGGCAGTACATTATGTTTTAAGTAAGCTAACTCGGCTTGGAGTGTTTGCGTAGCACATCTGACTAGTTTTATGCATTTCTGCCGAGTGGAATCGAAATAGATAGGAAACCAAATATTGTACTTTTGGAATATGGCAATTGTGGAAGATACTCTTGCTACTAAAACACGGTTAACCAACATGTTAACTAATCGATTACGATAAATTGGATCGGATTTTACAGTTTTTTCTTCTACAGTACCTCGACGTGACATGAGCGTAAAAGGGGTTCAAGAATCAGTTTTCTTTTATAAGGGCTAAAATCCCTTATTTTGGCTTTTTGACCCCATATTGTAGGGTGGATCTCTAAAGATATGAAAGATCTCCCTCCAAACCGTACATACGACTTTCATCGAATACGGCTTTCCACAGAATTCGATATGTATCTATGAGATCGAGTATGGAATTCTGTTTACTCACTTTAAATTGAGTATCCGTTTCCCTCCTTTTCCTGTTAGGACTGGAAATCCTGTATTTTCCATATCCATACGATTGAGTCCTTGGGTTTCCGAAATAGTGTAAAAAGAAGTGCTTAGTATCGGCAATAGGTCCGAAAAAGTATCTAAAATAGAAAATTTAAATATTTGTACCCTGTCGAAGTAAGGAACCATGGCATATATTTTTGGAATAGATTCCATTTTGAGAGAGTTGAAAAAGCACTATCTCGTCAAAAGGTTCTATACATCTGCCCTTTCTCAACGCGTTTCTTTAGACAAAGACTCCGTGTTTTCCTCTTTTTCGATAGTAAATATTTCTCAGAACATTTAGTGTAAATAAAACCCATGTTTGAATTGAAATTGAGATACTGATGCAAGTTCTTCTTTTCTGAATCAGATAGATTCATATCGGAAAGAGGTTGACAATAAGTTCTTTTAAAATGGACTATTTGTCCCTCTGTTAGAGGTGTTCCAGAAATATCTGCGATCGAGTAAATAGTTCTACGAACTAATAGATCGGATCGAATTGGAAAATCGTTAGGTATAAATATGTTAGATACTTGTGAAACGATTGGTGAAATAGTATCTTTCTCCAAAAAAGCATGTTTTTTTTTACCGACACACAAAGAAAATATTTTGTTGTGAAAGAACAAGATATTGAGGAATTGTCTATACGTAAAATCATAATTATTGTTACGGGCCTTTTCCATATAAAAAGGGAATCTTTTGTTACAATAGAAGCAGAAGTGATGTGGATTATTCAAGAACCGAAGTTGATTTACTTTATAAAAAGAAGATATCAATGAACTTCCATGTACCGGATGGATTTATCGACCGTTTGGTCTCTACGGCTGAATAGTTTAGCTAAGGAATGGCCCTGCTTGACATTCTACTCAGTTGTGCTATTGTGCCCCTCTTTGGATAAAGTACTTAGACATTCGAGTGGGTGTGGCCGAGTTTCTCAACTTTAATATGCTCTTGGTGAATTTTTACTCGGCCACCCCCTTATGCCTTTTTGCTCGTACAGGCTGCTTGGCTGCCCTGTACGAGTAGCTATGCTTGTGTAAACAAACTTTTCAATTTTTCTCGGACAGGCTGCTTGGCTGCCTTATACGAGTAGCTATGCTCATGTAAGAAAGCTTTTCACTTTTGCTCGAGCGAGCTGCTTGGCTTCCCTGTATGAGTAGCTATGCTCGTGTAAGAAAGCTTTTCACTTTTGCTCGGACAGGCTGCTTGGTTACCCTATACGAGTAGCTATGCTCGTGTAAGCAAGCTTTTCAATTTTGCTCGGACCGGCTGCTTGACTTCCATGTACGAGTAGCTATGCTCGTGTAAGCAAGCTTTTCAATTTTGCTCGGACAGGCTTCTTAGCTGCCCTATATGAGTAGATATGCTCGTGTAAGCAAGCTTTTCAATTTTGCTCGGATAGGCTACTTAGCTGCCCTGTACGAGTAGCTATGCTTGGGCGAGCATCAATGCTTATGTCCACGAGCTTCTTGATTTTTATTGGACGAGCTGCTTGGCTATTTTGGCCATGCTACTCGTCCCTTAAGCTTTTCCTTGGCCATTTGACAAATCGTTTGACTAGCTTACCGCCCACTTTTTCAACCTCTCATGGCCAAGTTTATGGGCTCGTTTCTTGTAGCTCGAACAGACATAGAGGGGCTTGACATTCTAGTCGTTCAAATGCTTTTCTTGTGCCGAATTTGGTTGCACTCAACATTTGCATTTGTAGTCGGCTTCTTAGTGTTGCTGATGTAATTTGTAGCATGTAGCTTACAAATACAATGCATCAGGTTAGGCGATAATTTTTTCTTTTTTTAATCATAATAATTATGTTTGATTTTGCCGCCCAAATTTTGCATTCAGACAGGAGTTCGTCTCATTCTCTTCAGAATGACGTGACGATCTAGACAAAATGGGATAATTAAAACTTTACCCTCATATTGAGATACATTAGTAACAAAGGGCTTTAATTTATGATTTTGTGTTCAAAGATGGCTACGTGCCATTCCAAATGTGTCTCCCCATAGACATCGCCAAATGTTTTAGGGATTTTTGTGATTTCCTAAAGAAGGGTATGGATTCCCGCGGGAGACAGATCAAGGATGCAACACTCATACGGCCTGAACACTTGCAAAACGACGAATCTCCGGTTTATCGAAGATCCGCCTCTGACGATCAAGTTAGCGACCGAAAAACGGAATTTTAGAGAGAGAAAGTAGAGAGAATTGAGAGCATATTTTTGGGCAGAGTGTTTTTAGGAATTGTGTGTGTTCTTTTTTTTCCATCATGAAATGATAAGGTATTTATAGGGAAGTGGGAGATAATTCTCCTAGGGTTTCATAACCTAGGAAGATCAGCTGCCCTATACGTTTTTGACATGTGTATTAGGGCTTCCTTCATGCTAGGCATGTTTCCTTAATGGGCTTTGAGCCCTTCATTTTCTGATAACTCTCTTTAGGCCACGTGTCATGCTCTTATTATTGGCCTTTTTAGCTGAGCAAGATGCCATGTGTCGGCTTATAATTGGGTCACTTGTTGGCCTCTAATTTGTCTATAAAAAGAGGGTAAAAATACCCCTAAATAGAAGTCAAGGGTGAAGAATAAAGTAACCAATACTAATTAACTACCAAAATAATGAATCAAACAAATAAAATACTAGGGAATGGGAATCAACAAGTAATCATGACAATTGCAACAACTTGGGATGAACATGCTAATTAATGGTTGTGAAGACTTATGACAAGAGCTATCAATTGGAATCAAAAAGCTATCCCCTAATCGTTAAGTTAGTGGTCTCTACGAATAATAAAATAGGAGAATCACAATCCAAACCAATTGAAAATTGCAATTCCTAAATCAATGGTCAGTATCATTAGAGATCACAATGCAATCTAGCATAATTCTCAAGGCCTAATCAAACTACACACATGCAAAATTACATTAATCACTTTAATCTCAACAATCAATCAACATAATTCCCAAATTAATCACAATCAATTTAATCATACAAGTTTCACCCAATCCCTAGTGTTTAGGGTAAAAATACCCCCTACACGTGGTCTAATTCCGTAGTGACACGTTTCCCAATCAAAAGGCGACACGTGTCCCAATGGGAAGATGACACGTGTTAAGCTCAAGGAGAGCACTTGAAATGAGAGAAAAGGGCCTCCTTACATCCGGAGCCCAAATCCCGAGAAAGCAGAAAAACGGCGCTGACCCCTAGACACGTATCGCAACTTGATTGCACCGCCAATCAAATCACATCATTCTAGGGTAATAACCCTAAAGGGCACAATTCCGCACCCCTATAAATACCCCAATCACTTAATATGGGAGGAGTGGATGGTGGCATAACATTGAATAGAGCACTAAAAGCTCCAACTTTTCTCTACTTTCTCTCTCTAGTTTATTCCGTTTTCCGATTACTCACTAGATCGTCGGAGGCGGATCTTCGATAAATCGGAGTTTCGTGGTTTTGCAGGTGTCCGAGTCTCATTGTCGGCGAAGCGTGACCAGTATCCCGAGGGATTCCAAAAAAACCCCGAAACATTTGGCGCCGTCTGTGGGGATACTCGTCCGTAATGGCAATAGATGGTCAGACACCTAATGCTAGCCCTGGCCCTGTTCAGGACGGCCATGTAGAAGATATAACTGCAACAATCAATTCTAGTGATCCTCTGATCGCCTCATTCCATGAGGCCGAAGACCCCCTAGTTACTGTTGCTTCCCTAAAGGCCGCTCTGAACAAACTTCGAAAGGAGTTCGAGAGTAAAAGGCTATCTACCTCTAGACAGCTGTCCAGCAGGGAGGAAGAAGGCGCTCTAAGGAAGAATCAGAGAAAGGCAACTAATGGAATGGATGTAGGGAATACCCCATTCCGCTGGCCGCATGGAAGGTCCCCTAGGGTGCCACGGACAAACTTGTCTAAACTTCTTGAGAAAACACAGTCGGCTGGGGGGCAGACCAGACAACCTCAAAGGGAAGAACCTGAGTCGTTTAGACGCTGGAGGGACGCAACGGATTACATCCGGCATAGGCAACGGGAACGTGCAGCCTATTCAAACACGGCCTTTACTCCCACAATGCCGGATGAATTCTTTAACCACTCTTTTTCCCAACATACCAGCTCAGCCAGGACCAGTGGGAGCCAAGCTCACCATACTCAAACTCCTATTCTAGTTCAACCGTTTCAATTTCAACCCCCTTAAATTTTCACTCCTGTTCAGTCGATCGAATAGTACGGGCAGTATGGCCAGTCGTTCGGCCAGACAGCTTACCTGGCCGAGCCGACCGCACCACCTCAACCTATTGACTGGAAAATGTGCTTGTTGAATCTTGCTGACAAGCTTCCTCCGTTTTCTCAAGAGATTCTCAACTCTCCTCAACCAGCGAAGGTGAAAAGTGTACTTGTGGGAACCTATGATGGTATGGGCAACCCCGAGGAACACGTCACTTCGTACCGAAATTTCATGTATTTGCAAAGCGTAGATGATGCTATATAGTGCAGGTGCTTCCCGGCCACCCTCAAGGGCGTGGCGTAGGACTAGTTTAACAGCTTGCCGGCCGGGTGCATTAATTGCTTCACTACTCTGAGTTTATTGTTCATCGGAAACTTTTCTTACAACATTCCCCCAAGGAAGACCAGCCTTAACTTGGCTATAATCGTCTAAGGGAAGAATGAAGGGTTGCGTTCGTACGTTCAGAGATTTATTAAAAAAAAAAGCCCAAATTCATAATCTGCCGTATGAAATAGCCTATTCGGAATTTCTCCGGGGATTAAGGCATAATGGTTTCAAGTTTGATTTGGTCAGGATTAAGGTTCAGACATCTGCAAGCATTCTACGGGAAGCCGAGGCCTATATTAAAGTAGCTGATTTTTGTTCACTTACCAAAGTAGAACAGCCGGCCAAGGGAGATGAGAAGAAGCCACCTTCTCAACAGAACTCGGTCGGAAAGAAAAAGGAAGGAAACAAGTGAAAGGAAGTTTGGATGGCAGACGATCAGCAGCCAAATTCAAAGAAGGTCAAGACGTACGAGCCACAGTACGAGTTCACCAAAGATTGTTACTCAATCCTGATGGAAATTAAAGTTAAATTTGAGTTTGAAAAGCCCTAACCAATGAGAGGTTCGGCCCAGTATCGCAACAAGAACAAATACTGTCATTACCACAAGGACGTGGGACATGACACGAACGAATGCATCAACTTGAAAAGATTGTTGGATAAGCTGGCCGAAAAGGGCATGTTGAATTTGTACGTTTGAAATCAAAATTCACTTACACCCGGACAGACAACAAGTCTGAAAAGAAAAAACAAAATGACAAGGAAGTTGATGGAAATAGCACCGATTCTGGTTTAGTGGCTATAACATCAGGCGGCTTTGATGCAGGCGGCCCTACCATGAAAGGAATCAATCAAGATTCTTAGAAGCTTGGCAAAGTGATGCAGACTGAAGGGGTGAAGGTTGAACCCTTCCCAGAAGTAACGGTCAGTGAGGCAGACGGAAGTGAGGTCAAAATCTTGCACAATGACCCCATGGTATTTATCATGAAGATAGCCAATTTAAAAGTCGGCCAGATACTAATAGATACGGGCAGTTCGTCCGATATCATCAACTTGGCCGCCTTGAAAAATTTGCGGTTCCCAGAAGACGTTCTCAAAAACATCACCCACCCTTTAGTTGGGTTCGGGGGGAACATTATTCACCTAGTCGGACAGATAGACTTGCCCGTCCGATTTGGGCAGAAGGGGGAAGGAAGGGATATGGTTGTCTGTTTCCTAGTGGTCAAAGAGCTCATTGGCTATAATGTCATACTCGGCCGCCCCACATTGAATGCAGCAAAGGCAGTAATCGTCCTTCATTTGATGTTGTTAAAGTTTGAGAGGACGGGCAGGAAAATTGGTTCAATCCAAGGAAGTCAAAAAATGGCTAAGGAGTGTAATCAGCTGGCGATAAAACCAACAATACGCGGACAGAGAAAGCCGTCCGAGTCAAAAGCCGAAGAAGTGTCACTCTAAGCATACCAAGTCGGCCAGAAGCGCAAGTCGGCCATGACTAACCAAGCATAGCAGTTACTGACCGTCGGTAGGCCAAAAGAGTTAAGGCCCCAGCCGGCCGGCAATCACCAAGATATAGTGCTTGACCCCGATTAACCTGATTGGACGGTCAGGGTAGGCACTATAGTTGTGGGTCTGCTTGGAGATGATTTAATCCAGTTGTTGAGAGAGTTCAAGGATGTGTTCACATTTGAAGTTAGTGAAATGCCATGTATAAGCCCAGACCTGGCCGTGCACAAGCTGGCTGTGAATCCAGTCATTAAACCTGTCCGGCAGAAGAAAAGAAATCATGGAGAGAAACGGAATTAGGTGGCCGCAGCAGAAGTGAAAAAGCTGTTAGACGCTGGTTTCATTCGGCAATGTTACTACCCTGACTGGGTAGCCAATGTAGTTCTTGTGAAAAAGCCAAATGGAACTTGGAGAATGTGCGTAGATACACTGATGTGAATAAAGCATGCCCCAAGGATAGCTTTTTCTTGCCCAAGATCGATTTTTTGGTTGAATCTACGGCCGGGCATGCCTTTATGAGCTTCATGGACGCATACTCCGGATTCCATCAGATCCCTTTATGGGAAGAAGATCAGGAAAAAACTACATTTGTGACCGAGCAGGGGCTGTACCGTTACAAAGTCATGCCGTTCGGCCTTAAGAACGCCCCTGCTACTTTTCAAAGACTTGTTAATATAGTCTTTCAGGATCAGATCGGCCGCAACATGGAGGCGTACATTGATGCCATGATTGTCAAATCAAAAGAGCTTGCCGACCATTTGAAAGATCTCCGAGAGACATTCACCGAACTCAAGCGGCATAAGATGATGTTAAATCCAAAGAAGTGTGTCTGTGGTGTTGAGTCCGGCAAATTTCTCGGATTTTTGATCAATCAGCGTGGAATTGAGGCCAACCCTAAAAAAAATTCAGGCCATCTTGGATATGAAGTCGCCAAGAACAATCAAAGAGGTGCAAAGATTGACTGGTTGTTTAGCCGCACTCGGCCGATTTTTGTCAAGATCAGGGGATAAGTGCCAATATTTCTTTCAGACCATCAAGAAGAAAGCCATGTTTGAGTGGACAGAAGAGGCCGAGGAAGCATTCGTACAGCTAAAAAGCCATTTGCATATATTGCCTCGGCTCGTCAGTCCACTCAAAAATGAGAAGCTATATATGTACCTTGCCATCTCAGAAAATTCTTTAAGTGCCGTCCTACTTGCTGAAAGGGACGGCCACCAGATCCTAGTCTATTTCATTAGCCATGTTTTGCATAATGCCGAGCTTAGGTATCCCCCCATTGAAAAGTTTGGCCTAGCATTGTATATGGCGTCAAAGAAGCTACAGCCGTATTTTCTGGCGCATTCAATTGTGGTCTATATAGACCAACAGCTTAAGAAGTCATTTGCAACTTTGGAAGCCAGAGGCCGCATGCTTAAGTGGGCCTTAGAGCTGAGAGGCTTTGACATCACGTTCGAGCCCAGGAAGGCGAACAAGGGGCATGCCTTTGCTAATTTTTTTGGCTGAAATGGCTCGGCCGGACTTGCAGCTGGCAGGGGACCAGATCTGGAAGGTCTATGTAGATGGTAGTGCAACGGCGACCGGATGCAACACTGGGATTATTTGTCAATCTCCTAAGGGAGATAAATTTGAATATGCTATGAGATTTCAGTTCCAAGCCTCCAATAAAGAGGCCGAGTATGAAGCCCTTTTGGCCGGCCTTAGAATGTGTAAGGCGGTTGGAGCAACAAAAGTTGATGCAAGTTCGAACTCTCAGCTAATAGTCAGCCAAGTGAATGGTGACTACAAAGCCTGGGAGCTGGCCATGATGAAGTATTTGCAGATGGTTAAAGAGGAGGCCAACAGCCTAGAGCATTTTACCCTGCAACAAGTCCCCCGTTCAGAAAATCATCAAGCGGACGCGCTCTCTAAATTAGCATCCTCAGCATCATGTGATACTCCTAGATTAGTGTTTTGGGAAGTAAAGGAAAAGAGGAGTATTGATGCCGAGCCGATACAAATTATTGACAGAAACTCCACTTGGATGGACGGGATCATCTTCTACTTAAGAGATGGGATACTCCCGGCTTATCCGAAAGAGAGCTGGCTGATGAAGAAGAGAGCGGCCTGGTTCGAAATGAAGAGAGGGGAATTATTTAAGAGAGCTTTTGTGAAACCATACTTGAAGTGTATCACCCCGGAAAGAGGGCATGATGTGTTAGATGACCTCCACCAAGGGCATTGTGGATCCCATATAGACGGACGGGCCTTAGCAAAAAAGGCCACCCATCTGGGGTATTATTGGCCAAGCATGAACGCGGACACCGTGTAAATGGTAAAAAGATGTGATAAGTGCCAGAGATTCGCAACCTTGATTCACCGTCCGGCCAATAGTTTGTCAGCCATAAGCAGTCCACTTCCCTTTGCAAAGTGGGGCATGGACATCTTGGGGCCATATACACTAGTGTCCGACGAAAGACGGTATGTGCTTGTAGCTGTCGACTACTTCACAAAATGGGTTGAAGCCGAGGCCGTCCGAGGGATTAAGTTGACAGACGTATCAGCCTTCATCTGGAAAAATATTATTACTCGTTATGAAGTACCTCAGTCCATGGTATTTGACAATGGACCTCAGTTCGAAACGCGCCAACTCAAGGAATGGCTAAGTGACCAGGGCATCACACACTGTTTTGCCTCGGTCGGCCGTCCCCAAGCCAACGGCCAGGTTGAGGCCTATAACAAGCTAATCTCTAATGGCATCAAGCGTAAGCTTGAGAAAGTAGGCGGCCTATGGGCAGATGAGTTGGTCAACTTTTTGTGGTGTATACGTACAACGGCGAAGAGTTCAACAGGAGAAACCCCATTTTTCTCAGTCTATGGTGCTTAAGTTGTGCTCCCAATTGAAATGTACGAGCCAACTCTTCGAGTGATGCTATATGATGAGAATTCCAATTGGGAAGCTATGAAGACCGCCTTGGATTTTCTTCCAGAGGCAAGGGGCAAAGCGGCTCTTAGACATGAAATTTACCGTCTTAGAATGACGAGAGCTTATAATCGCCGAGTGTTTAAGCGGCCGCTGAAGATGGGTGATTTGGTCTTAAGAAAAATGGAAGTGGTAGGCCGCGCCAATGAGGATGGAAAGTTAACCCCAAACAGGGAAGGGCCATACCAAATTAGAGAAGAAGTCCAAGATGGCACTTACCGTCTCGAAGCCTTAGATGGTCGTCCGATTCCTCGTACTTGGAATACGGACAATCTGAAGAAATACTATGTTTAAGTTTTCTTTTACTTAGCCAAAAGCTGTATATACAGCTAGGTCTTGATGACCGAGCAATGTAATTAAGGCCGTACGGCCCCCAACAATGTAATTTTGACAAACTAATGAAAAAGTCAAGCATTGTTATCTTATTTTGTTTGTTTATGTCTTTCCATTATTTAGCAGAAATGCCCAGTGAAAATATTAACGATGCTGCTTTCATCATAACAGCTCGGCCTTTAAAAGAATGAACAAAAATGCCGAATAAAAACAATAACAAGGTTGCTTGCAACATTACAGTTTGGTCACAAAGGGTACAATCGAGCGGC
This sequence comes from Chenopodium album, assembly GCF_948465745.1. NCBI lineage: Eukaryota > Viridiplantae > Streptophyta > Magnoliopsida > Caryophyllales > Amaranthaceae > Chenopodium > Chenopodium album. Next base: position 28,192,195 of record NC_137851.1, on the reverse strand, counting down.
CGTGCAATTGTTTAGCAAGGGCATCCCAACGCCAAAGAAAGCGTCCGACCACAACCAGGACGGACGATTAAGCACAAAGGTAGCCTAAATTTTCCTAAGGCATTTGTGTCCAAAAAAGGGGGGCAAGGGCATACCTAGGCGTCCTAACCCAGCAAAAACTTAGAAATTTCCAAGTTGAGGATATTACTTGAAATTTCCTAAGCATGTCCGAGCGATAGTTTCAACGGACGGCTCATACAAAGCCAACTAAACGGCCGTATACCTAATGTTGATTGGGCGATTCGCCTAATCCAAGGGCAATCATTACTATGATTTGATTAACTTATTATTCGTCCTACCCTTCTAGGTATAAAACCTACTGAGTTAATTAAACCACTCAAAGTATGGACTAGGCGAATGCCGAATAAAGGGGCATACCCCCAGTGTTCGTACGAAAGCAATAAAAAGCATAACAAAATGCGCAAAATTTGCTATGGAAAATCATAAAAACAGCTCAGAAGCGGTAAAATTAAAATAAAATAAAACCGCTCAAAAGGCCGCAAACCGCTCAAAAGGCAACAAAATATCTTACACAACCGCTCAATACAGGCGGCATAAAAATTAAAATTTGTTCAGCAAAAAGTAAAATAAATTAAGTCCTGGAAGCAGAAGACTGAAGCTTGGCAAGCGCTTTTGGAAGACCTGAGCTCTACTCAGTCGGTTTGTCATCATTGGCAGGCTCTTCCAAGCCGACTCTTTCTCAGCTGCCACATTAAGGGTGGACGACTCCTCAGCTGGCACCCCTTCACCAGTCTGCTCCGCCTTCTTCTCGTCCTCAACTTCGTCCACCTCCTCATCATCATCTTCATCCCCCTCAAATTCGGTCGGGGTGACGACAAGTTCAGGAAAGGGCTGCCCCGCCTTCTTGGCCTGTTCCCTGAGGTAAATGTAGTTGAGGCGCTTGGTGAAGTGCTCTTGGTAATAGGCGACCTCCCCCTCGTCCACCATTAATTCAAAGGCCTCGAAGAAGTGGCTCTTCAGCCTCTCTTCGGCGTTGTGCTCAATGCGGACGATTACAGTAGGGCTGGGCAGCCGAGGCGCCTTTAATTGCTTAGTTAAGTCCGAAACGGACTTCTTCAGTGTTTCTACCTCGGCTCTGAGGGCGTTCGCCTCGTCTAGGACCGTTTGAAGGTTTTGTTTGGCTAAGGTTAGATCTCCTTTCAGCTTCTCGGAGGCTTTAAAACCCTCCTTCCATTGTTGGGTGTTTAGGATCGCTGCATCCCTTTCTTGCTGAAAGGTCTCCCTAGCCAAGGTCTCTTTTTCAAGAGCCTTGCCCAGCTTCACCAGATCTTCAGTTTGCCGCACTACTTTTTCGGACAACGCAGTGATCTGGGTTTCCAAGTGAACCCTCTGGATGGCGGCCGTTCCCGTGACGGCGTCCTCCGCACGCCTAACATCATCCCAGGCCTGCTTCATCCTCTCGTTCTCCTTCTCCTTCCAATCTAGGAAGGCATTGAGCCTCAGGAAGAGCTGTACTCGGACGAAGAGAAGTTAGCAAAAAGAAATTAAGAAATATGTTCTAAGTATGAAATCTAAAATGGCAAAGAGTCATAAATGGTTACCTCGGCGCTACAATTGAGCATGGGGCTGAGGAAGCCCTCATTGATTCCCTTTAGCTTGTCCCGTTGCTCCTGGGGGATAGCCCTAGCCATGGCTTCTCTCATGGCCTTCCTGTCCGCGCCAGTAAGTGATTGGCGGACAAGCTTCATGTTTCTGTCCTCCGCAATATTACACGCGGCCACAAATGGTGTTAAATTGAGCAAAAAAGGGGCTTGTAAGAAAATAAGTAAAAGAAAAATATAAAACAACTTTGAATAATTGCTTAAGAATTTAGGAGGAGAAGGAAGGTTGAAGTTGAACGGAGGAGGCGGCAGGGGTTCGTCCCCTTCTTCACTTGTGCGGCCGGGTTGCTCCTCAGCTGACTGACTGGCAGCCGCCTGCCAATCAGGTTCGTCCGCTTTCGTGGACGCATCATGGACCGAGTCAATTGTCGGATCCACAGACTTGGAGACCCCGCTTCGTGACTGCCGGGGTAGCTCTCCTTGGGACTGCTTTGGAGCAGTCCGTGACTCCGTCTTAGCCACCGGATCGAAAGGGGTCTTAGATATAACCGTCTTCCTATCTTGGACGCCTTGCCGTCCTTGAAGCAGTGGCCGACTGCTTTCGTTTTGACCTTGGAGTAGGAGTGGCCAACTAAAAAAGACAAGTAAAAAGTTAGTGTTAAAGAAGAAATGAAAAATGAATCAGTGTTTGCGCAAAATTAGGAAGGAGTCTCTTCCCAATATACCAATTCGGACGAGAGGAAGAGTCTGCGTGAAGAAGGGAAAGAGTCTCTTCCCAACATACCAACACGAACAAAAAGTGTCTGTATGAATAGGAGAAGGACCTCTCCCCTAACACACCAGCTTGGCCAAAAAAAAAAAAAAGAAGAAGAAGAAGCTACAAGTTCTAGGTCAATGGTCCGTACCTCTTTGGTCTGCTAGTACATTTTCCGCCGAGCCTTATACCAAGCCAATTCAATCTCGGACATGTCGACCTCTCCCTTTTGCTCCTTGTCCAGCATGGCGTACGTTTACTCTGCATGAGAAAAGAAGAAAAAGAGTTAGAAAAATTTTCAAAAATTGGCATGCGAACAATAAAAGTTGTAAAGCCCCACCTTGGGGAATGTTCTGGTATAGGCCGCATGCCGATATAAATATCGGGTCCCAAAACCAGCCGACCAAAGGAATCCAGTTCTTTGGCACGGCCACCATTTTTTCGTCCCTCTTCACCTTCTTGACCCTAAAGTAGTCAAGTTGATGCTCCTGGCTAGGGTGGACGGGTAATTTGTATGGTTTGTGATCCCCTCGGCCAAGGTGGATCGGCTTAGCATTTAACCGATTCATTCGTAAGTTAACTCCACATCCTTTGTCTTGATGCAATAGAATCGGTTCTTCTAGTCTCTCCACTTTGACACACAATCCATCACCACCATATAATCCTTAGTGGTGCTAAGGATGAACCAGCCGTCCGTGTACTTCTCCAAACAAATCATGGAGTGCATCTCGCAAAATACCGAAAAATCAGGATTGAAACCCTTCCGGATGCACGTCACCAGATAGCCGAAGATGTTCACCCAGCTGTTCGGCACCAACTGGAAGAGGGCTATGTTGTACTCGTCCAGGATGTACGAATAAAGGGATGAAGGGGAAAGCGAAGTCCAACGTCCAGAGCGGCTCGATAGACGCTGGAGGATCTGCGACGTGGCCGCTCATCTTCCCAGGCGGGCATAGAAAGGGATTTTTTAAGCGCCACCAGCTCAAACCCCTCTCCCAGTTGGAGGAACTATTTGTACTCATCCAACCCATCGTTCAAGTAGCCCAAGGCCGTGCTACCCACCGTACAGGCATACGGGTCCTTAAAATTGTCGATGTTAGGGACAGCTTCCTTTGTCGCCGCCTCACTCCCTGCCTCGTTCTCTACTTCCCCTTCATCAGGGCGAGGAGCAACTCTAAATTCTGAGGACAAGACTCTTTCCAAGTCAGCAGCCTATGCCGAGCTCCTGCTTCTAGAGCTATGGCCGCCTCCAGCCATCAGTACGCCCTCAGGCGCCAGAGGACCTTTGCCCTTATCTTTTTTTGCGTCTTCCTGATTTCCCGAAGGAGGAGCGCTGCGAGGTGGCAAGTCGGACAGTTCAGCAATCACAATGCCTATTCTAGGCCTGTCCGACCTGCTATGCTGGAGATGGGGTTGTTTAGGAAATGGGACGGCCAGTCCAGTAGCGTCCACCCGAGAAGAGGTAGGAGGCCTCTACTGAGATAGCAACTCGCCAGGTCCATGACCGAGTTGGCATATTAGGGGAACCTTAGTTCTGGAGTTTGCCCGAACGTCCCACTAGTAGAAGAGACGCCTTGTGCTCTTTAGCGTTCTTTGAGATAAGTGGTCACTTCAACCACAAAGCATACAGTGCCACTAGTTGTGGCCGAATTGGTGGTTGACTCGGTCCCGGCGTTTGTGTTGTTAGGATCATAGGGGACCCTTAGGTGCACCAGACTGCCGTCCGGGTTTCTAGTGGCATCTTTGTCGTACATTTGCAACTGTAGGGACAGAGAAGAATAGGTGGATGAGAGTTGGTACGCACTATAAATGGACCCACTCCCTGAAGGAGACAGCTCGTCTCCGTCCACTCTAGACTCCTCAGTCCTAGGCGAACGGCCGGCCTCATGAGGAGAAACGGACGAAGCCGAGTGTTGAATTACATTTAAAAACAAAAAGAAAAACTAAGGCAAATAAAAATAGAAGTAAAAAGAAAAGTCGGCCTACCTCTGTACGTGTAGAAAACTCTGAAAATCCTTAAAAGTCTTGGAAGTTGACATGAAGGCGGAAAGGACACGTCCCTTAGAGGGCTTTTAGGCGGAAAGGACACGTCATTCAGCCCAAGGTGGCCATCCCTTAAATGGGTGGACAGATTCGTCCGCCTACTCAGCTATAAGTCCTAAATAAGGGTAGGCTTGGTCATATGGGGTTAGATGATTTCATTTGGGAATGTGGTGCTAAAAAAAACAGAAAAATCCTAATCCCACTACATAGCTAAATGTCGGGTTCAAACCAACCTTATATCCTCCGCACAACATACAAGCATGCCCTTCACTTTTCTTCACAAGAAAACATAGATTTCCATGACAAATATTGCCTTAGCTTTCTTTCTTCTTGGATTTCCAACTCGAATTCATGAAATTTTCACATTTTTCTCATTTTCTCATTTTTTTCTTTCTTTTTTTTCAACCTTTTTTTTTCTTTGAAACTTAGAGCATACACAAACTTGTTTTTCTGAATTTTTTCATTTTTGCTCTTTTTTTTCTAACTTTTATTTTCTTTCTCTTTTATTTTCCAAACACAACTCAACAGGGTATAAATAATACATTGATTCTCCATCAAATAAACCTACAAAAAGGCTCTAAGGCATAAAATGTAAGGCGTCAAAGAAGGGGAATCATGGCTCAAATTGGTTCATCCTAAGAGTTAATGTAAAATAAAATGAAAATAGAATAAGCATCAAACACCTAAGAAGTTTTGGCTCTAATTATCTAAAATGAACTTCAATCACTCTTCCACATTGTATCATAAGTCTCAAATAATCGAAAAGCAAATCCAAGAATCAAATTATATGAAGGAAAATCTAACACACATGAAAATAGAATGACCGAAATAAGATGAATCAGTCAACAATGGCTCAAAAGTCTCACATAGGTACTCAAGCTATCCATATTGGTCGAGAAAGGAGACCATTCTAGCCATAAACAAGTTCAATTCCAAGCCAATCAATGGATGTGTTTTCAAAAACAAGTTTTTTAAAAACACACAAATATTACATATTATCATCGAGGCATAGTCGTATAAAGACGCTAAATAAAAAACTCAAAGCAAAAAGTAATCCCTCCCCCAAGCTAAACTTCACATTGTCCTCAATGTGAACATATATCGAATAAGGACAAGCAAGGGAAAGAGAAAACTAGGCCCTACTGGCAGAGGAGGGATCATACCTAAGGGCGGAGCTGGGACCACCCTCAAAATAACGTCGCATCATATCCCCAAGACACTAAAAAAGACAAAAACAAGAAAAAGAAAATAAAGGGAAAATAAAACAAAAAAAAAGGGAATGGGTTGCCTCCCATTTAGCGCTTGTTTAAGGTCTTTAGCTCGACCCCTCTTTAGTAGCTCAACCTGGGTCACCACACACAGAAGATACTCCATGGTATTGTTCATTAATATATTTACCTCCAAACGACTCCTTCAAATTAGAGTTGACGAGCCTTGTATCCGAATTTACCTTCATGTAACTAAACCCATCATGTGGTGGAATATTGTCCTTTTTTCTCACAGGATTTCTATTAGAAATACACTTATCAACCAAAGGGTTAGTAGCATCAATTCTCAAAACAAGTACCACCATCAAAAGTAAAATTATGGTCATTAAAAAGCTTAACCACAACTTGTTTATCCTGAGCTCTAATGGTCACTTGTCCTTCAGGGACATCTATTAAAGCTTGACTTGTAGCAAGAAAAGGGCGACCAAAGATAAGTGGGATCTTAAGGTTATCTTTCATATTCACTACAACAAAGTCAACAGGAAAAACAAGTTCACCAATCCCAACTAATACATCTTCAACTACACCCTTAGGGAGTCTAACAGTTCTATCAGCCATCTGAAGAGATATATGAGAGGGTTTAAGTTTTTTCAAACCTAATTTTTCATACAAAGAATAAGGCATTAAATTAACACTAGTACCTAGATCACACAAGACCCTATCAAAATATGTTTCGTTTATCATACAAGGGATAGTAAAACCACCGGGATCTTGCAATTTAGGTGGAGGCTATCATGTAAAAGATTATAACCTTTCTCCTTCGCTACCAATCTTTCTAATTCCTTATCATTATGATTATGATCTAGAATACCTTTCACAAAATTTGCAAATTGAGGCATTTGAATCACAAGATTGGAAAAGGGGATGGTGGAATATACCTTCGTAAGAGTCTCAGAATACTTCCTAAAATGCTTATCGAGCACGGCTTTTGATAACCTTTGCGGGAAAGGCATCGGTTCCTCATAGGCTTATGGAGCAACATATTTGGGTCCTTCATTCTCACGCATTTCTGTTTTCAACTCCAGATTGCACACTTTCTCCTCTAATCCCCCCGTAGTCAGTTCATCTCTCTTCATGAAAATTGCATTGCATTGTTTCGTTTGGACTTTTGTTTGATCTTGAAGAGTTGATAGATGACTCACTTGTTGTGATAGTTGAGAAAGATGAGTTTCTATCCTATTATTTTGAGCAACGAGCAGTTGGATTGAGTTTTCAAAATATTCATTCTACTTTGCTTGTAACTCAAATTGCTTTGAAATAAGCTCTTGTTGTTGATGTTGAGAAGTAGCAAAAGTCTCCATAATGGATTCAAGATTTGAAGATTGAGGTGGTGGTTGGTGCATGTGATGATGATTGAAAGGTGCCCTTACTTGAAAAGCGAGTGGTGGTGGAGGATTCGCTATAGCTTGAGTGTTCTTGTATGAGAACCCTTGATGATTTCTCCACCCTTCATCAAATGGCCTTGTAGAAATCGTGGTATAAAAAGAATTTACTTGCTCAATCGTCATTCCATAATAATTAAGCTGACACTCTCGTGCAGTATGACCCTGCGTTTCACACATTTGACAAGTTTCCATCGAGGGTCGAGGAGGCCCGACTTGGAGTTGATCAAATTTATGATTTAATGCCTACACAGAACTTGTCAAAAGAGTTAGAGCATCAACATCATGTGTACCTCCTTTGTTGGTAGCACTTCGTCCTCGTGGATGGTTATTATCATTAGCTGCCATCTTCTCAATCAAATCCTTCGTATTGGTTGGGTTCTTAGTCATGATAGAACCTCCGGACGCAGCATCAATGTATATGCTAAACTCATGGGTTAAACCATTGTAGAACGTTTGGATCAACATCCACTGGAATACCATGATGAGGGCATTGTCTCTGCAATCGCTTAAACCTTCTCCACACCTTATATAGGGATTCGTCATTAGATTGATGGAAGGTAGATAGTTCGTTCCTTAATTTTGCGATTTTCTCTTGCCCCAAGAATTTAACTAGGAAGGCCTTTGCAAGCTTGTCCCACGTATCAAAGGAACCTATACCTTCATCTCTTAAACACTCCCTTGCTCTATCCCGTAGTGAGAAAGGGAAAAGGCATAGTCTAATAGCATCATCAGTGACACCGTTAAGCTTCATAGTGTCACACTTCTCCAAGAAACTGTCTATGTGAGTCACAGGGCATTCAATTGGTGAGCCCGCAAACGAATCATTGGAGATGAATTGTATGAATTGAGGCTTCAATTCAAAGCTCTGAGCAGTGAAAGGTGGTCTAATAATACTGGAAAGGAATCCGGTTGTTGTATCCGGAATACCATACTCCAAAAGAGATTTTATTCCTGGATAAGCCATGTTTCTTATGTTTCTATTTCTCCTTCTTCTACCTCTTCGTCTTCTTGCAGTACTTCGATCTCAAAATTAAAAGGTGTTAAATCATCTGAACCTGAACTTCTAGTTTGCAAGCAACAAAGAAACTAAAACGGGAGATCAAAGACACAAGGAACAATAGCCGATGCAACAAAATATATATGCCTAGTAGAATGAATCACAAAAACTAGGAAGAAACCGTTAGTCCCTGACAACGGCGCCAAAATTTGATAGGTATGTCGCGTACCTAACAAAAATAATCTAACAAGACCACTACTATGTAGATGGGCAAGTAAGGGTCGGATCCCAAGAGACTATGGTTCAACTAATTAATTAGACTCAAGTAACTACTAAGCAAGTAACCAAATCAAATAAGTGAGAATTAATAACTAATTACCAAAGAAGAACGATTAAACTAAATAATTTGATAGATCAAATACTAAAAACATCCAAGATTAAGCATTACCACGAATACAATCAATGCAATAATCGTTCTACCCCAAACATATAATTCAATTGATTAATTAGGAAAAGTAATCCTTGAATAGTACCAATGGTCTCTCCCGAGTTATCAATGGTTTCCCTAATCACAATCAAGCCTACTTCCGTAGAATCATGTAAATTAAAGACGTTGAGCACATTACTCTAACTTCTTAATCATCCATTCAACTACTCCCGTGATGAACTTCAAACCCTTAATTGATTTATTCAAACCCGTCAAAACCCAACTCCCGTTGCGATTAAAACAATGTATTAATAACAATACCAATTATCCCTAATCTAGTATTGACATAAGCATAATCAATTAAGCATATCAATTGCAATTATCATTAGAGAATTTAAAGAATTAAATCATGCACCAATCATATTCGGGTTCCGCAAGATCCCTGATTAAAGGACTACTCACACATATTAACGGAAGCAAAAACAATATTCAATGAAGGAAACATGATTAATAAAAAAATAAAAGTAAAAGAAGAAGTAAAGATGAATACCAATTACTTGAATGAAGAAAAGTACCAATTGTTGATAAACAAATATCAAAACTTGAAAGTGCAAATTAATCTAGATCTAGAGAATATTAGGGTTCTAATGAAGGTTTTAAAAGCTGCAAGATAATCACTCCGTCCTTTAAGTCGGGTTTTACAAAGGGGTATTTATATCCCTTAAATAAAAAATCCCGAAAAAGTAGGAAAAATAAGTTTTCGACATATTGCCCGGGCAGCCAGGGCAAGGCTGCCCGGTCGGGCGCGAAAAGCAGATTCAATGGTGCGCTTCTTCAAGTAGTGCTCCTCGTGCAATGCCTTGTCCCTTGAAGCTCATATCAACACAATTCCTCTCCGCCCTAGCTGCCATGGCAATGTTGCCCTGCCAGGGCGATGGGAGAAAGATACTTGTAGTAATACTTTGCTAATCTCTTCTTCTTCCTTCGCCCTGGCTGCCAGGGTGGATACGGGAAATCACTCCTCCATCTTAACAAACTCTTGTGACCATTCAAATTAGTCTCGTTCATCCTGAAATACATCAAAAACAACGAAACTACCCATAAAATCATAACATGATCACAACCAAACCAAATCAAGCTAAGATAAGCTATGAACAACTAATCTAGACTCGAAAACTACCTAAATGGACTCTAAAAACACGTTCAATATACAACTTATCAAAGACCCAAACCTCGTACAATACCTATAACCATGAAAAGAGGACAAATAAAGGAGAAAACACTAGAAAAACCGTAAAAACACAAAATAAGAGAAAAAAGGGAAATTAAAGAGAAAATGCATAAAACTAAGCATTTATTATTGAAAAAATTCATGAAAAGAAGGTAGAAACAACCTAAGAACTCATTAAATGAGTGCCATTTGTGACACTCATCACCTCCTTCCATGTGGCCATTTGGGAAGCTGCCTCATCCCTCTCTCACACGAAAGTCTCATTGGCCAGCCTTTATTTCTTAAGGGCATCGCCTAGTTTGACAATGTCCACTTTGTTTGTCCGCCTTCTCAGTTATTGCTTTTAGGGCAGTCTCATGCCTGACCTTCTCCAAGGCCAGCAGACTAGTATTCTTGTCCTGCAGCTTCCAGACGTTCTCCCAAGCCGCTTGGATCTCGCTCCTTTACTGCGGATGCCAGCCTTGGAAGGCAAAGAGCCTAAGGAGGAGCTGGGAACGAACACAAAGAAATCAGTGGAAGAAAATGAGAAATAATAAGCTAAGTGTTGAAGTTGGGAATGAATTTTCAATACCTCAACACAGTTGTTGATCATCGGTTCGAGGTGCCCATCATAGATACCCCGGTATTTGTCTTGAGTCTCGATCGGGACGGCTCTCAGCATGGCATCCTGGAGAGCCTTCCTCTCGGCCCCTGTCAGAGAGGATCTAGGGAGTCGAACTTCCATCTCTTGGGAAATGTCTGCAAAAGAAAACACAAGTTAGAAAGATTGAGACAATATCTCAAAAGTTACAAAGAAAGGGTTGTACGAGTACCTTTCGAGAAAGAGGGTGGTGCTTGCGGACGCCTCTCTAGAGTTGGAGTAGGCGTAGGCTGCTGCTCGTCTGCCTTAGGCAGGGACAGCTACCCTTCTACAGCCTAGGAACCTGTTGGCCGAGTTCCCAAGAACTCGACATGCGGAGTCGAGTTATCTCCAGCCGTTTGGTCCAGGGACGACTTTTCCTCTTCGTCATTTCGGATAGTCTCATCTCGGGCCACCTTGGATGACTTTGGCTCTGAGGGCTTGGAGGCCCCACTAGGTGTCATCTAGGGTTGTTCTCTTTTAGGCAGCTCCTTGAAAGCCCGCGGCCTTGCCCTGGCCGCCAGTGCGCCTGAGGGGATCTTGGAGGCAGAAACCTTGCGAGACTTGGACGACCCCTCGTCTTTTGAAGCGGACGTCGACCATTTCCTCGGCGCCTTCGGGGTAGCTGACAAAGAAAAGTAAAAGCAAAACCGTTAGCTTCATGGGCCGAGTAATACGTCAATGAACTATCCTTCGATCAAAGACGGTTTGGCCATTAGAGGTTAGCTAACCATGTCCGAGTAGAAGTGAAGGGAAAGACCCTCTAAAGTACATCCATTTAGCCAGGTTAAAGAATATCAGAATTATTCGAATGATAGTGAAAGGAACTCCATCCAAAGCATTGCAGGTCGGAAACAAAAAATAAGCAAAACGAGTTAAGGGAAGAACTGAAAAGCCTGTTCGTACCCCCTTAGCCGCCTCGTATTCCTACCTCAAGAGCCGATAGCGCTACAATTTGAACTCATTCATGTCAACTTCTCCCTTTTGAGCAGAGTCAAGCTGAGACATGGCTTATTTAATCAAATAGAAAGAGCAAAGTGTTAGAAAATATTTCAAATTTGAATACCTTTGAGTAGGCATGACACGAAAGTCCAGACGGAGTGTAGTTTCGGAGCAGGCTGAATGGGGACATGAATGCCGGATCCCTTAGCCAACTTACTAAGGGAATCCATTTGGGAAGGACGGATACTCGCTGACCCCCTTGGTACACCTTTTTAACCTTCAAATAGTCAAGTTGATGTGCATGGTCCGGATGCACCGGGGGGCGGCTCGGTCGATGATCTCCTCGTCCAAGTTGAACAGGAGAAGAATTAAAGTTGTTCATCTTCTTGTTAAAATTTCGGTCCTTGCACCGAACGAGGTAGAACCGTTGCTTCCAGTCACGCCATTTGGAAGGCTTGTGCAGGATGACCATATACTCAAGCCAGGTGTTCAAAACAAACCACTCGTCCGCGTCCGCGTCCGCCTTTAGCTTCACCATATTGTGCATCGTGTAGAAGACTAGGAAGTTAGAGGTGAAGCCCATCCTAAGGTAAGTAACCAAGTATCCGAAAATGTTTGCCCATCTGTTCGAGGCTAGCTGGAACAAGGAAATTTAGTATTCGTCTAGCAGCTCCTGGACGAATGGGTGAAGACGAAATCGAAGGCCTACCTCCAAGGCAGCCCTATAAACATTGAAGCCCCGACGAGTAATGGTCAGGTCATCAGAAGCGGTCACCGAATTCGAAGTTCTTGGCGGCCGAATCCTAAAGTCCTCCCCTAGTTTGAGGAGTCTCTCAAACTCCTTGAATTTGTCGTTGAGGAGATCTAGGGTTGTTTCCCTTATTTTACAACCGTACGGGCTGTCGAAGTCATTGTCTTCCTCCATAACTGGGCGTTAGGGTTTTCATCTCCCTGTTTAGCCGGTCATGGTTCGAGTGCCCTCACCGAACCAAAGTAAGCGAATAGCACTTTTTCCAGCTTAGCCGCCTCGGCGGAGCCTCCCCCGCCGAGCCTTGCCCTGGCTTGGCCATCACCACTCCTTCAGGCACTAAGGGGGCCTTACCCTTGTCTTTCTCTTCCCACTTAGACTTGTGATTTCTAAATGGAACTTTAAGGGGGCAGTTGGTCGGCTCAGCAATATGAATGCTAGTTTAAGGCCTAGCCGACCCGGAATGATGGGAGGGAGGTGGTGGTAAAGTTTGTCCGAACGTCACACGAGACTATGGCTTATTTTGGGCAAATAAAACAGCACCCGATTGAGATGAAGAACGAGGCCTCCCAAAAGAATGTCGCTCGGATGATCTTATGTATGAGCTGGTATGTTGTGTTGGGGATTGATCTGGGTTTCGCCCGGACGCTAACCCAAAAGAAAAAGTGTTTGGCTGATTCGCATCCGGGGTTCGTCTGGACATAGAAGTGCCTCGCTGATTTTGGCTCTCCTTAAAAGAAGAGGTCACCACGATCACCGAGCATGCACTACCACCAGCAGTGGTGGATGTGTTTGTGATTGTGTTTGTGTTAGAGGTCTCCCTGTCCGTATTATTTGGATCATGGGAGGCCAAAGGCTGTATTATTCTACCGTCTGGATTCCAAGCAGCATATTGGTCGTACGGCTGCCTCATACGCAGGGACATAGAAGAATAGGTGGGGGTGAGTTGGTACGCACTAGAAATGGAACCACTCTATAAAGACGAGGACTCGTCCCTGTCCACTCTAGATTCGTCAGTCCTAGGCAAACAGACGGCCTCATGAGGAGAAACGGACGAAGCCGAGTGTAGAGCTTGTGTGTATTTGGAAATAAAACAATTATACAAAGGAAAAAAGAAAAGAGAAAAAGGAAAAGTATTCGGTAACCTCTGTCCGAGTAGAAAACTTGAAGACTTCAAAAATCTTGATGAAGATTAACCTGAAAACTCAAACTTTTGACCAGAAAACTCCAAATGCACGATTGAACTCTTGAAGATTCGAATGAAATTAACTTTCTCTCTCTGAAAGCTCTAACTTCTCTCTAAAAAATTAAATAATCAAAAGTAACAATATGAAGTCAAACCCTCGCTATTTATAGGCAAAAAATTATGGGGATAAGATGGTAAAATCACCATTCCCGCCTAAAAAATCCAACAGTTAAACTTTCGAAAAAGTTTAACCTAGAAGACAAACGTTTAAAAACCGCTCTGTCATTAAAGACAGGAATTCGAACGGGCGTCATAAAGACCCGTCAATATTAACACTTCTCTTGGAACTTGAACCATTTTTCCGAAAAATACGTAAGGAGATGGATCATTTCCCAAAGTTTATTCGGCCTGCACCGTCCACCTGACTATTAGACATAGTCCACCAAAGAAACCAGGCAAACCAGACAAGGCATTCAGTCCAAAAAACTTCTAGATGAACGGACGATCATGTCCGACCTCTGTTAGAACTCCGAATTGCTCACAAAAGCCTAAGCACTCAAACGAGTGAGAGATCAGAGGAGGCGGCCCATAGCGTAAGAGTCACCCCATCTGAGGGGCAAATGTTTAGGATAAAAATACCACTAATACGTGGTCCAATCCCATAGAAACAAGTGGCCCAAACTAAAAGGCAAATTGTGTCCCTATAGGAAGATGACACGTGTTAACCTCAAACAAGAGCACCTAAAAAAGATAGCAAAGGGCCTCATTACATCAAGGGCCCAAACCCCGAGAAGGCCTCAAAACGACAGCCCCAAGGAAACGTGTCCACCCCTAATTGCACCGTTAATCAGAGCATTGAAAATTGGGGTGGTGTAGGGAATAATTTTAAGCATCCCAAATATAAGCCCCACTTTGATCATGCATTTAAGCATGGTGGCGTCCAAAGGGAAAGAAGCTAGTGCAAAAGAATCGCCAACAAGTTTTAGGAACTTGTAAACCATTCACAGGGTGAAAGTTACACCCCTTCACGATCCTAAAGATCGCTAACTCCATAGTGGTCTGGAACCATGACTGGATATTCGGGGATGAAGGTATGAATCCAACCTAAAAAGAGATTTAACCCGCCCTAAAATAGACCCCTACTTTATTTTTTTCATATTCATGTGTGCTTTCTGACTAACATACAATCATTAGATTAGCCCTAATCCTGTTTAATCTATGTTGGTTGATTATTAATGCACAAACAGTTCTATTATTGGTGATCACTTGAATTAAAATCATATTAGCCTAAATAAAATTATTAATTATCTTATATAGCGTGATTTCAAGTACAAATTCCCTTTAGACCTGCATAAAAGGGCGTGATCAAGCAATAACAATAATATCAAGCAACAATACTTATAATTATAGACACAAAAATCATCATCATCATCTCAATAATGTCAATAAAGCATATAAATATATTAGCAAGATCCTAGGCATGATACTAACATGTATAATAACAAATCCTAGCATGTCACTAAACAATAAAGATCAAAGCTTTAACCCTAACATGATAATAACATGATAGAAGAAATATGAAGCAACCTAAACATGATTCTAGAAAGCATTAAAGACATCCAAACATGATACTAGGAATTAATAGAATCTAAGTATGCTTTCTACAAGAAGGAAGTAAGCTAATAACTTACTTTGATGCCTCATACCTTTTTCTATTAAAAGAATACACACGTTCGTAAAATTCAATTAAAAAAATCAAACAATTAATTGAAATAGATATTTGGGACCAAACCCTCAGAAATTATCAACCTTTCACGTCGAGGGCGAAGGCAACTTCGAGCTTGGCTAGGTGTGTCTAAGTCTCGTGATGGATGAATGGTGTTTTGAAAAGGCAACGTTTAGAAAATTAAGAGAGAGAGAGAATAAGCTTTGCTTAAAGAGAGAAGAGAAAGATGGTGATTGTTGGTGATCAAGCTTGTTGATGATTGAAAAAAGGGTGATATAACCTCTATTTATAGGAAAACATAGGGTCGAAGGGATGGAAAAGAATCCGAATTCAAATCAGAATAAAACTCGATGGACAGCAGTTTTTGCGGTTTTTGTTTTTATCATAACTTTTGATCTAGAAGTTGGAATGCGATAAATAATAACATTCAAACCCAATTAGAATCAGATTAAAATCTTTTGTAGGATAAAAGATATGGCCGAAATAGTGGGACGGTGTCAGTTTTGGATAGAGTTTTGTATTTCTTTCATATCTTTTTCGTTATAGCTCGGAATTAATATTATAATATATCATTGGAAAGATAATTTTAAGATCTATCCAACCATTTAATATTTGGATAAAAATTTTGAGACACGAAAATAGTATCTGAATATATTTCATTTCGCACAAAACAAGGACACTTAAAAAGAGGAGTTTTATTCAATTTCAAACTCTTTGATGTTATCTTTTTAAAAAAGGTTAATTAAGATCTTTTAGAAACTTATAGAAGCTTCTAATTAATTCTAATTAGTTTAGGAATGGGAATAAATCCTTTGGACCCTCCACATGATCATTGGGTCGTAGGTAAAATCCAGTTTGGGCTCAATTTAGTGTTTTTGCCATAACTTCCTCATTATTCATCGGAATTGGGCTTATAATATATCGTTGGAAAGGTCTTTTCAAACCCCATCCAACTACACAATTATTGGACCCATATTATGGTATAAACTAAAATGGACTGGAAATTTTTCATCAATGGGGTACGAAAAGAAAGATTTTCGAAAACAGAAAGAAATATTTTTATTAAAAACAGAGAGATTCACGAGACTCTTTCACATTTCACCTCGTTCGATAATCAATGACGTGAAAGGTGTTCATCACTTGGTTTGGTTTTTGGGGAGACACAATCAGGTGTCTACAGAAGCCCCCACTTTGACTGAGTTTGGAGAAACGTTAGTTTTGAAAAAAAAAAGTCAAAGTAGTGATAGGGATGGAGAATGATTCAGAATGATCTGCGATCCTAAATCATTCTTGTAGCACCGATACCTACAAACTAGCGTTAATTAAACAGATAAAAGTGTGAAGAAACGCGTATCTGGCACCGTCGAATACACGTCTCTAGGGTAACCGATTTTACTGCTGCATTTGTGACAACCTTCCTCAAGCCAGGGATATCGTCGAAGACCGCTCCGCTTGTAGCTGTCTTCAATTTTTTTGCTGTGATAGTCCTCCATAAGCTAGGGAACACCATCGAAGAATTCTTCGCTTGTAGCGATCTTCTGCTATTTTGTGACCATCTTCCGCAAGCTAGGGAACATAGTCGAAGATAACTCTGCTTGTAGCCATCTCCCGTTTTTTGTGACAATCCTCCACATCCTAGGGAAAATCATCGAAGGTGACTCTGTTTGTATTCATCTTCAGTTGTTTGTGACAACCCTCGACATCCTAAGGAACGTCGTCGAAGACCGGTCTGCTTGTAATGATCCTCAGTTTTGTTGTTGTGACAATTTTCCACATCCTAGGGAACATTGTTGAAGATCTGCTGCTACATCACGGGCTATTTTCTTGAATCATGGTGACAAGCTTCACAATCATAGCGAATGTCATCGAAGACCGCCTCATCACGAACCGTTCTTAAATCTAGGTGACGACTTCCACAATCATAGCAAACATCGTTGAAGACCGCTTATCTTGTTCCTTCTTCTCAATTATGGGTGACAACTTTCAAAATCTTAGAGAAAGCTATCGAAGATCGCCCATCTCATGCCATCTTCTCAAATCTAGGTGTGAACCCCCACAATCTTAGTGAAAGTTGTCGAAGATCGCCCATCTCGTGCTATCTTCTCAAATCTAATGATAACCTCCTCAATCTTAGCGAAAGCCGTTGAAGATCTTCCATCTCGTGCTATCTTCTCAAATCTAATGATAACCTCCTCAATCATAGCAAAAGTTATCGAGGACTACTTCATCTTGAATCATCCTTCGCAAATCCAAGCGAGAGACCCCTTTTAATCCTAGAGCCTCCTGTCAAAGACTTCTTCACCTTGAGTCTTCTTTTTATCTTTACTCCTAGGAGTAATTGACCTTTCCATCTTTAGAAAAATCATTTTAAGAACCATATCTAAGATTCTTAAAGTCTTCAAATTGATTTGTAGAAATCATCCATCCTTGGAATTCTTTGTGATTATAATCAATAACTACTTAAATGTTCTTAATCAATTTTAAAATCTGCTTCATTTGATCGTCATCAGGCCGATCATCAATCAAGCTGACTACTAATCAAAAGTGTTCATTTAATATGTAATCAAAGTATGACCGTCATCAGGCCGATCAATCAAGACTGTAATCGAGCCGATTACCAATCAAATATTTATCCATTGTTAAAAAAATATCGAATGTTCATCAAGAGACTCAAATGGATTAGTCACGGACCAACCAATCCAAGTTATGAGACCATCGAAGGATGACGCGGGCAAATTAGAGCCATCGAGCAGTGACAGGTCATCGTACTGTGTCATAGTGTATCACGCTGCGTCAGGGAGCCTCGTGTTACGTTAGGGAGCATCATGTTGCGCCAAGGTGCATTGTGCTGCGAGGTTTATATTGCAAAGCTCTTGTACCTAAGTTAGAGCTTTTTCTGCTCGTTCAGCTTTGGACTTAGTTTACCTGCATCTATATTTTGGACTATAGGACTTTGCTTATGTTTTTCTTAGGGTTCACCTAAGGTTTGGTGCTATTCAACTCATTGTGTGAACTCGACTTAATGTGTTTTGACACATACAACTCAACATGACTTAAGGTGCAAGACTCCACTCGACATGACATGACCTAATGTACATGACTCGTGTGTGCATTGTATTGTGATGTGCTTGACTCAAAATGCAGAAAAGCAAAAATTTTCCATCATTTTTGTGGAGGGTACCGACTTTCTCCCGAAAAAGAAAGACGCAAAAAGGAAGAAGTGAAGTGTTTGAGAGTGCATGTTGAATGAGTTTAGTAAAATGTATGTGCTGATGTAATATCTCATGGTGCAAGGATTGTAACATCCTAGGCTATTTCAATTGTTGACTCGATGATGAAAGCATTTAGGTAACTTAGGCACAGAGGCTCAGTACTTTATACTTTGTGATGCAATGATGATTATGATAATGAGTGATTATGATATGACAAGGCATGCTTCATCGTCGTGTTAAGATTTCATGACAAAGGGTTCCTAAAGGAAGGATTATTTGGTCATGTATCCGTGATGTGTGTGAAAGTGACACTAAAGTTAGGCCGCAAAGGCTAAGTGTATGGAAAAATATTTTGAAAAGAGTCAAATAGTGGTGACTCTTAGGCTAGGTAAGCTAATGATGTAGGGATCAAGCCCCTAAGTCTAGCTCTAAGTGGATAGGGATGAGCATTGGAGGTCCCTTGATATGATTATGTGTGAATATGTATGTGAATGAATGAATGAATGCATGATTATTACGGCCGCATCCCAATGTGAGGTTGCCTACGTATCCGTTAGGAATCAGGCCGAACGTAGCTCTAGCCGAACCTTGCACAAGTGTGTGTAAACCTCAAAGTGGTCTTTTAAGGGTTGTAACGTGGTTAGGCTAAAGGTTGAAGAAGAAGAGGATAAAGGCTCAAAACCCTAGATAAGCCCCCAAGGTGTGCAACCTTGCTTTTGAATCTTTGTATTTCGTATGCTTGAGGTTTCCTCACGTTTAAACTCTTTTTTTTTTTTTTTTTTTTTTTTTTTTTTTTTGCTTTTGCATCATTTTATTTGGACAAGTGTGGGCAATCTCGATCATGCGGTCTATCACTCACTTAGCATTCATGTTTCTCAAGCACGGTACCGAGCACTCGATAAGAGACGCAATCTGAGACGTGTTCATGTCAAAGACATGTTCATATCGATGACATTAGTACACTTGCCCTTTTGCACACTTTTAATTTTTGCTATTGAATCTTTTGAATTTTTGTAAAAATCACTCAAGCTCTTGTATTTGTAAATTGCATAAGTTGCACATCATCCTATCCCAAGGTTAGGTAGATATGGGTTGAAAGAAGAAAGGTCTATCGTTCGACGAGGCTCAAAGTGGTTTATCAATAAAGGATTGTTTATTCAAAGGGTGAAAGTGATATGATATGGCTACATGGGGTGCCTCGGATCATTAGTACACCTTGTGCTTAGCCCGGCATGGAATTTTTTTTTTTTAATGCAATGCAATGATCATATGCAAGAAAAGAAATGCTCATTTTATTAAAAGGAAACAAGAAAAAACCTACAAAATAAATCTAAGGAAAACAAAAAGTGCTTATGCTAGACTTATTGGGGAAAGGAGGAATTAAAAAATAAAAATAAAAAAAAATAAAAAAAAAAAAGAAGAAAAAGAAAAAGAGGTCATGAAATCTTGTCGTTGAAGCTTGTCTTGTGTCTTCTGCTTATCATCTGTCAGTCTTCTTGCCAGCTAGAGGCAATGGAATCTTGTTATTATCAATCAAATATTGGATGCCCTCTTTTAGCTTCCAACAGCTCTTAGTAGTATGACCCCTACCTTGATGGTACTTTCAGTGTGAATTTGGATTCCAACTAGGCAACCTCTCTTCAGGTGTGGAATCTTAAAAGGTCCAATGGGAGCAATGAGTCCCTTGGCATGGAGTCGATCAAAAGCAGTATCATAGCTCATCCCAATAGGGGTGAATTCTTTCCTTAGTTGCTTTTTAGGTCCTTGATTATCCATGGCTAAGACTTCATTGAGGTCAAAGGTACTAACATTGTAACTAGAGTAGGTGTTTTAGGAAGAAGAAGGATTATCATTCTTCTTTCCTTTCCAGCCACTGTTATTATTATGGTTAGTAGCTTTCTGTTTTGCAAGATCGTCTTTAATGTCGATACCAATGTTATAGACAGCCTTGAAATTATTCAAGTTGTGTTGGTGTTTCAAATGCATTGAATACTTCTCTTGGAGGTTCTTGATGAACATCCTTACAGACTCCCTTTCAGTAGGGACCTCGACCATTTTAGCGGAAGTCTCCCTCCACTTGTTGAAGAAAGAGGTGAACCCTTCGTTTTCTTTTTGCTTTAGCATCTCAAGTTCCCTATGGTCAGTTTCAACTTGGATATTACACTTGTACCTTTCTATGAAAGCATTTGTAATGGTTTCCTAAGAAGCAATCTTCTCCGTATCCAAGGAGAAAAACCATTGTTGACAAACGGTCTCAAGGAGATAGTGAGAATGGTGAAGGAAATACCTTCTTATCAACTGCCTTGATGTTCATTATGGTCTCGAAATCTCTTAAATGGAAGTAAGGGTTATCAGTTGGCTTGAACTTAGGGATGTCATTGGCATTAAACTTCTGCAGAAGAAGTTCCTTGTCCACTGAGACCCCTTGTGAGCTAATTCCTTGATACTTATAATCGTTGGAAATATTGCTAAGGCTCTCTTCTATACGCTCAAGCTGTCGTTGTTTACTAGGATCATTGACTTGAAGAGCAAGAGTTTTGAACATCTCGGTTAAGTTAGTCATATTTTGTCTCAACTCATCAAATTCTTGTGGGGTTGCTATTTTCTTAGCTTTCCTTCTTTGACGGATTGGTTTATCGAAGAGTAGTACTTGAATGAAGGTGTTGTCCTTGATTAAACGCCCTTCTCTCCTTAACCAAGTGCTGTGGAAAGGGAATTATGGATACTTTTTGTTAATTATTTGACTCAAACTCGATTCAACATGCGACTGATGGGAAGAAATTATGGAATATGAGGGGAGTGACATGTATGGTGAAATCATGTGGAAAGTGGAAAGATGATATAGATGGAGAGATGTTTAGGAATATAATGGACCCCTAACTCAAATGACGGAAAAAACGACTTATGCATGGACTTAAGACATGGTCATGGTGTGAAAAGAGTATGTACAAAGTGTGTGAAGACTCATGAGTGTAAGTGATATGTCCAAGACTCATGTCATGACCATGTGACTAGACATGTGATTAGACTTGAACAAAGACTAAGTTAAGACGTCATGTATATACACTAAACTGGACAAGCTATAGTATTTCAATCATAACTTTTGATATGTGACTCTGATTGGGACGAAACCAATGCCAAATTAAATGTAAAACTCGGGGCTACAGATCCATAGGTTGTACGACTCATAATTATTTCTAGAACTCCGGATATAACCAAAACAAGTTGACAGTTGTGCAGTATACGAGAATAAAATTCCGGGTTGACTTAAAGGAACTATGACTCGATTTTAGGCTTGTTCATTAGTTCAAATTAATTAATTAATTAAGCAAAGTCCTTTAGTCAATAATTAGTTTATTTATAATTATTAACAATCACAAGTCAAACAAACGGTTAGTTTAGTCATATAGTAAGTATGCACAAGCAAGAGATGCACAAGTAGTCAAGTAGTCACAATATGATGCAATGAGTTTGCAACCTAACCACGGCTCTAGTTCTCTAAAGTTCAAGGATAAGGGTAGTCAAAAGAGGGTCCATGGTTATGAGTCCAGATGCATCGCGCGGAAGCCTTACCTTTGGAAGGGATGGCGTGTATGGATGGGAACCCGCAAGTTAAACTTGCTTCCATGGTTTGGTGAATTCACAAACTCGAATGTACCCGTCGTTGCAATGAGCGTTCGATTGGGTAGATGGAGCATGAATTCCCAGAGGATTATTGCCATATGTAGAACACATATGGGTTTAGAAAAGAGGGAAAACTCAATCAGGAAGTAAAATCGAGCAAACAGTACTAGAACCGATCAAAGCAAGAAGGCAGATTTCTGGCTCAGCATTGGAAGAACTTGGTGCGAGACAACAGGGACCAGCGCAAGGAGATGACCCTGTCGCGTCGCGATATTGTTATCGCATCGCAACAAAGCCATCGCACTGCGATGGGCACTGTTTTCTCAGCGTTAGTTCCTACATGCCTCAGCAGCTTTCTGTGTTATTAGAATTTTCTGATTTTTTGCAGCATTTTTTCGATTCTAGTTGTGAAAGATATTTACCAAATTTCCTATGTGTAAAAAGTCTATATTTTTGACGCATTACCGATGGTCTATCCAATGCGGACCTTTTTATGCTTATGCCACAATAGTAATCAAAATTATGCACATGAATACTTAGAACTTTTCAAGTCTCATCCACTCATTCTAAATTATTGCCAAAATAAATTTTAGAAATTAAAATAGAAATCTTCCCCAGTGGAGTCGCCAAAAACTGTAGGGAATAATTTGAAGCATCCCAAACATGAGCCCCACTATGATCATACATTTAAGCATGGTGGCATCCAAAGGGAAAGAAGCTAGTGCAAAAGAGTCACCAACAAGTTTTAGGAACTTGTAAACCGTTCACCGGGTGAAGGTTACACCCCTTCACGATCCTAGAGATCGCTAACTCCATAGTGGCCTGGAACCATGACTGGATATTCGGGGATGAAGGTACGAATCCAAACTAAAAAGAGATTGAACCCGCCCTAAAATAGGCCTCTACTTTATTCTTCTCATTCATGTGCGCTTTCTGACTAACATACAATCATTAGATTAGCCCTAATCCTGTTTAATCTATGTTGGTTGACTATTAATGCACAAAAAAACTATTATTGGCGATCACTTGAATTAAAATCATATTATCCTAAATAAAATTATTAATTATCTTATAAAGGGTGATTTCAAGTACAAATTCCCTTTAAACCTGCATAAAAGGGCGTGATCAAGCAATAATAATAATATCAAGCAACAGTACTTATAATTATAGACACAACAATCGTCATCATCATCTCAATAAAGCATAGAAACATATTAGCAAGATCCTAGGCATGATACTAACATGAATAATAACAAATCCTAGCATATCACTAAACAATAAATATCAAAGCTTTA
The DNA here is from genome assembly GCF_948465745.1 of Chenopodium album. Classification (NCBI taxonomy): domain Eukaryota; kingdom Viridiplantae; phylum Streptophyta; class Magnoliopsida; order Caryophyllales; family Amaranthaceae; genus Chenopodium; species Chenopodium album. Next base: position 28,169,137 of record NC_137851.1, on the reverse strand, counting down.
ACCCTAACATGATAATAACATGATAGAAGAAATAGGAAGCAACCTAAACATGATTCTAGAAAGCATTAAAGACATCCTAACATAATACTAGGAATTAATAGAATCTAAGCTGCTTTCTACAAGAAGAAAGTAAGCTAATAACTTACTTTGATGCCTCGTACCTCTTTCTATTAAAAGAATACACACATTAGTAAACTTCAATAAAAAAAAAAAAAATCAAACAATTAATTGAAATAGATATTTGGGACCAAACCCTCAGAAATTATCAACCTTTCACGTCGAGGGGAAAGGAAACTTCGAGCTTGGCTAGGTGTGTCTAAGTCTCGTGATAGACGAATGGTGTTTTGAAAAGGCAAGGTTTAGAAAATTAAGAGAGAGAGAGAGAGAGAGAATAAGCTTTGCTTAAAGAGAGAAGAGAAAGATAGTAATTGTTGGTGATCAAGCTTGTTAATGATTCAAAAAAGGGTGATATGACCTCTATTTAAAGGAAAAAATAGGGTCGAAGGGATAGAAAAGAATCCGAATTCGAATCGGAATAAAACTCGATGGACAGCAGTTTTTGCGGTTTTTGTTTTATCATAACTTTTGATCCATAAGTCGGAATAAGATAAATAATATGTCGTTTGAAAAAGTCTAATTTTTAACCCAATTAGAATCAGATTAAAATCTTTTGTAGAATAAAAGATATGGCCGAAATAGTGGGACAGTGTCAATTTTGGATAGAGTTTCGTATTTCTTTCATATCTTTTTCGTTATAGCTCGGAATTAGTATTATAATATATCATTGGAAAGATAATTTCAATATCTATCCAAAAGTTTAATACATGGATAAAAATTATGAGGCACGAAAATAATTTCTGAACATATTTTATTTCGCACAGAACAAGGACTCTTAAAAAGAGGAGTTTTATTCAATTTCAAAGTTTTTGATCTTATCTTTTCAAAAAAGGATAATAAAGATCTTTTAAAAAATTATAGAAGCTTCTAATTAATCCTTATTAGTTTAGGAATGTGATTAAAGCCTTTGGACCCTCCACATGATCATTGGGTCGTAGTTAAAATCCGGTTTGGGCTTAGTTTAGTATTTTGGCCATAAGTTCCTCATTATTCATCTTAATTGGGCTTATAATATATCGTTGGAAAGGTCTCTTCAAGCCCCATTCAACTACACAATTATTGGACCCATATTATGGACCAAACTAAACTAGACTGGATGTTTTTCATAAACAGGGTACGAAAAGAAAGATTTTTTAAAACAGAAAGAAGTATTTTTGTTAAAAACAAAGAGATTCACGAGACTCTTTCACATTTCACCTCGTTCGATAATCAATGATGTGAAAGGTATTCATCCCAGGGTTTGGTTTTTGGGGAGACACTCAGGTGTCTATAGGTAGTAACCCTAAGGGGCACAATTCCTCACCCCTATAAATACCCCAATAATTTATGATGGGAGGGTTGGATTGTGACACGACAAAGAAAAGAGCATTAAGAGCTCCAACTTATCTCTACTTTCTCTCTCTAGCCTTTCCGTTTTTCGGTTACTAACTTGACCGTCGGAGGCGAATATTTCGGTAAACGGAATATTCGTTATTTTGCAGGTAGCTGAGCCCATCTGTCCGAAGAGCGTGACCAGTATCCCAAAAGAATCTAAAAAAACCCCCGAAACACTTCTGATTCTCAGTTCTCTTGAGATTCCCTTCACCTTCCTTCTTTGTCTTAAAGACATCGTTAGTCCCTACTAGTTCCATTTCCGGCTGATGATATTAGGCAGGCTATGTTTAGTATTGCTAATGGTAAGTCTCCTGATTGTTTTATTTCGGACTTTTTCAAGACTTATTGGACTGAGGTGGACGATCATGTTGTGAATGTTGTTCAGTTCTTTTTTGCTCATGGCTATTTGCTTAGGGATTGCAATCGGGCGTTCTTAGTTTTGCTTCTTAAAGTTGATCACCCCAAACTTGTTTCTCAGGACTTTGTAATGTCATTTATAAACGCATTACTAAGTGCCTTGCTCGACGTCTACGTGTGATTCTGCCAGACATAGTTTCAGATTTTCAGAATGCCTTTGTCCCTGGTAGACTGCTGTCTAATAATTTCCTGGTGGTGCATAAGATCCATTCATTTATGAATGCTTCCAAAGCTAGGAAACATTTTTGCGTGGCCCTAAAGCTAGACATGAATAAATCATATGAAATAGCAGAAACTAAAGGCCTTTTTCAGGGTATTAAAATAGCTAGGGGGGCTCCTACCATTTCACTCTTATTCTTTGCCGATGACTCCTTGCTATTCTTCCCGGTCTCTCCTCCTGCGTGTGAACATGTGATGAATGTGCTTTCTGCATTTTATGATATTTCAGGTCAAATGCTTAATTTGCAGAAGTTGTTTGTCAAGTCTAGTATAGTCCTAATACTCTTGAGGGCTATTAATCTAATCTACATGGTTGTTTGAAAATGCGGTCTGAATCTAGATTGGGTTCTTATTTGGGGGCTTCCTGTTGATTTGGGCCATAGTAAATGCTCTGAGTTTGATTTCCTTTTGGATAAAGTGGCCAAACGTCTAGAGGCCTTTGCAACTCTACAGGTTTCGTCAGCGGCTAAGATTATTATTATCAACTCAGTACTCATTGTCTCCTTTAATCACATCTTGTCTATTTTCAAAATATCTGATTCTATATGTTCTAGAATGGATAATTGTTGGCCAGATTTTGGTGGAAGTCTTCTTCTAATCAAGGGTTGGCTCTTTATTCTTCGTCGTTGCTCCACTTTCCGAAGGGTCTACGAGGATTGGGAATTCACAGTCTTGCCCCTTTTAACTCTTCCTTGTTGTGTAAGTAGAGTTGGAAACTTATTCAGTGCCCCTCAGTTGTTGGTGTCCTGGCTTCTATTTGCAAAGTATTTGACTCTAAGTTCCATTGACACGATCTTGGTTTCTAGTCCCTCCTTGGGGTGCAGGGGTCTTATTTCAGGTTTGTCTACGTTGTCAAAGGGTCTGTTTTGGAAGGTTAGTTCAGGTTCTAGAGTTCGTATTTTGGGGGATTCTTGGGTTCCAGGGGATCGGTATGTTTCAAGGATCTTCTGACGGAGTCGGTTCGACCGACTCTTATGTATTTTATACTTAATACGCGTTCTTGCGCATGGGATACTACTGTTATTCACGGGTTGTTTGATTCTAGTTCCATTGCTAGAATTCTTTCGTTGGATCGACCAGTGCGTTATGGATGATTTTGTTTATTGGAAATTCACTAGGGATGGTATTTTTTCAACAAAATCTGCCTATGCCCTTCTTTGTGAGCCTAAGGTCTTATTTGATACTTAATTTCATATACCTCTCCTGCCTTGTGGAGGAGTGGAGAAAGTTATAGGCTTTACCAATTCTTCCTCAGTGGAAAATCTTTAGTTGGAAATTGTTGCATGACGCTCTTCCTTTGGCGGCTATTCTCCATTTTCTAGGCCTCTTAGTTGATCTAGTTTGTGCCTTTTATCATGTGGAGGTGGAATTTGTATCTCATACATTCAGAGACTATCTTGCTATATGCAGTCTATGGCTATCTGGAGCGTTGGGCATTCATTGGGATCTTATGCAGTTTCCTCCGTTTAGTGTTTGGTTTTCTAGTACCATATCTCACTTTTCTTTGTTGAGCTATTGGAAGGGTATTACTTTATTATTTGCTTTCCTCTGGGTGATTTGGATTTCTCGTAAAAAACTAAGGTTTAGGAAAGTTGTTTGGTCACTTGGGACAATTGTCGGTTTGGCGTCAGATTGGTTTCTTGGTAGTATGTAGGCTCGGATTGGAAGAGGGTCTTCGAATCCTTTTAGTTTGGTTCATTTGGAGGTTAGGCAGGATGTCCAATGGCTTTGTCAGCGGGGCTTACCTTATATTTCTCCAACGACTTGTTTGATTATTGTTGGAGTTATTCATTATTCAATCCCCATAATACTACTACAAGTCTAGGTTCTTTGTTGTTGCTTTAAAAGATCAAAAAATCATCTTTTACTTGATTGCCTAAATTGATATTACATATCAATTAGTTGACTTTTATCATTTCAATTTCCTCCACCTAACCGTAATATATGCTAAATGCATGCATAGATATCACTTGATTAGTGGAGCAAAATGATCCTTTGTAGTTGATTTCCGTGAGCTGGTAACTCCTTCCATATTTTCATGATTTTGGAGTAGTATATAATTGAGGCCTTTGTACTTCATTCGGACACACAAAAATTGACATACTACATACTATTCTTTACTTCAAAAATGTTACACAAAATAGTTTCTTGTTTTGGGTATTGATCATTGTGTTCTCAATCTAGTTCTCCGCACTACACCGAAGAGTTAGAGTCGTGTAACCCTGGAAGTTGATTGCTATGGGTCCATGTGTACAAGTACGGGGCAAATTCGACTTTAGGGCAGTGATGCTATGTCACGCCACGACATCAAATCATATAAGTTTGTTCTATTATTAATTGCTATTAGTCATAATTCCTGCCATCTAAAGTCGAATTTTTAATTTCTATTGTGGCTAATAGTGACACTTGTTTGTGGTACAAAGGACTATTTATATTGTGTTTTTGAATGGTATGTGATATTTTCAATGTGAGTGGAATATATATGGTGTATATATTCCTAATTATGTATTCTATATTGATGAAGTGCATGCTCTATAATCAAGTAGCAATAACCTTCTCGTACATGTTTTTCTCACACATAATTCATATTGAGTGTCTTTTATATATACAAGTTTCAAAGCAAAAGCATATGTTGATTAATTCTTGTGTAATGGCTACGTTAGTTTGCTCAAATTGGTGGAGAGCATCAAGGAAGGAGACCATAAGAGTTTTATTTATTGTGGATCTTTGATATTGATATTATCCACTGCCAAATTAGTAAATATATAGTACTCCTTGATGTATGCTTGCTCTAGATTGCTTTTTAGATACTTTACTAAATAATAAAGGAAGTATACATTTCCCTTAACTTTCGGTTAACTCTATAAGTTGTGAGTTATTTCTTTTACTAGTATGGTAAGGATGTTAGATAGGGAATTAATATTCCCTTTGTACTGCATGCTCGATAATATCATGGTTTGTACAGTGATGATTGCTTTTGTGAATCACCGAAGCATTGCGGATCAATGTATAATTATGGCCTATATTGTAGTATGGCTTATTTATCTAACTTTGACTATTTTCCTAAATTATTTTCTAAGTCAGCGTGGTTTGAAGACCCATAAAGAGGCTTGCAATAAGTGAGATAATGTTAGGGAGGTAGCAACTAGCAAACCCAAATACCAAGAGTATGAAATTTTAGCGTCCAAACATGGATGTGAGGCTTGTACATAGGCTGGCAGGAGAGCCACTCATCAGCTTGCGACTCCAACATGCTCGTGCCAGGGAAGTTCTCTCAAATTTTATTTTGACCGAGCTTAAACTAATATATACAATTGATTTCATGTGTTTTTAAATTTACACACGGTTTTTATATTAAGCATTGTTGCGTAATTTGGGGTTTTATGTTAGTGTTTGAGGCTAACTACCGAGTTATGTTATTTTGGGTTGTTTTTACGAGTATGATGAGAAGGAAAGCCTCCATGAAAACATTTCATGGCCCGTTGTTAGTTTTATGTTGTGAGTTATGGAGTTTTGCTTATTGTGGTACATTCAATATTGAGAGTCATGGTTGATTGGGATTTGGTTATGTGGCTATTGAAGAGCCTTGTGTGTCTTTCTTAATCTTGATCTTATGTGTAATGGATATGATAATTGTGTTAAGACAATTGTTTATCGCATCCTATGCGTATGTGACTTCAATGATTTTTGAATTATATGAGTTAATTCATGATGACTTAGTTCCTTTATCAAACTTGGAGAATAAAATTTTAAATGTGTTTTTATTCTACTTGTTGGTATAGAAAAAGTAAGTATTTTGTTTTGATCACGCCTAAAGGGGTTAAGATGGTAAATGATGGAATTATGAGAACTTCGCATAATGGAAGAGGGATTAAGCCTAATTTTTAAAGGTCTTATAAATAGCTTGTGTTTTAACTTTGGTTAATGTAACCTATGTGGGGGTATCAATATTTTTCAGCTCACTATAATAGCTAAAGGTTCATCTCATGAAAGTTTGTCTATTTAAGTATCCCCTATTTAACGGATTTTTTATGTGATAACCTCAAATGCTTGTTGTGTGGGGGTACCTATTTAAGGTGAAATGTTCCTTGGTGTGCGTTGCAGTTGATTTTTTGAGACATTGTGATGTTGTGATTGTTGAGTATGACGAATTATTATTGCTTATTTATCCATTTATGTGAGTAATCTTTTATGCAATTCATTCATGAGCAATGTAAATTTTTTCAAGCTAGCATAAACCTTTATACTACTTAAAGGTCTTGATATGCGATTTATTAGGATGAGTTATGCTAATTTGATTTGAAGTTGTGCTAATGTTATCACAATGGGTTGACATAGTACTGATACATTGAGAATGACTTGAATTGTGTTAAATTCCAATATGCGAATCATATGCGGCGCTAGTTTAAGAATGTTTTCTCAATTTTGTAATTGTATGATAATTTAAAATTTATACCTAAGGGTCATATATATACATAGTTTGCTTCATGTTTTTATTTAACCTTTTCTTTAATGAAGTTGGTAGATCAGTTAGGAAGGAGCAAATTCAGAGTCCAAACTAGTTAAGTCTAATTGTCTTTCTTAATTAGAAAGGTTTGAGGATTAGAAGAAGTCATGGGGTGTCTTCAAAAAGTGATGGATAAATATCTATAACCATATGGAGAAACCATGTTCTTGTGTTTGTGCTAGTTTTGGAGAGAAACAAGTTAAATATAAGCCCTTATTTGTGATCTATCGAAGTTTGTGAAAGTCAATTTTGTCTAACCATAATAAAGCCATTGGATGTAATGTTGACGACTTTCATGAGTCAGTTGAAAGTAAAGAAATTGATATAACTTCACTGAAGGTTTGGTGATTGACTATCTTTGTTATTTCTCATCATGACTAAGTTTGTGCGTTTATTTGTCTTGTTTGCATTATTATCCTCTAATGTTTTGATAGTGGTTCAGATGAAGGCTTATATTGCAAACTAATATGACAACTTAGTTATGAATTTGAAAGTGGAGGAATTTTTTCTAACTATGTGTCCTTGTAATAAATAATACAAGGTAAATAAGTTTCTTATATATTTAATTGAGCACCAAAGCTATGGTGTGAGAAGTCATCTCATGATTATTCTCGTAATCTGTTAGTTTGACCATAATTGTGAATCATATGCTTCTAAGTTAATGTTGTTATGATATTAATCATAGTGGTTCAAACGAGAATATTGTTATGATATTAATCATAGTGCAGGTGGAGACTATGAAAGTGCTCTCTAATGATCATTGTATGGTATTGTGAAATAAGAGTTAAATTTGCAGGTTGAAAATGCTTATGAAGTAACCAACAATGATGATGTCAGTATAAAGGTTTGGGTCAAAACGTTATGCAATCGTATTGCAAAATCCATTGAGCAAGGATGAGTCCGTGTGTACAAGTATGGGGCAAATTCGACTTTAGGGTAGTGATGCTATGTCACGCCACGACATCAAATCAGATAAGTTTGTTCTATTGTTAATTGCTATTCGTCATAATTCCTATAATTATAGATAGGGCCTAGGATTGTTTTACTTTTGGAGCTGGAGGTTGGATAATTCGAGATCTTCATTCTTCTGAGGTATTGGGAGGAGGTTGTCGGGCTTTTATGGCATATTCAGCATTGCAGTTTAAGCTTCAAGCCTGTGTTGGGCTTTGGAGTTTGAAATCTGTAAAGGCTTCTTGAAAATTCGGATTTATACAAATTGTGCTTCCATCCTTGCTCTTCTTCCTTCATCTAGTTCAATGGAAAATTTTGATTGGCGGATTATTCAGGAGTTGCGGGATTCAGTTCAATCTCTTTTGGTTTGACAGGTTCAAATGGTTCCTCATTTCTAGGTTACTCCTGCTCACTTGTTGGTTGATTGTGCTCGGCGTCGTTAGTTGTTGTATTTTCTGTTTTAGGTTTATTTGACAGTTGTTGTGTTATGTTGTTTTACTTTTTATTTGATACTCCCTCCATCCCATAATATAGTTCTTGTTTGTGTGTTTTTCACGGTATTTAAGAAATAAGAGGAAAAAGTGGATGAATTACATTAATAAAAGTGAAAAGTACAATTAAAGACAAAAGTAAGAGAGAGAAAGTTGGAAAAAAATACAAGGCATGTGTAAAATTCAAGTGTAATTTAGGAAATATAAGAACAACATTTTGAATTTCCAAAATAGGAAAACATGAACTATCATATGAGACGGGAGAATAATTCTTTTGAAAAAAGAAAAAAAGTCTTATGGTACAGTCAGCAACACTCGCAAACAGACAAGCATATGTTCTACTGTAGAGAAGAGAAATGCAACAACCACCACAGCTAACCTTTTAACATGAAGGAGTGGTGATCGGAGAAAGAAACGAAACGAAACGAAACTGGGCGCCACAAAAATATGCTTTGTTCAGGTCGGATATTGGCTTTTTCTCAGCCAACTTCTAAACCCTTGATTTATTACTACAATTACTCTTCATCTTCTTCCTCAAGATTCAATCGCAGAAACCTCCATTTCACTTCGACATGGCGCTGTTCATCTTCGTCGTCTATGGCTTCCGAATCCGGTCCTTCTTCTGCAGCCCCTGATTCCACTGACTCTTCTAGCTCTGCGTAATTCTCTCTTTTCGTCTCGTGTTTATATTTACTAACTAGTGAGTAGTCCGGGCGTTACCCAAGTTGCTAATTTTGAAGTTGAGCAACTGATAATTAATAGTTTGCTTGTGTTTTCAATAGTATAGTAATTTGTGTGCAATATTAGATCATAATTGATAGTATAGATTTATTTGTTTTTGTGTTTTTGTTAATTTTTGTTGTAAAATAGACATGGCAAATGATAGTGGACGGAATTTGTTCCACTCCGTAGACTTTAACCAACTAAGCTAATTGACTTCCGCTCATGTTTTCGTGAGTTAGAGAATAGTTTGAAGCTGTTTGATTTTTGTATTAGGTAATTCTGTTTATCATTAGGAATCAATGAGCTTGCTTAGCTTATTATATATTTTTTTATGATAATAGCAGGGTTGGGGTGTATTGACTTGCTATAATATTACTCTGACTCTTCATTTTACCTCAATTGGATACTTGGGACTCAGATATGGGTGGGACGCTTAGACACTGCAGATTAAAATCATGCAAATGTTATTTATTTATGTATTTATTTATTATCATAAGATGATGGCTGTGTTGTACACTTCTAGCTGAATCTGAGTAACATAGTTGATTTGTTTCGTACTTTAGGACTACGCTGATTGTATTGTGTACTTGAGGATATCAAGGTTGAAATTAGGTAAAAAGGTCATAAGGTGTAGAGTTACCGAAAATCCGAAATATTACTTCCATGTCAATATATAAGTTTCACTTGATATTGGTGGCCAAAACATGTTATTTTCAAAAAAAATTGTCCTAAGATGTATGAAGATGAAGTTATAATGTCTACACATATTTGTAGATATCACTGAATGATAATAGTGCCTTATTTTTGTTGAAGCACTTGATAGTCAAGAAGTCCTATAGTATGAGATGCAAGAAAAACGAGCCTGTCCTAGGACAAACAAGATGCTGAATTTACATGGACTTGTTGACAACTTGACATATTGAAATTACTACAAACATATCTTGGTGTTAAATGTGTCTGTACTCTTTTTGTCCGAGCAACTTTATGGTTGTAAACACTTAAAAACTCCACATCCAGGTATATTTTGTATCCAAAGGGTATTTGGAATCCAATGATCCTAAAGTGGGTGAAATATTAGTAAGAACCATGTATCCCGATAAACTCAATGCTATGATTAACTGAAGGATCAGTTACACCACCATGCTTAAAGTGCTGTATGTCAACAAATTTTAAATAGCAATGACAGGGGAGAAATCTGCATTTTGCATTGTAAGTAGCTACTATATTGCTTTTTTTTTTTTTGGGGAGCAGGCCAGAAGTTCTTATGTCAAATTGCCATTATGGTGATTGCCCTCACTGAAAGAAGTGTTGAAATTTTCTGAAATACGGGTATTTTTAATTTATGTACTTGGAGGAAGACTATGCATCAAGATGTATTCTGCAATGTTTTCCTAGTAGTGATGGTGAAATTCTTCCCCTAATAATCAGGGAAAAAAAGGAAATCCTTAGATTTTGGTGTATTAATCAATCTTTATATGAATCCTCCGCCTATAATGTTCAAGATGACAAGCCAGAGGGTTTAGACTTCAGACATATTTGTATGAAAATGGAAGTAACTAGTTCGCTGAACTATGACAGTATTAACACCATAATAAGTTGGCACTGCAAAATGGAAAGGGAGAAACTTTGATGTTACCTGATTTATGGTTATTCTTTCGGGGTTTTTTGTGATTCCCTCTAGATACTGGTCGCGCTCTCGGACAGATGGGCTCGGACACCCGCAAAACAACGAATATTCCGTTTATAGGAATATTCGCCTCCGACGATCAAGTTAGTGATCGGAAAGGAAAAACTAGATAGAGAAAGTAGTGAGAAGTTGAAGCTCTTAATGCTCTTTTTTATGTTATGTCACAATCCACCCATCCCATCATAAATGATTGGGGTATTTATAGGGGTGAGAAGTTCTGCCCCTTTAGAGTTAGTGACCTAGGATGGCGTGCTCTGATTGGCGGCGCAATCAGGAGAGGACACGTGTCCCCTTGGGGTGCCGTTTTGCGGCTTTCTCGGGAATTGGGCCTCCTGATGTAAGGAGACATTCTCTCATTTAGGTGCTCTTTGTATTGGCCATGTGTCATCTTCCTATAGGTACACGTGTCGCCCTAAAATTTGGGCCACGTGTCACTATGGGATTAGACCACGTGTTGGGGGTATTTTTACCCTAAACAGTTATAGTCTATATGCTTACCTTGCTTAAATAAGGATATTTCATGTATTCTATTAAGTATTGTATGCATTATTGACCTTATGTGTAGGAGGTCACTGGGTTTGGCTACACTGGCAGGAGTCTAGCTGAGAAGCAAACAGATAATTAGTTTTACGTGCTTGTTTAAAATGGAATCCCTTAGTTTGATTTGCTATGTTTCTATACTTCCTGTCTAATGCGTAGTTTTATGTAGATAATGACTTGGTGATACGCAGCACTCAACTAACAAATAGGTTTCTTATTGTTATATTTTGAGGATAGGTAGATTTTAATAGTTATGCTCTTTTGCAGATTTTGTATTATAGAAGGTCCTGAAACTGTTCAAGACTTTGCTAAAATGGAAATGCAAGAAATTCAAGATAATATTCGGAGTCGCCGAAATAAAATCTTCTTGCTTATGGAAGAGGTTAGTATAAAAATAGTTTATTGTTTAGTTTCAACTTACAACTTTGAGTACATGGTTCACATGTTTTTTTTTCAAGTTATAGTTCAGTGTGAAATACAAGGATATAGTTTCTTCTTCAAGTTTAGGTTCAATTTAGAAGTAGTGATAAAGCTAAAAAGGACCAAAAAGTTTTCTAACTTTGTAAAATTCTGAAGTATGAAGTATTGTCTTCTTCATAGTCTAGATAGTTTTTGGATTATTTAGAGGATCATTTTCCTGAATTGCTATGTGGTATTGTGTTCGGTGCATTATATCCTTGTCCTCAACTGTTGTACTCACAATATTTCATTAATGAGAGAGTGAGGGATAGCTCAGTTAGTAAGAGCTTCCCTCCCAATTCCAGGGGTCCTGTGATCAAAAATCATGACCCATCCTTGAGGCTCTGTAAATAACAAAAAAAATAAAATACTAAATAATACAGTTTTTTTTGTACCATTTTTGTTCTATGAAAGTATCTCACTTCTTCAAAATCTTTGTCTTATAGCTTCGTAGGCTAAGGATACAACAGCGGATCAAAAGTGCTGAGCTAGGTATCTCAAAGGAGGATCAAGAAAATGAACTACCAAGCTTCCCGTCATTTATCCCATTTTTGCCTCCTCTGGTAAGTTTTCTGGTGATTTGTAGGATATTTTCAATCATGTCATTACTGCATACTTGTTTCTCTGTATATGACATCTGTTGGTTCCTTGATTTGGTTTGTGATTATTCCTTGTTTCCAGTTATCATTATTGTCTACTTAATATCATTCATCCACTTTCAGAGCTCAACTAATCTCAAACAATACTATGCCACTTGTTTCTCCCTTATCGCTGGCATTATGATTTTCGGAGGCTTTCTGGCACCTACAGTAAGTATTCTAGCTCAATTGTGACTTCTACTGCAGCAACATAATTTTTATTGGCCTGTTTTTGTCCCTATTGTTTTATTAGCTTCGTCAGGTCTACAATTGGCTATAGATTTCTCAGTTGAATGCTTTTTTGTCATCAGGCCTGTAAATACATTTTTTAAAATCTGTGGCTATATGCATTTTGTGCACATTGTATTTATTTATTTATTTATTTATTTATTTTTTTCTTTTGGGAGTCCCCTGTTTCTTGTCTGCTAAGGAACGGGCTTATGGGCAAGGTGATCCCCTCTTGAAAACTCCCTAGGTATTGTGTTAGGAATCCCAAACTCCAATTTAGTTTTGCTGAAACACTGGTATCATTCCTCAGTTTTCCCCTTCACAGTCTCCCTCCACTACTCTGATATCACTTAATTCTTGAGGATATGGAGACAGTAGCCAAGTTTCATCCAGAGATCCTGGTAGTTGACTTTCAAATAAAGGTTGAATCTGCTAGGACTTGAAATAAAACAGAGAATACCAGAGAAAAACAGAGAAGAATATATCTAAGTAACCGATATTTGTATTTTGTATTGAAGATCAGTGTAATCAACAATACAATTTCCCTTCTTCGAGCGGAAGGAAATCTCTCCCAAAGTGTATACTACAATATTTTCACATAACTTCCCACCTAGCATTCCTCCTATTTATTACAAGATTCCTCTCAACAAAGTAACAGACTTAGGGAAATAATAAACTAGCAGTAAATTACTAAATTGCCCAAGATGCTAACAAACTCCATAACTGAATACTCCAGCTCATCCATCAAGTTGATGCTGAACCGGGGGTTTAACCTTCCTGCGAGCATATGTAAATTGTATATAAGGCCTGGACTGATTGTTGGGCCGGTTCCTTGCAGAATCTTCTATAAAATGCTGTTATAAGTGAATCTTAGTATTTTGGTATAACCACAACCAAAAAGTTTATATTCCAATACCGAGGCATATTTCTAAATCCTTATGGATTTAGTTAATAACTTAACATAATACTATCACGATCAAGTTTTCTATTTCTTGACTGAGTCATACTTTGAATGTATAAATTAAGTTGGCACTAGACAACACACGGGAGTGTTCTAAAAATCTCTTGTACAATATTCTTGTTTTTGAACTGAGGCCAACCCCTAATTCTACAGTTTTGCTGCAGTTAGAGCTTAAATTAGGATTGGGGGGAACATCATATGAAGATTTCATCAAGAGTATGCATTTGCCAATGCAGTTGAGGTATGAGTGTCACCTTTCTTGCCTCTTATAGTACATTAGCCCCTTTACATATCTTTGCTTTCTTACTTAGATATGCAATATGCTTATCCACTGATAGAAAATTGCTTATGTATTAATTGTTTGATTTCTTCTCATTATTAATTATTTCTTTTAAGAAGAGATCAAGCTTTGCATTCTTGAATCGTAAACAGTAAACAAGCACAGGTTTTAAAGAAATATAAGGACTAAAATCTTGGTAGATGGACGTGATTTTAAAAAAGGAAAGGGTGGAATAATTTATGGATAGTTCATAGTAATATAGAGTGTTGCCCAAAAATAAAGAGAAGGTCTTTCCTAGCCACGACTAGAATATGAACACAAGTTGCCACAAGTGTTGTTTGGGTTTATCAAAACCCCTAAAGTAAGAACTCACTTTTAAATTAACCAAATCTGAATTTGTTCATAATACACTTTAATATAGGCCTTAGGCATGCTTACATTTCGTGTAAGATTCTCAAATAAAACCCCATACATTCTCTTCACAACCGTTTCATCAATTATAGAAAAGGAAACTAAGAGTGACTTGTTCAAAGAAATGTTAAGTCTTCAACTCTTCAACAGCCGGCCTATCATTACAACTTCACTGGGAAAAAAAATTCAAAAGTCTTCAACTTTTCAACCTGTTCAATGAATCCCAATGAGAAACTCTTGAATTTCATAAAGCACCACCAGCCATATCTTCTTTAGTTTCATGTCTTAAATGAGAAAAGACAACCCATATGAACTAACTAAATACATACATAAAAATAACAGCAACACTGATTATAATAAAGTTACAAATTTGTAAGCAAGCACTTAAGTAGTCCAAATATGACAGCTTGAAAACGCTTGTTTATTAATTTTGTCATGTGACTAAGAAGTAAGAACACTTATCTAATTAAGATTACGGCTTGAGGGCATGAGATTTTTTTGTCCTTAACCATCCTGTTGTGTATGGATGACATTTTTGGTGTCTTATTATTATTATTATTATTATTAGTATTTTTTTTCATCTATATTTATATCTATACTTTTATATTAAAAAAATGGTACCAAAGGAAGTCTACGTGCCATATGGCACTCTCCATCACTCATTGGTTTTCATTCTATGTCATCAACTTGCATATAATAATTTGCAAATCTTGTCTATACAAGATTCGAACATGTAATCTAAAGTTTTTAAACTAGATGTCTTACTACTAACTTATGTCACATTTCATGTTGTTGTTTTTCTTTCTTTTTTTTGGCAAACAAAAGATTAAAAGGTAATGAAGGACAATATGACGAATAATAATTAACTAAGATAAGGTTAAGTCATGAACTAATGTATAATTGCTATATCCATGTAATGACCGGGGGCTTTGCCCGGACCCAAGTACTAGTTACCCGTCAATAATATGTATTTAGTGGTCTACAAAATCCATATATATCATTTCTGCAACAAGTGTAAATAGTGTTCCTGGTAAAGATGTAAAAGAAACCAGCAAATGAAATATGCCACGGCAGCTTGTGGGTTATCATGCATGAAAGTGTATGGATCATATACACTTTGTAATAAAGGATGAGTTAATCAATGCGCAAAGAAGGTATAAAAGCACAATGAGGGATATGCCTCAAGCTAGTTCCATTCGGGTGTGAGACACTATGCCTTTACCACCTTGTAGACAATGGTACAGAAGCAGGTATATCTTCTAAGTTGCAACAGAAAAAGAAGGAAGAGAAAATGCTCAATATTGTACAACTCACCAGTGACTGATCTCTAAGATCAATCATGCCCCTCTACTTTCATCTTACTGTTTTTAATCATTATTTTTAACTATTTGATACCTTCAAGTGTATGATTAGCTTGAATTTATACGGTGGTTGTAACAAGATTGTGTTATTGAACAACCTTGATTGTTTTTTACTAATTATTTTTTTCAAATATCAGTCTTAATTTACATAGGGTTGTAACAAATCTATACCTTAGATTGCGCCAACCAAAGAATGATTAATAGTGAAAAAAGGTCTGGCCCACCTTAAAAAAAACACGGAAGTTATTCTGCCACTTCCTATCTACTGCTAGCTCACAAATTTACTTTGATCTTCTCCTCGTTCTTTATAGTCCCTTTTTTTTTTTGTTCTATCCCTCTGTTTTGTCCTGCAGTTCTCTTCTTTTGCCTCCCCTTTGTTTTAAATCCTTCGTTGCTTGGCAAGATGTCCAATTGGAGTTCTAAAAGTATCTAATAATCAGGCCGTGAACAATTGAGGGAAAGAGAAATGTTAAATCTTGTAATCTTTGTTAAAGAGTGAACCAAAATTATTGTTAATATCTGCTAGTGAAGCTATTCAGTTATTTGCGAGTTTTCCTAGTTGAAACTTAATAAGACATGGACAAAGTGGGGAGTTTGCGGATTTAATCACCACAAAGTGTCAAAATCACTAGGATGTGAATCTTCTCCGCACCCCCCCCCCCCCCTCTCTTCTTCTTCCCTAAAAAATATAGATTCTACTGTAAATATGTTATAGTAAAGAATAGTTTGCAAAAACAGTACTGTTTTTCCAAAATTTGCCATCCTCTACCTCTCCTGTTAGCTACTCCAAGTAGCAAGATTAATGGAGTTGCAATTTCAAAATCCAATTGTGTAAATGTTTTATCTGCCTTAAGGATGGTTTCAGGCTAGTAGATCATAGGTTTATACTTTGTTGTGATCATGATAGATGTATTGGAGTATTATTCTGATGTGTCTTTCCACTTTTCATTAAAATTTCAACCAAGAGACGTAAACTTGTGCAAGTGTCTTGCTTTACCTACCTGACCTCTTAACACAAAAGTTTAGCTTCATCAGCGTCTCCTAGATTGCTTTTCATCGTCAGTTAACTTGTAATTGCACATTGTCCTTATAACTTCATTTATAATTTGCTACTGGATAACTGGGTATAAACCTTGAGAAATATTAGATAAACAATGATTGACAGATCTATTCTGGGTACGTCTAGGAGGGATGGTGCACTTCTTGGCTTCTTTAAATGTCCCAAGCAACAGTGTACAAAAGAATTTTCATCTGTTTTTGTTTAATCATGATGTATTTTTATAAGGCTTTACCGCTTGTCATATAATTGATTTATTCTCTCTCTCTCTCTCTTTTATATTTATTTATCATTAATTTTTTAAAATTTCTGTAGTCAAATGGCCTTGCTTCTATTAGTTTCTAAACATGTTTCTGTAGTATAGCATGGTTAAGCTGGAGATGTAATTATCTTGTTACTGTTATCTTGCAAAATGCAGTCAGGTAGACCCCATAGTAGCTTCATTTTCAGGGGGAGCTGTCGGTGTGATCTCAGCATTAATGGTAGTTGAAATAAACAATGTAAAGCAACAAGAACATAAGAGATGTAAATACTGCCTTGGAACTGGTGGGTATTTTCTTTTCTATATGTCATCATGTGGTCGACTTAAATTTTTTATTGCTTCAAAACTCAAAAGTTTCTTGCAAATGCTATTAATTGATCTGTGCTAGTCTGCTAGACATTCTTCTGATATGTTTCTGTGTCTTTTCTGTTTGTGTGTTTGTAATGCATACCAAGAATCTTGTTGGTGGCTGATACAATAATAAAAACAATCTAATTTCAGACTCCAACAAAACAGGGTGTGGAATGAATTTAAGTGTAATACACTCTACAGAGATCAAAGTAGTAAAACCTAAAATTCATTTGTAAGGAAATATATCATAGAAATCTAACCAGAAGTTTAACTTTTTTATGGGGAGCTGTGACCGCTATCACAACAATAAGGCACATTTTTGGTACAACAACCTGGAATTGTATGAAAGAGAACCTGTACCAAGGAGGTATGAGTGAGAATGCCTTTGATGTGGATTTAAACCCCTTAAATTAATAAAGAATCTAAAATCACACAATAAGAATAAAGCTTCGTTCTTGATAAGAAATTCGAACTAAAAACGATTGAAAGTAACCGGATATGACCTTGAAAACGACCACTCTTGGAACGAATTCAATGCCTAATCAAAATACTTAGACTACTCCTAGAACTAAGTATTTTGATGAACAAATCTTAGACTACTCCTAGAACTAAGAATTGCACGTTCAAATTATCAAAACAACTCCTTGAATTGAAAAATAGCAAGAAAACGTTTAAGCAAAGCTAAACAATTTTTATTGAAATTAATCTGATTTTCTATGTCTCTAAGAGCCACGAAATACCCCTATTTATAGACTAAAAATAAGCTAATTACATCCATACAAGGATTAGGACAAACCCCTAACTTTGCCCCCCAAGTATCCTAACTAGAATAGGAAACTACTTCTAATTAGAATAGGAAAACTAAAACTAATCCTAAACAAACTTTACTTAATTAACTAAAAACTTTCCTAATATACTTAGGAAGTTTTATAGCAACTAAATAATCAGAAAATAAACCTTATCCTAAGTGCTTAAACCAAGAAAAACCCTTTCAAGTGAAAGGTAAAAACTTGCAAGCAAAACTCTAAAAAATAAACTAAGTATAAATTTTCATCCAGTTCTTATCACCGCCGGAAAACCACCTCACGCGCTGCCCCATGTCTCACGCGCCGACTATGGTTGAAGCTGGGTTCAAGGCGGTTCCGGGAAGGTGGCGCGTGGCCCTTGGAGTGGCGCGCGGCCTTCGCAATTGCCGTCGGAAGTAAATCGCACAATTTCCTCTTCCTTGATGATCAAGCTTCCTTCTTTCCCAATTGATCTATTGGACCTTTCCTTGTTTATTTCTTTCTTTGGGCAGCCTATAATGAAGCTATTTGGACCTTCTAAAAGTGTCTTGGGCCCTTCAAAAGAATTAGCCTCTTGATTCACATTAGCCTTGTGTTGCTATATTCTTGGAATAGGTTCTGTATCTTATTCTTTCGTTCTAGTTGAATCAAAATTCTGAAATATAATTTAACATTTGTTTTTGTCCATATTTTTCTTGTCCATTTTTTTCTTTACTGATGTTTTGACTTTTGGTACATGAAAAGAAATATAAATATAATTAAGCATAAGTTATTTTTGTCCTTTTCGGTAAGGTCAAAAAAGTATTAGTAGAGGAACGGAAAGTGATAATCATCACAGGTAAATTCCAGTCGCAGTGGGAATTTTTGACATTTTTCAAATCCAGATAGTGTTTCAAGTGTGATAACATTGAATAAAAACCAAACAATAAATATATAGTGAGAAATAAATCATAGGAGGAGCGCTAAACCCCATTTGGTTTGTGGGTTGTATTTGGAACTGTAAAGGATACTTCTAAAAGAAACTAGAGTTGAGAAAGGCTCTCAACTTCAGGTATATGAGACTGCTTCTTTCTTCCACAAGAGTGAATGGAAAGTACAGTTTGCTTTAAGAGGTAAAGTTCTATGCAGGGCTTCGTAATTATTTTTTTTCTTTTGTTGGCTGTTTGACTCTTATAATTTCTATTAGACATGATATTCCGAACTGTTATAGTAGTGTTTCAATTCCCAGCCATGAGACATGAACCATGGCAATGGGCCTAAATTGCTTTCTTGTTGGTGATCTATTTGGAAACAAAACAGCCACCTTGATATAGTGTATTCCTAGAAGGTTAGTCAATCAATGAAATGTTTTGGTGGTAAAGGGGTGGTCTACGGTTTACTAAAGCTGGTTGGATGCTGTAGTACTTTCATGTTATGTGTTTGACGCATCTTTTACAGAGGAAAATTATGAGTTATGATAGTTGCAAAACTAATATGATCTGAAGCCGGAGTAGAATTGTGTAATGTATTGGCCACTATTGTGCTTATACTTCTTTCCAATATATCAAGTGACACTGTCTAGATTGAATGCTAATGAAGCCAATATAAGACAACATATGCTATATATCAGGAGTGCCAGTTTCGCGAAGAAGGTTTTGGCTGGTATTCATTTTTGAAGTCTAGAAACTTTTGTTGTTTGACTTAACACCAACAAAAAGCTACTCCCTCCGTTTCTTATTAGTTGCTTCACTTGAAAAATTGAGGACTCCGGGCAATTTTTAGAGATGAGAGAGATACATAGAAAGAAAAAAGTAGACCCATGTGTTTGGAGAGAGATAGGGAGAGTTTATTAATTATAAAAGAAAAGTGATACATCTAAATTGAACTTCCTTTTTTTAGAAAGTGATGCATCTTCAAAAATAGAGGAAGTAATTACTATTGATTTCTTCTTAAAGGTGGTCGCTGTGGTAAGTGTTAAGCTCATCGCAAGAGAACTAATTTTTCAGGTGTCACATCATGTGCTCATCCTATGATCTAGACAGGGTCCGAGTTATTGAACTTTTCCCATTCTCCATATGCCTTTCAGTTCAAAGAGAGAAGATTAAGAAAAAGGCTTAGGATTTCTGTTCTTGAATTATGATATAGATTTCTGATGAGAAAAATAAAATTATGATGTAATTATAATTTCAGAAATGAAGGTATAAGCTTGCATGATCATGTGTGCTATGCTTTGTGACAGAAGTATGATAGACGGGTAATAGACCTGTCTTTCTCTATTTGGGATGTGTCCTGTGTAATAAAGTAGTGTATAAAATATATACGTATAAGTAATTGGTTTTTTTTTTTTTCCTTATTTTTTTTTACAAGGTCAGTAAAAGACTGCATATTTATGTTTTTCCACCTATTATCTTATCAAACTTTACTTTGTTTGAATGTATGAACGAAACTATTATAGAGAAATTAGTTGTTATAATACTTGTATTATGTACGCTATTTAATTTAACTTGCACTGCAAATGATGTTCAATGTTTTTAATATTGTTATTTTCTATTTGTGATTACTTTATGAAGGTTACTTAGCATGTGCTCGCTGTTCGAACACTGGATCTCTTGTTCTTATTGAGCCTGTTGCTACAGTTTATGGCAGTGATCAACCTCTTTCACCACCAAAGACTGAGAGATGTTCAAATTGTTCAGGATCCGGAAAGGTTAGTTTTAGACTTAGACATTGTATGCGTATAGGCTATCAAAATTCAAATATAACTTATTTTACTTTGGCTATCTGTCTTATTCGGTGTTTAATACTGTTTATACAACAAACCTAAGCTTAATTATTTATGGAAAAGTTTTGTGTGTAACAGCTATGCGATATCTTGTAGTGAAACTGGAATCACTAGATTGACTCATTTTGTTTTAGGGTTGACAACTTGACACCTAACTTTTTAGGGGGATTGGGAGACAATCTTAGCCAAGACTAGCTCATAAGTCTTAACTTAAATAGTTTATTAGCCTTGTGCTGACTACGATAACATATCATTGTCTGGACGGATGATACTTAATAGAAGAGTACAATCAGTATGGATTGGCTTGGTAATGTACAAGAACGGGATATTCTGGCTGACTCAAAGAATTGATGAACATCTCTCATGAAATTGAGCAATCTTTTTACCACTATATTTTGCTTACTTTGCTCCATATCAGTTATGTTGATAATGTTATACTTCTTTGATTTTACAATAGTGACTTTTGGAGTCTAACTGTGAATTGGCTTGTAGGTCATGTGCCCTACTTGTCTCTGTACAGGAATGGCAATGGCTAGTGAGCATGACCCAAGGATTGATCCATTTGATTAGAGGTACTGTAACACATATTAAGTTCTCTGTGTGCATCTATATCACTATGTCGTGTTGTAAAAACTTGTACATATATTGTCCTAGTGACTACTTTGTCTAAGCCTTGTATGAGTCCTTTGATCATTGCAATTAGAAATTCTTATGTGGAAAAACTCTCATTTTTGTTCTTGATAAATGTTGTGTGGCCACATATATTGTATCACAGATTCACAGGTTACTGGTTACCGATTTTTATATCGGACTATATGTTTTGTAATTTTATAAGCTGTGTAGCTTGGAACAAAGCTTTCCATATCTTTCCTAAGACAATTACACTAACTCTTTGCAGAATTGGTAGCAAGGCATAGCTCTTGTGCGTTGATTGTTCTCCCTTTCAGTTAAAATATGCGACACACTCTAACGCTCTTGATATGTTTTTATGAGGGTCTATAACTCGTGTAGGAAGTAGTGGAGTGTTTTATACGGTGTCCAAAGGAAAAGTTCTCTAAGAAAAATGGCAAGGTCGATGGACAATGCTACAATGTATCTTGGATTTTTCAGCTTCAAGTAGTTAGCAAAAAAGGAAGAAGTATGGAGTTTTAAAACTATTACATGGACTCCTTTCAAAAATATATATATATATATATATATATATATATATATATATATATATATATATATAAACTATTACATGGACTGGTTGACGGGTTGTACGACTTTTATTCATGTTAAGATGTGGTTTAGCCTCATGAATCGATTATTCGTTCAATGTCATCATCTAATATCAAGAGATACATGGAGAGCATACTACTACGGACTTTTTGGGATGGCAATTCAATTCAAGTTTGATTCGATTCAAAGGAAAAAATCAATTTGGATCTGTTTATTAATAGTCGGAATGCAAATCCACTAAAATAGATCCGAATCCGAATAGGGGGCGGATCGACTTGGGCCTTTCGCAAAGACTGATCTAGTATGACGTGAATCTGAATACTAGCAATTATAAGTATATCACACATTATTTATTAAAAAAAAAAAAACATTTGGATCAATAAAATGTCTAAATAAAAATGCTAAAAATATTCGTTGGACCAATTGGATTCAGATTTGGATCTGAGTCCAAGGTTCGATCACAAAACAGATTGGATTCGTATTTAGCCCCATCCAATCCAAATCTAATCTGTTGTCAATCATACGTATTATATTAGTGAGGTTAAAACTAGTATTTAAGACCCTGTTTACTTCACCTTATGTTTGCCCAATTACTTAACTGAAATTATTTTTATTAAATTAAAATTATTTTTGCTCAACTTATATTATTTTTAGTGAATTGAAATCTTGTACTTCCTCAGTTTTTATTAGAGCTGGTTGTTTCGGGTGATTTTGTGATTTTCTCCTGAGACACTGGTCACGTTCTCTTGACAAAGTAGACTCGGACACCTGCAAAACACGAATATTCCGCGCGACGGAATATTCGCCTCCGACGGTTAAGTTAGTAACTTGAAATCGGAAAAGCTAGAGAGAGAAAGTAGAGAGAAGTTGGAGCTAATTCTTGCTCTATTAAATGATATGTCTTAATCCACCTTTCCCATCATAAATGATTGGGGTATTTATAGGGGTGGGGATTTGAGCTTTTTAGGGTTTGTACCCTAGAATGACGTTTTCTGATTAGCGGCGCAATCAGGTAGGACATGTGTCCTTGGGAAGCGCCGTTTTGCGGCTTTCTCGAGATGGGCCTCCTGATGTAAGGAGGCCCCTTTTCTCTCTAATTCAGGTGCCCGTAATTGGGTTTGCTTACGTGGTAACTTCCTATAGTGACACGTGTCGCCTTTTGATTGGGCCACGTGTCACTAGGGGGGATTGGCCCACGTTTTGGGGTAATTTTTGCCCCAAACATTTGCCCCTCAGAGGGGGTGGCTCGTACTCTAAGGGCCGCCTCCTCTGATTTGCTACTCGTACGGACATGTCCAAGCCTTTGTAGAATTTTTGAGCATTGCTTTGGTATGCGGATAGTACCGTCCGCCTTATAGGAGGATTTCTCCCTTGGTCTGGACACTTGGTCCTGTTCGCGTGCAATTCCTTTATTTGGACACTTCAGGGTCCTGGGGTTAGTCGGATGTTGCAAGCCATCTATCTTTTGGGAAGGACACCTGTTGCCTAGGATTTCGGGACAATGGTTTGGATTTGGCTGATCTGGCCGTCTATTTTGACGTGCCGTCAGCCCGTTCGTCTTCCCTTCCGTTTAAAGTGACGGAAGAGGGTTTTTTAACCATTCGAATTTTTAAGCGGGAAAGACGAATTTACCATTTTGCCCCATAAATTTGCTTATAAATATAGGATGCTTGACTTCATTTTGTTACTTTGGAACTTTGAGAATCTAGAGAGAAGTCAAAGATTTTAGAGATAGAAAGTGATTTCTTCCCTGAATCTTCAAGAGCTCCGCCGTACGTTTGATTTTTCCGGTCAGAGTTGTTGAATTTTCCGGTCAACCTTTGAGATTTTCCCAAGTTTTCTACTCGGACGAAGGTAACCGCCTGCTCCTCTTTCTTCCTCTTTTACTTTGTTTTGTTTTTCTTTTTGTTTTTAAATCTGGCTCAACACTCGGCTTCGTTCGTTTCTCCTCATGAGGCCGGCCGTTCGCCTGGGACTGAGGAGTCTAGACTGGACGGGGATGAGTCGTCTCCCTCGTGGAGTGGGTCTATTTCTAGTGTGTACCGACTCACATCCACCTATTATTCTCTGTCCCTGTAGTCGCAAATGGCTCGGACCATGCAGACGTATGACAAGTACGCCGCTAGAAATCCAGACGGGAGTCTGGTAAACCCAAGGGTCCCCTATGATCCGAATATCACGGACGGAGAGACGGCCACCACCACAAACACCAACACGAACACTGCCACATTTAGTGGCAGCGAATGCTCGGTGGTCGAAGTGACCGCTTCATTAGAAGAATGTCAAAGGCAAGGCGTCTCTTCAGGTAGGGAAGTGTCCGAACAAACTCCAGGCCTTCGCTTTCCCCAATTTGCGAACTCGGTCATAGATCCAGCCGAGTTGCTGTCTTTGAAAGAACCTCCTTCTTCTTCTCAGGCGGACGTTGGGGCGTCCGCTCGAATTTCTAAACAACCCCTCTCACAAACTATCAGGTTGGCCAGACCTAAAACTGGCATAGTAATCGTTGAATCGGCAGACCTGCCATCTCGCAGCGCTCCTCCTCCTGGAAATCAGGCGGACACCAGGAGGAAGGATAAGGGCAAGGGACCCTTAGTTCCAGAGGGAGTTTCTATCTCTGAGGGCAGCCGGGGCTCTAAAACCAGGAGCTCGCCCCAAAAACAGGGTGAATGTTACGGCCCTTCACGATCCATGAGATCGCTAACTCCATAGTGGTCTGGAACCATGACTGGTTATTCGGGGATGAAGGTACAAATCCAACCTAAAAGATATTGAACCTGCCCTAAAAATAGGCCTTTACTTTATTCTTCTCATATTCATGTGCGCTTTCTGACTAACATACAATCAATAGATTAACCCTAAACCTGTTTAATCTATGTTGGTTGAATATTAACGCACAAACAAAACTATTATTGGCGATCACTTGAATTATAACCATATTAGCCTAAACAAGATTATTAATTATCTTACTAAGCGTGATTACAAGTAGAAATTCCCTTTAATCCTGCAAGAGAGGGCGTGATCAAGCAATAACAACAATATCAAGCAACAATAATAACAATCATCATCATAATCAAAGCATAATGATAGCAAGATCCTAGACATGATACTAACAAGATTAGTAACAAACCCTAGCATATCACTAAACTGTAAAGATCAAAGCTTTATCCCTAACATGATACTAACATGATTTTAGGAAAGTAATAGGAAGCATCATAATAATATCAGAAATATTAGTTAACCCTAAACATGATACTAGGAATCATAAAGACATCCTAACATGATACTACGAATCAACAAAATAATCTAAGAATGATTTCGATATCAAAAGATCAATAATTAAAGTAATTAAATCACTTACTTGGATGCCTCGTATCTCTTTCTAATAACAAAATACACACATTAGTAACTTTAAGGAAAATAATAATAAAACAATTAAATCAAATAGTTGAAATAGGGTCTTGGGACCAAACCCTCAGAAATTATCAACCTTTCACGTCTAGGGCGAAGGCAACTTCGAACTTGGCTAGGTGTGTCTAGAACTTGTGTATGCGGAATTTTGTATTAGGGAAAAGATTAGAAAAAGAATAGAGAACGAAAGCTTCTAACTTTTAGAGATAGAGAAAGAGGTGATTGTTGATTATTGATGATTGTTGATGATAAAAATAATGAGGATATACGACCCCTATTTATAGAAAAATAATCCGGAAACAAATCAAGTCCTATACGGAATAAAACTGGCATCTGTCGCCAGGTGACAGACATCAGCGCCAGGGGATAGGATTAGCGCCAGGCGACAGACATTAGCGCCCGGTGACAGACGCTGTCGTTTGGCACTAATTAAAAGATAAAACGCGTTTTTCACTTGGAATCCTCTTCTTAATATGATTAAGCAGCTAATTCCGTGTTTATCAAATTAAAATCAGGTTTATCATAAAACACTTATTTTATTCCAAATAATACTCTTCAAAAATATAATTATCAATCCTAATTCCATTAGAATTTAAAAGAACCTTCTAAATATTCTAGAAGATTAAAATGAATCATAATAACTTTAGGAACAATAATTAGTAGGCCCTCCTCTAGATCATTAGGCTGCATATAAAACTCATTTCGAGCCTAATTTAGTATTTAGGTCATAACTTCCTCATTATTCATCGGAATTGGGCTTATAATATATCGTTGGAAAGCACTTTTCGAGCCCGATCCAACTACACTATTATTGGACCCTTATTATGGACCAAACTAAATTGGACTGGATATTTTTCATAAATAGAGCATAAAAGGAATATTTTCAAAAACAGAAAGAGAGATTTTAATAAAAACATCCACATCACTAGACTTTTCACACTTTCACTTCGTTCGATAATCAAGTGACGTGAAAGGTATTCATCACTGGATTTGGTTTTTGGGGAGACACGTTTGGGTGTCTACGTGATGTGCATTAGGCAGGGCTTTAAGCCAGACATCCCATTATTTTGCGAGATGCACTCCATGGTCCGCTTGGACAAACTGACGGACGGCTGGTTTATTTTATGCACCACCAAGGATTATTTGGTGGTGATGGGCCAGGTGTCCAAGTGGCGCGACTGGAAGAACCGATTCTATCGCATTTAGACGAAAGATGAGGAGTTCAACCTACAGATGAATCGGTTCAACGCTGCTCCCATCCAGCTTGGACGAGGGCAAAACTGTCCGTACAAGCCATCTGTCCATCTGGACTATGTGTACCAACTTGACTACTTTGGAGTCAAGAGTGTAACTAGGGGCGGCAAGCTGGTGGCCGTGCCTGAAAACTAGATTCCCTTATCCAGCTGGCTTAGGGACCCGGTATTTATGTCGGCATGCGGCCTGTACCGCAACATTCCCCAAGGTGGAGACTCATACCTTAGCCACTTACGAGTAAATTATATCAAAATTTTTCTAACTCTTTTTCCTTCTTCTTGCACAGACGAAGCTCTAGCCATGCTGGACCCAGAGTAGAAGGGAGAGGTAGACATGTCCGAGCTTGACTTGGCTCGGTACAAGGCCCACCAGCAATTGTACAAGCAGACCAAGGAGGTACTAGCCGTCTGCTTGCCTTACATAATTTTTCTCTTTGTTTTTTTTTTTTGGCCGAGCTGGTATGTTGGAAGAGGAGTCCTTCTGGATTTAACATGGACTTCTCCATTTTGGCCTTTCGCCCAACATGGGACTCTGGAAAGGAATTCCTTTAGACCCATGCTCGGACGCTCCATCTTGGCTTTTCCTAACTTCATATTGTTTTCTTTCAGTTGGCCACTCCCACCTCAAGGTCGAAGAGGAAGCAGCTGGCCTCTGCTTTAAAATAAGGGAAGGCGTCCAAGTCCCGCAAGAGCACTGCCTCTAAGGGGACGCCTCCCGTTCAGGCGGCCAAGACGAAGTCGCGGACTGCTCCAAAGCAGTCCGAAGGAGAGCTACCCCAACTGTAACCTAGTGGGGGCTCCAAGTCCGTGGATCAGTCTGCTGAGTCAATCAACGAAAAGTACGTCCGAACGGACGACGGGGGTAAGTCGACCCCGACAAAATCGACTGGCCCCATCTCGACTTCGCATGTCGAGTTAGTTAAAAAATCTGATTGGCAAACGGCTGCCTCTCAGTCGGCCGAGGATCAGCTCGGTCGTCAGGATGGAGAGGGGGCCGAACCCATTCCTCCTCCTGCTTTCAACCTTCCCACCCCACCATCTTTCTCGGACGGTGAGGTTCTTGTCATGGTTCTTAACTTGTCTTTTTGCGAACTCATTTTGTTCATCCTGACCTTTTTCTTGGCCGTGTGCAGATATTTCCGAGGAGATGAATATGAAACCACCTGGCTAGTCGCTTATGAGCGCGGACCAGAAGGCTATGAGGGAGGCCATGCTACAATCTGTCCCTCAGGAGCAACGCTTTTGATAAACGAGGGCTTCCTTGGCCCCATGGCCAACTGCACCGCTGAGGTAGTCTAATCTTTCATTATTGTGTCCGCCTCTTATTTTTACTTAGAATATTTTTCACTTTTCATGCTTGCTAACTTTCACTCGTCCGAATGCAGCTCTTCCTTCGTCTCTACGCCTTCTAGGAGTGGAAGGAAAAGGAGAACGAAAAAATCAAGAAAGCCTGGGCCCAAATCAGGAAGGCTGAGGACACGAACACTTGCAACGTCTGTAGGGATTTAGGTACTTTAATGCGGAATTTCACGAATCATATTCATTCGCACCTAAACAGGATCTACAAGCATAACACATAAAGAATCACATAATACATACCTTTGACGTGTGATTTCCACAAGTAATTCACTGTCAATTAGGGAGATAATAGAGCCCCAAGCGTTGCTCCACTACTTAGTCCACATGATAGGATTGAACCTCCATTACTGCTAGGTAGTTGGGCACGAACACTTCGAACCACCTTCTATGGAAAGGGGAGGAGAAAACCGACCACGAACAACCACGACCACCACCGTGCACTACACGCACCACCGACATGTGCGGTCATGAGGGAAGAGGAGAGAGTATGTGCGTGAGGCTAGGGTTTGGTTGCTAGCTTGTCAATTCACAATTGACTGCTAATTATGTTATGTTAAACCCTAGGAAAGGCCTTTATTTATAGATCACATGTATAATTAGAGCCCAAACCAAGCCCATAATATTCCCTCTTCAATCCCATGTGGTTGGCCACTCCATGAGGCCCAATAATGGGCTTCTTTCTTTTGTTCAATCCATCACCCTTTTGTGTGAGCTTATAGGATCCATTCTATTGGGCTTTGGACTATTTGACTAGCCCAAAGATCATTGATCACGTCTAGCAACCGATAACGACGACCCAAAAGAACGAACTTAATTATCTCCATAATTTTGATCTATTATATATCTAGTAATTGCACTTGACGAGGACATAAATCCTTCAATCTCCCACTTGTCTGAGACAAGTGTGCAATATTCAAATTCCTTAAGTCAATATGTGTCGATTTGATAATATGATTGCATCACATGTCGAGATCATATTAATCTACAAATATTTTCTTGAAATCTGAGATAGGATTACAAAACAAATGATTACTAACTAATACATTTGAGCGCAGCCACGCTTTCACTAAATTCTCCCTCTTCAAGTCGCGATGACACATTCCTAATTAAATAGGTAGACTCAATCCAATCTTGTGGCAAACCAAAGCTCCCACTCAACTATTAAAGTAACCAGGAAACACCCTTTATAATCTCTAGTTACGGGAAGACGTTTGAATGTACCTAGTTAAATCAATCATTGAATGAAATCAATGTTCCACTCATGTAAGAGGAATCCACTAATATATTCGGAAGCTCTATACTTGAACTTTAAAGTAGGTCAATAGTTCGATCATGCATCATTCATGCATATCCTTGTGATTGACTGAGCATCATTATGCTCCTATAGCCCATGAAACTGCGCTATCCAATCAATCTTACATGCTAGTCCATTTATTCAAATCATTTATGTCCAATTTAATGATTTCGAACTAGGAAATTAAATAATGTATGAATTTTGTTCACCTGTGGGGTTTCATTCACCAAGTCATCAACCTGATGAGCCCATCAATTCATAATTATTTTGGACATTTTATTTAATTTCAAAAACCATAATTAAATAAGATTGAAACTTTGTTTCAATTGATAAACATAATTCTGCAAGCTGATGTATTACTTATGTAATATGTTTTCTCAAAACATATACAACTTAAATTACATAACTTGCTTCAATCCAAGAACCTTAGTATGATTCTCATACCTTAGTTATGGAAGGGGTTTAGTAAGTATAATTCATGAGACATTCTCATAAATATGAATTTTACAACTTCTAAATTTTAATAATAATATTCATCTCCATACACTAAAAACTTTCTTTCATCCTTTTACTAGGAATTAGGAATTTCTAATTGTATTCCAATGTTACATTGGATTTTGATTGAAATCTATCATCACTTGTTCTTAAAACATGTGAATCAAATAGATGAGTATAGGCCATGACATGCATGATGCATCCTTTGCAAAATGCATAAGGAGCATCACTCAAAACCTTAATTTCATCAACCTTTCTCAAAGCATTGAATCATCAAGCAATGTGCCATGTTATATGGGATTGAAACTCTTTCAATATAATGTTGAACCTCATAAGAATATTATCAATATAAGCTTCTTAACTAAGCTCAAACATCCTTCAAAAACTATATCAATAGATCTTGAATCCCAACTGTAATCATCTTCCTTTTCAAGGTTTTTCATACAAAATGCATTAGCCATTACTTGACTCTTCAAGCAACGAATAATTGTTCTTTGTACTAGACCAAGAAGACTTCATAGCTCCCACTAAACATCTTGTATACATAACATCTTCATTTTATGAGAACATCAAACAATTTTGATTAACTCAATAAACCGAAGACTCTAACTCCATGATGCTTACTTTGATCAATAAATGGACTTATTATGAATCCTTTAGGATTATTGGATTTTCAAAACTATTCTGATTGTATTGTATACAAATATTCTTTCATGAACAATTTCAAGAAAGGGTTTTGAAATCCATCTACCAAATCTCATAAGGTAGAAATCACTAAAATATCTTTAATAGATCTTGGCAACATGACTAATGTAAAGGTTTCATCGTAGTCATAGTCACACTATGAACTTGTTGAATCCTTTAACAAGTCTTTGCTTTTGTTAGAAAACATTTTTCTTCCTTGTCTATTTTGCTTATAATGGGTCTCACCCAATTAGGCAAATTGGTTACAGATTTAGAATCTATTTAAGATTTCCATGGTTTTTAAACCACTTGGAGTTATAACTTGTCAAATTATCTTTATTACTTCCATAATCATCATGTTTCCAAAATCAATATTTTAGAACTCTTAGTCAATATGAAATCATATTTCTTTGGCTAACTTTTACGTATTTTAGTCATCATTGTGGGTCTTTATGCAACAATCGAAACTTGTACAACAATTTGTTTAGTTTTCAATGAGAAACGGCAATTGAAAGTGTGCACTTGGAATGTACTACCTTCGACACATGGTTATTAATCCCATTATACTTAATGAGACCACGCGTTGTCATTTGTAACATGAGGTGAATCATGCTCATATTGTTGCTTTTATTCGATTATTTCTCAAATTTCTTCAAGATTTTTGAATTAGATTTTCTTGAACTCTTTCAAGGCTTTCAAACTTTTCGAGTTGGCTTATACTCCCACTTGCCTTTTGAAGAGGCACATTTAGCATAGGGTGAACCAAACATGGTCTGAACCATGTTTGTTTGTTGCTTTTCTCGAACTCTTTCGAGATTTATACTACTCCCACTTGACCTTTTGGAAATGACATGTTTTCCACAAGGGCATCTACTTAAGCAACAAACATTTTGTGCTAAGTATGACTTGTGTAGTAGTACCTCGTGCTCTATATCGGACTTGAGCGTGCATTAAATGATTTAATACATCTTTCATTCCTTGCTTTGTAGAAAGACTTTATAAGAACTTTTCTTATCCATGTCATATATGAAGCCTTTGCTACATTTTGATTTGACATATGTAGTTTTGTTTAGTTTTGTAGCTTATCTTAAAAGTATATCCCTTTAATAATGGTTGGAAGATAGATAATTTTCATCCATTATAAAAATATATCTTATATAGATTGATAGCTCCTTTATAAACACTTCATAAGGTTTTTTATTGGAGTTTGTTGTAAAACGATTTCACAACTCTTGGATGTTTATCAAAGTCCTGGTCAAAGTCTCATTATTACGATCATATCGCAATATTTTGAATATATATTGCCAAGTAAATCTTGACTCAAACATTCACAATTACAATCGTA
Source organism: Chenopodium album (assembly GCF_948465745.1). NCBI lineage: Eukaryota > Viridiplantae > Streptophyta > Magnoliopsida > Caryophyllales > Amaranthaceae > Chenopodium > Chenopodium album. The sequence continues at coordinate 28,137,498 of NC_137851.1, read as the reverse complement.
TTGTAATGTAATCATTACCTTGTCAAGTTGATACTGAACTTCATACTGAACCTTTTGAATTTTTCAAAATTTTCATGCTTTAGCTTCCACAAGTGATCATATCACAAATGAAGTTTCATTGTCTCTCTCTAGTTACTAAACCTTAGGTTTTCTTACATCGATATGTATTCGACCTTGAGTTCATATCATCATTTCTCTAAATGGTGACACTGTCAAAATTTTCAAATTAGAATGATGTTTGCATGTATCAATAGATTCATAATCTAATGATATTGAAAGTCCATCCCTTTGGATCTTCCGCATGCAATGTTCATTTGTCATTCAAATTAATTGACATTTTAGAGACAATTTATATACTTATAGAAATGGTTTAATTATTTCTATCATATAGAACTTTTAACTTATTTAGTTTTTCAAAACACATTGTGACTCAATAAAGCATAGAATAACATTTACTCCATGTTTTTGAATCTTCAATGCTTAGTCATTGTTAACCTTGATTGGTGTTTTGATAATGGAAAGAATAAATAACATTTATTTAATTCTAGCCAATAACTAGGTAAGGTGAAAATAAGCTTCTACTTGTAAAGTTGCAACTTTTGCTTCTAGACTTATAGATTCTACTTGTGAAGTAGCAACATTTGCTTCTAAACTTGTAGATTCATTTCTCCCTTAGCCATAACTTCTTCATTTAGTTCAACCACATTCTCAATGAGAGTGAACTAAACATGACATCGCATGTCCAAGAAGTAATAATATGCTAAATCAATTTCTATATACTTCTTTAATTGGAACATTTCCATTCTTTTACCTTCCAACTGTATGAGGTTGCTTCTAATCAATTGGAATTGATCTATTTAATTGGAAACATTTGTTGTTCATAACAACTTTTAGCATGTAAGTGGTTCTAGGTTTGAGAAGTAGCAACTTGTTTGCATTTCTTGGCCTATAATTTCTTAATGCAATCCTCATATATTCTTCAAACCTTTCCATTTGAGCCACTTAGAACATTTCTCTTAGGTTCAAAATGATGCTTTGCTTAAATTTTAAGCACTTTTCATGATTTTGCTAAGTCTATTCATTCATTATTCATATTTGAGTTTAATCTACTATTTAACTCTATATGAAATGGATGAAGAATAATTTGATCAACTTTTGATCATAAGGATTTCCAATCAATTTCTTATTTTCAATCATATTGAAGATAAGAGATTTTATTGGACTTTTATACTTGTCTTTTAGAGGATTTGCACCTCTCATCTCATTATAACCTTTGAAACACTTTTCAAAATGATGATGGTGTTGGCATTTTACTCAAACATTTTGAATAAAACCAACCTTAGATATGTGACATGGGTTTCTAAAACATGCCTTTTAGAACCATCTTAGCAAAATTGGAATATGAGTTTACAGATTATTTTTTAACCTTTTGAGAACGTTTCTTCACTTTATTTTCAATAGAGGAGATTATATATTAAAAGAAAATTAAAACAAAATATTACTTGTAAACGCAAAATTCAATTATGTTTATCTTTGAAGTACCTAAATTAAAGTTATAGGTTACTTCAACACTTTATTCATAATATGTGTCCCAATTGAATTAAGTTATTCCAATATCCTTTATTCGTGTAATAGTTGACCAGACTGAGGCCCTACCATCAAGAATTACATTTTCAAGGTGAGTAAACTCTAAATGATTGCGAATCCTGCAATTCTTGGTTGAATAATTAACCATCTCATGCTTAATTATAACCCTTTGCTTCAAGGGTCTAAACGCTTTAGGTAACCTTGTTGAGCATAACCAATTAAATGCGTAGAACGTGATCTACCCCAAAATACCCAAGATAACAAGTGACACTCTGCTGAGGCCGACCCATCACTCACGATCGAAGGATTGTTGGGTATCTAATTGGAAAAACAATCTCAATATTACAGGGACTTAGATTTATTATGTTATGATTAATTTAGTGAACTCTAGCGCATCATCATAAACATCAATAAAATCTAACATGCATAAAACAGTGAATGCATAAACAAGACAAAGCATGGCCCATAATCCTAAGAAAACTAATAAAGTAAATGCTCCCACTTGAGCCTTCATGGATCTCATCCACCTCGCTCCTTTGGGCCTTCACTTCATGGGCTTCTTGGATTAACTACAACCTGTAATTCCACTCTATTCTATTTACTACTTAAATAAAATAAATAAAATTACAAAAATAATTTATCGATACGTAGACCATACTTAGATTACAAAAATACATCACGATACGCAAATCGTATTTAGCAATCTACTAGGCCATACTAGTCATTATATAGCAACATAATATCATATATTATAAAATTGCCACAAAATCACTCATCATGCTTTCCTAAACTACAACATCGAATGTTCATAATAACGAAAACATGGCACCTAAATATCTCATATTTTAATTACTGCAATTAGATAATATCATATATTATTCTCGACCATCAATAAAATATCATATATTTTAAATTAGCCATGAGATAAAATCAAATCTTATTTTAATATTAAGAGATAAATCATATTTATCCTCAAATATCATCCTAACAAAAATAGGAGATTATATCCTAATTACTAGCCAATCACAAAATTTAAATCAATTATATCCTAAAATAATTATGGAATAATCACATTATTTAAATCAATCATTATCTTTTTGGAATATGCTCAAAATATCCTAACAAATCCTATCCAAAATTAACAACTTTAATTATGGATAATCATCAAAATCAACAAATTTAAATACGGATAATATCAAATTTAACAACTTTTGAAAGATTTGATTTTATCCCAAATAAAAGATTTTATTTCAAAATAATTCTATTTTATCCCAAAATATATCATATTTATTTGAAATATTTTAAAGTAAAAATAATAAAATTTTTTTTGAACCCGTGCACCAGCCACCGTGGTGTGGCCAGCTTACGGTGGCCGTACGCCTGACGGTGTACGCTGCCGAAGCAGCAGTGCAGCAGTAGCGGCAGCAGTGCCGCGCAACACTTTGCACGGTGCTGCTACTGCTCTTTTACTCTCGGACCCCTGCCCTCCCTCTTAGACCACCGCCGGCGGCAGCCACCGTGGCTGCACCACCCAGCCGCGACCGCCGCTTGAAAACTTCAATCAATTTTATTTTTTTTTTTAATTTTTATCAACAACTTTTGTTAAATAAAATTAATGTGATCCATGATAAATTAAAACATAACTTTTATGCTAATTCATCAAATTAAAATTAAATTCACAATCTAATTTTAAAATCTAGGGTTCTTCATGAAAAATAATCCCCAATTTAATTTAACTTTTAAATTACATCATTGATCATGCAAAATTCACAATTTATACATGAAATCAACTAGATTAAAATCATGAAGCATAAAACAATCGAAATTATTCTAAAAACCAAAACACAAAAATCAAAATTTTAGGGTTTAGGGTTTCTAAAAATTCAAATCTAGGGCTAGGGGTTTCGAGATTTTCGAGCATAATAGGGCAAAATTCGATCCATTTTAGGCTATTTTGAGCAGAATTAAATCATATTTAATCAAATTCCAAACATTAAATCTCCATTTAATATAAAGATTGAACCATAATTAAATTATTCTCCCTCTTAATTGAATTAAATTTGTGGACATCAAAGATTTATTATCAATATGCGTAAATGCAAGAGGCTAATTGATACCACTGTAGGGATTTAGGTACTTAATTAGGGAGATAATAGAGCCCCAAGCGTTGCTCCTCTACTTAGTCCACGGGATAGGATTGAACCTCCACTACTGCTAGGTAGTTGGGCACGAACACTTCGAACCACCTTCTACGGAGAGAGGAGGAGAAAACCGACCACGAACAACCACGACCACCACCGTGCACTACACGCACCACCGGCATGTGCGATCATGAGGGAAGAGGAGAGAGTATGTGCGTGAGGCTAGGGTTTGGTTGCTAGCTTGTCAATTCATAATTGACTGCTAATTGTGTTATGTCAAACCCTAGGCAAGGCCTTTATTTATACATCATATGTATAATTAGAGCCCAAACCAAGCCCACAATATTCCCTCTTCAATCCCATGCGGTTGGCCACTCCATGAGGCCCAATAATGGGCTTCTTTCTTTTGTTCAATCCATCACCCTTTTGTGTGACCTTATAGGATCCATTCTATTGGGCTTTAGACTATTTGACTAGCCCAAAGATCATTGATCATGTCTAGCAACATATAATGACGACCTAAAAGAACGAACTTAATTATCTCCATAATTTTTACCATTATATATCTAGTAATTGCACTTGATGAAGGCATAAATCCTTCAAAGAGTAATAAGTTAATTAAATCATAATAATGATTGCCCTTGGACTAGGTGAATGCCAAATCAATCATCATCTATGGCCGCTTTATTGGCTTTGTTTGAGTTGTCCTTTAATATTATCGCTCAGACGCAACTCAAGAAATTTCAAGTAATATCTCAACTTAGAAATTTCTGAATATTGGTTGGGATTGTACACCTAGGCATGCCCTTGCCCCCGTTTAGGTAATAATAACTTGGGCAACTTTGTGGCTTCCTATCGCTCAACGTCCGACCATGTTGAGGTCGGACGGGCTAGTTGACTTTTCAGTTATTGTGGCTAAGTTGTACAGCTAAGAGATGTCCTTGCTATACTTCTACTCGGCCGCTTTGTAACACCTTTGTAAGGGCCGAGCTACTATGTTTCAAGCAACATCATTATTACTTTTATCTGGCATTTCTGCTTAAGTAATCATAAATAAATGACAAGAATTTAGATAACAATGTTCGACTCTTCATTAATTATGTCAAAATTACATTGTTGAGGGCCGTACGACTTTAATTACAAGGCTCGGTCATCTAGACCTAGTTGTATATACAACTTTTTTGCTAAGTACTAGAATTAAACATAATACTTTCTTAGATTGTCCGTATTCCAAGTACGAGGAATAGGACAGCCATCTAAGGCTTCGAGGAAGTATGTACCATCCCTTACTTCTTCTTTGATTCGGTATAGCCCTTCCCAGTTAGGAGTTAACTTTCCATCTTCATGAGCTCAGCCAACCGCTTCCATTTTTCTTAGAACAAGATCCTCATCTTTAGCGGCCTCTTAGACACCTTACGGTTGTATGCCCTCGTCATTTTGAGACGATAAATTTCATGTCTAAGTGCCGCATTGCCCCTGGCTTCTGGAAGAAAGTCCAGGGCCGTCTTCATAGCCCCTTAATTGGCCGACTCATCATATAGCATTAGCCGAAGGGTAGGTTCATACATCTCAATTGGGAGTACGGCTTCAGCGCCGTAGACTAGAAAGAACGGGGTCTCTCCTGTTGCACTCTTGGCTGTGGTTCGAATGGACCACAACACATTTACCAACTCATCTGCCCAAAGGCTGCCTGCTTTCTCAAGCTTACGCTTGAAACTGTTGGAGATCAGCTTGTTGTAAGCCTCAACTTGGCCGTTAGCTTACGGGCGTCTGACCGAGGCAAAATAATGAATGATGCCCTGGTCACTTAGCCAATTTTTGAGTTGGGGTGTTTCAAATTGGGGTCCATTGTCGAACACCATTGACTGTGGCACACCATAACGAGTGATAATATTTTCCAAGATAAAGGCGGACACATCTGTCCACTTGATCCCTCGGACGACCTCAGCTTCCACCAATTTGGTGAAGTAGTCTACTGCTACTAACACATACCGCCTCTACCCGAACGCAGGAGTATACGACCCTAAGATGTCCATGCCCCATTTTGCAAAAGGGAGTGGACTACTTATTGCCGACAAGGTATTCGCAGGTCGGTGAATAAGGATGGCAAACCTCTAGCACTTGTCACATTTTTTCACCATTTTCATGGCATCCAAATTCATGCTCGGCCACTAGCACCCCAGACGGGTAGCCTTTTCCGCTAAGGCCCGTCCGCTTATGTGGGATCCATATTGCCCTTGGTGGAGGTCGTCGAACACATCATGCCATCTCTCTGAGGTGATGCACTTCAAGTATGGCTTAATAATCGCGTTTTTGAATAGATCCCCCTTCTTCATTTCGAATCAAGCCGCTCTCCTTTTCATCAGCCAGCTCTCCTTGGGGTCGTTCGAGAGTGTCCTATCCCTCAAATAGGAGACTACCCCGTCCATCCAAGTGGAGCTTCTGTCTATGATCTGCACTGGCTCGGCATCAATACTCCTCTTTTATTTTACTTCCCAAAATACTGATATGGGAGTATCACATGATGCCGAGGATGCTAACTTGGAGAGTGCATCCGCTTGATGGTTTTCTGAACGAGGAACTTGTTGTAGGGTGAAGTGTTCAAGACTCTCGGCCTCATCTTTCACCATCTAAAGATATTTCATCATGGCTGGCTCCCTGGCCTCATAGTCACCATTAACCTGGCTGACTATCAGTTGGGAGTCCGAAATAGCATCAATTTTTGTTGCCCCGGCCGCCTTACACATTCTAAGGCCGGCCAGAAGGGCCTCATACTCAGCCTCATTGTTAGAGGCTTGAAACTGAAAATCTCATTGCATATTCAAACTTATCTCCCTCAAGAGACTGACAAATGATACCAGCACCACATTAGGTTGCTGTAACACTTCCATCCACAAAAACCTTCCAAATCTGATCCCCTATCGGCTATAAATTCGGCTATGTCATTTCAGCTAAAAAATCAGCAAAGGCCTGCCCCTTGATTGCTTTCCTGGCTCGAACGTTATATCAAAACCTCTTAACTCCAAGGCCCACTTAAGCATTTGGCCACTGGCCTCCAATGTTGTGAACGACTTCTTCTACTGTTGGTTCGTGTAGACCACTATTGAATGAGCAAGGAAGTATAGCCTTAGCTTTTTTGATGCCACGAACAATGCCAGCCCGAATTTTTCAATGGGTGGATACCTCAGGTCGGCATTGTGTAAGATATGGCTTATGAAATACACGGGGATCTGATGGTCGTCCCTCTCTACAAGGAGGACGACACTTAAAGAATGATTTGAAATAGCAAGGTACATGTATAGCTTCTCATCTTTGAGCGGACTGACGAGCCAAGGAAGTGTATGTAGATGGTTCTTTAAATGTACAAAGGCTTCCTCGGCCTCTTCGGTCCACTCAAACATAACTTTTTTCTTGATTGTTTGAAAAAATATCGGCACTTATCCCCTGACCTTGACAGAAATCGGCCGAGTGCAGCTAGGTAGCCGGTCAGTCTTTGCACTTCTTTGATTGTCCTTAGCGAATTCATATCCAGGACCGCTTGGATTTTTTCAAGGTTGGCTTCAATGCTGTGTTAGTCAATCAGAAATCCAAGAAACTTGCCGGACTCAACACCAAAGAAACACTTCTTTAGATTTAACATCATCTTATGCCACCTGAGTTCGGTGAACGTTTCTTGAAGATCATTCAAATAGTCAGCCGACAGCTTTGATTTGACAATCATGTCATTAATGTACGCCTCCATGTTCCGGCCGATTTGGTTTCTAAAAACAGTGTTAACAAGTCTCTAAAACGTAGCAGGGGCATTCTTAAGGCCGAATGGCATGACTTTGTAGCAGTACAGACCCTGCTCGGTCACAAACGCGGTTTTCTCTTTGTCTTCTTCCCATAAGGGGATCTGGTGGAATCCAGAGTATGCGTCCATAAAGCTCGTTAGGGCGTGTTCGGCCGTTGAATCGACCAATCAGTCGATTTTAGGCAAGGGAAAGCTATCCTTAGGACATGCACATTCTCCATGTTCCATTCGGCTTTTTTACCAAAACTACATTGGCTACCCAATCAGGATAGTAACATTGTCGAATGAAACCAGTATCCAGCAGCTTCTTGACCTCTGTTGCGGCCGCCTGATTCCTTTCTTGTCCATGATTTCTCTTTTTCTGTCGGACAGGCTTTATCATCGGATTTACCGCCAACTTGTGGACGGCCAGACTTCGATCTATGCCTAGCATCTCATGAACTTCAAATTCAAAAACATCCTTGAATTCTCTTAACAGCTTTATCAGGTCGTCTCCTAGCAAGCCCACGGCCATAGTACCCACCTTGACCGTTCGATCAGGTTGGTCTAGATCAAGCATTATGTCCATATGATCGCCAACCGGCTGTGGCCTTAACTCTTCTGACCGACCGACGACCATTAGCTGCTATGCCTGCTCTTTCTTGATGCGCTTCTGGCGGACCTGCTGTGTTTGGAGTAACCCTTCCTCAGAATTTGGCTCGAATGACTGTAGGGATTATTCAAGCATCCCACACTTGAGCCCCATTGTGATCATACACTTAAGCATGGTGGCGTCCAAAAGGAAGGAAGCTAGAGTAAAAGTGTCACCAACAAGTTTTAGGAACTTGTAAACCGTTCATAGGATGAAGGTTACATCCCTTCACGATCCATGAGATCGCTAACTCCATAGTGGTCCTGAACCATGGCTGGATATTCGGGGATGAAGGTACAAATCCAACCTAAAAGAGATTGAACCTGCCTAAATAGGCCTCTACGTTATTCTTCTCATATTTATGTGCGCTTTCCGATTAATATACAATCAATATATTAACCATAAACCTGTTTAATCTATGTTGGTTGATTATTAATGCACAAACAAACCTATTATTGGCGATCACTTGAATTAAAATCATATTAGCCTAAATAAAATTATTAATTATCTTAATAAGCGTGATTTTAAGTACAGATTCCCTTTAATCCTGCAAGAGAGGGCGTGATCAAGCAATAGCAATAATATATCAAGCAACACAGTAATATTAACACAACAAATCATCATCATAATTTCAATCTCAAGACATAATAATAATAATAGCAAGATCCTAGGCTTGATAATAACAAAATTAATAACAAATCCTAGCATGTCACTAAACAATAAAAATCAAAGCTTTAGCCCTAACATGATACTAACATGATAGAAGAAATAGGAAGCATCCTAAACATGACACTAGAAAGTAATAAATACATCCTAACATAATACTAGGAATTAATATAATTTAAGCATGCTTTCTAAAGATATAGAGCAATAAAATTACTCACTTTGTCGCCTCGTATCTCTTTCTATCAAAACAATACACACGTTATTAACTTCAAGGAAAATATCAAATTAAACAATTAATTTAAATAATTGAAATAGGGATTCGGGACCAAACCCTCATAAATTATCAGCCTTTCACGTCTAGGGAGAAGGCAACTTCGAACTTGGTTAGGTGCGTCTTAGACTTGTGAATGCGGTATTGTGTTTAGAAAAGGTTAAGCTTAAAAATCAAGAGAGAGAAAGAAAGAATAAGCTTTCTAGCTTAAAAGGAAAGAGATAGATGATTGTTGATGATCAAAAACGAGGAAATAACGCCCCTAGTTATAGAGAAAAACATCCGGAACAATAGCAAAAGAGTCAGAATTCGACTCGGAGTAAAACTGCTCTTATCGCGCCGCGAATAGAGTCCTTGCAGCGCGATGGCGCGACTATGATATAGAAGTTGTACGGAGTCCTTTCCCTAATATAATTAGACGATTAAACTCCGTATTTATCATTAATTTAAGATCAGTTATTATTAAAATATTTGTTTTATTCCAAATTAAATTCATTATCTTTTCCAAATAAAATAAAAGTATAATTATTAATCCTAATTCCATTAGAACTTAAAATAACCTTTTAGATTATTCTAGAAGATTAAAGTCAATCCTAATGACTTTAGGAATAATAATTAATGGGCCTTCCACTTGATCATTGGGGTATCACTAGTAGAAAAAATGCTATTTGTAACGCCGTATTAGTAACTGACATAAATTATGCTAGTTATAATAAGAGTATTAGTAACTGACATAGAAAGTGCGGGTTACAAATACATTAATATTAATAACTGGCATAACCAAGGCCAGTTACAAATAGTAGGTCAATGATAAGCTGACCAACTATAGTAAGGGGCATAAAAAATGCTAGTTACAAATAATAAGTCAAGACTTTATTGACCTTATTATTGGTAATGGGCTTCATCAAGGTTAGTTACTAAATGCTCTTAGTTTTTTATTTTTATTATTAATTTGAGAACAATGCAAAAAAAAAAAAAAAAAAAAAAAAAAAAAAAAAAAGAAAGTACCCGTATTCTTCTTTCTTCCTTCCACCATATCAAAAATTCAAACTTAGCCCATTTTTTCACACACACCCTTAATTTTTCTCCCTCCGCTGAAATTCCTTTGAAGCTCCTCAAGGGCTCTAAATCACTATTATCAAATAATATCATCAAGGTACGCTCTCCATCTCTACTTAATTTGTTTTTTAATGATCAATTTTAAGCGATTATCTAAAAAAAAAAAAAAAAAGATGAAATTCAAGGGTTTGTGCTTTTGTTTGTTAATATAATTTAATGGAATTACAGGGGTTTATTACTTGAATTGCTAATTGCAAAGTTGGGTATCATAGTTATTCGGGATTCAACTTTTGAGCAGTTGGGTGGTGAGAGTTTCGAACACAAAAGACTAGGTTGTTGTTGGGGAGGCTGTCAAAGGGTGGGTGCCATGGTGGGATGATTCCTATGAGAAGTCGAATAAGGTATGGTTAAATGTATCTCTTGTGATTAGTGATTGATATTATTGAAGGTTCTCAATTTCAATTAATTGTGGTGCAAATTCCTCTATTTGTTTAGATATAGCTAGTGATTTAGCACTCAATATAAGATGCGCATGAATGAATTTGTTGTGAATGGGGACCCAATGCTAGTGTTGTTTCAATGAATAATACAAGAGGGGGGGGGGGTTGAATTGTGGTATGAGAGTTTAGCCAAACTTTTTGCGGAATTAAAACTAAGAGAGCTAAAGGAACAGAAAGATAAACTCAAGGAACTAAAAGATGCAAGAGAGATTTTTACGTGGAAAACTCCTTGGCCCTAACAAGGAGAAAAACCACGACCACTTGGGATTTTGGGAAAAGAATCTTCACTAGAATAGGGCAAATGGTCCTATTACAAACTAAAGACTCAAACTTCAAGTTCCTCAACGAACTTGAATCCCCGAGGAACAAGTCACTCAACTTGTTACTCTTCTCTTCTCTTTCTCTTCTCCATATCTCTTCTCTTTCTCTTCTCTTTCTCACTTCTCTTTCTCACTTCTCTTTCTCTTCTCTTTCTCTCTTCTCTTTCTCACAAAACAGAAGTTCACTCAAACTTCCCCATTCCTAAAATACAACTCGAATGAAATAACTCTAGTATAAGAACATAAGAACACTCTTTTTCACAAGTGTGGAATTGACTCTTGACTCGATTAAAGAAAACAAAGGTTGAAATCTTAGTTGAGCAAGGGTGAGTTTTTCCAACTGATTTCAAAGACTATTTATAGATCAAAATTCGTTTAGGAAAAACTTCTTTGTGCAGCAAATCCATTACGCTACTACTCCAACCCACTAAGATGAACATGTTCCTAATTTCAAGGAAGCATGAACTCCTTAATGTGCTTTGACCATGATATGAAAGAGATCATGGGGAGTAGGCCGCAAGTTTTTGGAAAACATGGAAGATTTTATTTCCAAAAGATATTTTCGAAAATCAGAAATAAAATAAAATCTTTTCAGTTGAGAAAAAGATAATCGTTAGAAAATAACAGTTTTCCTAAAAACTAGCATGCACAATTTTATCAACTTAGACCAATTCCACACAGCTTTTTCGAGTGTAACTAATTTCTTATACTTACATAAATCCTAAAATATAAAAATATATTTAGTCTTCATGTCCTCTAATGAAGCTTCTACTCCGAGACTTCTGTTCCTCAAGGGGAACTTCTCTTCTCTGGTGAAGCTTCTGTTCCCCGAAGGGAACCTTCTCTTCTCAAGTCTTCATTTCTGAAGCACCAGTTCCTGCAAAGGAACTCTTCTCTTTGGATAGCTCTGTTTCTGTCTTTCCTATTCCTCATGGTATCTTTGCATGACACTTAATTCTCCTAGTCATTGCATCTGATCACACACTTAAATAATCAAGCTCTTATTAGTCTGTAAGTAAGTGAGGTTGTGTCATCATCAAAATCATTAAGTCCAACAATATTCCCCCTTTTTTGATGATGACAAACAAACCAAACTTACTTACAAGGAAACAAAGATAATCCAACCTATTCTAAAAGAAAGAAAATGCAAAAACAAAGTACAATGCAGAAAGGGAACTAATACTAAGAAATAAAAGCAATGCTGAAATGAAAAACTAAGGAAAAACTTATATATACATTATACCTGCTTGTAGAGAGTAGGCAGCTTGTGAAGATTTCGAATAGAGACCATAGAATGATTAAGTTTCCTTGATAGTTTGCATCTCTTCCCCCTTTTGGCATTATCAAAAACCAACACACAAGCAATAGTATACCATAACGCAGCACCATCTAAGTGGTTTCGTGTTAAGACAAGAAGCATGCATAGAGAGAAAACATTCACAAAGCATATAGGCAAAATAAACATAGGTATTAATCATCCAAAATCGATTTAAAACATTAGCCAAATGTACCAAATTTGCAAGTTCACCAAAAGAAAATTAAAAGTGCCCAAAATATTACTGACCAAAATAAAATTGTTCCCAAAAGCAAATAAAAGAAGAGTTTCATCAACATAAAAAGGCTGCAAGGTAAGGTAAGATCATGAAGCAGCAATCTGGTCATCATCAACAGCAAGATCCTCCAGCTTCTTACTAATTTGAGACACAATGTCCTTGACAATGGACTGTCTCCCTTTATCAGTGCTTGTGACCAGCTTCTTCACATCATCATTAAGAGTGATCACACTCTTCTTCAAATCCTTCATCTCTGCTTGGAACTTCTCCTGTTCCTTGAGCATTTTCTAGAGCAGTTCCTTCACCTCTTTCAAACTCTCTTCAGCTGCAAAACCTGCAGATGCATACCTAACAGAAGTAGGAGTACTAGGAAGCTTCTGCAAGTCCTCCTGGGCACCAGAAAGATCAATGCACACTGGAGAAGCATTCCCTTTCTTTTTCAACAACCTCAGACCTTTTTTCTTTTTCCTTCCCCCTGTTTCCAGCACCTCCCCTACATTTTTCTTTTCCTCTTCCTCCTGCTCTCCCTCATCCTGAATATCTTGAACAACTTTCTCAATGACCCCTACTGCTTTCTTTTCTTCCCCCTCGGCTACATCACTCACTTCCTTTGGCCTCTTATCTTTTTCTTTTAGCACTACTTCAAAACATCCATTCACAACTTTCAATTTATGGTTTTCAAGAAATATAGGTTGTATGAATTCGGTGTTTTCGAGAGGTAGGGGTTCTTTCTTGGAAAAGGAAATGCCAAAGCTTTCGAAGACAAAGGTTAGTAAGTTTCCATATCCAACCTTCCATCCTTTTGGAACACAGTGGGTAAGGTGTTGGATCATGATTGAGGGAAAATTGATAGGTATTTTTCTGGCTAGGCCGTAAATTAGGATAGAGTCAAGCTTGTTGGCACTGTCTTTCTTTTGAGAGCGAGGGATTATGTCATTGGACACAAATTTTAGCAGAATTTTCTCAAGAGGGGTTAGATCATTATGGTTTATGTAGGGTTCCTCAAGGTCACCTCCTACATGCTCAACAATTTCATCAATGTTAGCTTCAGGAAGGGGGTTTCTAATGACATTGGTTTTGAAATACAAATCATATCCAGTATTAGGCACATCAAACAACTCAGCCAAGTACATCGCATCAAACTCAATTTCCTTCTCATACACAATTCTACGGATTGTACCCTTAGAATACTTGAATTTTTTGCAGAAATCTTTCATAGCATCAACATACAAACTTCGATTAAAACACTCACTCAGCAAATTCACCCAATTTGGAGACTTAAGAAAATCAAGCAATTCATGATGCTTAACAGACTTACACCAAGGAAGATTAATAGCCAAACCTGTCACAAAGTGATCGGCCAGTTTCTCTTGCCTTTTCATTGCCGCAGGCTTGTCTTTGTAATTGACCCCTAGTTTCGGAGCACTCTCTTCTTCTTCTTGCATGTCATCAGACTTCCTTTTGCGGGAAGAGTGAGATTCAGTAGTCGATTCGACTTTTGGTGGCTCCTGGACTTCGTTGACAGTGGTTTCCGTTAGGATTTCCATGGTGATGTCTGGGATATGGTTTGTGTTTGCTTCGGTTTCAACTTGGGTTTTGGAGAGGTAGACATTGGAGAGTAATTTTGATCGGAGTGATGAGAGAGAAGGTAATTTTTGTGTGGTGTAAATTTTTGTGAGGCTGACATCTCTTTTATGGTGGAGGTAAATTGGTGAAGTGAGGTGTCTCTTGGAAGGTGAAGTGAATTAAGTTGATTTGACACTCATATTTATTGCTTAGGGAAACGCAAACCGTGTTTTAAGAGAGTAATGTGCGTGGGCTACTTTTGAACAAAGGATAATGATGAATATTAGATGTATTCATCCGAATTTTGTGTTTAGATAAAAAGAATTTGGAATTTTGAAGGATAGATAAACACAACAATTTTATCTCTTGAATTTTAATCAGTAAAGACCACTTGCAAATGCAACTTGATACACGGAACAATTCAACAAGGCTCATGCAACCAATTTTGGACTTTCATATTCTATGCCTTTCAAATTTACATGCCTTTAATAAATGTTACTCCTGCTCATAACCTGTCTTAACTATGTAATTAAACATATAACACTTGTGCACAGTATACAATGATTTAATCACGCCAGTTTGAGTTTCATACCTGAGGGAACTTGATGCATTTTTCTTAGTATAACTTAATCATCCCAAGTTCCATTCTCATCTTCTCATGCCTTTCTCTATTCAAGGGTTTTGTTAAAATATCTATAATTTGATTGTCAGTTTGGCAGAAATCTAATTTAATCAAACCCTTTTCAACATTATCCTTAAGGAAATGATGCCTTATATGAATATGCTTGACTCTTGAATGATGGACTGGATCTTTAGATATGCAAATTGCACTAGTGTTATCACAATAGATAGTAATGCAATTAAATTTAATACTAAAGTCACACAACTGTTGTTTGATCCAAAGGACTTGAGAGCAACAAGCAGCTGATGCTACATACTCAGCCTCTGCAGTGGACAATGCAACAATATTTTGTTTCTTGGAACCCCAAGAAACTAGACAAGAGCCAAGGAACTGAACCATACCCGAGGTGCTTTTCCTGTTGACTAAGTCACCAGCATAGTCAGCATTTATAAATCCTCTAAGCATAAAGTCATCACTTCTAGGATAGAACAGACACAGGTCCTCTGTTCCTTTGAGGTATCTTAAAATTCTCTTAACAGCCGTTAGATGTGATTCTTTAGGATTAGATTGAAATCTAGCACACAATCCAACACTAAAAGAAATGCCAGGCCTACTGGTTGTTAGATATAGCAATGAACCAATCATACCTCTGTAAGTGGTTTGATCCACACTTGTTCCTTGTGGATCCTCATCAAGTCTTGTTGCTGTTCCCATAGGTGTGTGATTTGTCTTGGCATTCTCCATGTTGTACTTCTTCAGACGTTCCTTGACATACTTCTGTTGGTGAATCATAATTCATTCTGCTGTTTGCTTTAATTGAAGTCCAAGGAAGAAATTTAATTCACCCATCATGCTCATTTCAAATTCACCACCCATTAGCTCAGCAAAGTACTTGCATAAACCATTGTTAGTAGCACCAAATATAATATCATCTACATAAATCTGTACAACTAACAAATCAGTTCCTCGTGATTTAAGAAAAAGAGTTTTTATCTACTTTTCCTCTTTTGAAATCATTTTTCAGTAGGAACTTTGAAAGCCTTTCATACCAGGCTCTTGGAGCTTGTTTAAGCCCATAGAGAGCTTTATCAAGATTAAAAACATGATTTGGAAATTTAGGATTTTCGAAACCTGGAGGTTGTTCAACAAATACCTCCTCATTTAAGAAACCATTAAGAAAAGCACATTTCACATCCATTTGATAGAGTTTGAAACCCATAAAAGAGGCAAAAGCTACTAGGATTCTAATAGCTTCTAATCTAGCTATAGGAGCAAAGGTTTCATCGAAATCAATACCTTCCTGTTGGTTGTAGCCCTTTACAACCAATCTGGCCTTGTTCCTAACTATAGTGCCATGTTCATCAAGCTTGTTCCTGAACACCTATTTGAGCCCAATGACTTTCTTACCCTTAGGCTTTGGCTCAAGGTGCCAAACTTTGTTCCTCTCAAACTCATTTAGTTCCTCTTGCATGGCCACTATCCAGTCAGCATCTCCCAAGGCTTCTTGATGATTTCAGGGCTCTAGGATGGACAGAAATGCATGGAACGCACAGAAGTTCCTCATCTGCGATCTTGTTTGAGTTCCTTTTCTTATGTCACTAATTATGAGATCAGTTGGATGGTAAATTTTATACTTGAATGTCCTAGGTTGAAATTCCCTAGCAGGAACTCCAATTTGAGGAGCTTCTGGTTCTGTTCCTTTTGCTTCTTCTTCTTCTGCTAGTTCCTCATTCACCTGTTCATCTAGTTGAGGAACTTCCTCATTCTCTTGATGATCCTCTTCTGGAGCAGGATGCTTTTCTTTGGTTTGTTTATGTGTCTCTTCTTCATCCCTGTCTCTTATCAATCCAATTTCAAAATCATTATCATCTTCTTGTTCCTGCACACTCACAAACTGGTTAACTTCATCAAAGATTATGTGAATTCTTTCCTCAACACACATTGAACTTTTATTGTAAACTCTATAAGCTTTGCTATCAGAGGCATATCCAAGAAATATGGCCTCTTCACTTCTTTCATCAAATTTCCCTAGGTTTTTCTTACCATTGTTATGTACAAAGCACTTACGACCAAAGGCTCTAAGATTAGATATGTTTGGCTTTCTTCCCCTGAATAGTTCATAGGGAGTCTTGTTGATGATACTTCTGATTGTTACTCTATTGAGGATGTAACATGTTGTATTCACGGCTTCAGCCCAGAAGTTCCTTGGCAATCCACTTGCAATTAGCATCGTTCTAGCCATTTCCTCAAGGGTTCGACTCTTCCTTTCTACAACTCCATTCTGTTGGGGATTCCTTGGAGCTGAGAAGTTATGATTCATGCCCTTTTCCCTACAAAACTCATCGAATCTTGAGTTCTCAAATTCAGTTCCGTGATCTGATCTGAGATGGACTATGGAGCGACCACTGATTTTCTGTATTTTTTTTGGCAAAAATAACAAACTCGTTAAAATTTTCATGTTTACTAGCAAGAAAAATAACCCAAGTGAATCTGGAATAATCATCAACAATAACCAAAACATATTTCTTGCCACTCCTGCTTTGAATCCTCATGGGATCACACAAATCCATATGGATTAATTCCAAAGGCTTTGTAGTGCTTACCATTTTCTTCAATTTAAAAAATGAACGAACATGCTTGCCTTTCACACATGCATCACAAACTTTTTTCTGTAGGAACTTGATTATAGGATGTGCCACAACCAGGTTCATTGACCTTAGCTTGTCCAGTAATGAAAAGCTAGCATGTCCAAAACGTTTATGCTATAGCAGGGGATCATCTTCAACAACACTCATACATGTAAGGTTGTTCCTTGGGATTAAGTTGAGGTCAACTGTATAAGTATTCCCTCTTCTTGTTCCTTCTAGAACAACCTTTCCTGACTTATTGTTGATGATGTTGCAAGAGTCAGAACTAAAACTTACAGAGTTTCCTTTATCACAAAACTGTGATATGCACATTATCAATGGAATGAGATTTTGATCTTCCAATTTTGCCATTCCAATGATCTCGCCCATCTTATTATCCCCAAATGTTACTGTTCCTCTAGGGTAGTCTTCTAGTGAGAGGAATTTTGATTTATCACCTGTCATATTCTTTGAACACCCGCTGTCGAGATACCACAAGTTGTTCCCCCTCACTAGGACCTGCAAGAAAACTAAGCATTAGGATCAGGAACCCAGGTTTCCTTGGGTTCCTTAGACGTGGATGCAATATCAATTTTCTTGACCCACACTTGTTTAACATTTTTTTATCAGCTTCTTCTCTTATTCTACATTGACCATAGAGATGTCCATACTTACCACAAAAAGTGCATACCTTCATGCTAGGAAGCTCAACATATCTCTTTTGTTTACCTTTTCTCTTGGTCATGTAACCAAGACCTTCAGTTTGTTTTCCTTGAGCTTCAGCTATCCACTTAGGTATGACTTTTGGGTCAATACTTTTATCCTTTCTAGCATTCAGTTTCAATTCAAGTTGATCCTTTTGAGTTTTTAAAGTAGAGAGCTCATTTTTCAAATTTTCAAAATCAACATTGAATTTAAGCAACTAATCGCTTGAGGAACTACTAGAACTGATATCAAAATTCATGAGCTTATATTGAGTTAATTCAACATTCAGAAGAATACTTTCATTCTTGATTCTATCAGCTATCTCTGTTATGTGTTTATATTTAAAATCAAGCTCTCTTAATTTGCTTTGAGACTTTACATAGGCTATTTCCAACCAAGTACTATGTTCTTTGCAAACCTTAAGAGCTTTTTCACATTTTTTCAGTTTCACACAAGTATCTCTAAAAAATTCTTCTTCTTCTAGACATATATCTATTAGGACATCTTTAGAGAAAGTTTTGAGCTGTTTAGGATCAAGAAATACCTCTTTCTGGAGTTCCTCAAGGTAGGCCTTTTCATCATCTGATTTCGCCGTCAGACAAAGATTAGCCGTCTCCTCTTCTGGTTGGTCATCCTCTTCTTCTTAAATGTCTGAGTCTCCCCAGGCTGCTATCATGGCCTTCCCCATGTCTGACTTTTGGTAGTTTGTTTTTCTGAATTTTTCTCTTCCTTGTTCCTTAGCCTTTCCTTTTCCTTTATCATTTCCCCAGAGGGGACAGTCTCTGATAAAGTGATCTGGGGATCCACAATTGTGGCAACTGTAGTCAGGTTTTGGATTTGAGGTCTTTTTCC
Organism: Chenopodium album; assembly: GCF_948465745.1. NCBI lineage: Eukaryota > Viridiplantae > Streptophyta > Magnoliopsida > Caryophyllales > Amaranthaceae > Chenopodium > Chenopodium album. The sequence continues at coordinate 28,118,605 of NC_137851.1, read as the reverse complement.
TGAAGTTCCTTGAGGTGCAGCCTTTCTTGAACATCTTCTTGAATCTTTGCACAATTAGGGCAGCCTCATCCTCGTCTACTTCAGAGTCTTCCTCCTCATCAGCCTTTAGAGTCAATCCCTTGTTCCTCATGGTTTCGTTGTTGACTCCAAGGTGCAGATCATGAGTCATGAGAGAACCTGCTAGTTATTCAATGTTGAACTTGGTAAAGTCCTTAGTTTCCTGAAGGGTTTTCACCTTATCTCTCCATCTCTCATCTTGCGGAAGACTTCTAAAAATCTTCCTAACCTGCTCATCTGTAGGAATATGTCTACCAAGGGAAACCAACTCATTTATGATGTTAGTAAAACGGGTTAGCATCTCTTGGATGGTTTCCTTAGGTTGCATCTCAAATCTTTCATACTTTGACATAAGCAGATCGATTTTTGAGCGTTTAACTTCATTGGTTCCTTCATGAGTAATCTGCAGCAAATCCTAGATTTCCTTAGCGTTCTTGCACCCCATAACATGATTTTGTTCGTGAGGTCCAAGTCCACAGTGGAGCAATTTCACAGCCATAACATTGATTTCCATTTTATCAAAATCCTCTTTCTCAAATTCAGACATAGGCTTAGGGATTACCTCATTCTGAGCATTTTACTTTGGTGACTTCGAAATCACCAACCTCGATGACCCTCCAGACTTGGTAGTTCTCCGCCTTGATAAAGATTTCCATGCGGTTCTTCCAGTAGGTATAGAACTTCTCGTTGAACATAGGAGGCCTCTGAGTTGAGTATCCTTCCTCGAGCTTTTCATGAGTATTCATTTTCTCCAAGACCTTTCTTCTTCAGGGTTTCCTGATTTTCCTAGAAGTTAGGCTTTGATACCAATTGTTGTTTCAATGAATACTACAAGAAGGGGGGTTGAATTGTAGTATGAGAGTTTAGCCAAACTTTTTGCGGAATTAAAACTAAGTGAGCTAAAGGGATAGAAAGATAAACTCAAGGAACTAAAAGATGCAAGAGAGATTTTTACGTGGAAAACTCCTTGGCCCTAACAAGGAGAAAAACCACGACCACTTGGGATTTTGGGAAAAGAATCTTCACTAGAATAGGGCAAATGGTCCTATTACAAACTAAAGACTCAAACTTCAAGTTCCTCAACGAACTTGAAACCCCGAGGAAAAAGTCACTCAACTTGTTACTCTTCTCTTTCTCTTCTCTTTCTCTCTTCTCTTTCTCTTTTCTCTTTCTCACAAAACAGAAGTTCACTCAAACTTCCCCGTTCCTAAAATACAACTCGAATGAAATAACTCTAGTATAAGAACATAAGAACACTCTTTTTCACAAGTGTGGAATTGACTCTTGACTCGATTAAAGAAAACAAAGGTTGAAATCTTAGTTCAGCAAGGGTGAGTTTTTCCAACTGATTTCAAAGACTATTTATAGATCAAAATTCATTTAGGAAAAACTTCTTTGTGCAGCAAATCCATTACGCTACTACTCCAACCCACTAAGACCTAATTTCAAGGAAGCATGAACTCCTTAATGTGCTTTGACCATGATATGAAAGAGATCATGGGGAGTAGGCCGCAAGTTTTTGGAAAACATGGAAGATTTTATTTCCAAAAGCTATTTTCGAAAATCAGAAATAAAATAAAATCTTTTCAGTTGAGAAAAAGATAATCGTTAGAAAATAACAGTTTTCCTAAAAACTAGCATGCACAATTTTATCAACTTAGACCAATTCCACACAACTTTTTCGAGTGTAACTAATTTCTTATACTTACATAAATCCTAAAATATAAAAATATATTTAGTCTTCATGTCCTCTGATGAAGCTTCTACTCCGAGGCTTCTGTTCCTCAAGGGGAACTTCTCTTCTCTGGTGAAGCTTCTGTTCCCTGAAGGGAACCTTTTCTTCTCAAGTCTTCATTTCTGAAGCACCAGTTCCTGCAAAGGAACTCTTCTTTTTGGATAGCTTTGTTTTTGGCTTTCCTGTTCCTCATGGTATCTTTGCATGACACTTAATTCTCCTAGTCATTGCATCTGATCACACACTTAAACAATCAAGCTCTTATTAGTCTGTAAGTAAGTGAGGTTGTGTCATCATCAAAATCATTAAGTCCAACAGCTAGTAGAATATATAACACCACCAAGAATAAAAGGAAGGGGGGTGGAAGGGTTAGATCAGTGGATCGTGGTGTTGAACTAAGGGGTTTCAAGTTAAAATTTGACAATTGCTTAATATTTTATTTAACTAGTACTTATTACAAGTAAAAGAAACAATTTTGCCAATTTGCTATGAGTGCACTACAAGCATATATGCTTGATTGATTTGCTGTCCTTACTTTTCGAATGAAGTAAGCTAATAAGACTACCTATCTTGAAGTATAGATGAATAAAACTGAGAAATCAAATTTATGTTTATGATCCTTGTACAAGATTTTATTTCTGATTACATTGGCTTGTATGTAAACGCAAATGGTGGTGCAAGATTTTTGTAATGAAAGTTATCATATCAAGACTGCCAAAGTCTGATTTATATAGATCAAGAGTAGGTCTTTCTCTATATATCATTTAGCTGATGAAATCTGATACTACGTACTATGGAATCACTTATAAATATCATGTCTCAATTGATAAATGACTAAATACTTCGTAATATACTTGTAAAAATTTTACTCTGAAGTTTTATGACTGGGATATCTCTCATGGCTCTCCGCTCTCCTAATGATTTTCTGTAAACAAAAGTTTGCTCTGATATAAAATATCTCTGTGAATCGGTATAAATAATGATAAATTTAAGGGTCCAAAAATTTTAGGAAAAATTGCTCCCATTAATCTGAACTTTGTCTCGTCCGCCCAAATTAATCCGTACTTTCGATTATTATCTATTACTCCCAACTTTAGGGGGGTATTAATTTCTATTGCACCCAAATGACTTGCAACCGGATAATCAGGTAAACATTTGTGAATTAATTTTTTTTGCACACGTGTCAATATGTAATTGGATGAAAAATAAATATAAAAAAAAAACCCAACAACCATCCCCTTCCACCAGACCACCACCGCCACTGCCACCTCCCCTTAGATTCTCTCAGCCACAACCACTAGTGAACCCAGCCACCTTACCAACACCACAAGAAGCGCAGCGCATCCCTGACCCACCTCGACGCCGGACGCACCCCCTCCCTGGCCCACCTCGACGCTGGATGCCACCTTCTCGGCAACAACACACCACCAAATGAGAACATCAAGCACCACCGTCACCTCTCATTTCCGATCTTCATCAACCTCATTTAATCACTGCACCTTCACACCCACAACCCATCTGCTGCACTCGCCCAACACCACCACCAAACCGCAAACAATCACACACCACCTCTGCCAATTCGCCCAGCTCCCCAAACCGCACACACTCACACACCACCTCTTCCAACTCGCCCAGCACCGCCTCTGCCGACTCACCCAACACACACTCACACCCCCAAATCACCAATTTGGCACACAAGCAGCAACAATTAGCAATTTATGCTCCAATTTAAATTAAAGGGGTTGAAATTCGGTGGAGAAGGGGCGAAAATGGCGAGGATGGGGAAGATAAGGTGGGTTTTCAGGGCGGGGGAGTGGTGGGCGCCGTTTTCCGGCAGCGGGGGAGGGGATTTTGGGGGTGGGGGCGAATTCCTGCGGGATGGGGGTGGTGATTGAGTGTTTTATGGGATAGGGGTGGGGGCTGGGTTAGGTTTGTTTTTTTTTTTTTTTAAATTTTGTTTTTATTTTTTTCTTTTTTTTAAATTTTTTTTGGACCTATCACGTGTTGACATGTGTCTAGGTAACCTGCTACATCAGGTTGGATGACCTGTTGGGTGCAATAGAAATTAATACCCCCTAATGTTGGGAGTGATAGATAATAATCGAAAGTACGGATTAATTTGGGCGGACGAGGCAAAGTTCAGATTAATGGGAGCAATTTTTCCAAAATTTTAATTTGTAATATTATAAAGGAAATTCTTGAATATTGATTGTCCACCCCAGAGTATCCATTTCTTTTCATAAATGTATAGCTCCGTTTACATAGAAGCTCCTTTTACTTTGCATGTGCTTTGTATTTGCGCCCTTTTATTTGTTTTTCAATCATTCTCCTTGAGTATTAATATTCAAAATTATGGAATTATATAATAATTAAAAACTCTTGATGATATAAAGTTATATTACTACATCAATTTTCGGTTAACTTTCTTATTAGATCGATTTAGGGAAGCTAGTTACTCCCCTATTGTTTGCCATCCTTAATTTTAGCATTATGGGAATTAGATATATACTACTTAATAGGTACATAACTGTAACTTTTTTTACTACGTCTAAGAAAGATGTGAAACTTGCTAAAATCACCATGGGAATTTTTTTTATTATGCTTTAGGCTAATTACAAGAATGATTATTTGACACGGTGTTTAAGGCTCATTGGAAAAAGAGTTATCACATAATCATTTAGTAATTTTGATAATTTTTTTTTGTTGGTAATGTTGCATATTTTAAGATTGTGAACCAAGTTTATTTTGCCCCTTTATTGTCTGGTATAGTATTATCTAGTGAGATTCTATGTGGTCAATTGGTCTGCAGTAAGAGCTAAGAATTACTTTGCTGGTTTAGCAATTGACTAGACAAATTGGTTAGATACTATTATTAATTTTTTTTTTTTTTTTTTTTAAAAAAAAAAATGGGATTGTTGATGCTAATTTCAGGTTACATTAAGTTGATGTATTATACTACCTCCGTCTCACAAATAATAATCCTTAATAAGTTGTAAATAATAAGAAACAATATTAATAATTATGTCAATCTTTAACCGGTTATATCGTTAAAGGTATGCATAGACAAATAGTGGTGGTTGAAAGCCAATGAGAATTTTCAGCAGTTTAAGTCAAATAACTTGATGTTCTTAGTTTATATTTGTATTTGTATCAGAAAAAAGGCCATGCTCAATGCAAACGTGATAATGAATGGTTGCAGTATGACAAATGCAGGAAGTGGAGAATAAGTAATTCATGCTATGAATCTACCTAAAGAGTTAAATGTCCTATAATGATTTCTTTGTTTAATAAAAAATGTACGGAGTAAAAGAGTTTCTAATTAATTGCCTTTCTAGTCCCCCAGGCCATGAGAACAATAAGATGACATGTCCTTTATAACCTCATTTTTTTTATAGTAACAATTTTGTTAAATTGCTAAGAAAACTCTTTCTTTTAGGATGACTTGTCCTATATAGTTGAAATTTGGTGGTTTCATAGGATACTTTATGCTTTATATCTTGAGATATTGAGGTAAGTCCCATCATTTTTTTTTGTTATTTATTTATTTATTTTTTTTATTTTATGGATAGACCCTATCATATGGAGCATCAACTTGTATAGTTTTATGTTGTATTTTCTTTATTTCAATCATTTTCTCTTATTAAGGTGAATACTCTTGGGGTTAGGCTCTCAAATTCTTTATCATTATAGCTCTTGGTAGAAATTATTATGTGTTGTCTTTGTTGGATGCATTTGTAGAGTTCCCTCCCTCCCATCCAACTTGATTATTAATTTCATTGTATAGTTCCCTGCATTGGCCTTGTAATGTTGTGAAGATTTAAAAAGTTAAGAAATCAATTTGTTTTTATAGTTGGAACTTTTTAAGATTTTCCATGAGCTATGATTCATGAGATTCTTTGAGATTGGTATATGAGGTACCCATTTGGCAGGTGGTGGATTTTGGATATAGGAAACAATAATATTTCAAGCTTATTCTACAAGCACCTTCAAAAAGGTAAGCGAGCTTACGAGAGTATGATTTATACTAGACATTCTATGTATTTTGTTTAGGTTGTTGTACATCTCTTATCACTCTATTCTTTTATGTTCTTATCACTCTATTCTTTTTAGTTTAACTTACTAGCTTTTTCAGCTGTAGAGTATTATTTATTGTGAAATGTGAGTGACATGTTTGTAATTTACAAGTACATCAATTTTGTATTATTGTAGAGTTGATGATGTATATGTAGATGTCTCTTAAATTTGGCCTTATATTGGTTAGATTGATAATTATTGTATTTTATAAAATATATGGTCTTCACATTAATAAAAATATGCTTCCATTTTATTTATTTAATTTTTTTTTTAAAAATAAAACACTATTCGTAACTGGCGTTAGGCTATACCAGTTACAAATAATACTCTATCAGTAACCGGTGTAATTTAACGCCAGTTACGAATAGTATGCTTTCTAACTTGGAAAATAGGCTATTTGTAACTGGCGTTAGGTTAAGCCAGTTACAAATAGTACATTATTAGTAACTAACATTAGCTTGTTACGAATAATTTTCACTAGTTGTAACGGTGGCATTCTTAACCAACAATGCCAGTTACAAAAAGTCAATTTCGCCAGTTACAAATAACATTTTTTCTACTAGTGCATATATAAACTTATTTTGGGCCCAGTTTAGTATTTTGGACATAACCTTCTCATTATTTATCGGAATTGGGCTTACAATATATCGTTGGAAAGGTCTTTTCAATCCCCATACAACTACACTATTATTAGACCCATATCATTGACCAAATTAAATGGGACTGGATATTTTTCATAAACAGGGTACGAAAAGAAAGATTTTCGAAAACAGAAAGAAGTATTTTTATTAAAACGAGTGCATCACGAGACTCTTTCACATTTCACCTCGTTCGATAATCAATGACGTGGAAAATATTCATAATTGGGTTTGGTTTTTAGGGAGACACAACTTGGGGTCTACAGAAGCCCCCACTTTGACTGAGTTTGGAGAAACATAAGTTTCGAAAACAAAAGTCAAAGTAGCGATAGGGACGGAGAATGATTCAGAACGTTCTGCGATTCTAAATCATTCTTTGCAACGCCAATACCTACAAACTAGTGTTAGTTAAACAGATAAGAGAGTTAAGAAACGCGTATCTTGGAACGTCGAGTACACGTCTCTGGAGTGACTGATTTTTACTGCAGTATTTGTGACGACCTTCCTCAAGCTAGGGGATATCGCCGAAGACCGCTCTGCTTGTAGTTGTCTTCAATTTTTTTGCTGTGACAGTCCTCCGCAAGCTAGGGAACACCATCGAAGATTGCTCCGCTTGTAGCGATCTTCTGCTGTTTTGTGACCATCTTCCGCAAGCTAGGGAGCATAGTCGAAGATAACTCTGCTTGTAGCTATCTCCCGCTTTCCTCCACATCCTAGGGAACATTTTCGAAGGTGACTCTGCTTGTAGTTATCTTCAATTGTTTGTGACAACCCTCCACATCCTAGGGAACGCCGTTGAAGATCATTCTACTTGTAACGATCCTTAGTTTGCTAATGCTTTGCTTGAATGTTTGTTGTGCCGTTGCCATTTCTATTTATCCTATTCAACAGGATTCTCACTTACGGATATCACTTTAACAGGAGCCTAAGCCTCTTTTTTGTCCATGGGCTGAATTGGACGTTCCTGCGCGAGCCACCGCGTATACATCTCAGTGTCGTTACTTTCAGGGGACGTATGATGCTGTGGTGTATTTGGGCGAGAGAGTTACTATTCGGCATTCTACGGAGTTTTTTTGTGGTTCCGCGACATCCTCCACCACATATGATGGACCAGGAGGATCTTAGGACTCACGTGGAGAGGTCACCGGCTTGTGAGGGTTGGCAGAGACATAGCCGTCCGACCTAGTGCTATACTAGGTGTAGGGAATATTTCAAGAATCCCACACTTGAGCCCCACTGTGATCATACACTTAAGTATGGTGGCGTCCAAAGGGAAGGAAGCTAGAGCAAAAGAGTTGCCAACAAGTTTTAGGAACTTGTAAACCGTTCACAGGGTGAAGGTTATACCCCTTCACGATCCATGAGATCGCTAACTCCATAGTGGTCCTGAACCATGACTGGATATTCGGGGATAAAGGTACAAATCCAAGCTAAAAGAGATTGAACCTGCCCTAGATAGGTCTCTACTTTATTCTTTTCATATTCATGTGCGCTTTCCGATTAATATACAATCAATATATTAACCATAAACCTGTTTAATCTATGTTGGTTGATTATTAATGCACAAACAAATCTATTATTGGCGAGCACTTGAATTAAAATCACATCAGCCTAAATAAAATTATTAATTATCTTATTAAGCGTGATTTCAAGAACAAATTCCCTTTAATCCTGCAAGAGAGGGCATGATCAAGAAATAACAATAAATATCAAGCAACATGATAATATTAATACAACAAATCATCATCATCATAATAATCTCAATCTCATGAAAGGATAATAACATAATTAGCAAGATCCTAAGCATGATACTAACAAGATTAATAACAAACCCTAGCATGTCACTAAACAATCAAGATCAAAGCTTTAACCCTAACATGATACTAACATGATAGAAGAAAATAGAAAGCAACCTAAACATGATACTAGAAAGCAATAAATAACATCCTAACATGATACTAGGAATCAAAATAATCTAAGCATGCCTTCTACAGAAATATAACGATAAAACTACTTACTTTGTTGCCTCGTATCTCTTTCTATCAAAACAATACACACGTTAGTAACTTCAAGGAAAATATCAAACAATTAATTTAAATAATTGAAATAGGGATTTGAAACTAAACCCTCAAAAATTATCAACCTTTCATGTCTAGGGCGAAGGCAAATTCGAGCTTGGTTAGGTGTGTCCAAGTCTCGTGATGGACGAATGGTGTTTTCAAAAGGGAAGGCTTAGAAAGAAGGAGAAAGAATAAACTTTTAACTTTGAGAGAGAAGAAGAATTAGAATTAGATGATTGTTGATGATTGAAAATGGGGAAATAATGCCCCTATTTACAGAGAAAACGTCTAGAACGCTTCGAAAAGAGTTAGAATTTGACTCGAAGTAAAATAGACCTTATCGCGACGCGATAGGGCTATCGCGAGGCGACAGACCCTATCACGGCGCGATAGGCTCTCCGTAGCGCGATGGCTTGATCAAGATAAAAAAATCCTATACGGAGTCCTTTTCCTAATATAACTAGGTAATTAGACTCCGTAATTATCTTAATTTAAAATCAGTTTTATCTTCTAAAACACTCGTTTTATTCCGAATTAAATTTCTTATCTTTCCTAAATAATATAAAAGTATAATTATTAATCCTAATCCTATTAGAATTTAAAATAACCTTCTAGATTATTCTAGAAAACTAAAGAAATTCCTAATAACTTTAGGAATGACAATTAATGGGCCCTCCACTTGATCATTGGCCATATAAAACCATTTTGGGCCCAATTTAGTATTTTGGCCATCACTACTTCCTCATTATTCATCGGAATTGGGCTTATAATATATCGTTGGAAAGCTCTTTTCAAGCCCTATCCAACTACACTATTATTGAACCCATATTATAGGCCAAACTAAATTGGTCTGAACATTTTCCATAAATAAGGTACAAAAAGAAATATTTTTGAAAATAGAAAGAAGTATTTTTATTAAAAACAGGTGCATCACGAGACTCTTTCACATTTCACCTCATTCAATAATCAAATGACGTGAAAGATATTAATCACTGGGTTTGGTTTTTGGGGAGACACAATCAGGTGTCTACACTAGGAGACTCCGGCCGTGATTGGCTCCACCACTTTGCACATTGGAGGAGGAGGAGGTGTGCTTTATATCTTTTGGTTTGTTTATCTTTTGGTAGCCTTCGACGATCTTGACCGTTAGAGTTCATTTTTGCAGGATACTTTTCCTGCGGAGTTTGTACCTCCGCCCATGTCCATCACTTATAATGGGTCCTTTGGGCCCATAGAGGAGATGATACCTCCAGCCCCAAAGGAGTGGCGTTTGGTGGAGAGATCGATTCCTCTCCTTTAAACTTCGGTAAGTTATCTCTGCTCCTTTTCTGTATACATCATTTTGATTATTTTTTAACCTCTTTTTCTTTTGCAGTTTTCACACGAGGTGATGACGAGGATGGCAAGAGCCATGGACGCCTTTCGTTACCAGCTCGTGAGGTTGAGCCACTGGGCATCGTGTCGTCATGATGATGATGTTGCAGAGGTATGTCTCTTTACTCGCATTTGGTTATTTTAGCTTTTTCTCTATATTTGACTTGGCTTACTTTTCTGTTTCAGCCTATCCCTCCGACGCGTACTCGCACGAGACCTGAGGGTAGGAGGGAGAGATCTGGATCTGGATCGAGACGTCGTTGCACCTCAGTTGAGACTCAGGGCGGACGAGAGGGGTCGGATCACACTGTTATCATAGAGGGCTCTGGTTCCTCTACTGAGAAGGAGGTGACGCAGCCCCCTGGTCCGTGTACTTCAGTGCCGATTCCTTCCACGGCTGGTGGGACATACGAGGTTGGCTCGTCGTCGAAGCAACTGCCACGTCAGGAGCCGTAGCAGGGTGAGCCTGGATGGACTGGCCCTACTCTTTCCTTTCCTCCGACTGGAGAGACTGATGCTGGGCAGGAGGTGACTCTACGGACTTTACGATTTTACGATACCTTCGGCATTCGTCCTCTTGGATCATAGATGTACCTGCGTTTATTTATTGTTTGACTATATAGGACTTTGCTATTTGCGTTGTATTATTGACACTTATGTTTAGACATATTATATATACATACTTTTATTATCTCTGTTTTATTTCTTGGATTTTATTTTTTGTTTTATGTGCATGTGAGTGTGTGAAAAAATTGTGACAAATTTTTGCGCAAGAATTTCCGTCATTTTTATTACTAATGGAGGGTATCCGACTTTCTCCCCAAAAGAAAAAAAGAAAAAATAAAATGAAATTTGATTAAGAATAAGCTTAATTAATTAAACTTAAAATAATCAATATGGGATAAGTGTTTGAAGGACAGTTGCCAAAAATAGAATTGGATAAGGCTTTTAAAGGACCAAAAACACCATAAAGTTGAAGTACAAATCCGAGTCCATGTTGGAAAAATGTGATTAGCATAACGCGTGACGCTATCGCAGGCAAGAGAAAGCTATCATGGCGCGATAATTCTATCGCGGAGCGATATGCCTATCGCGTCGCGATAGCCTTTTCGCGACGCGATAATTTTAAGTTCTCGAATCCGTTCAGGATTCGGTTTGCGTCAAACCCTGTTTATAAATCGCCCCCAAATCTGCCGATTTCAGCATAATTCAAATAGATTAAAATAATTAGCTTTTAATTTTCAATCAAGTAGTCATGGCTAAGACTTTTAGTGATTTTACTCGTGAGTGGTGCCGGTCTTTGAATGCTAAGGAGAGGAAATAGCTTGACTTTTTCCACTTGGGAGGTTTATATGGCATTAAAGGGGTAGATCTTGACATAGCCTTTATTCATATCGCCTTAGGGTATTGAGATTCAAATACCCATTGCTTTAGACTAGGTGATGATGAAATTTGCCCTTTACCAGAAGAATTTGGTGCCATTCTTGGTTTTCCTTCTTTAAATCTTGTGGTAATTCCTATGGTGGGTGAGTATTACTATAAAGATTTTGAGAGATTTCTTAACCTTAGGGATAGGGACTTGAAGGACATAGTGCATGGTAATGTGATCAATTTGAAAGAATTTACACGTTTCTATTTTGATTTACCACGTTTCAAGTCTTTTCATGTTTATAAGAGGAGGGCTTTCCTCTTTTGCATGTTTAGCCAATATCTCCTCACTAGTGGAAATATTCATGAGGGTCAAGCAATTTTGGTATCTGTCATGGAGCAAATTGACTTAGGGAGAAATCTAATGGCATTAATTGTTGGAGAATATATGCTTAGTTTGGATGAATTAAAAAAGGACCCAAAAGCACCTCTTCGAGGTTCTCTAATTTTATTACAGGTAGAAAATTAATACTTTTAATTACAGAAATAAAAAAAATATTTAATTTTGTATAGAGTACCAATTATTTGCATTGAATTTTTGCAGATTTGGCTAGTGGAAAGGCTTGAATTAGTTAGCCCTCCTAACAACATTGAAAAGTATACACCAAATTGTCTTGTAAGAAGGAAGAAATGTTTTTCCATAAAGATGGGCCGTCGGGAGTGGAGTAGAATATTTGAAACTCGCGACTTCTCCATTAAATGGGTTGTTCCTTGGTGGAAAATCAAGAAAATGATTAGTGTCAATACTCAACCCTTTTGCCGTCTTCTAAGCTTGTCCAAGTTAACTTTTTACTATCCTTCTAGAAAAAGAAGACTATATGTCCTTGCTCAAACCATTCCTTCCGGGGATCTTCGTCGCCCTTATGAATTTTTGAAGAGTATTGGTGTGCTAGACCTTTGTGGAAAGTTGTTACCCATAAAGTTCCTCCTCCTTTATCTAGAGATGTGAAGTAGTGGCTACTTGGTAGATCTCAAAAGGACAAGAACAAAGTCCGAAACATGAATAAGGACAAAACTAGTGTTAAAGATCGTTTAGGGGATAAGAAAATTCCTCCTAAAGATCTCCTAGGTGCAAGGGTTGAATTCAAGACTCCTATTATGCCTAAAAAAAGAGTGTTGCTAAAGGCAAAGAGAAAAGAAAAGCTGACTCTACATAAAGGAAAGCATGGGTTGAAAAGAAGATTGGTGTAATGGCCAAGGGAGAAACTATCAATACAAAAGTTGTATGCAGATCATCTAAGGGATCCCTATTGGTGAAAGAGATGGATGATGAAAAAGAAGCAGATAAGAATTGGAAGAGGGCTAGAAAAGAGAAGACCGATTAGAGCGTTTCTTTACTTTCAATTTATTAGACATTTATCTTATTTTTAAGTCAATTTTATTTTTTTTTAATTATTTTTTTAAGCTTTCTTTTAATTCCATCAATAATGTAATTTTATTTTATTAATCATTAATGCAATTTTTTTCAGCTTTTCAAATTAAATTAACTTTTTATATTGAAAATAAAAAATTATTTTATTAAAGCAATGAAAACAACTTGAGTAAACTTCGAAATTTTATGAGTACGGAAGTCGAAAATTCATGAAATACACCGAAATTTTCCCATATAGACGAAAAGCATTGGCGCTGGAAACTTGAACCCATCGCGACACGACAAGCCTGTCGGGATGCGATAATCCTGTCACGGCACGACAGACCTTGTCGTGACGGGCTGGTCTTGAATTTTGCGCGACGTTTAATCTGTGTTGGCGTGCCGATATAGAAGTGCGAGATGTGTAAAAATTAAAGTGGCCGCACCCTGTGAATGGTTGCCTACGTATCCTTTCCTTAGGAATCAGGCCAGATGTAGCTCTTTTGAGTATGCTACTCAAGTTATCATGGATAGAATTTCTTAAGTTGGTCGAGATTCGTCATATTCGAGAAATCATTACCGTCCATATCAGTTAGTTTTGCGGCACCTCCTGATAAGATAGTTTTGACGATGTATGGTCCAGACCAATTAGGCCCAAATTTGCCTCTTGGGCCTAGAACATCTTTCCTTAATGCTTTTAACACCAAGTCTCCTACTTTGATGTTTCTTGTCTTGACCTTCTTATCAAAGTGTCTATCCATGCGAGTTTGATAGCATTGAGTATGATGTAGAGCCTCTAGTCGTTTTTCATCAGGTAGAATTAGCTCTTCATATCTCGCTCTAGTCCATTCAACTTCATCGAGTTTACTTTCCAACGCGATGCATAAGGAAGGTATTTCCAGTTCTATAGGTTGTACGGCATCCATTCCATAGACTAAAGAAAATGGTGTATTTCCTGTGAATGAACGAATTGACGTGCGATAACCCCAAAGAGCAAAATGGAATTTGTTAGGCCAAGCTTTGTAGTTTTCTGCCATTTTTTCGATAATAGTTTTTAAGTTCTTATTGATTGCTTCTACTGCGCCATTTTCTTGAAGTCTATATAGGGAAGAGTGATGATGTTGGATGCCATATTTTAGAAGCAATGCTTCACATTCCGCTTGAAAGTGAGTTCCATTGTCACTTATCATTTCATGTGGGACTCCATATCAACATATAATGTTTCTTCCGATAAAGAGTGCAACATGTTTTACGGTGAGTTTTGCATATGATGCTGCTTCAACCCATTTCGTGAAGTAATCAATTTCTACCAGAATGTATTCATGGCCTCCTGTTCCAAGAGGGGTGATTTTTCCAATAATGTCTATTCCCCATGTTGAGAAGGGCCATGGTGATGTATAAGTATAGAGGAGAAAAGGAGGAACATGTTGTAAATTGGCGTATATTTGGCATTTAGGGCATCTTTTTACATATTGATGGCAATCCCTATTCATGGTAGTCCAATAATATCCTTGGCGCATTATTTTTTGGACTAGCATTTTGCCATTCATATGAGTTCCACATGCTCCTTCGTGGATTATCCTCATTTCACTTTGAGCTTCCTTTTTGCCTACACATAGGAGAGACCCACCTTTAGGTACCCTTTTATGTAGCTCGCCATTTATGAGCACATATTGGGAAGCCAAAAGTCTTAGAGCTCGTTTTGCTCTTTTGTAAGCGTGAAGTGGATATTCTCCTTTGGTGACATAGTTGAGGATGTTAGTGTACCAAGGTTCTTCCTCCTCTTCTTCTTCTTGAATTACCTCATCATCTTCTATGTCTTGGATGTAAGCCGATTTATGCCTTTTTTTTTTCTATTGTTAGAGGCATTTGCTCAATTTCCTTAGGAATCCTAACCATCGAGGCTAGTCTTGCCAAGGCATCCACAAATTGATTTTATTCTCTTGGTAGATATGTGTATTCTACATTTACGAGTTGATCGGTAAGAGTTTCCAGATTTGTTGGGTAAGGAGCCAAGCTTTCACTCCTTACTTTCCATCTTTTGGAAATCTGGTTGATGATTAGGGAAGAATCCCCGAATATTCGAAGTTTCTTTACTCCCAATGCCAAAGCTGTTTTGAGGCCTACCATGCATGCTTCATATTCCACGGTATTGTTGGTAACGTCGAAATCTAACTTTATTAAGATTGGGATATGTTCTTCTTCAGGTGATACTAATAATACTCCTACACCACATCCTTTTTAGTTAGAGGCTCCGTCGAAGTATAATGTCCAAGTATCATCTTCTGTAACCATCAAATCTTCGTCTGGGAAATCGTTCTCATGCATTGGTGTCGAATCTTCTATTGGAAAGTCCGCTAAGAAGTCCGAGACCACTGATCCTTTAATGGCCTTTTGAGGCATAAACCTTACGTCGAATTGGACTAAGTTGACTATCCATCTAGATATTCGCCCGTTGAGTGTAGATTTCTCAAATAGATACTTAAGTGGGTCCATTCGAGATACTACATAGACTGTATGGACGAGCATGTAGTATCTTAGCTTGGTTGTGGCCCACACTAATGTGAGGCACAATTTCTCAAGCGATGTGTAGCGTACTTCAAAATCGAGCATCTTTTTATTTAAATAGTAGATGGCGTTTTCTTTACCTTCTACCTCTTGTGCAAGCATAGCTTCCATTGTTTCTTTAGTGACTATTAGGTACAATAGAAGAGGGATTCCTGGAAGCGTTGGTGCTAATACAGGAGGATTAGCGAGATAGGCTTTGATCTTATCAAAGGCTTTTTGACACTCATTGTCCCATAGCACTGGCACATTTTTCTTGAGTTTCTTAAATATTGGTTCACATATTGTAGTTAGCTTAGATTTTAACCTACTTATGTATTGCAACCGGCCAATAAATCCTCAAATTTGTTTCTCGGTCTTGGGCGGTGGCATTGACATGATTGCTTTGATCTTAGTTGGATCTATCTCTATTCGTCTAGAGCTAATGACATAGCCCGAGAGTTTTCTTAAGGTGACTACAAAAGAACACTTGGCTGGATTTAACCTCATGTTGTATTTCCTTACCCTTTCGAAGAATTTTTTTAAGTCTATTTGATGTCGTGGACGGTATTTTGATTTTACAATTATATCATCCACATACACTTCAACCTCTTTATGCATCATGTCATGAAGTAAGGCAGTCGTTGCTCTTTGGTAAGTTGCACTCGCGTTTTTCAACCCGAATGGCATCACCGTGTAACAGTAAGTGCCCTAAGGTGTTATGAATGTAGTCTTTTCCATATCTTTTTCAGCCATGAGAATCTGGTTGTACCTTGCGTACCCATCCATAAATGAGAGGAGTGCGTGATTCGCTGTGTTATCTACTACAATGTCGATGTGTGGTAAAGGGAAGTCGTCATTTGGACTTTCCTTATTTAGATCTCTGTAGTCGACACACATTCTTACCCTAATATCCTTCTTAGGAACTGGTACCACATTTGCGACCCATTCGGGGTATTTGGATACCCTGATAAAACCTGCAGTTATTTGTTTTTAAACTTCTTCTTGTATCTTAAGAGCTACGTTGGGTTTCATTCGACGTAACTTCTATTTTACAGGTTTCATTCCTGGAATTGATGGTATTGTGTGTTGAGCTATCTCTCTATTTATTCCTGGCATATCTTCATATGACTAAGCAAACACATCAATGAATTCTTTTAGTAGATTAATTAAATTAGTTCTTTCTTCTTCGTTAAGAGTTAAACCAATTTTAACCTCTCTTTTAATGGTGGGATCTTTTGAGATATCAATTGTTTTGGTGTCTTCAATTACTAGCGTTTTGTTTTCAAGTGTTTCCATTGTTTTAATTATTTCTTTGTCACTTTCATTGTTAGTTAAGCAATGATCGTCATCTTGAGTGAGAGAACGACACGAGGAGTAAGCAAACGAAGACATATTATTAAACTCGGAAATCATTACATCAAATAAAGAAACGTCCATTTGGACTTGACTACTGACTATCCTAGGAGTAGGCTTTGAATTAGAAGGAATAGAAGGAGATGCAACTATAGAAGGTTTAGAAGACTCGACTACAGAAGACTTGGATTGAGACTCAGACTTAGACTCAGATGATTCAGACTCATCGAAAATTGGTCCTTGTCCTGTTATAGAGATCTTTCTTCCACTTGGTGTAGTCACCTTCACAGTTTTTCGCCATCCTCGGACTAATCCCTCTGTCAGAGTAATGAGCTTCGTGGGATCAAAGTTTTCACTTTGTAAGACTATTTGGATAAGCATAGAATCATCGTCGATACACTTAGGCTCATTCTTCTCGTAGCCAAAGAGGAGTCCCATGACATTAAAGTCAAATCATGGGGGTGCTTTCTCCTTGTGAATGGGAGTTGGGATCTCATCTAGGAAGTTGCAATCCAAAAAGATTTCGAACCTTGGTTATTTTACCCTATCTTTGACAAAGGGTTCACGAAATTCGTAGCATGGATAATTTTCTCCCTCTTTTATGAATTATCCATTTAAAGTGAGAAGGTGATGATCCATTGGGATTGCTTTCTTTTGGGTACGAGCATTTCTCCACGCATTGAACTTTTCCCGGGCTTGCGTATAGTCTTTCGAAGACAGTTCGAAACCAAGTCCAAAAGTATCTAATTTAGGAAGGCCGGGTAATCTCATTTGCGTTGCTACTCCCTTCTTCTTTCCTAGAGTCATTCCAAGAAAGTGCCCTTGTTTTCTGAGGATGCCATTGACTATCATGTTTGAATTGAGGTCGTAGCGAAGAGGGGTCTTCTTATCTTCCTCGATGAAAGAGACCTCTTCGGCATTGAAGCCACATAAGTCTTCATCATTCTCATCATGCTCCACATTTATGAGTGGTTTATCAATTGCTTTGATCCTCATAGGAGAAGCATCAATCGTGACAGGAAGTCCTCCAACTATTGCCGTAACTTGTTGATGAAGGGACGGTCTTAAGGTCGTGAAGCCTAAGGCGCCCTAATAAAGGTTGAAGGAGGCTTTGATATCTACTACTTGAAAAGTGGTAGCATGCTTAATAACTCCCGTCGTGACATTCATAGTAATAGTCCCAAGAGCTTGACGATGAGTGTTGTCATAAGCTCTTATTCCTTGTGTTGATGGGGACAAGTCTTCATCCCTTATGCCTAGTATCCACGCAGTTCTAAGTGGGCAAACATTAATTACCGATCCATTATCCACAAGGGTCATTGGAATGTTCATCCGTTTACAGACCACTGTGAGGTCCAAGGCTTTATTATGTTTATCATCTTCAGTAGGTAAATCCTTGTCAGAAAAGGTGATTAACTTGATGGGACTAGGAAGATCACTGGTTAGGAAGTTGGCTAAACCTTCAGGTGAGGTTTCTGAATCTATCCCTACCTTAGCTAAGGTATCCATTACTGGGAGCCTATGCTCGTGGGATGTAGCTCGGAGTTTCCATACGTTCATCTCGACCTTAGTCTTTTTTAGTTGTTTGACAACATAGTTGTCTTCTGTGATTGGTATGGGAATTTGTTGAGTGGTAGGAATGGGTTGCGTTGTGGTGGAGGATTGCATTCTCCTTAATCTTGTAAGGACGTCGATAGAGGAATCCTCTTCATCCCAAATATCATCAACCAGATAAATTGAGGAGAGTAGAGTTTCTTCTATATCTTTGAGGTAAACATCCTCATCATCACTTATCCACACTCCATTGATGCTAACATCTTTTTCTGGTCGAATTTGAACCAACTTTTTACTGTCAATCATTCCTTGGACTAAGTCTTTGAATTTGAAACAGTGTTCTATGGTATGCCCTCCTGATTGATGGTATGGATAGTAGAACCTATCTGTACTTTTTAGCGATTCAAATGGTCTTGGCTCGAGAGGTTTGATCTTTCCATTCTCGAAGAGCATTTGGAACATGTTCGCATAAGAAGTCCCAATGGGTGTGTATGCGTTATCATTCTTTCGAGGTGGTTCGACTACATTGAAAGGAAATATCTTTCTTTTAGTAGTCTTTATGGGTATCACTTCTTCAGTGACACGCTTGCTTTATACCAACTTTGCATGATCGAGGGCCTCGCGATATATGTCTATTGCTTCCCTCATTGTGTTTATGAGGAGCCATACCTCCTCTTTAGTGGCAGGTTGTTCACCTGTGGGATAATAACTCATGGCATCAAAAAAGGTTTCCTCCTCTTCTTCGATAGCATGAGATTCTTCGATTGGTTTGATGAGGAGTGATGGGTCAACTTGACCTTCCTCGTCAGAAATCGCCAAGGAGTTTGAAAATGGAGCACTATTGATACTTGGCTTCTTACTTGCAGGAGGCAATAGGAGTTTATTGCTATCAATTACATCTTGAATAGCTTTTTTCAACTTCCAATAGTTCGTAGTGAGATGGCCCTTGCTTTGGTCATACTTGCAATGTACGTTGGGGCTCCAACTAGCCGCCTTCTTTTCGATTGGTGGATCTCCAAATGGTCCAATAGGAGTTCTGAGACCTTTAGCATGAAGGCAATCAAATGTTGTGTCATAACTCATGCCAATAGGTGGGAATTTTCTGCTAAATGGCTTCTTTTATCCTTGATTGTTCATAGCTAGGACCTCGTTCAGGTTAATGGTGCCAACATTATTTGAGTGGGTAGTTTTGGAAGAAGAAGGATTGTCGTTCTTCTTTCCTTTCCAACCACTATTAGAGTTGCTAGCAACTTTTTGTTTTGCAAGGTCGTCTTCGATATCAATTCCTATGTCATAGACGGCCTTGAAAGTACTCAAATTGCTTTGATATTTGAGATGTTTTGAGTACTTTTCTTGGAGGTTCTTGATGAACAACCTCACAGATTCCTTTTCAGTACGAACTTCAACCATTTTAGCGGAAGTTTCCCTCCACTTATTGCAGAAGGAAGTGAATCGTTCATTCTCTTTTTGTTTCAACATCTCAAGTTCCCTATGGTCAGTTTCAACTTGAATGTTGCACTTGTACCTATCAATGAAAGCGCTTGTTAAAGAGTCCCAAGAGGAGTTTTTCTCCTAATCAAGGGAGAAGAACCATTGTTGACAAACGGTTTTTAAAGATAGTGAGAACAACGAATGGAAAGCTTTCCTATCAATTCCCTTAATGTTCATTATTGTTTCGAAAGCTCTTAAATGAAAGTAAGGGTTGTCAGTTGGTTTGAATTTAGGGAAGTCATTGGCATTGAATTTCTGTGGAAGAAATTCCTTGTCCACCGAGATCCCTTGTGAGCTAAACCCTTGAAACTTGTAGTCATTGGAGATTTTGCTTAAGCTCTCTTCCATTCGCTCAAACAGTTGTTTTTTCGCAGGGTCATTGACTTGAAGAGCGAGAGTTTTGAGCATCTCGGTCAAGCTAGCCATCTTCTACCTTAGTTCATTAACTTCTTCCTGGGTTGCCATTTTCTTCTTAGCCTTTCTGCTTTGTCGAAATGGTTCATCAAAAAGTAATACTTGGATGAAAGTGTTGTCTTTGATTAGTCTCCCTTCCTTTCTTGACCAAGCATTGTTAATATTAAACCATTTTGACTTAATGACTTGACTCAAATTGACTTTGAATTTATTGGTTTTAAAAGCAAAAGCAAAAATAGGGTGCATATTTTTGGGGACCAAGTATGGGGTTCAAACAACATGGTAGTGTTGGGAGGATTAATATCCGACTTACCCCCTAAAAAAATGACGGAAAACACGTGCACACAAGACTCTCTAGACATGGTCATGGTGAACCACATATACAAAGTGTGTGCTTAAAAAAAAGTGAGTGAAAATGGCATCCGTTGACACTTGTGTAAGACCATGGGACTATGTGCCTAGACTCAGCGTTAGGACTCAGGCAGAAAACTGAACCGTTGCAGAAGCAATGGGACTGTCGCAATGCGCTAGAGCCATCGCGACGCGATATTGTTATCGCGTCGCGATGAACACTTGCGTGTCACGCCACAGGTCAAACCTTCGTGTCATTACTGAAACATCAGTCTGGGCCTATTTCCAGCGTTCTACCTTAAAAAGGGCAAGCCTATAGTCGTACTAAGTCAGGTTTAGTCAATTTATTAGGCTTTAATTAACCATATTAATTAATTAATTAAGCAAAGTCCCTTAGTCATGAATTAGTTTATTTAGACTTATACACAAGTCAAACAAACGGTTAGTGTAAACACACATAGATTATGCACAAGCAAAAAATGCACAAATAGTCAAATAAGCACAACATGATGCAATGAGTTTGCAACCTAACCATGGCTCTAGTTCTCTAAAGTTTAAGGAATAGGTTAGTTAAAAGAGGGTCCATGTTTATGAGTCTGAATGCATCGCGCGGAAGCCTTGCCTTTGGAAGGGTTGACGCGTATGGATGGACCCCACAAGTTAAACTTATTTCCATGGTTTGGTGAATTCACAAACTCTAATGTACACTTCGTTGCAATGAGCGTTCGATTGGGTAGATGGAACGTGAATTCCCAGAGGGTTATGGCCATATGTAGAACACATATGGGTTTAGAAAAGAGGGAAAAACTCAATCAGGAAGTAAAATCGAGTAAACAGTACTAGAACCGGTCAAAGCAAGAAGGCAGATTTCTGGCTCGGTATTGGAAGAACATGGCACAAGACAACAGGGACCATCGTGAGGCGATAACCCTGCCTCGCCGCGATATTGCTATCGCATCGCGACAGAACCATCGCACTGCGATGGGAACTGTTTTCTCAGCACTAGTTCCTACATTCCTCAACAACTCTCTATGTTCTTAGAATTTTCCAGTTTTCGCAGCGTTTTTTCGACTCTAGTTGTGAAAGATATTTCCCAAATTTCCTACGTGTAAAAAGCCTATGTTTTTGACGCATTACAGATGGTCTATCTAATGCAGACCTTTTTATGCTTATGCCAATAATGTCAATCAAAATTATGCACATGAATACTTAGAACTTTTCGAGTCACATCCACTCATTCTAAATTATTGCCAAAATAAATTTTAGTGGAGTCGCCAAAAACTGTAGGAGATAATTCAAGCATCCCACACTTGAGCCCCCCTGTGATCATACACTTAAGCATGGTGGCGTCCAAAGGGCAGGAAGCTAGAGCAAAAGAGTCGCCAACAAGTTTTAAGAACTTGTAAACCGTTCACAGGGTGAAGGTTACACCCCTTCATGATCCATGAGATCACTAACTCCATAGTAGTCCTGAACCACGACTGGATATTCAGGGATGAAGGTACAAATCCAACCTGAAGGAGATTGAACCTGCCTAAATAGGCCTCTACTTTATTCTACTCATATTTATGTGCGCTTTCCGATTAATATACAATCAATATATTAACCATAAACCTGTTTAATCTATGTTGGTTGATTATTAATGCACAAACAAACCTATTATTGGTGATCACTTAAATTAAAATCATATTAGCCTAAATAAAATTATTAATTATCTTATTAAGCGTGATTTCAAGTATAAATTCCCTTTAATCCTGCAAGAGAGGGTGCGATCAAGCAATAGCAATAATGTATCAAGAAACATAATAATATTGACACAACAAATCATCATCATAATTTCAATCTCAAGGCATAATAATGATAGCAAGATCCTAGGCATGATACTAACAAGATTAATAACAAATCCTAGCAGGTCACTAATCAATAAAAATCAATGTTTTAGCTATAACATGATACTAAAATGATAGAAGAAATAGGAAGCATCGTAAACATGATACTAGAAAGTAATAAATACATCCTAACATGATACTAGGAATTAATATAATTTAAGCATGCTTTCTTAAGATATAGAGCAGTAAAATTACTCACTTTGTTGTCTCGTATCTCTTTCTATCAAAATAATACACACGTTAGTAACTTCAAGGAAAATATTAAATCAAACAATTAATTTAAATAATTGAAATAGGGATTTGGGACCAAATCCTCAAAATTTATCAACCTTTCACGTCTAAGGCGAAGGCAACTTCGAACTGTGTTAGGTGCGTCTAAGACTCGTGAATGCGGTATTGCGTTTAGAAAAGGCTAGGCTTAAAAATCAAGAGAGAGAAAGAAATAATAAGCTTCTAGCTTAAAGAGTGAGAGTTAGATGATTGTTGATGATCGAAAACAAGGAAATAACGCCCCTATTTATAGAGAAAAACATCCGAAACGATAGCAAAAGAGTCAGAATTCGACTCAGAGTAAAACTACTCCTATTGCGATGCGACAGAGCTATCGCGACATGAAGGCTCTATCGCGATGCGATAGGCTTATCGTGCCGCGATAGACTCCTTGCAGCGCGATGCCGCGGCTATAATAAAGAAGTTGTACGGAGTCTTTTCCCTAATATAATAGACGATTAGACTCCGTATTTATCATTAATTTAAGATCAATTTATCATTAAAATATTTTTTTATCCAAATGAATTTCATTATCTTTTTCAAATAAAATAAAAGTATAATTATTAATCCTAATTCCATTAGAACTTAAAATAATCTTGTAGATTATTCTAGAAGATTAAAATTAATCCTATTGACTTACGAATAATAATTAATGGGCCCTCCACATGATCATTGTGATAGGAATGGTGTCCTTCGAACAAGTGTATTATTCCGGTAGAGGGTTCGGAATTATTATAAAGCTAATTATTCAGTGAGGTCAAGTGATTGGAATGCCTAGGTGGAGGCCGCTTCCGATCAGTAATATTATTAATATTACAGCTTAATTTTAACTGTACCCTTTGGGTCACACCCAAGCAACTAACGATCCGACACGACGAATTAATTCGGAATGAATTAATGAGTTGTTCGAGTAATTAATATTTAAACGTCTGAATTCGAGCTTGGAGCGTCGAAGCCGAGCGTCGTAAGTCGAGTCGAATTAATTAAAGACGAGATGATAAAATTACTAATTAATCAACAATTTACCAAAATACCCCTAGCATCGGAATGCCTCGAGCAAACCGGGTGCTAAGGGCATTTGGTATAGCTAAGGTGGCTAGCATGCGCACCAAGCCGAGTTAAGGCTGGCTGGTGCATGCTAGCGCACCATTGCTAGCACTACTACTGGCACATGGCTAGCATGCGCAAGCAGCAGCAGCAGCATCAAGCTAGCAGTGCTAGCTAGCTAGCAGCGTGTTAGTGTGCTAGCGTAGGGCCAACGTGGGAGGCTATACCTACTTGGGGTATGGGAAAACTCACTTGAGTAAGAGTTAGAAAAGGCATCTCTATTGAGAAAACCTTTAAACTCAAAATTACTCTAGTAGTTTGGTCGGACTTGACTAACCTCTAAGTAATAGACCTAGTCGGGGTCGTGTTGCGGGTGGATACCGTAGAAGGTTTTCGCCCGTTGCGAGACTTAAGCTTTCTCATTTAAGAGCTCGGGGAACGAGCGAAGCACGCTTCAAAGGTAATTTCGTCTTTCCTTAATTCTTGTTAATTATGTCTTTTGATTATATTAATTGTGAGTTTGATCTTTGTTCGGGTTTTATTTTCCTCAATGAGTCGAATTCATCAAAACCCAACAGCGGTATTGGAGCCTTGCTCATTTATTTTTATAATCATAATTTTCAAGGTGTTTTTATGGCTTTATTTTTATGGTTTTATGTTCCTAATTAGATTAGTAGCTCAGTTTTATTAATTTTAATCCCGTTTTAAAGTTGATTATGGTCCCAAACCTTGATTTTCGCCCAAAAATAGTGAATTTTTGGTGGAAAAGGCGTTCAGGAAATGTTTCACCCTTTTAGATCTGTGTTTTAGGCCAAAATCTGTCGAAAAATACCTTTTTCTAGGGAAACATGCATTTTTCATTTTAACGAAAATTTTTAAGTCTTTCTAACCTTGAATCTTAATGGCATATTTATGGTTATTATGTATATGGTTCTTTCCTTAATGTTTTTGCATTACTGAACATCTTTAAGCATGGTTACTTGGTAGTAATTAGTGCTTGAGAGGTTGGTTAAAATTTTCACATAATTGCAAATCCATTGCATTAAGTGTGAAAAAATAATTCTTTGACGCTTCTAAGTACTAAAGATCCAATCTTTAATTGTTTTAAGTGGTTAGAACTTTGAGTTACTAAATTCCATGAATTTTTAGTTGAACTTTTGAGTTAATCTTGTATTAAGTTGATTGAAATCATAAAGTTTGAATCTTGTGATAGAAATTTCATTTATGTTCATATTGGAAGATATAAATTTTCAAGGATTCACAAGTAAAAGTTGGCATCTTTATTTGAATATTTGTGTTCATAATTCCAACTCCCCTTTATTTTGTCAAAATCTCATGATTAATTTAAATTAATCGTGAGTATTGCCCTTATTTATTTTATTGCACTAAGTTGAACCAATTTTAATTATTAAAGAATAGTTCTTGGAAATAATTTTGGTTTAGTGCACATGGATGAATTTATTTAAGTTAGACTTGTCATAATTTTCATTTTTCTCATTATATTAATTCTAAAACTAATTTGGAAAATAATTTTTTAAGTCACGCAAAATGTGGTTTAAATCCCGAGGCTTTAGCACGAAGATCGAGGCAAAAACCTCCCTTGGCTAGCCAGGCTGCACAGCAGCCCGCATGTGGCTGCCAAAGGGATGACTTGTGTGTGTGTGCTGCCATGCTTGGCTCTGCTCGCTGACCAACAACATGGCGTAGCAGCAGCAATCATGTTGTGCGCGCCATGCGTGCTGCTATGCGCGCATGACTGTGCGAGCATGGCTGGGCTAGCAAGCGAGCACTTGTGGTGCGGGATGTGCTGTGAGTGTGTGCATCTTGGTGCGTTGCGTAGGGGCAAGTAGCCTTGTGCGTGCTTCCTTGCAACTTGCAACCCGTAGCAAACGCTACTAGGCTCGGCCTAGCTAGTGCTCCGTGGGATGGTGCGGGAGCATGCACCAAGCCGCATTGCCCAAGGGGTGCTAGGCACCCTTAGCTAGCAATGGTGCGCCCTAGCTAGTCTAGGTGCGCAAACCATTTGCGTGCGGTTGGCTACGTGTTTGCTTATTTTGCTGTTTTAATTATTCTAATTAATTTAAATAATTAAATTTTTTGAGGCTAGGCCTCGGTTTTGAGCGGCATTTGCAAAATTTTATTTTGGCAAAATTTTGGGTTTACCGTCTTAATTAATTAGATTAGTTAAGATGGATGCGGAATTTAGTGGGAGCTTCAATTTTAATTGCGCTAAATTACGTAATCGGTTAAACAACTTTGACTAGTTTTAATTAGGCGTCTTAATCAGATTAACGACCTAAATTAGTTACTAGTTTACGCGTGTTTATGCATTGTTACTTGTTTATCGTTGTAAAATGCATGGGCCATTCATAAATAGTGAATGAATGAATGGAATGTATATTCTCCTACTGGTTTTATAAAAATGGCAACTAGTGGGGCCCGATTAGGATAATAAATACGGAGAGCGTTCCGTGATGTATTTTTGTAAATCAAAACACGGTCTGCGAACCATTGAGTATTTTTGTACCTTAATATTTAGATTAGTCCTAATCATAGATACTAGTATTTGCATAATTTTTGTTATGTCTTGAAGGCGGAGGTTTTTGGAAGACGAAGCCATGAAGTCGCAAAAGATGACCCTTGAAGATTTGAAGAATCAAGGGGTCAGGCTAGTTGCCAAATGCATCATTGTTTATGTTTTCGATACATATTTATGATTATATATATATATGTGTGAATTATATGTTAGATGCATATTTAGGATTTCGAATGTTGCGATGATTAATTAAGTTCACTTAAATCAACAAACATAGAAACCCTAGGTCCCTAAAATATTGAGTGAAATTGCCATTCCAAAACAACACTTATCGACCTATTGACAATAGTGATGGGCTATGCCAAAGCGAGGCATCACTATTACTTCCAAGGATACGTAAGGCATACCGGGTATGCAAGTTAGTTTTTGTTATACTCAACGATATGAGTGATGGAGTCCTAACATGTCGTGGCAAAGTGGATAAGTTGTTGAGAGAGCACTAGATGCGACGATTTATCCAACCAAGAGTGGCTTGGAGCCGTTAGCAAAGAGTTGCTTACCTTAGAATATTGAGTGTTAAGACAAGCCAAAGCATGCTTAACTACTCATTGTTTCTTTGGATCTTAGAATCGACATATTCTCACCAAATGGGGACAATTTAATGTGTGAATAAGACGTTTAAATAAGTTTGATTAAAAATGCATGTTTTCAATCTTATTTAAGTATTATGAATGGTTTTTCATTTTAATGTAGAATCGACTTATTCTCACCAATTGTAGAATCATGTCTTCAACTAACAACGACAACAACCTAATGTGCCCGGAACTTCCCGAAAAGTTACCATTTTGCTTGAATTCGGTGAACTTTAAGGAGTGGGAAGAAGAACTCCGAAAGACCCTCCGAAATTGCTACCTAGAGCACATTCTTGACATACCCATCCCGAGTTTCTACTCAAAAGGGGATGTGAGCGATGAGGCTCGTGAGGAGTGGAGTTGTGATTGCAAAAGAGTCTCACGACTTATGGCAAACTCCATCCCAAAACAATGGAAGAGGAAGTTCTCTAACTATGTTCCGAACATGCTTCTCAAAGCTCTAGAGGATATAGTCAATTTGAGGACCACCAAGAGCATCAACGACAGCTATTATGGTCTCGTGGAGGATGTGACTAGGTAACTCTCCAACATGAAGATCAAGCCACCGTAAGAGGGGTGCCTATCCAAGGAGAGGCAAGATGTATGGACACAAGTCTACAATGCTAGACTAAGACTCGGAATGTCACTTCAAGCCCAAGTGCTCCGAATGACAAGGATATTCACTCACTTGGCGCTCATTGGCAAGCCAGTGGAGGATGAGCAAGTTGCTCTCATGCTAGTGAGTTCTCTCCACTCTGGCTATATCGCATTGAAGATGCGGCTAACTGCCAATCGTGACAAACTCACTTTGATGGAGGTTGTCAATGAGCTTCAAATGGCCAACCCTTGCGGAAGTGATAGACTCAAGCTTGCTCTAAAAGCAAAGAATAAGGAGTTCAAGAACAAGGCAAGGATGCGATGCTTCTACTGTAGTAGGCAGGGCCACTACAAGAGAGAATGCAGCACGTACCTGGAAGATGAAGCTAAAAGAAGAGAAATCTCCACCTCAGGTATCTTCTTTATAAAGTACACTTGAATACAAGCAATTCATAAGGTATTAGATACCATTAATGACTCACTATACGCTCCTATTTCATGATGTTAGACGTCATGGTTTTGTTTTGATTACTAGACTATTGTTTTAAAAGTCTTGAAGTTTATGGTATGACATGTTTATCTAAAATATGTGCTTTCTTTAGACAAGCAAGTTTATAATGTGAATAATACCGCAAAGAAAGCTAAGACCATGGAGTCAAATCAAACGTACTTGTGGTATTGTCGTCTTAGCCACATTAACATTAAACGCATCAAGAAACTTGTAAAGGAAGGTGTTCTTGACTCATTCGATTTGCAATCGTTTGAAAATTGCGAAGGATGTTTATTAGGCAAGATGATTAAGCAGCCATTCTCCAAGTTGGGAGAAAGGGCAGGAGACTTGTTGGGCCTAATACACACCGATGTATGTGGACCAATGAGTTTCACCACAAGAAACGGACATCGATATTTTATCACCTTCACAGACTATTATAGTAGATATGGCTATGTTTACCTTATGTCACATAAATCTAAATCGTTTGAAAAGTTCAAAGAATTTCAGAGTGAAGTTGAAAATCAGCTTGGCAGGAAAATTAAAGCCCTTCGATTGGATCGAGGTGGTGAATACTTGAGCCAAGAATTTGATGACCATCTGAAAGAAAAAGGTATACTTTCAGAATTGACACCTCCAGGAACTCCTCAATGGAACGGAGTATCCGAAACGAGAAATCAAACCTTGTTGGACATGGTATGATCAACAATGGGTCTTAGGGATCTTCTCATCTCTTTCTGGGGACATGCACTTCAAACCGCGGCACTAACATTGAACCGTGCTCCATCAAAAGCTGTAGAAAAGACTCCATACGATTTATGGACGAAGAAACCTCCTAGGTTATCTTTTCTAAAGATATGGGGATGCGAAGCATATGTCAAGAAATTTATTTCTGACAAACTTCATCCCAAATATAATAAGGTTTACTTTGTGGGCTACCCAAAAGAAACCAAAGGGTATTACTTCTACAATAAATCAGAGAACAAATTGTTTGTTGCTCATGATGGTGTCTTTTTGGAGAAGGAACACCTTTCCAAAATGACAAGTGGGAGGAAAATCAAACTCGATGAAGTTCAAGACGACGAGCAACAAAATTAGATTGACAGTCAAAGTGCTCAAACAACATCTGTTGACACTGGTCAAAATGTGCAAAGTCAAACCGACAATGCAAATGCTCAGTCCGTTACCCTGCGTAGGTTGTAGAGGCCGAGGCCATGAGATCTGAAATGGATCCCACGTTTGAAAATCAAGTCTGGGACTTGGTTGACCTACCCGAGGGTTAAACACCTATCGGATGTAAGTGGATTTTCAAATTGAAAACCGACAAAGATGGAAATCTATTCATTTACAAAGCTAGATTGGTAGCAAAAGGTTATAGGCAAATTCATGGTATTGCTTACGATGAAACCTTTTCTCCGATCGCAATGCTTAGTTCCGTTCGGATCCTCCTAGCGATTGTTGCATATTACAATTATGAAATATGGCAGATGGACGTCAAAACCGCCTTCCTCAATGGGATTTTGGAAGAAACTGTATACATGACACACCCTGAAGGTTTTGCCGACCAAAACAATGCTTGGAAAGTGTGTAAGCTTAAAAAGTCCATCACCGGGCTAAAGCAAGCTAGCAGAAGTTGGATTCTGCGATTCAATGAAGCCTTCAGTAAGTTTGGTTTTATCAAGAATCCCGATGAATCTTGTGTTTACAAGAAGGTCAGTGGGAGTGACATCGCCTTCCTAGTCTTATATGTCGATAACATATTGCTTATTGGAAACATCATTCCGATGTTAGAGTCTGTAAAGCCTGGCTTGGAAAATGTTTTTCAATGAAAGACTTGGGAGAGGCTCAGTACATATTGGGTATCAAGATCTATAGGGATAGATCAAAAAGGATGATTGGATTGAGCTAGAGTACTTATATTGACAAGGTACAGGCACTATTCAACATGCAGGATTCCAAGAGAGGTCACCTAACCATGTCACATGGCATAACCCTAAGCAAAAAGCAGTGTCCAAAGACACCTGATGAGCGAGAAAGGATAAATCAGATTATATATGCTTCCCTAATTGGATCGATCATGTATGCCACGATATGTACTAGGCCAGGTGTATCGTATGCCTTGAGTGCTACGAGCTGATACCAATCATACCCAGGAGAGGTGCATTGGATTGCAGCCAAGAATATCCTAAAGTACTTGAAAAGGAACAAGGATAAATTCCTGGTATATGGTGGCTTAGAAGAATTAGTTGTTGAAGGTTATACCGACGTAAGCTTCCAGACACACAAAGACGATTTCAAATCAAAATCTGGATATGTGTTCTGTCTAAATGGAGGAGCGTTTAGTTGGAAGAGTGCCAAGCAGAGCACAACTGAAGATTCTACAACTGATGTAGAATACTTAAAAGATGCTGAAGCGGCTAAGGAGGCTGTTTGGATTCGTAAGTTCGTTAGTGAACTTGATGTTGTACCCCTCATCAAGGGTCCAATAGCCCTTTATTGTGACAACAATGGAGCTATTGCTCAGGCCAGAGAGCCAAGGGAACATCAGAAGGTCAAACATGTCAAGCGGCGATTTCACATGATAAGAGAATGGAAACCAGAGGGTGAAATCAAAATTTGCAAAGGTTGAACGGATGACAATGTAGCCGATCCACTTACTAAACCTTTGCCTCAAGTGAAGCACAACAAGCACGTTGAGGCAATGAGAATCAGGCACGTAGGAGATCAGCTTTGATTTCCCTGTTTAGTGTTTTAATTAAATTTGAACATTTTAATGTAAGACACTAAGATGAACCATTCAGGCTTTGGAGTAATTTAAATTTCATGCAATTTTATCACTCTGTTTTCTATTTAATTGTGGTTTAGGATTAAATAATGAGTCCATTCGATTATGAGAATATTCAAAATAGGGTATCAAGACCAGGCTTGGATAAAGAAACACCTATTAAGTGAACATTGAATATTATAATAGAAAATTATCCCTAATCGAGGTCATTTAAATCATGGACGTTTAATGACCACTTGAGATTAGTGTGTAGTTTGATTTATAGCACCGTTTCTTGTGCTACAAGGTCATGATTGTCATGAATCCTTTGCACAGGTATTGGTTTAGAACCATACTGGATCGACCTATGAGAATACTTTAAGAGATTTAAAAATCGTCATAAGTATACTTCTCATTATGGCTATCGGAACCTCTTTCCTTAACCATGAGTATTGTGAGTTCTCTTGTTTGAGTACTAGTTCGTTTTGATGTTAGTCAAGCGTCCGCCGTACATGGAGATTATAACAGTAACACTCGGGTGGCTAGGTCCTCTTAGTAAGAGAAGCTACATTACAAGACTGGGAATGTCTGCCTACTAATAATAAGGAAGATATCTTTGTTGTTTACAAGGCCTCTCGAAGAGCGAGACTATGAAAATGCATGGCCGTGCTCGGATGGATTTTAGAAATCATCTGTTTGTTGACAGTCGGACTCGGATATCGAGCAACGCTTTTGGACGTAATAAGGATGACGAATAAATATTACCTTATAGTTAATGAAGACACATTAAGTAACATAGGAAAAGGCTATACACTAAAAGCGCATTTGTTTGGAAGGACAAGTGGGAGATTGATAGGAATGGGATCCTTCGAACAAGTGTATTATTCTGGTAGAGGGTTCGGAATTATTAGAAAGCTAATTATTTAGTGAGGTCAAGTGATCGAAATGCCTAGGTGGAGGCCGCTTCCGATCAATAATATTAATGTATAATTAATATTACATCTTAATCTTGACTGAACCCTTTAGGTCACACCCACGCCACTAACGATCCGACATGACGAATTAATTCAGAAGGAATTAATGAGTTGCTCGAGTAATTAATATTTAGACATCGGAATTCGAGCTTGGAGCGTCGAAGCCGAGCGTCGTAAGTCGAGTCGAATTAATTAAAGACGAGACGGTAAAATTACTAATTAATCAACAATTTACTAAAGTACCCCTAGCATCGGAATGCCCCGAGCAAATCGGGTGCCAGGGGCATTTTGTATAGCCAGGGTGGCTAGCATGCGCACCAAGCCGAGCTAAGGCTGGCTGGTGCATTCTAGCGTACCATTGCTAGCACTACTGCTGGCACATGGCAAGCATGGCTAGCATGCGCAAGCAGCAGCAGTATCAAGCTAGTAGTGCTAGCTAGCTAGCAGCGCGCTAGTGTGCTAGCACTGCTAGCAGTGCATGTGTGCTAGCGCGTAGGGCCAGCGTGGGAGGCTACGGCATGGCGTGCCATGCCCAGCTTGCTGGGCTGGCGCGCAAGCATGGCCGCTGCTAGGCCGAGGCAGCAGGCCCAGCCGCAAGCACCAAGCGATAGCAAGGTAGCTTGGGTGCCACGGCTTGGGCTGCCACATGGCGCGCGAGGGTTGGTGCATGGTTCAAGCATGTGGCTGGTTTTCCTAAAGCCTTGGGGATCAAGTTTTGTGCCCCCCATTCCTTGTGGTCCTTACCTAACCCCTCCTCTAAATGTGCCACTTGTTGATTAATTAGTTATTAGCTATTTTATTTTGTTTTTGATTTAAAAATAAAAGAAGATTAATAATTTTACCAACTCTCCTACATTGATGGGAGATAAGATTTCACTCATGAGTTTCCCTATTAATACCCAACTTGGGGTATGGGAAAACTCACTTGAGTAAGAGTTAAAAAAGGCATCTCCATTGAGAAAACCATAAAACTCATAATTACTCAAGTAGTTTGGTCGGACTTGGCTAACCTCCAAGTAATAGACCTAGTCGGGGTCGTATTGTGGGTGGATATTGTAGGAGGTTTTCGCACGTTGCGAGACTTAAGCTTTCTCAAGTAAGAGCTCGGGGAACGAGCGAAGCACGCTTCAAAGGTAATTTCATCTTTCCTTAATTCTTGTTAATTATATCTTTTGATTATATTAGTTGTGAGTTTGATCTTGGCTCGGGTTTTATTTTCTTCGATGAGTCGGACTCATCAAAACCCAACACATTGGGGCATATATAAAATCTTTTTAGGCCCAGTTTAGTATTTTGGCCATAACTTCCTCATTATTCATCGGAATTTGTCTTATAATATATCGTTGGAAAGATCTTTTTGAGCTTCATCCAACTACACTATTATTAGACCCATATCATGGACTTAACTTAATGGGACTGGATATTATTCATAAATAGGGTACGAAAAGAAAGATTTTCGAAAACATAAAGAAGTATTTTTATTAAAACGAGTGCATCATGAGACTCTTTCACATTGCACCTCGTTCGATAATCAATGGCGTGAAAGATATTAATCACTGGGTTTGGTTTTTAGGGAGATACAATTTGGTGTCTATAACGGCCGTTGTCGTCCCTTAGCTGTTGGCTTCACAGCCAACTAATTACATTCCTTAACCATTATTTGGTTACCATGAATGGTACCAATTTTTCCGTTTGTCCTCTCAAACTTCATCAGCATTAAATGAGGTACGATTATCTCTTTGGCTGCTGTTAAAGTCAGAGGGCCGATAATTGCATTGGAGCTTGTAAGCTCTTTGATCGCCAGGAAGCGGACGACCATGTCCCTTCCTTCTCCCTTCTTCCCAATCGGACGGGTAAATCAATTCGTCCGACCGGATGAATGATACTCCCATTAAATCCAACAAGAGGATGGGAGATATCCTGGACAGCATCTTCTAGAAACTTCAAATTTCTTAGACTTCCTAGGCTGATTATATCGGACGAGCTGCTAGTATCAACTAGCACCCCGCCGACCTTCAGGTTAGCTACCTTCATAATGAACACCATAGGGTTGTTGTGAGGGGCTCTTTTCTCGCCTCGGTCTGCTTCACCGACCATCATTTCCGGGAAGGGCTTGTCCTTCACCCCATTGGCGTGCATCACATTCCCCAATTTCCAAGCGTCTTGCTTGATTCCCTTCATGGTAGGGCTGCCTACGGCGAAGCCACCTGATATGACGGCCACGAAACCAGAGTTAGTGCTATTTCCATCATCTTCCTTGTCATTTTGCTTTTTCTTCTTGGATTTGTTATCTGTCCGAGTGTAAGTGAATTTTGATTTCAAGACGTACAAATTTAACATGCCCTTTTCGACTAGTTTATTCAGCAACCTTTTCAAATTGATGCACTCATTCATGTCATGTCCCACGTCCTTGTAGTAATGACAGTATCTGTTTTTGTTGCGGTACTAGGCCGAACCTCTCATTGGTTGGGGCTTCTCAAACTCAAATTTATCTTTGATTTCCATTAGGATTGAGTACCAATCCTTGTTGAACTGGTACTGTGGTTCGTACGTCTTGACCTTCTTTGATTTTGTCTACTGGCTGTCGGCCACCCAGACTTCCTTTCGCTTGCTTCCTTCTTTCGCTTGTTGTCTTGACCTTCTTCTCAGCCCCCTTGGCTAGCTGTTCTGCTTTGGTAAGCGGACAAAAATCAGATGCTTCAATATAAGCTTCGGTCTCCCGCAGCACGCCTGCGTACGTCCAAACCTTTTTCTTGACTAAATCAAACTTGAAACCATTATGCCTTAACTCCCAGAGAAATTTCGAATAGGCCATTTCATCCGGCAGATTATGAATTTGGGCTTTTTCTTGGTTGAACCTCTGGACGTATGAACGCAATCCCTCATTCTTTCCTTGAACGATCATCGCCAAGTTCAGGCTAGTCTTCGTTGGGGGGATTTTGTATGAAAAGTTCCCCACGAACAATAGACTGAGAGTGGTAAAGCAGTTGATGCACCCGGCCGACAGAATATTGAACCAATCCTACACCACGCCCTTAAGGGTGGTCGGGAAGCACCTGCACCATGTGGCATCGTCCACACTTTGCAAATACATCAGATTTCTGTACAAAGTGACATGCTCTTCCGGGTTGCCTGTACTATCATAGGCACCCACAAGTACACTTTTAACCTTTATGGTTTAGGGGAGTTAAGAATTTCCTGAGAAAACGGAGGCGGCTTGTCACCGAGATTTAACAAACGCATTTCCCAATCAATAGG
The DNA here is from genome assembly GCF_948465745.1 of Chenopodium album. Taxonomy (NCBI): domain Eukaryota; kingdom Viridiplantae; phylum Streptophyta; class Magnoliopsida; order Caryophyllales; family Amaranthaceae; genus Chenopodium; species Chenopodium album. Next base: position 28,083,721 of record NC_137851.1, on the reverse strand, counting down.
TTGGGTTGTGCGGACGGTCCGGCCAGGTAAGCTGCCTGGTCAAACAGCTGGCCATATTGCTCGCAGTGTCCGAAGAAATGAGGGTTAGGCGGCAGAAACGTGTTAAATTCTAGGGGGTCTGATATTGAAACGGTTGAACAACTAAAATAGGAGTTTGAGTATGATGAGCTTGACTTCTGCTAGTCCTGGCCGAGCTGGTATGTTTGGAAAGAGAGGGTTCGAAAATTCATCCGGCATTGTAGGAGTAGAGGCAGTGACCGAGTAGGCTGCTCGTTCCCGTTGCTTGTGCCGAATGTATTCCCTTGCGTCTTTCCAGCGCCGAGACGACTTAGACTATTCCCTTTAAGGCTGTCTGGTCTGCCCCCCAGCCGACTGTGTTTTCTTCAGGAACCTAAAAATGTTCGTCCGTGGCACTCTGGGAGATCTTCCAGGTCATCTGAAAGAGGTTATTCCAGCATCTTCGGCATTAGTTGCCTTGCTTTGGGTCTTCTTGTGAGTGCCCTCTCCTCCTTTCCTGGGCGACTGCCTAGAGGAAGAAGGCTCTTACCCTCAAGCTCTTTTCGAAGTTTGCTCAAGGCGAGCTTAAGTGAACCACCAGTGACTGGAGGATCACTAGAATTGATTGTTGCAACTATATCCTCTACATGTCCATCCTCACCAGGAACAGGACCTGTGTTTGGTGTCTGACCGTCTATTGCCAAATGTTTCGGGTGATTTTGTGATTTTCCCCTGGGACACTGGTCACGTTCTTCTAACATGTAGACTCGGACACTTGCAAAACACGAATATTCTGGGGACGGAATATTTGCCTCCGACGGTTAAGTTAGTAACCTAAAATCGGAAAAGCTAGAGAGAGAAAGTAGAGAGAAGTTGGAGCTGTTTCTTGATCTATTAAATGATATGTCTTAATCCACCCCTCCCATCATAAATTATTGGGGTATTTATAGGGGTGGGAATCTGAGCTTTTAAGGGTTTGTACCCTCGAATGATGTTTTCTGATTGGCGGCGCAATCAAGTAGGGACACGTGTCCTTAAGAAGTGTCGTTTTACGGCTTTCTCGGGATTTGGGCCTCCTGATGTAAGGAGGCCCCTTTTCTCCCTAATTCAGGTGCCCTTAATTAGGTTTGCTTACGTGGTATCTTCCTATAGTGACATGTGTCGCCTTTTGACTGGGCCACGTGTCACTAGGGGATTGGCCCACGTTTTGGGGTAATTTTTGCCCCAAACATTGGCAATCCTGACTCGACCCGAATGACCAGCACCAGGACCCAAAATTGACTCGAAAACATAGACCCGAAATTGATCCGAAGACAAAGCTGACTTGACCCGACCCATACCGACTCGAAGTGGAGTTAACTCGAACTTGACCCGATACCCGAATTGACTCGACCGAAATTAACCCGTCCTGAAGTTAACCCGATACCCGAAGTGATCCGACCTGAAGTGATCCAAAACCCAAAGTGACCCAACCAGATTTTAACTCGAATTGATTGACCCGAATGGACCCGAAACCCGAAGCGACCTGAATTATACCCGAAATGGCCCGATCCAAATTAACAAATTCTCAAAATGACCTAATTGATTTAGGGCTTAATTACTTTACCCAAATAAACACTTATCGAAATAAACCTAAATTAAACAGTATAGTATTATGTGTATAATACTGTTGAAATGTGCGTGTAATTTAGTACTTGTAATTCATAAAGAGTTCTATTTTATTAGGAACATTAGTTATTGTTATTGTTATTATTACTATTACTCTTAGCTTCTTCTTTTAAGTGTTACATTGAATTTTTTTTTTCCACTATTCACTTTATCTAATTTGAATTTTGACCAATTCAATGATAGTGATCATACATATGAAACAATACAGTCTTGCGTATAGTACTGTTGAAATTGTCTAATGAATATATTATTAATATTCAATTGTTATACTTTATACTTATTGATTATTATAATATATTATTGCAGTGGCGTATCTGGGATTTGGAGAATGGGGGTATGAAATAACGTTTAATAAAAATCAAATTACAAAATACTCCCTCCGTTTTTAAATACTTGCTGCATTTTCCTTTTTCGACCGTTTTTAAATACTTGCTCCATTTCCTTGTTTAGAAAGTTTTTACAATATTTAATTCATTTCCCTCACCTAGTGGACCCAACATAAATCATATTTTATTCATTCCATATCATCTCTCCTCCAATTCTCTCCATTACTTTTGCTTTTACAATTTTTTTATTCTTCCAAGTACTCCACTACCTCTATATTTTATTACTTTCTCCAATTTCTCCTAAAACTCCACGCATGGAGAAATGGAGCAAGTATTTAAAAATGGAGGGAGTAAAAAGTAATAAGTGGAACATAATAATTTTTTCCTAACTAAATTTTGAGTTAATAAATCATTTCACTATTGTATTAATATTTCGGCTATTTCACCATTGTATTAATATTTCGGCTATTTCACCAAATGCCACTGAGAACTTTAAAAATTCACCAAATGCCATCGGACTTTTCAGAATTCACCAAATGCCACTGACAAACAGTATAATGTCATGTCATGCCATTAATAAGGTCTGGACGTTAACTATCCGTTAATGGGATTCTTAATTCACCAAATGCCACTGACTAATTAAAAATTTTCATGAAATGCCATTACTTATGTAAATTATTACACAGTACACCTCTAAACTAATGAGTACTAACGGCTAGTTTGTTTCAACATTTTTGAATTTTTTGTTGGAGCAAAGTAGTTGTTGCAACCACTTTCATGTATAAATGTGAGACTTAGAACACACATTGCAACCCTCTACTTGCATAATCATGAGTTTGATATCAAACACATCCTCCTCAATACACGAGTATGCATATGTACAAGTTCCAAACAAATTTTGCGGTTGTGGTAGAAAATTCGCAATTAGAAGCTCGGAGTCAACATCAAATCCACAAAGGCTTTATTACAAGTGTGACTCATGTAATAGCTTCAAATTGTGCAAAGTTCTAAAGCCGCAATAAGGTCAAAGTACGGGAACCTCTAATGATAGGGATGGACCGGGACATAGCAATTTGCATGATGTATTGAAACAATTGAAGAAGAAAGTAAAACAGCAGCAAAAAGTTCTCAATTTTGTTATGAAATTAGGTGTAGTGATGTGTGTAATAGTTGTGATTGTAATGATGAAGTGAACTACAATGTAATTGCAATAAAATTAAATAAAGTGTTAAATTGAGCATTCCTTTCTTGTATAATTCTTCCTATTTTAATCATGTTTCACCCAATAAATTAGTTTCCTATTCACATAACATCCCTAAAAAATTTCACAATGTATTTCTAAAAGATTACATAGAATATTTCCAAGAAAATCACAACAACACAACACACATTTGAATATTAATGTTCAAAAACTAGATTCCATTAACAATTATGCTGTGCATTCAAAAGTACAGGGGTTTGGAGTTCAAGCAGCTTTCTTTACTCTCTTCTTGGTCTTTGAAGTGCTTGCTTCAGCTGCTGCATTGTTGTTCTTTGCTGCACATGTTGCTTCAGCTGCTACATTCTTGTTCTTTACTGGACATGTCAACATGTTGTGGCCCAACTCATTGCATAGGCTACACTTAACTGTGTTATGCCTCTTCCCTTTTCTTGCTTCATTTGCCCCTCTTTTTCTCTACTTCATTGGTTTGCCTGTAGATCATTTCACTGGGGTGGTAGTATGTCAGGGAGGTTGAATGAAGGCCACTGAGTTTGGTCAGGCATTGGGTGCATATGGGGCATAAGTGCTTTTGTATGTTATCCCTTTGAAATAAGGTGACACAAAATCCACAGGCTGTAGCCTTTGGTGGTAAATCACCCTAAGCATATGCTTGCATGGGATCCCTGAATGCTGCCACTTCCCACATCCACATGTTCCAGCCCCTAGCTTGATAAGAAAGCACACATGTTGATCCCTCACCTCAAAATCATCACCACCACATGGTGTTGCATAGCAGAACCTGGACTCATCTGATCTTGGTTGCATACTCAGTGAGCTCCCCATTTCCCATGGTTGTTGCTTTATCAAACCTTGGAGCCGTCCTCTTCATGCACCATTGTTTTATAGCCGTAAAATGGAAACCATTTAAAGTAAAGCAACAGAGAAAATATTTCTATTGTCAAGCTAATTCAACAAGAGAGACAATGAATTTTATTGAAAGGAATGGTGTCTTTCGAACAAGTGTATTATTTCGATAGAGGGTTCGGAATTATTAGAAAGCTAATTACTCAGTAAGGTCAAGTGATCGGAATGCCTGGATGGAGGTCGTTTCCAATCAGTAATATTAATGTATAATTAATATTACAGCTTAATCTTGACTGAACCCTTCGGGTCACACCCAAGCAACTATCGAACCGAAGCGACGAATTAATTCGGAAGGAATTAATGAGTCGACCGAGTAATTAATATTTAGACGTCAGAAATTTGAGCTTAGAGCGTCGAAACCGAGCGTCGGAAGTCGAGTCGAAAATAATAAAAGACGAGACGAGAAAATTACTAATAAATCAACAAAATTACTAAAATACCCCTAGCATCGGAATGCCCGAGTACTAGGGGCATATGGCCTAGCAAGGTGGCTAGCAATGTGTGCTAGCGCACCTTGGCTAGCATGGCCAGCTAGCAGCCCGCACCATGTGCGTGGCATGCTAGCAGCTGGACGAGACTGGCAGCCCGCACAAGGTGCGTGGCATGCCAGCAAGCCGAAGCTAGCAGCCCGCACCATGTGCGAGGCTTGCTAGCAAGCTACAGCTAGCAGCCAGCACCTAGTGCGTGGCTTGCTAGCATGCTGCAGCTAGCAGCCCGCATAAGGTGCGTGGCTTACTAGCAGCAAGCTTCGGCCATAGCAGCCTGCACACTTGGTGCGTGGCCTACTGGGACGAAGGAGCAAAGCAGCACTTGGTAGCCCGCCTTGGTGCCCAAGAGGTGGGGTGCCACTTGGCACAATGCAATTGGGTTGAGGGTGGTGTGTTGGCCGGCTATGGGAAAGGAGTGGGGAGCAAGTTTGGTCCCCCCTTTCTCCAAATGGTCCTCACATAACCTCTCTTGTGAGCATGCCACTTGTTGATTTATTAGTAGCTTGATTATTAATTTTATTTTTGATTTAAAATAAAATGGAAAAAATCAAATCTCCCACATTGATGGGAGAGCTTTTCTCACTCTTGCATTTCCCTATATATACCCAACTTGGGGTATTGGGAAAGCACTTGAGTAAGTTTTGAAAAAGGCATCACCATTGTGAAAACCTTTGAACACAATTAATTACTCGGGTTTAGGTCGGGCTTAGCTAACCCGTAAGAAATAGACCATTTTCGGTGCTCGGGTTGCGGGTGGACTTCGTTGGAGGTCCTCGTGTGAGCGGGGCTAAGTGCTTTTGAAGTAAGAGCTCAATTAGTGAGCGAAGCACGCGCTAACGGTATTAATCTCTTTCTTAGTCTTGTTGTTTAAGTTAATTATACTTTATGGTTATAATTATTGTGAGTATAATCTTGGCTCGAGTTTCCTTCTACGGTGGGTCGGACTCACCGAAACCCAACATTTTAAGTTGCTAATTTTTCAAGGTGTTTTTATGGCTTAATTTTTCTGGTTTTAAGTTGCTAATTAGATTAGTAGCTCGGTTTCATTATTTTAAGCCCGTATTACAGCTGATTTCAGTCCCGAACCTAGAATTTCGCCCAAAAATAGTGAATTTTGGGTGGAAAAGGCGTTCTGGAAATGGTTTTACCCTTTTAGGACTGTGTTTTTAGCCAAAAAAACAACCAGAAATGCCTTTTTCGAGGGATTTTTCGTTTTGACGAAAAATTTTAAGTCTTTCTAACCTTGAATCTTTATGGCATATTTATAGTGGTTATGTATTTGGTTATTTCCTTAATTTATATGCAATTTTCAACCTCTTTAAGCATGGTTACTTGGTAGTAATTTGTGCTTGAAAGTTTGGTTTTATTTTTCACATAATTGCAAATTCATTGCATTAAGTGTGAAAAATTTGTTCTTTGTTGCTTCCAAGTACTAAAGATTCAATCTTTAATTGTTTTAAGTGATTGAAACTTTGAGTTACTAAATTCCATGAATTTTTGGTTGAACTTTTGATTTAATCATGTATTAAGTTGATTGGAATCATAAAGTTTGAATCTTGTGATAGAAATTTCATTTATCTTCATATTGGAAGATATAATTTTTCAAGGATTCACAAGTGTTAAAGTTGGAATCTTTAAATTGAACTTTGTGTTCATATTTCTAACTCCCTTTTATTTTGTCAAAATCTCATGATTAATTTAAATTAATTAAATTAATAGTGAGTTATTGCCCTTATTTTTTTTAATGCACAAAGTTAAACCAATTTTATTAAAGAATGGTTCTTGGAAATAATTTTGGTTATATGCACCTTAATGAATTTTTAATTTAAGTTGGACTTGTTTAACTTTTCATTTTTTTGCTCATTAAGTTAGTTCTAAAATTAATTTAGAATTAATTACATGTCACGCAAAAATCGGGTTGGAAACCCGAGGCCATGGCACATAAGCCGAGGCAAGAACCTCACTTGGCTAGCCGGGCTGCATAGCAGCCCATATGTGGCTGCCAAGTGGGCTGCCCGTGCTTGGTGTGGTTGATCTGCGTGGCTACTGCTTGTGCCGGCACCATGGCGCACCATGGCAGCCAAGGCTGCATCTAGGTGTTGTGCGCGCCCACCATGCGTGCAGCCATGTGGTTGGCCGTGGCTAGCCGTGGTCAGTGGATGCATTGAGTTAGGTGTGTGTGTGCGTTGCTTGGTGCTTGGTGCGAAGAGGCAAGTAGCCTTAGTGCGTGTGCCTAGCATCAGGTAACCCGTAGCAAACGCTACTAGGCTCGGCCTAGCTAGTGCTACGTGGGGTGGTGGAGGCATATGCACCAAGCCGTATAGTCCAAGGTTGCTAGACAACCTTGGCTTGCATATGGCACGTACTTTGTGTGTGAGCCACTTGAATGCGGTTGGCTTCATGTTTGCTTATTTTACCGTTATAATTATTTTATTAATTTAATTTGGTTTTAATTATTTTGAAAAATGTTGGAGGCTAGGCCTCGGTTGTTTTAATTAGGTTTACCGGCTTAATTAATTGGATTAATTAAGATGGATGCGGAATTCAGTGGGAGCTTAAATTATTAATTGCGCTAAATTACATAATCAATTTAACAACTTTGACTAGTTTTAATTAGGTATGTTAATTGGATTAACGACCTAAATTAGTTACTAGTTTGCGTGCGTTTCATGCATTGTTACCAGTTTTATCGTTGTAAAATGCATGGGCCATTCACAAATAGTGAATGGATGAATGGAATGTATATTCTCTCACAGGTTTTATAAAATGGCAACTAGTGAGGCCCGATTAGGATAGAAAATATAGACTGCGATCCATGATGTATTTTTGTAAACCTAAATATGGTTTGCGAACCGTTGAGTATTTTTGTACCTTAATATTTAGATTAGTCCTAATCGTAGATTCTAGTATTTGCATAATTATGGTCGTGTCTTGAAGACGGAGGATCTTGAAAGACGAAGCCATGAAGTTGCAAAAGCCGTCCCTTGAAGACTTGAAGACTCAAGGGGTCATGCTAGTTGCCAAATGCATCTTTATTTATGTTTTCGATATATATTTATGAATATTTATATTTGAATTATATGTTAGATGCATGTTTAGGATTTCGAATGTTGCGATGATTAATTAAGTTCACTTTAATCAACCAACATAGAAACCTTATGTCCCTAAAATATTGAGTGAAATTGCCATTCCAAAACAACACTTATCGACCTATTGAGAGTAGTGATGGGCTTCGCCAAAGCAAGGCATCACTATTACTCCCTAGGATACGTAAGGCATACCGAGTATGTAAGTTGGTTTTGGTTATACTCAACGATATGAGTGTTGGAGTCCTAATATGTCGTGGCAAAGTGGATAAGTTGTTGAGAGAGAATTAGATGCGACGATTTATCTAACCAAGTGTGGCTTGGAGCCTTTAGCAAAGCGTTGCTTACCTTAGGAGATTGAGTGTTAAGACAAGCCAAAGCATGCTTAACCACTCTTTGTTTCTTTGGATCTTGGAATCGACTTATTCTCACCAAAACGGTGACAATTTTATTGTGTGAATAAGACGTTTAAATAAGTTTGATTAAAATGCATTATTTCAATCTTATTTAAGTATCATGAATGGTTTTTCATTTCAAATTCTTTCAATTGTAGAATCATGTATTCAACTATCAACAACAATCTAATGTGCCTAGAACTTCCCGAAAAGTTACCATTTTGCCTAAATTTGGTGAACTTTAAGGAATGGGAAGAAGAACTTCGAAGGACTCTCTGAAATTGCTACCTAGAGCATATTCTGGATACGCCCATCCCGAGTTTTTACTCAAAAGGGGTTATGAGCGATGAGGCTCATGAGGAGTGGAGTTATGATTGTAAGAGAGTCTAGCGACTCATGGCAAACTCCATTCCGGAACAATGGAAGGGGATATTCTCCAACTATTTTCAAGATTTTCTCCTCAAAGCTCTAGAGGATATAGTCAATGTGAGGGTCACGAAGAGCATCAGAGGTACTATGATGGTCTTGTGGAGGAGGTGACTAGGTCACTTTCTAACATGAGGATCAAGCCATCGCCAGATGGGTGTCTCACCAAAGAGAGGAAAGAAGTATGGGCTAGGGTCTATAATGCAAGGCTTAGACCCGGGATGTCACTTCAAGCCCATGTGCTCAAGATGACAAGATTATTCACCCACTTGGAGCTAATTGGCAAACCGGTGGAGGATGAGTAAGCGGCTCACATGCTTCTAAGCTCACTCCACTCGGGCTATGTTGCATTAAAGATGCAACTTACCACCAAACGGAACAAACTGTCCTTAGAGGAAGTTATCCAAGAGCTTCAGAAAACCTATTATTGCAAGGGGGCTAAGTTTGCTCTAAGGCCTAAGAGGAAGGAGTTCAAGAACAAATCTAAGATGCGTTGCTTCTATTGTAGTAAGCAAGGACACTACAAGAGAGAATGTAGCATGTATTTGGAAGATGAGGCAAGAGGAAAGGGAGCCTCAATCTCAGGTATCGTCTTTACACTTGAATATAAGCAATTTATAAGGTATTAGATACCAGAAAATTGACTCATGTGCTCCTATTTCAGGAACAAAGTGAGCAGTGCATTTCAAGTGGATATGAGTTCACAAGTGGAAGATGAAGATAATCTGTCCAAAGAAAGCTTGTAAACTCATGTTTTGTCTAGATTTAAAACTTGTTATGTTTTATCAACCATACGTTGATCTTTTGGCGTTGGATGTCATTTTGACTTTGATCACGAGACCTATGTTTTATGTCTTGCTCATATTTATGGAATGAAACATTTATGTGTGTTTATACAAACATGTTTATAATGATACCAAAGCTAAGAGTCAATCGTACTTGTGGCATTGTCGTCTTGGCCACATTAACATCAAACGCATCAAGAAACTTCTATAGGAAGGTGTTCTTGACTCTTTTGATTTAGAATCGTTTGAGAATTGCGAAGGATGTTTATTAGGCAAGATGTTTAAGCAGCCATTCTCCAAGTTGGGAGAAAGGGCAGGAGACTTGTTGGGCCTAATACACACCGATGTATGTGGACCAATGAGCTTCACCACAAGAAACGGACATCGATATTTTATCACCTTCACAGACTATTATAGTAGATATGGCTATGTCTACCTTATGTCACATAAATCTGAATCGTTTGAAAAGTTCAAAGAATTTCAGAGTGAAGTTGAAAATTAGCTTGGCCAGAAAATCAAAGCCCTTCTATCGGATCGAGGTGGTGAATACTTGAGCCAAGAATTCAATGACCATCTGAAAGAAAAGGGTATACTTTCAGAATTAACACCTCCTAAAACTCCACAATGGAACGGATTATCCGAAAGGAGAAATCGAACCTTGTTAGACATGATACGATCTACAATGGGTCTTAGTGATCTTCCTATCTCTCTCTGGGGACACGCACTTCTAACTGTGGCACTAACACTGAACCGTGCTCCATCAAAAGATGTAGAAAAGACTCCATACGAGTTATGGACGAAGAAACCTCCTCGATTGTCTTTTTTAAAGATATGGGGATGCGAAGCATATGTCAAGAAATTGATTTCTGACAAACTTCATCCCAAATCTGATAAGGTTTACTTTGTGGGTTACCCAAAAGAAAACCAAAGGGTAATACTTCTACAATAAATCCAAGAACAAAGTGTTTGTTGCTCGCGATGGTGTCTTTTTAGAGAAGGAGCAGCTTTCAAAAATGACAAGTAGGAGGAAAATCGAGCTCAATGAAGTTCGAGAGAAGGAGCAACAAAATCAGATTGACAGTTAAAGTGCTCAAACAACATCTGTTGACGCTGGTCAAAATGTGCAAAGTCAAGCCGACAAGGCAAATGCATAGTCCGTTACCCTACGTAGGTCTCAGAGGCCGAGATCTCAACCTGATAGATATCTTGGTATAGTATTAACCCGGAATAAGACATCCTGATTATGGATGGAGATGAACCGGCAACCTACAAGCAAGCATGGCAAGCATCGACTTTGCTAAATGGCAAGAGGCCATGAGATCTAAAATAGATTCCATGATTGAAAATCAAGTCTAAGACTTGGTTGACTTACCCGAAGGTTACACACCTATTGGATGTAAGTGGATTTTCAAGTTAAAACCGACAAAGATGGAAATGTATTCATTTACAAAGCTAGATTGGTAGCAAAAGGTTACAGGCAAGTTCATGGTGGTTATTATGATGAAACCTTTTCTCCAGTCGCAATGCTTAAATCCGTTCGGATCCTCCTAGCGATTGTTGCATATTACAATTATGAAATATGGCAAATGAACGTCAAAACCGCCTTCCTCAATGGTATTTTGGAAGAAACTGTGTATATGACACAACCTGAAGGTTTTGTCGACCAAAACAATACCGGGAAAGTTTATAAGCTTAAAAAGTCCATTTATGGGTTGAAGCAAGCTAGTAGAAGTTGGAATCTACGATTCAATGAAGCCATCGGTAAATTTGGTTTTATCAAGAATCGAGATGAATCTTGTGTTTACAAGAAGGTCAGTGGCAGTGACATCGCCTTCCTAGTCTTATATGTCGATGACATATTGCTCATTGGAAATAGCATTCTGTTGTTAGAGTCTTTAAAGGCCTAGCTCGGAAAGTGTTTTTCAATGAAAGACTTGGGAGAGGCTCAGTACATATTAGGCATCAAGATCTATAGGGATAGATCGAAAAGGATGATTGGATTGAGCCAAAGTACTTATATTGATAAGGTACTGGCTCGATTCGGCATGGAGGAGGCCAAGAGAGGTCCCCTACCCATGTCACATGGCATAACCCTAAGCAAGAAGCAGTGTCCATAGACACTTGATGAGCGAGAAAGGATGAATAAGATTTCATATGCTTCGCTAATTGGATCGATCATGTATGCCATGATATGTACTAGGCCCGATGTATCTTATGCCTTGAGTGCTACGAGCCGTTGCCAATCAGTCCCAGGAGAGGCCCCATTATACTGCGGCCAAGAATATCCTAAAGTACTTGAAAAGGAACAAGGATAAATTCTTGGTGTATGGTGGTTTAGAGGAATTAGTTGTTGATGTTTATACCGACGTGAGCTTCCAGACAGACAGAGACGATTTCAAATCGCAATCTGGATATGTGTTCTGTCTAAATGGAGGAGCGTTTAGTTGGAAGAGTGCCAAGCAGAGTACAACTGTAGATTCTACAACTGAAGACGAATATTTGGCAGCTGCTGAAGCGGCTAAGGAGGCTGTTTGGATTCGTAAGTTCGTTGCTGAACTTTATGTTGTACCCTCAATAAAGGGTCCAATAGCCCTCTATTGTGACAACAATAGAGCTATTGCTCAGGCCAGAGAGCCAAGGGAACATCAGAAGGTCAAACATGTCAAGCAGCGGTTTCACATGATTCGAGAATGGAAATCAGAAGGTGAAAACAGAATTTTCAAAGTTGGAACGGATGACAATGTAGCAAATCCACTTACTAAACCTTTGCCTCAAGTGAAGCACAACAAGCACGTTGAGGCTATGGGAATCAGGCACCTTGGAGACTGGCTTTGATTTCCCTGTATAGTGTTTTAGTTAATTTTTGAAAATTCAATGTAAGACACTAAGAAAAACCATTCAAGTGTTAGAGTAATTTAAATTTCATGCAATATTTTGATCACTCTGTTTGATATTTAATTGTGGTTTAAGATTAAATAATGAGTCCATTCGATTATAAGAATATTCAAAATAGGGTATCAAGACCAGTCTTGGTAAGGAAACACCTATTAAGTGAACATTGAATATTATAATCGAGAATTATCCCTAATCAAGGTCATTTAAACAATGGACGGTTAAGGACCACTTGAGATTAGTGTGTAGTTTAATTTATAGCACCGTTTCTTGTGCTACAAGGACATGATTGTCATAAATCATTTGCACTAGTATTGGTTTAGAACCATACTAGATCGACCTATGAGAATACTTTAAGAGATTAAAAATTTTCATAATTATACTTCTCATTATGGCTATCGAAACCCATTTCCTCGACCATGAGTATTGTGAGTTCTCTTGTTTGAGTACTAGTCCGCTTTGATGTTGTCAAACGTCTGCCGTAAAAGGGGATTATAACGGCAACACTCGGACGGCTAGGTCCTCTTAGTAAGATAAGCTACATTACAAGATTGGGAATGTCCCCCTACTAAAAATAGGGAAGATGTCTTTATTGTTTACAAGGCCTTTCGAAGAGCGAGACTGTAAAAATGCATGGTCGTGCTCAGATGGATTTAAGAAATCATCTGTTTATTGACAGTCGGACTCGGGATCGAGAAACACTTCTGGACATAATAAGGATGACGAATAAATCTTACCTTATAGTTTATGAAGAGACATTAAGTGACATAGGAAAAATGCTATACACTAAAAGCGCACTTGTCTGGAAGGACAAGTATTTTATTGAAAAGAATAGTGTCCTTCAAACAAGTGTATTATTCCGATAGTGGGTTCGGAATTATTAGAAAGCTAATTATTCAGTGAGATCAAGTGATCGGAATGCCTGGGTGGAGGTCGTTTCCAATCAGTGATGTTAATGTATAATTAATATTACAGCTTAATCTTGACTGAACCCATCGGGTCACACCCAAGCAACTATCGAACCGAAGCGACAAATTAATTCGGAAGGAATTAATGAGTCGACCGAGTAATTAATAATTAGACGTCGGAAATTCGAGCTTAGAGCGTCGGAAGTCGAGTCGAAAATAATAAAAGACGAGATGAGAAAATTACTAATAAATCAACAAAATTACTAAAATACCCCTAGTATCGGAAAGCCCGAGTACTTGGGGCATATGGCCTAGCAAGGTGGCTAGCAATGTGTGCTAGCGCACCTTGGCTAGCATGGCCAGCTAGCAGCCCGCACAAGGTGCATGGCATGCTAGCAGCTGGCCGAGGCTGGCAGCCCACACAAGGTGCGTGGCATGCTAGCAAGCCGAAGTTAGCAGCCCGCACCATGTGCGAGGCTTACTTGAAAGCTATAGCTAGCAACTAGCAGCCCGCACAAGGTATGTGGCTTGCTAGCAGCAAGCTTCGGCCATAGCAGCGCGCTCACTTGGTGCGTAGCCTACTGGGCCGAAAGAGCAAAGCAGAGTTTGGCAGCCCACCTTGGGTGCCTTGGTGCCCAAGAGGTGGGGTGCCACGTGGCGCAATGCAATTGGGTTGAGGGTGGTGTGTTGGCCGGCTATGGGAGAGGAGTGGGGAGCAAGTTTTGTCCCCCCCCTTTCTCCAAATGGTCCTCACATAACCTCTCTTGTGAGCATGCCACTTGTTAATTTATTAGTAGCTTGATTATTAATTTTATTTTTGTTTCAAAATAAAATGGAAAAAATCAAATTTCCCACATTGATGGGAGAGCTTTTCTCACTCTTGCATTTCCCTATAAATACCCAACTTGGGGTATTGGGAAAAGCACTAGAGTAAGTGTTGAAAAAGGCATCACCATTGTGAAAACCTTTGAACACAATTAATTAATCAGGTTAAGGTCGGGCTTAGCTAACCCCTAAGAAATAGACCATTTTCGGTGCTCGGGTTGCGGGTGGGCTTTGTTGGAGGTCCTCATATGAGCGGGGCTAAGAGCTTTCGAAGTAAGAGCTCAATTAGTGAGCGAAGCACGCGCTAAAGATATTAATCTCTTTCTTAATCTTGCTATTTAAGTTAATTATACTTTATGGTTATAATTATTGTGAGTATGATCTTGGCTCGGGTTTCCTTCCGCAGTGGGTCGGACTCACCGAAACCCAACATTTATTACCTTTAAGAAGTTTTTAAACTGGTAGATATCTGTATGGCTTGGTGCAGGAGTTGAAGGATTCAACAAAACTTGTTGTGTTATGATCACTAAAGTATTGTGTTAATCTGATGCCTTGACCAAACCTCAGTTGTACTGTTCAAGTACTAAACAGCCTTTGGATTGTAGGCATGAATCTTCCCCATAGCTTTTATTGAAGACATATGTATTGTAAGCATCAGCAGCAACCCAGAAGAGCTTGTGAAAAGTTGTTCCACTGAATCCATTTGTTTTGTAGTTGATATACAAGTGCTAACAGCAGATTCTTCTACTAGCTCTAGGGAATGTTTCCTTAACTACTGCATCAACCCCCTTCATATGCATATGACAAGTCAATAAGCTGGAATGTACAGAATAAAAGAAACAATATTTAACTCATTTAAAGCAATGTATGAGTTACCTTCATCCTATCAGAAATAAAGGTCCAATCATCTCTGCTGCATCCTTCCTTCTCAAATAGACATTTCAAAATCCTCATAAAATAACCCCGAGTATCAACACTCTTTGTACTCATTATGCCATAAGCAATCACAAAGATCTTATTGTTCCCATCAATTCCAACTGCTGTTAACAGTATGCCTTTATAATATCCACTTAGATGGGCCCCATCAATGCCAATGATTGGCCTACAGCCTGCCAAAAAGCCTCTGACTTGGGCAGCAAAAGAGAAAAAGCAAGCCTTGAATCTAGGTTGGATATTTGCAAATAGTTGTGTCCATGTCACTACAGCATAACTCTCTGGATTAGTTTATTTCACCATCTCAGCATATCTTGAAAGGAGACTGTAGGCCTCTCCAAAACCACCATGTATCATCTCCTTGGAAATTGCTTTCACCTTATAGAACAACCTTTTCTTAACTTGAATCTTGTACCTTTCCATGCAGATTCTTTGTAGAGACTCAACTGGAATGTCAGGGTTAGCTTGAATATCTGATTGCAGATGTCTGCAGAGCTAATCAGAACTTACAACAGGATTAATCTCAAGCCCGCCACAAGTTGCATGCTCCCTATCAATGTCTTAATTGCCCAGCTCACTTTATCAGTCATGGTAGAGGCATGAATTCTCAAGTTGCATGAATCTATAGCACATCTTGCTATATACCTCTATGGGTCACTCTTTTCAACAAAGACACCAAACCCTTCTTGTATACAGTAATCTTTAAACACTTCAATGAATGACTCTCTGTCTGCAAAGATCAACCAGGGCTCTAGTTTAATGGCTCCAAATTCTTGTTAGATCCAGACTTTGCCATTCTTGTATGTATTGTCCAAAGCTGAACTCCCATCAAGGTAATCCTCAAATTGTTTTTCAGGAATATCATCATATAAGCATTCATTTTCTTCCTCATCTTCTATGAAGTCAGCAAGATCACCATCATTATCATCTTGTTCACTGCCAGATTCTATGAAATCTGAATCCTCATTGTCATCATCATCAGATCTATCATCCTTACTTGTCTTAACCCTACCTGCTGACCTCTTGTTTCTTCCAGATCTCCTTACACTCACACTTTGCTCATTATTTCCCTCAACAATTCTTTTTTATTCTAAAGCCTAGTGGTCTAGATCTACCCCCTTTTTGGATTTCTCAAGGATGACATTTGTTGGTCCTGCTGTTGTTGGGATTGTAGTATGAGGTGGAACTGTTTCTAGTTGAGGTGGGGTTGTTTGTGGTTCAGGTGAAACTGGTGGTGGGATTGTTTGTGGTTCAGGTGAAACTGGTGGTTGAGGTAAAACTAGTGGTGGGGTTATATGTGGTTGAGGTGGTGAGGTTGTTTGTGGTTGAGGTGGTGAGGTTGTTTGTGGTTGAGGGGAGGGTTTAGTTCTTTCAATTGGCTTTTTTTGGGTGTGCTTTTCCTTTTCCTAAGAGCCATTTTCCTCCTTAAACATGAGGTTTTGGGCTGGTTCAGAGGAGAAGTTGGTTGGGAGTGTTTAGGTGGAGTTGAGGGCTGAGTACTTTGTTCAGGCTCATGCTGAGTACTTTGTCCAGGCTCATGCTGAGATGCCCCAGGGAAAACCTCATCATCTATTGGAGTGTCAAACACTCTTACGCACTCAACATGTGAGTCATCAACATTAACAACAGGAACCTCAACTACAACCTTATAAGGTTGCTGTTCCTCCAGCTCTCTCTCAGCCTGGGCCTTTTCCTGATCCAATCTAGCCTTCTCAACCATTCCCTTCACCCTTTTTTTCCAACTAGCATCAGCATCCTTAAACACCTGCCTAGGACTTTCTGTTTCCTCTAAGAATATTTCTATTGTTTCCATACCCTCATACCGCTCCCACATTTTCAGCATGTCCCTATCCCCACATAACTCCAACTTTCTATTAGTTCTAGGTGGCAGTACATGCAAACTAAAGTATTTAGGGAGGATCACATTTTACTTAGCAGAATCCTCAAACATGAACTCATACAAGTCCATTAGACTTGTTCTATCAGTATCATCATCCAATACATCAAAGCCCTGATCTTTGTAATGGACATCAAGCCACACTTTACTCATCCTATCAACAACAAATGACATATTACTTTACTGAACATCAACACACATCATTCATATCAATAACCACATACCAAAGCCTAACATACCAATACAAACATTGCCAAAATTTCATTTCAAGGACTCGATAATCACAAACCATAACAATGCCAAATTAATACCCACAAAAAAGGTTTTTAACATGAATTTTAACTTTAAATCACGCAGGTCAAGTCAAATAAGCACATTAAACTGATTTTGAGAAAACCCTAACCCTAACTCACTTTTCGCAAAAAAAAATTAGAATCAGAACCCGAAATGAAGATCGATAGTGAGATTATTACCTTGCTTTCTATCTCCAACACCCCGAATAAAATTTCAACTCACACGATTTCCTTTTACTTCTTCCACTAGTTGTCAACGCTGTTTTGGTTCTCACAATTTCAACAACAGATAAAGTTGCAATTTTGTATGGGGGGTCTTTCAGGTGTTAAAGAACGCTTCTTCTTTGTTCATGGATTTAAGGGTTTGAATGATGCTGAAACTTCGAAGAACAAAGGGAGGTTAAGGAAGAAAAATGAGAGGAGGTGATTTTTTTTTAAGTCTAATTAGATGAAGTTAGAGAGTCAATGTGCTTTATGGCGCCATTAAACACAATAAAGGGCAAAGTGATCAAATCCCATTAATGGATTGTTAACGTCCAGACCTCATTAATGGCACGACATGAAATTATACTGTTTGTCAGTGGCATTTGGTGAATTTGAAAAGTCCGATGGCATTTGGTGAATTTTTAAAGTTCTCAGTGGCATTTGGTGAAATAGCTGTTAATATTTGTGTGTACTATACACCTTATCTTCCGACAATAAGGCTTAAAATTAAGTAATAAAAACGTGAGGAAAAAAAATATCTAAGAGACCTGTTATTTGTAATAGTAGGTTTCTTTGATAAAAAGTGCTAATCTTCCAAGGTATTAAAAAAATCACCTGAGAGACCAGATTTTTACATAGGCGGTCTCTTTAAATTAATTTCAAACAAAAAGGCGGGCTAATTGGGTGTTGTGGCATACTACATAATAGTACCTAAGAGACCGCCTATTACATAAAGGCGGTCTCTTTTGTTAACAATTCTTTGTGTTTTTTTTCTTTTTTTTTCGGAATGGGGTTACAGATGTACCTCTCTGTACCCCTCTAGATCCGCCACTGTATTATTGGTCAAATTTCTTTATCGACATAGATGAGGATTGACCTGACCTGAATTGACCCGACCCGAAGACTAAACCAACCCGAATTTGACCCGATCCGAAGTGTTGACTCGATACCCGACCCGACCCGAATTACCATTAACCCGAAACCTGAATTGACCCGACCCGAATACTGATTGACCCGAAATTGACCCGATCTGAAGTGATCCAACCCGAACGACCCGTTTGGCAGGTCTAGTTTTTATTTAGACTAGGGATTCTTACGTGCGCGATGTGCACAATATGGGTAGTTTTTTGAGGAGAATTGTTAATAGTGACATTTATGTTTGTATTCGTATTTGCATAATATTTTATTATATCTATTTTCATGGTAATTTTTAAGCACTTATTGAAATGAATTGAATAAATTAAACAAGCTCATCATACAATTGTATACTTCGTAATTTTTGTACTCCATATAATTTGGGTGTTTTTGTGTCCCTTGGGAGAGTTACAACTCGAAGACTGGATCCAACAAAGCCGCCTATACCTACAAAACAACGGAGCTCCGGATGTTCGGAGGTCCGCCTCTGAAGATTAAGTTAGTACGGGTTCGGAGCAAAAACGTGCGGAAAGTAAATATCTTCTCGGATTCCGAGATCAGGTGTTCTCTGTTTTCGAGAGTAATAATTGATGTAATGATTAGGTGATGCCTCAATAAATGGGGGAACTTCCCTATTTATAGGGTCCTAGGAAAGTGTGCCCTGGTCTAGGGTTTGATGACCTAGGGATTCGGGCTGCGCCATTTTGCGGCTACCTCGTGAATTGGGCCTTCAAGGCCGCCAATTCCTGAGGGTATATCTGCTTGACACGTGGCGGTCCTTGAGAGGTCCATTTAGAGGCCTTCTCAGGTGACACGTGGCAAGCTCTCATTGGACCATGTGGCGAGGTAGAAATACCCAAATCATTTGCCCCTCACAGGAGTGACGTGGCATGCCACGTGGCGCCTATGACAGGTGTCAGCAACGCACTGGTCCGGCATATTACCGTTTACCATAGGTAGAATTTAGGATTTTTACCCTAAATTTTTCACCCTTTCTATAAATAGGGGTTGACCCCTCATTGTGTTCACACGTTTGCGTGAATCTTTAGAGAGAATCTTTGAATCTTTGACTTTGAGAACCTTTGTCCTCATCTGTGATAGCATTCGACGCTCGGCACCTAGTCCGCTTATAAGCAAACGTCCCAGATCTTCCGAGAGGCTCTTGTACCTTTACTCGTAAGGTAACCGTCTGATCTTCTTTTATTTTATTTTTGTTTCTTTTTCTTTTTCGAAAATGGTTTCCCTCAACGCACATGGCCTAGGTTAGCGATCAGCAGGTCACCGGGGACGGCTGAATCAAGAACTAGGAGTGCCGAATGCTCATTCGTGGACTCCCCTTTGCGAACTTCTCCGAATTCGACCGTATCTGTGCCTGTGCAGGACACCATGGCTTAAACGAAGCAAACAAGTAGGAAGTATAGGACGGATGGTTCTTGGTACCATTCGGAAAGTTCGACTGTCTATTCGGAGGGCTCCATTAGGGCGTCTGCGGATGAGGTTTCTAACCATCCGCCCAGTCCTCCTAGTATCCCAAGCTCTTTAATTTTGGAGGAGTCTGAGGATGAGCAAAGAGTTACCGGGCTGGTTGATCCGGCGTCGGATGAGGAAGTGGGGGAGGACACTGCTGGCACTAGCCATCAGGCCCCCAACTCGAATGAGAGCTCTGACGATGATTCTGAATCGTCATCCTCTGATAGCGCCTCCATTGACTCGGAGGAGGCGCGTTCTAAGTTGGATTCTACAAGGGAGTCCCTGTCAATTGATAGGGGTGAAGGATGGGCCGAGCCGTTTGCCTCGCGCCGGCTGGAGCATGCTTCCTATTATCTACATGTCTCCAAAGGCAGGCGAGAGAAAATGGCTGATGATTTTGGGAAATTCATCTCCCAGCATGTCATGGGACATGACTTTCTTCTCTCTGTGCCAGATGCTGTGGACACAGTCGTCTGGCTAGAGAAGGCGAGCTATGATGACCAATGCTTTAGCAGCTATGAGGCGGCCATTCAAGATGGTATTCGCTTCCCTCTCCACCCGGCTGTGGAGAGAATTATAGATGGATACCAACTGGGTATCTGGCAACTATCCCCCAACGCTTGGGTCAACATCATGGGCTACGTTGCTGCCTCTGAAATACTGGAGGTAGATCCCAGCTTTGAGGCATTCGCCCATATGCACTACCTCAGCAGGGCCCCCCAATCAAGCGGAGCCGAAGGGTTCACCCTTACAATCCATAAGTGTTACATGATGGCTGTTGGGAAAGAGTTCAAATGGAAGGACTGGAGGAGAAATTTTTACATAGTTTCCTCCCCTGACCAACTACTCAACAAAAACTACAATTAGTGGAATCGGAATCCTCCCCGTCTTGCTGGGAAGAAGGCTTTACCGCCTGTCCCAAGGCAGGCGCATGAGCAAATATTGGATCAAGGCCTGTTCACTGTGGTCGTTCGAACCAATGAAAGAACAGGGGAGAAAGAGGTCACCCCCCAAAGCTATATTCCCCGTCATGAGTGGCTATCCAACGGAACATATTTGGCCGCTTGCGGTCTACTTACAGAGAGGCCGAGAGGTAGTTGGCCGTTTGGTCTTTATTACTTTACTGAACTTGATTTTTACTTGTTTTGTTTCTAACTCTTGTTTCTAACTCTTGTTTCCTTGGTGCAGACATAGCCATGGAAAAGCTCTCGGCCACCAAGAAGCCGGCTATTGTTTCGGCCGCATAGTACCGTTCGTCCGTCTTGGGAAAACGGAGAAATGAGGAGCCTGAAGAGGGCAGGACCCCCAAGGTAAAAGGTTTTACCACTTAAAATTGAATAGAAGTGCTTAGCACCGCCTGCTTTCTAACTTTGTTTATTTGGCGCAGGGCAGCTCGTCCAAATCCTCTCCTTCTGTAAAGCCAGACCCCAAGCTTCAGAAGAAAACTGGGCATGACGTTTCTGGCAAGGCTAGAAAGCACATTGCTTTCAAGCCTGGCAAGAAAACTGAAGACGGCTCCCACCCTACAACTGGTAGGACCCATATAAGGTCGGATCCCCGAGGGGGATCGAAGAGTGGCAAGCCACTCCACACTGCTGTCGGCCCAGCAAGGGGTGAGGGCAAGACTCCACTCGAGCAGAAGATGGAAGGTATAACAACATTCGACCCTTTACCCTATCCTTGTAGGGTAAATTTTAATAAACAGTCGTCTAGCACCTCCGAAGATACCCGATCATTCGGCCGGATATACAACACATACTTACAAAACGTTGAATGTGCAGATGCTCCTCCTCCAAGGCCGGATGTCCAGCAGCTGGCCAAAAAGATGCTGAGGGCCCTTGAGCCCGAAGAGAAGTCGATCGTCAGAGGAGTCGGCTCCCTTAATCTAGACGCCATTCTGGCACTTCTCTGCGAGGTACACAACTTGTAGATTATTGCTTTATTTTAAGTAATGCATATGGCCGCTTGGTTCTAATTGTTTCCCATTTTTGGCCAAATCCAAGCTATGCTGCGTGTAAACGGTCTTAAAAAGTCGTTCAACAAGTAGTCTAAAGAGGTAAAGGCTGCGAAAGGTTGGGCTGCCTCCTCACTTGATACTGCCAATTTTGAGATTGCTCAAAACGAGCTTTTGACACTTGATATGATGCATTCCCAGGCGTCGGCCAACCTGCAGGTTAAGCAGGATTTGGATGGAGCGAGGAGGCAGATTACCGAGCTCGAGGCAGAGGTCAAGGGCCTCAAGGCTAAGCTTGAACCTCTCGAGGAGGCGAACAAGAAGGCTGACCGGCTGCAGGGGAAGGTGGACAAGCTGAAGGGCCGTTTGCAAAACCAGGAGACCCAGCTCAAGACGAAATATAAGTCTTGGGTTGAGGAAGAGAAAGAGAAAGAGGCCTTGGTCAAACAAATGATGGAGGATTATGATGTCATCATGCGGATAACCTGGGAGGTGGTCCATCCTGGTGCTGACTTCAAAACTTGGAAGACAAGTTTGATGCATCAAATGACGAGTTCAACGCCCAGCTCTTGAAGCAGGCTGAGGATGAAGCGGCAGCCAATGCTGAGGTGTCCGCCTCCACAGAGGACTCGACCTTTAGGGACGACGAAGATCAAGAGAAGGAGGAGGATAAAGAGACTGATTAACAGCCGGCTAAGGGCCACAAGGAGGATACGGCTGTCCATACTGAAAACCTCCCTCCTGATGCTTAAGCTTTTAGGTATCTTTCTGCAACCGAATGGCCAAGTGTTTTTACTTCCGGCCTGCTTGCCGTGTATTTATGTATCTTTTACTGACCGAGGGGTAAGGTAATTCAATAATTATTGCCGGTTATACCGGTTAACTTTTGCAGTCGTCCGAAGTGACGGCTGGTTTATTAATGATTCAGCCGGTCGTATGACCGGTTTTTACCATATTGATGTCTTTGTTTTAAAAAATTTTAAAGCTTTCAATTTTATTTGCCATGCATAGATTTAGGCTAAGTGTTTAGCTTTACTGTATACTATGCGATTCTTTGCGATACCAGATGTCTTTGCCCCTGGCCGGATGTTTGCTTGGCTTCAAAAGGTGGGTTGATTGACTTAGAAATTATTGATACTTAAGAGTATGATTGGTTTCTAAGTCAATCAGTCACTATGGTGATTGCCCTAAACCAAGCGGACAGTCGGCCATTTTGAACAGACGGGTATATGCTTGAATTGTCCAGCCATAGGTCTAAGGAATTGTTAAGTCTTTAGACTTATAATCGCCAAATGGAATTTGGCCGCCTGCCTTGCCCCAGGGTAGTAATAGGTGGTACCGCATGAATACTAAAGCCTCTAAAATGAAATAATAGCAACTTCCCGCCTGTATTAAAACAGTTAGGAAACTTAGACTTTTTAGGTATCAAATTAGATTAAGTCAAACAGCTGCGTGCGTTATCTTAATCCAGATAGTTGGTAGGGCCGTTTGTTTTTAGTTTATAGAGCAATGTACCACCCAAATAGGAGATGCTCTCTTTGACGAATTCGCCCGAATGGACGTCACCGGTTGTCGTACTCATGTTGGAGCAGATGGTCATACTCATGTTGGAGCAGACGGTTGGTTGTTCGTAAAACACATCCGGCCATTGGCCTCGTGAAAAATGAAAGGTTAGCCGCTAAGTTTTTGCAACTTAGCATATGAATGGTACGTGAGATCAGGACGCCTGAACATTGTGCAGACGGTTCCCTCGAATGTAAAAATTCAGGCCGTCTGCATATTGTGCAAGCGGTTCCCTCACATGCAATTAAAATGTTGAGTTCGGGCCGTCTGCACATTGTGCAGACGGTTCCCTCTAATGTAATTAAAGAAAATAAACTTAATTGGAAAAAAAGGCAGATTTCTCATTATTGAGTTTTAATTCAATGGTTTACAAAATTTCAAAAGTAGTACTTTTTTAAAGTTATCTACATTCTAGGTTCTGGGTAGCTGCCTGCCGTCTGGTGTTTCCAAATGGTAGGTGCCACCTCTTACTTCTTCATAGAATCGGTAGGGGCTTTCCCAATTAGGGGTTAGCTTTCTTTGCTCATTCGCCCTACCGACTGCCTCCATTTTCCGTAACACAAAGTCCCTAACCTTTAGGGGCCGCTTGTACACTCTCTTGTTGTAAGCTCTAGTCATTCTCAGACGGTAAATCTCATGACGTAAGGCGGCATTGCCCTTACGCTCTGGAAGTGAGTCCAATGCTAGTCGCATGGCCTCCCAATTTGCCTCTTCGTCATATAGCATAATTCAAAGAGTCGGCTCATAGTGTTCAATGGGCAAGACGGCCTCTGCACCGTACACCATGATAAATGGGGTTTTTCCAGTTACCTCTTTTGCTGTTGTTTATATGGCCCATAGGACGTGTGGTAGTTCATCTGCCCATAGGCCGCCAGCTCTTTCAATCTTCTTTTTTATGCCGTCTGAGATTAACTTGTTAAAGGCTTCAACCTGGCCGTTTTCTTGGGGTCGACCGACTGATGCAAAACAATGTGAGATCCCTTGATCTCCCAACCAAGTCTTGAGATGAGGCGTCTCAAACTGAGGACCATTGTCAAAAACCATAGACATAGGCACCCTAAACCGGTAATGATGTTCTTCCAAACGAAGGAGATGACGTCCTTTGTCTTGATGTTTATGACCGCCTCTGCCTCCACCCATTTGGTGAAGTAATCCACAGCGACAAAGATATACCGCCGTCCGCCTGATGTAGGAGTATACGACCCCAGGATGTCCATGCCCCATTTGGCAAATGGTACTGGGCTATGTATAGCCGTCAGATCCGTTGCCGGACGATGTATAAGTTTGCCGAATTTTTGGCATTTATCACATCTTTTCACCAACGTCATGGCGTCCTTCTTAAGGGTGGGCCAGAAGTAGCCCTGTCGTCTGGCCTTTCTACTAGAGACCTACCGCCTATATGTGAGGCGCAAAAGCCCACATGCAAATCTTCCAGAATCTCCTGCCCCTTTTCGGGGGTGATGCATTTCAAGAGGGGTTGTAGGAACCCTTTCTTAAATAGCTCTCATTTGCGAATTTCAAAGCTGGTCGCACGCTTTTTTAGTGCGGCTGCTTCTGGAGCTGAATCTGGCAGCGTGCTGTCTACCAGATATGCCCGGATGTTTTCCTAGAAGACTAACCGAGGTGTATCACATGAGGCGGATGACGCCAGCTTAGAGAGAGCATCCGCCTGGTTGTTTTCGGACCGAGGCACTTGACTTAGATTGAATTCTTCAAGGGTCCCGGCCTCAGCTTTGACCGCTTGCAAATATTTGATCATAGTCGGATGGGTGGCCTCATAGTCACCATGGTATTGGCTAATAACCAACTGAGAGTCAGAGCAGGCGTCAATTTTAGTTGCCCCCGCCGCCTTGCACATGCGACTAGCAGGGCTTCGTATTATGCCTCATTATTCGAGGCTTGTAAGTTGAACCGTAGTACATGCTCCTACTTATCTCCCTCAGGTGACTAATATATAACCCCTGCACCACAGCCGTTCATAGTGGAGCTCCCATCCACATACATTTTCCAAACCTGATCGGTGTTATCCGGCGCAGCTGGCCTTGTCATTTCGATAATAAAATCGGCGAGTGCCTGCCCCTTTATTGCCTTCCTTAGTTCGTAAGTGATTTCCAGACTTTGCATTTCAATATCCCATTTGAGCATTCAGCCCGATGATTAAGGGTTGTCATTGGCCGCTTGATCGGTTGATCAGTATAGACAACTACCGGATGTGCCAAGAAGTAGGGTTTCAACTTCTTGACAGCCATAAAAAGAGCGAGGCCAAATTTTTCAACCATGGGGTACCGAAGCAATGCATTTCTGAGAACATAGCTAATGAAATAGACCAAGAGCTGGGTGTCATCTCTTTCAGCAAGGAGAACATCACTAAGAGCATGATATGAGACTACCAAGTACATGTAGAGCGTCTCTTTGGGCAAAGGGCTGACCAGCCCTGGCAAAGAGTGCAAATGTTGCTTAAACTTTTGGAAGGCCGCCTCAGCATCATCCCCCCATTCAAACATAGCCTTCTTCCTGATTTCTTGGAAGAAGTAAAGGCATTTATCGCCCGACCGGCTGAGGAATCTTCCTAGGGCCGCCAAGCAACCTGTTAATTTCTGAACTTTTTTGACAGTGCGAGGTGACTTCATGTCAATTACCGCCTGTATTTTTTCAGGATTGGCCTCTATCCCCCTCTGATCAATCAGGAATCCTAGAAACTTCCCAGACTCAACACCAAAGACACACTTCTTAGGATTGAGCATGACCTTGTGTCGCCTGAGTGTGGTGAATGTTTCTCGGAGGTCAACAAGGTGATCCACCTATTGCTTGGATTTGACTATCATGTCATCAATGTACGCCTCTACATTCCTCCCAATCTTATTAATGAAGAATGTATTAATCATTCGTTGGAAAGTAGCAGGTGCATTCTTCAAGCCAAACGGCATCACAGTGTAGCAGAATAACCCCTGATCAGTGACGAATGCCGTCTTTTCTTGATCCTTTTTTCCACAGGGGAATCTGATGAAAGCTTGAGTAGGCGTCCAAAAAACTCATCAGGGCATGTCTGGTTGTAGAGTCGACCAGACTGTCGATCTTTGGAAGCGGATTACTATCCTTCAGACATACTCTGTTTAAGTCAGTGTAATCAACACACATGTGCCAGGTACCATTCGGCTTCTTCATAAGCACAACAATCGCAACTCAATCAGGGAAGTTACATGGCCGAATGAACCCAGCCTCTAACAGCTTTTTAACTTTGGCAGCTGCCGCCTAACTTCTTTCCTCACCGTGATTTCTTTTCTTTTACCGGATAGGCTTCTTTTTGGGATCCACGACGAGTTTGTGGATAGTAAGATCCGGGCTGGTACCTGGCATCTCTTCCACTTCAAAGGCAAAAATGTCCTTGAATTCATCAGGTGGTGCAAGTCTGCACCTAACTTTGCAGAAGCAATTGTCGCCACCTTAAGAGTTCGCTCTAGACGGCTGTTGTCTAGAGGAATATCAATGTGTTCACCAGTCGGCTGGAGACGGAGGTCGTCTGACCGTCCCCGGTCAATGATTGCTATTGCTTTTCTTTTTTAACCGCCACAAGCTGATCAGTACTTCTTTTCTTTGCGGCTGGTGGGGTCGAATCAAGATCCTTGATATCATCAAGGTCTATTGGCTCCTTCCCTATCCGGCTGCCGCGGACGCGGGTTTAACGTCTAAGAGATAGCATTCTCTAGTCGTCTTCTGATCTCCGTTCAGGGAGCCAACAAAGCCATCATCCCTTTCATACTTGAGCAGCATGAGAGATGGGATAATGACGGTGTAGACACCTAATTGTGTCTCCCCAAAAACCAAACCCAGTGATGAGTACTTTTCATGTCATTTGATTATCAAACGAATTGAAAGTGTGAAAAGTCTAAGTGATGCGGTTGTTTTGATAATAAATATATACTTCTTTTTCTTTTTGAAAATATACTCTATTTATGAAAATAGTCAGTCCAATTTAGTTTGATCCATGACAAGGGTCAATAATAATGTAGTTGGATCAGGCTCGCAAAGAGTTTTCTAACGATATATTAAGCCCAATTCCGATGAACAATGAGGAAGTTATGGCCTAAATACTAAGTTGGGCTTGAAATGGTTTTATGGCCCAATGATCTAGTGGAGGGCCCATTAATTATTATTTCTAAAGTTTATTAGGATTGGTTTTAATCTTCTAGAATAATCTAGAAGGTTCTTTTAAATTCTAATAGAGTTAGGATTAACAATTATCTTTTTGGGAAGATGATGAATTTGATTTGAAATAAAATAAGTGTTTTATTATGATAAATCTGTTTTTATAATTGATAAACGCGGAGTCTAATTGCTTAATCATATTAGGAAAAGGATTCCGTACAAAAGCGCGTTTTATTTTTTGAACCAACGCCAAACGACAGTCTTGTCGCACAACGACAAACCCTGTCGTTTCACACTGGATCCTGTCGTTCGTGACAGGAGCTGTTTTATTCTGATTCGAATTCTAACTCTTTTCAATCGTTTTCGGACTATTTTCTCTATAAATAGGGTCGTATTTCCCCGTTTTTAGATCATCAACAATCATCTAATTCTATTCTCTTCTCTCTTGAGCTAATAGCTTATTCTTTCTCCCTCTAAGCCTTCCCTTTTCAAATACAATATACCGCATTCACGAGTTCTAGACACACCTAACCAAGCTCGAAGTTTCCTTCGCCGTAGATGTGAAAGGTTGATAATTTTTGAGGGTTTGGTCCCAAATCCCTATTTCAATTAATTAATTGTTTAATTTAATATTTTCCTTGAAGTTACTAACGCGTGTATTTTGTTATTAGAAAGAGATACGAGGCATCGAAGTAGGTAATTTAATTACCTAATTATTCCTTTAGAAAGCATGTTCATATTGTTTTAATTCTTAGTTACATGTTAGGATGCTTTTATTGCTTTCTAGTATCATGTTTAGGTTGCTTCCTATTTCTTCTATCATGTTAGTATCATGTTAGGGATAAAGCTTTGATCTTTATTGTTTAGTGACATGCTATGATTTGTTATTAATCTTGTTAGTATCATGCGTAGGATCTTGCTATTATTATGCTTTGATGAGATTATTATGATAATGATTGTTGTGTCAATCAATTATAATTATTGTTGCTTGATATATTATTGTTATTGCTTGATCACGCCCTCTCTTGCAGAATTAAAAAGAAATTTTTATTTGTAATCACGCTTAATAAGATAATTAATAATTTTATTTAGGCTAATATGATTTTTTCAAGTGATTGCCAATAATAGGTTTGTTTGTGCATTAATATTCAACCAACATAGATTAAACAGGTTTAGGGTAAATATATTGATTGTATGTTAGTCAGAAAGCGCACATGAATATGAGAAGAATAAAGTACAGGCCTATTATTAGGGTAGGTTCAGTCTCTTTTATGTTGGATTTGTACCTTCATCCCCGAATATCCAGTCATAGTTCCAGAACACTATGGAGTTAGCAATCTCATGGATCGTGAAGGGGTGTAACCTTTACCCTATGAACGGTTTACAAGTTCCTAAAACTTGCTGGCAACTCTTTTGCTCTAGCTTCCTTCCATTTGGACGCCACCATACTTAAGTGTATGATATATCCGTCCGACTGGGTGCACCACTCCTCCCCGAAAACTAACAAGAGGGTGGGAGACATCGTGTATGTTGTTCAGCTTGTACTTGAACTTGGACAAGCACTTGTAGCTGATGATGTTAGGAGAGCTACCTATGTCAATTAAAATATGGCCAACCAGTTGGTTGGCCACTTTGCATTCGCTGACCACAGGGTCATCATGCGACTGGCAGACTTTGCCCTAGTCCTTTTAAGTGATGACAACTTCTTGGAAGGCGCTGGTGGTAGACGCCGGCTTTTCATCAACAGAATTGACCATCTTCCTCAGATGGTCCTTGGTCCCCCGCATGGTTAGGCCACCTCAAGCAGGCTGGGGAGTCTTTTTAGAGGACTGCCCCGGATTCGTCTTGGAAGTCACTTTGGACTTCACATAGGACTTCAGCGCTCCTTTGTCGGACAGACGGTCAAGCATCCACTTGAGGCTATAACAGTCGCTAGTGTCATAGCCGACATCCTCATGATAGTGGAAGTGTTTGTTTTTGTTTCGATTTTCAGCGGAACCTTTCATTGGATTCAGCTTCTCTAAAGTCGGTTGCGCCTTTATCTTTATGAGGATGGAGTAGTTGTCCTTGTTAAACTCGTAACTTGGAACGTACGGTTTAAATTCTTTCTTCTTTTTCTAGGACGGCTGATATAGAGTCATCAACCGCCCAGATCTCTTTTTTCCTTTTGCTCTCTTTAGACTGATGAGCGTCGTTTATGGCGCTCAAAAGAATAAGATTTAGGTTCATTTTCTTTATTTTCTTTCATCATTTTCATATAATTCTCTTAGTTTTATTTGATTTTCCATTTTTATAATTCACTTTGGTTCTCGATTAGTTTTTACGAGTTTTTCATATTTTTAGTTGATAATTCATAGTTTTAGTTTTACTTTGTTATGCTTTCTCTCTTTGTTTTATTTGTGTTTTTTAGGTGAATAATCGAGTCAATTTGCTCATTTTGGGACTGCCTTGTTCGCGGGCATCATCTCGAGTGAACTGATGATGAGGATGCTTCGGAGCGCGGAGTTTGATCAAGCAAGCGAAGGAGCCAAGGCCTCGTGCACCACACAGGGGTGCGCGCAGGACAGGGGTGCGTGCGCGCAGACCAAGCTGTGCGCGCGCGCGGCTGGTCTGTGCGTGCGCACGACCCTGTGCGGCCCCCTTCGCTCGATTTTCCTATTTACAGCTTTTGACTTTCTTTTTTAGGACGACTTAACTTTTGTACTAGAGAGAGAATTTTCCAGAAATAGTAGAGAGAGAAAGTAGAGAGAGAAGCTTAAGATTTACTTGTTTGAACTTGAATTTGATCTTAGATTTCAATTTGATCTTAAAATTCCTTCTTCAATTCAATGAAAGTTTGTAAGATTTCTTTTCTTTGATTTACTTTTAATGCAATTCCTTCTTGTTTCTTGAATTATTGATTGAAATTACATTCCTTGCTCTAGAATTTGTTGATTGGTTGATTTTCTTTGATTAAGCTTGAATGAATATGAATTTGATTGAATTTGTTTTGTTCCTTAATTTCACCATGATTAGTGAGTAGATTAGTTGCTAGGGAGAAGGGGAAGCATGCTTGATTGATGATTTTTGCTAGTTGATGATGCTAAATTGATTTGAATGTTGCAATTAAATTGGTTGACATAGTTGTGCATGTGATTAATTAAACTAGGAGTGACCAACCTATAAGATTAATCTAGATTGCATTGCAAATTTCAATGACATGAACCCTTGATTTGAGGATTGCTTTAATTGATTGAATTTGATTGTGATTTTCCTTGTTAGCCATTCATAGTGAACCCTAGCTTGGCTTATAGGAGATAGCTTTTGGATTCCTTTGATTGCAACTATTGTTTGTCCCTTGTGATGTTGAATCGATTGAGTGACCTATAAATTAGCATAATCATCGAGCTTGCATGTGGAACCGATATCCCTAGTGTTTAGCATATTGAATTCTTCGATTTGTTTAGCTTTTTGACATCTTAGTTACCAACCACAACCATTTATATTCTTCGAATTAGCTTGACATAGGCTATAGCATCGTTCCTACTCATTCCTTTGGGTTCGACCCTTGACTTACCATATACTTGTATTAGGGTTGGTCAAGTGTTTACAAATTAAGTTTAGCTCTAGGAGAGGTAGATAACGACTTACATTTTCCTCTTGTCATAGACTTCTGAGCCGGCTGAGTAGGCCGACTCTCCTTCTGCTTATCAGACTTTTTAGAGTCCGACTGCTTATTGGAGGAACAGAGTTTGGTCGCCTGTATATAGGCTTCCGCCTCCATCAGGGTTCCTTGGGGGGTAAAAATTTTCTTGCAGACGAGGTCAAACTTGAAAGTCGACCCATCCTTCAGACCCTTGAAGAAGTCTGTATAGGCTACCTCGTCAGACAGCCCTTGAATCTGGATTCTCACCAGATTAAACGGCCTGACGTAGGAGCGCAATCCTTCTCTATCACCCTGCTGCACATTGCTTAAATCGAGGCTTGTTTTCTTTGTAATAATATTCATAGAGAAGTTTGAAGGAAACAAGAACACAAGCGTCTTGAAACTGTTTATGCATCCAGCCGGCAGGTTGCCGAACAACTGTTGGGTTATGCCCTTCAAGGTAGCTGGGAAGCAGCGACACCAGGCGGCATCATCCAACCCCTGTAGGTACATGAGGTGGGTGTATGCCGGAAGGTGATCTTTTGGGTTGGTGGTATCATCATAGGTGCCCACCAACACATTCTTAACCTTGGCCGGCTGTTCGGCCTCGGCTATCTCCCTAGAGAACGTAGAGGGTTGTTCTCCAAGGTTTTGCAACTGAAGCTGCCAGTCCATAGGCTGGAAATTGTATGCCGCCTGTCCTCCGAAGAAGGCAGGCTGAATGTAGGGCAGAGCAGGCGGCCTGTATAATGGTTGGGCCACATACTGAGCCGAATTAATTACATGGGGACCCGTGTGGACGGAGGAACCGCCTGACGGATTTTCATGTACAGATTGTGAATTCCTCACTGAGGTGTTCTTGAAGCTATCTGGGTAAGTCGACGTGGAAGCCGACTCAGACAACTGCTGATTCTTCTTTTACTCAATGTAAAGTCGAGCATTAGAAAAGGTCTTTTTGCTGTCATCCGGCTGAACATGCCGGATGGCATTTCTCTTTGCCGCTTCTGGAAAACGGATTTTAGAAAGATCAATCAGGGGCCGAGCCTTCTCCCTCGTTGTAAGTTGAGGAGTAGGCTGTCAGTCCTTGACTGACTTAATGCTCTCAGCTTGAGCTGGTTTTTTGGCCGACTGCTCTTTTCTAGGAGCAGCCGTCTTTTTGGTGATCAAGTCCTTGATTTCACCCTTGAATCTTGTCATAAATTTCACGAGCTCGTCTCGGGTGATTGGGGCTGATCCTGCTGCCTGTGTCTGATCAGATGGTTGTCCAGGGGGCTTACTAGTACCCACCTGGTCATTGTTCCGCTCCCGTCTGTCTTTAGGACGGATGCGTTTAGAGATAAGTAACCTATCAGGGACCACATAGGTTTCGACTTCCCAGTCATCGTCAGAGTAGTGGTCCATATGGACCTCTCCATCAAATAGAGGCCGATTGGTCTCTAGAGGCGGTACAGGTTCTTGTGAAACCATCTTTGAGGTACTCTCCCCACAGACGGTGCCAAATGTTTCGGGTGTTTTTGTGTCCCTTGGGAAAGTCACAACTCGAAGACTAGATCCAACAAAGCCGCCTGTACCTGCAAAACAACGTAGCTCCGGATGTTCGGAGGTCCGCCTCTGAAGATTAAGTTAGTACGGGTTCGGAGTAAAAACGTGCGGAAAGTAAATATCTTCTCGGATTCCGAGATTAGGTGTTCTCTGTTTTCGAGAGTAATAATTGATGTAATGATTAGGACCTGCCCCAATAAATGGGGGAGTCTCCCTATTTATAGGGTCCTAGGAAAGTGTGCCATGTCCTAGGGTTTGATGACCAAGGGATTCGGGCTGCGACATTTTGCAGCTACCTCGGGAATTGGCCTTGAAGGCTGCCTATTCCTGAGGGTATATCTGCTTGACACGTGGCGGTCCCTGAAAGGTCCATTTGGAGGCCTTCTCAGGTGACACGTAGCGAGCTCTCATTGGGCCATGTGGCGGGGTAGAAATACCCAAATCACCATATATATTAAAATTAATTAATAATACTTTGTATTAAATAGTGTTTATATTCTTAAAAAAAAAAAAAAATGGTCGGAGACACTACAAGATGCTTTAAATATTGAATTATAAACACAAATAATTAATCAATTTTGGTGATTCAAGAGATAATCTTAAGGTTTTTGAATTCAATGGGGACAAATATGTAAAAGAACATTTTTAGGGATATAAATATCCATGCACCATTTATAAGAGTTTTCTTAAACTTTTTATAATTACATATGTACCTCCTCATCCAATTGGAATCAAATCTAAACTTATTAAGCTAAGTACGTCATACAGGCGAGAAGCTCATCGTACTTTGATTTTCCAATAATTTTTGCTCGAATTTAATTCTCTGATTAAATTAGATCTGCATGTAAAAACAAAATGAAATTCAGTAAAAAAAAAACATAAACATATATCTAAAATAATTACCAATATACTTTTAAAAATAAATCTAAAAATTAAGCTAAGATCTTAGCATAATTTTTAAAATTACCTAGCCATTGATGACCTAAAATCGACACAAAATTACTAACTCAAAATTCTCTTGAGTTGGTTTGTATTGATACGAAATTTTTTTGGTGTCATATGATGCGTGAATTTATAATGGTAGATATCATAAATTTTATTTTTAGTATAATTGAGGAATAATTTTTATTTCTTATCATAATTACTATCAAAATTTATCTTATAATAGTATTTATCAAATTTTATTGTAGTTGTTTATCATTTAAATATAATATTTTGTTCTAATATGATTTTAATTGCTAAATTACTAAATATCTTATTTGAGATTTATCTTTTTATATATTTTGTTTGGATTTGTTATATTAGTAGTAATTATTTAATAAATTTCTATTTTTCTATTTTTTTTCTTTATTGTTTTACCATTAATTTATAAAATAATTTTATTCGTGATTTTTAATCTATGTGGCATTAAAATTTTAGATATATCAAATTTAATTCGTTATTTACCTAGGTGGCGATATAATTTGTTAATTCAAAAATAAAATATAAATCTCTTTTATCATTGGTTGAAATAAGTATATTGTTTACATGGCGCTCTTAGTGCTCTTGAAAAATGTCTACTTTATTTTTATATATAATATAGGCAAAATTGGCCTCAACACTATAATTATAGCAAAGTGGCACTCAACACTCTGAACTTTACGTAATAGCCAAAACACCACCTACTATGGTGGTTGGAGCAAAGCGCGCCTTTAATGAAAGTCCGGAAAATTGAAAAATCAATTTTTATTATTTTTTGGCCCCTATTACATTTTGTTTTTTTTTTAAAACTCCTAAACTTAAAAAGTCACGTGCACTCCCTTCTCCTTCTTTCCTCATTCTTCTTTTCTCAATCGCATCTCCTTCTTCTCTCATTAGAACCAGAGTTTCCAAGTTCTTCCCCAAATTGAAACCCTAAATTTTTTTTCTCATTAGATTGAAGTATGAATTCAACTTCCCTGGAGCTTGATACCAACTTCCCATTATTTTCAAGGAAGAACAAGGGTTTTTCCAAAAACCCTCAAAAATTACACACTGATATCCCTATACAAAACTCCCAAATACCCAATGAACGGCGTCAACAAATCGAAAAGCAGACGCCGGATTGTAAGAATGAAACATCTTCTACTTCTACTTTCGCTGATTTAGGACTTTCAGAGTGGGGTATTAAAACCTGTTCAGAACTCGGAATGAAGAAACCAACTGAAGTGCAACGATATTGCATTCCTAAGATTCTCGCGGGAAATGATGTTTTGGGTATTGCAAAGACGGGAACTGGAAAAACCGCTACATTTGCCTTGCCTATCCTTCATCGATTAGCAGAAGACCCATATGGGGTTTTTGCCCTTGTTGTCACCCCCACTCGGGAATTGGCATTTCAGTTGGCTGAGCAGTTTCGTGCCCTTGGCTCATCCTTGTATATCCGTTGTACTGTCATCATTGGCGGCATGGATATGATCACCCAGTCGAAGGCGCTGATGCAAAGGCCTCATGTGGTTATTACTACTCCGGGAAGGATTAAAGTTTTGTTTGAAGATAACCCAGATATACCCCCAGTCTTTTCCAGAACTAAGGTAATGGTTATTACTCTATGTTTTGCTTGTTAGATGTATGGTAATTATGTCTCTCTCAAGTTTTGCACAATTTAAATGGTGGACAAGGGTAAAATAATATGACATTATGATAAACAGATATTGTTTATGCTTTTTATTTTTAGCTATGGTAGGAAAACAGAATATGTGTAATACCCGTGATTTTTGGGTGCACAATTCATTTGCGCACTTTTGTCCGTAAGTGTTTCATAAATCTCTGATGTATTTTTAATGTTTGATTAATTGTGTTTGATGATCTCTTGTTTTGGTAGCACTTTAGATACAAAATTTGTTACTGGCTGGTAGCTAATTGTGTAATTACTTAGGTATAAAATTGGAATGTAATGTTGTTTTCCTTGTCCTAATCTATGGACGATTGTTGAGGGATTGCCCATTTGTACTTATAATCTGGCTTATGGGAAAAAAATTTTGAATGATTTTCGCAGTTTCTTGTGTTGGACGAAGCAGATAGAGTTCTTGATGTTGGGTTTGAGGAGGAGCTAAGAGTTATATTTAAGTGCTTGCCTAAAAAACGGCAAACTTTATTATTTTCTGCAACAATGACCGATGATCTAACGGCATTGCTTGAGTTATCTTCTAACAAGGCATTCTTCTTTGAGGCACATGAAGGCCTTCAGACTGTGGAGTCTCTTCGACAACAATATCTTACTGTTCCTGGACATGTCAAGGATGTATATCTTCGATATATTTTATCAAAGATGGAAGATATGAGTGTTCGCTCAGTCATTGTATTCTTCTCTGAATACAGGTATGTAACCAAGATCATCTAGTAATGTTATGATACAGTTATTACGTACTTAGCATATCAAGATTTTTGATCTTTTGGGGTTCTACATCAAAAATTCAATTTCTGGATTTGTTTGCTTATAATAACATGAACTGTAAGAGAGTGTTACAATGAACTTGTTATTTATGTAGTATGAAAGTGAATATTGATGCTTTTCATTAGTGGTAGCTGTTATCTTCATCATTTAATTATTCTTTTTATTCTTTTCAAGAAAAATATGGTTTTCTAAAAAAATTCTTCACTTAACAGAAACTTTTAGATTACCTCCCTAGATCCTTTTTTAATAAATTAATTGTTATTCAAAGCTGAGCTTGGTTCAAAGACTAGTTAATCTCAAAGTTAGGCATCTTGCTCTTGCAAATAGGACATGCCACCGATTGGCTTTGATGTTGGAAGAACTTGACTTCAAGGTTGCCGAGCTAAACTCAATGATACCTCAGTCTTTAAGACAAGCTTCTGTTCATCGTTTTAAGTCTGGGAAAGTTCCTATATTGCTGGCTACAGGAGTTGTTGAACGTGGGCTAGATATTCCGATGGTGGATCTAGTCATACTTTATGACGTACCAAGGTTACATGCTCACACTCTATTTGGAAATTGTTATTTAATGAAGTAATACCATGTATATGCTTTATGCTAAAATGTGATGACTGCAGGGATCCTGTTGAATATGTTCATCGTGCAGGACGTACTGCAAGAGCTGGTAGAGAGGGACTTGTGCTGAGCATTGTATCAGGGGTGAGTTCTGTCTGTGCAATGATGAAACAGTTGTTTTTCTGGTGGCTTCATGTTTTTTGGTCATTATTTTTTGCTCATTATTTTTTGCAGAATGATGTGGATCTTTTACATGGAATAGAAGCAACACTTGGTAAGCAAATGGAAAAGTTTGAATGTAAAGAAAAAGAGGTGGTTGCCGAGATGACCAAGGTGAGAGTGCTGATATGTGTTACCTTGACTTACAATAGTTGAAAATAAGAGAAAAAACACTCTCTCATAAAAATAAAGAAATAAAGTTGCTATTCCAACATTCTAAACACTCATATCAATCACCATTACTTTCTGCTCATCATACATATTACTGAGTTGATGAAATTATAGCAAATTAGCAAGGTATTAGTATTCAGTCACTTGTTTTCAATCACTATGATGTATGCCACTTGACACAAAACTACAATGAGATATGTTTTAGGAATAAATATCCGATGGATTTCAGATTATTATGTAGAATTGATAAATAATCTGCTTCATCCTTTTATAATGGCATAGTTTATCCAATCCACTAATGAAGATATCAAACAGTGAAATATATCAGTGGTTGGGGTAAGGCTGGGTGCAATTGTCCTCCCTGGATCACTAATACACTTTCAGTGTTTGACTGTTATGTTGATTAAAAAATTTGGAGTACTTGAATTAGATTATTAGAATTTGTTATCTTCAACTTATCTCAGACTAATATGCTTTTAATTATCGTTTATTTACTACTATATATCTTTAGTTGCACAATTATAAAAATAAAGATTTCAGTAAGCAGAACCTACCATAGTCGCGACTCGCGGGTTAGTAGGAGTCAGGTTCCGGGTTAGGGGTAGATTTGAAAATTACATAGAAATTATACATTGGAATGAATCTGACTTTGTAATGTTCTTTATTACATTACTTTTAAAAAAAACAGTCAAAGGTTTCTCAGAATAGTACATAAAATCACATCAGACCAGACTAATATAATTCAAAATTTTTAAAAAAAATCAGACTAGATAAAAAAATTCAGATCAATCCAGATTAGAACTAAATAAGATTTAACCAAGTAAATTACTTCAGGTGAAGTGAACATATTCGTAATGTACTCCTAATTTCTTTCTATATTTTATCTAATTGATTTTTTGGTGGGAAAATTCATTAAAGGGTAATGTAATACAAACCCCTATTTCCCTTAGTAACTGGCTGTTCTTTCTACTATTTTCCCACTTTTCCTTTTTTGGGAGTTCTTAGCAATCCTCTGCGGTAATTTTAAAATTTCCTCCTTCCTTTTGTAACTCTCTTATACTTCACAACTGCACTCCAAAAAGATCATAATATCATAATTTTGTACTTCCATCCTTGGCAAACAACTCTTCCTTGCTACCTTTGGCGTCTGCCTCTTGTCACTACATCCACCGCCTCTTAAACAACCACTAGCCCATCACCGATGTTGCAATCGAACCTCCTCTCACCTTAAAAAATACAGCATTACTATGCAACAACCTCTCAATCAGCCTTTAGTATAGCTCAGAATTAACAGAATTCCTCCTGCATACCTTACAAGCTGTAGGCTTCTAACTTGTCAAAAGGTAAGAAACCACCAAGAATTGCAATTTTTGTCATTGGGTAATTAACTTCACTCTAAAATTGTAGTCACATAGGTTGATTTAGACCATCTCGAGGTAGGGCTTCGATTATGATAAAATTTGATGAGGGATGTCTGTGATCTTGGTGCCATGTAAAGGAAGTTGAGATAAGAGACCACCCTTATGGACATCTTGGAAATTTGTAGAAATATGGCAACTGATTTTGTCCATTATGTAAACAAAATTAATGGACCATGGAGCTTTTGGTTGAATTAGGTGGTGAGACGGAGGATGAGTTGAAGGATTTTAAAGTGAGAAAGAGATTGCCTTTGTTTGTTGTGGAAGTTTGCAGAACATGGAAAATTGATATGTGTCCCTTAAGTAAACAAGATTAATGAACCACTTTCTCAATTTCTTAGGCCTCTTTTCTGATATCTTTTCTTCTGTTCAATGTGAACTACTTAACAATGGTCATGATCATTTATTGATCTACAATTGGAGATCCCCATTGCTTATTTAGGCCGATGATAGCATGCCACAAGTACTTAAAAAGTAGAGCACATGTCTTGGACACAAATAACAACAATAGTTATAGATATAGAACAAGGGTTTTGTCTATGAACATCATGTAGACTTTTTATCTCATAAGTTAGAATCTGCTTTTTTTTTTTTTTAGGCAGATCATGTAATTCTGATTTTATGTTTGTTTCTTTGCTAGATTTCTCTCTTCTTTATATACTCTGTATTTACTTGAGGCAGGAGTGGGTTCACCTTTTTCTTGCAAAACCTCTATGTCCTGCAGGTTACCAAGGCAAGAAGGGTCGCAAATATGAAGATGTTAGATGATGGCTTTGAGGATAGAGTGAAGGCACGCAAGAAGCAAAAACTAGCAGATAAAAACCAAAAGGGAAAGAGGGCACAAGTCTTGTAGCTCAATTAGTAAACTACAATATTGGAATTGTTTTAAGACCTTGAATCCTGTAATTTATTTTTTTGTTTACTAACATTGACCACAGAATTGCTTTGAGAATAGAGTGAAGGCACGCAAGAAGCAAAAACTAGCAGATAGATCCAAAAGCGAAAGAGGGCACAAGTCTTGTAGCTCAATTAGTAAACTACAATTTTGGAATTGTTTTAAGACCTTGAATCCTGTAATTTATTTTTTTGTTTACTAACATTGACCACAGAATTGCATTTAAGGCTAAGCTGCATTTTTGTCCAGCAGCTGTAATTTGGATTAGGAGAATAGATCGTGAATTAACATTGTTATAGAGTTCTTTATAAATAGCAAATTTTTGGATACTATGGAAGTGAAGGAAAATAAGAGAAGGGAAAAGGATGAAATATTTTCCATTGAATAGCAAAACCCTTAAATCCACTTGACCTCCACCTGGATACCCCCGCCACCCAATCGGAACCCATTTCTACCATATTGAAAACTCACAACACCCCTAAACCAAAACCCTAGCCCACCCCCTCATTTAGCTCAACGGAATAAAGTATAAAAACACCTTTCCTCTAGTAATCTCTTCTATATAAGCGAGGGGGAGAAAAAAGTTAGTTTCCAATGTTCAAACAACCCTTTACCACTCAAAATTATTAATTTTAATGTAATTTTCCTATTAGAATGTCAATCAAGCCATAATAGGAAAATTAGAGGGGCCAATAAATCTATTTTAATCAGAGGTGGGTATGGGCTGTTGGCTAGTGGGCGGCACGAGCACAACACGGTGGTGGCATAGCCCGGCATGAGCCCGTCAGTGGTACGACAAGACACGGTGACTGAGGAGTGGGTCGGGTTCGTGAACACAATTTTGAAAAATCGGCACGAGCACGACATGGGTACAGCAAAACGGCTGTATTTCACTGCTTTCAATAGCCATAAAACGGCTATAATAATAAATTAATAATAAAATTAACATAAATAATAATAAAGAGTAAAAGAACTATAATAATAAAAATAAGAATAATAAAAAGAACAATAATAATATAATAATACAAAAACATAAATATAAGTTAATAAAATTATTTAAAAAATAAAAATTCAGGGCGGTTCACTGCCGGGCCCGACACGACACGTCAGGCATGTGGATTGTGCCTTGCCGTGGGCTGAGGTGTGCCAAATGTGGCCACGCACGGCACGGCCGACACGAGCCACCACCAAGCACGACCCACTATGGCCCGGCATGGCACGCTGCCCACCTCTAATTTTAATAATAAAAAAAAAAAGAAAAATTTTAAAACGATAAACAATTAACACTCAAAATTTAAAAGAATAAAATTCCACTTTTCAAACTATTTGTAAAATTATAAGACACAAATATAAGTTATACAAG
Organism: Chenopodium album; assembly: GCF_948465745.1. Classification (NCBI taxonomy): domain Eukaryota; kingdom Viridiplantae; phylum Streptophyta; class Magnoliopsida; order Caryophyllales; family Amaranthaceae; genus Chenopodium; species Chenopodium album. The sequence continues at coordinate 28,043,222 of NC_137851.1, read as the reverse complement.
CTTAATAGATGTTTTATTTTTAAAGCACATGAATATAGTCTTTCACATAACAATCACGCACGCATTAGATGCATATAGAGATAGCATATATCACAATCTTTTAGAGCCACCATGGGGTTACTCTGTTAGTATTATAGGGGTTGACCTTTCAATGTTGTTGTTTTGGGTGTTTTTGTCCCTTGGGAGAGTTACAACTCGAAGACTGGTCCTGCTGATTCTGTACCTACAAAAACAACGGAGACACCGGTTGGGTGGTGCTCCGCCTCCAACGCTCAAGTTAGTAACTTGAAGGAGAATAAAAAATGCGGAAATTTAGGTGGGGATCTGCTTGGATTCCAAGCTCAGGTATTCTCTGATGAGAGAGAAAGTAGGATGTAATAAATGATAGTAAATTTCTGAATGTCCCCATTTTGGGGGAATATCTCCCTATTTATAGGGTCCTTGGGAAAAGTGCCCCTTCCTAGGTTATTTTAACCTAGGACTGATGGGTTGCGCCGCCAAATAGCGGATTTTTGGGGAATTGGGTCCTTGAAGGCCGCAACTCTAAGGGAGTATCTGGAGAGGCCACGTGTCAGCTGGGGATTGGTCAAGGGTGACTTGCCAGCCTCTGACACGTGGCACCTCCTCATTGGTCCACTTGTCGTGGGTGAAAATACCCCAAACATTTGCCCCTCACAGGTGGCACGTGGCAGGCCACGTGGTGCCTGTGACACGTGTCAACCCATGAAGGGTGAACAGTGAAAACGGCTATTTTTTACAGTGATGACGGGGATTCGTACCGTTTCACCCCCTATAAATAGGGATTTACCCTCCCCCTCTCTCCTCTTCACTTTTACAAATCTTGACTTTTCTAGAGAGAGAAAGAGAGTTTTTTAGGGAGAGGTGCTCTGATCTCGGTTGCGTTTAAGCCAACTCAAGACTCCCGTGTGCTCTTTCGAAGTCACCCGGTCACCGGTTGCTTTGCCGTTTTCAGATTTTTTTCAGAACTTAAAGTAAGGTAACCATCCGTTTCCTTCTTTAAGTTTTCTTCTTTTTCCTTTTTCTTTAGCCTGTATACACTCATTTCCGGCTGTATACATTAACTTTTCAAAAAATAAAATGAACTCTCCATTTGCACACACGACACTGCCTAGGACGCTCAGCCGGTCACCAGGGACGGCTGAGTCTAGAACCGGGGGTGCCTTGTCTGGAGTTTCTGGAGTGCTTTGCTCATCTCCGGCTTCTTCCCTCTCTGTGTCTGTGCAGGACACAATGGCTAGAACTAAGCAGACGGCTACCAAGCCCAGCAGGTGGCGCACTAGGGAAGTGCCTGCAAGTGAAGTTGTGAGGGAGGAAGACTACGAGGCGGCTGAGCAAAGTAACTCAGATGATGACACCCCGTCTACTTCCAGCAACAACAACTCAAGGGGAGACGGTGAGGAAACCGCCTCATCTCCAGACCAAAGTAACTCAGCTGAAGAAGCGGCTGAGGAGCAGGAAGGATCCGGGGCGGAGGGAAAGAACCTCGCTGAGGCTTATCGCCAAACAGCAAAGAAAGAAGCAAACCCGGATCCTACTAAAACCCGGATGAAGCCTGGGGACAGGGCCCTTCTTGAAAGTGGCTTTGAGGCTTTCAAACAACAACACCCCTTTGGGGAAGACTGGGACATCATTGTCCCTCCGGCTGATGCTGTTTTAGCCTGGGGGGATGACATTGACAATGCAGACAATTACTTTGTCTGCTATGAGGCGATAATAGAAGCCGGCCTCCGCTTTCCCCTTCACAGAGGCATCCGGAAGATCCTGAAGAGATATGACTTGGGAGTGTGGCAATTAACGCCTAACTCTTGGGTCAATATCCTTAGCTATATCGCCGCCTGCGAGCTCCAGGACATTAAGTCCAGCTTCACCGCCTTCGCCCATATGCACTACCTCAAGAGTGCCCCAAGCGGATATGGAGCGTGGTACACTATTTCCACGCTCCCGGAATATTTGATGACCTTAGACAAAGTGTCCAAGTGGGGAGGTTGGAAAGATAAATGGTACTTGGTCTCCTCCCCTCAAGTGAGGATAAACAAGATTCTCCGGCGCTACAACAAAGAGCCGGCTTTGGTGGGCCAGAAGTGCGTACGCCCAGCTCTTACTACCAAAGCCCGGGAGCAAATAATAGAGTCGGAGCTTTTCAAGACAACAACTGAGCCCTTGGGGGATGGGACTCACATAGTTGTTCCAAGAAACTGGATCCCCCACCTGGATTTCTTTGCGGATGAGAGATTCTTGTCCGCCTGCGGGTTGAGCCCTATGTTTCCAAAGGGTAGATACACTTACCCACCCGGTGGTCTTCCGTCTGCAACTTAAATTTCATTGCTTTGAACTTTTTCTTGTTCCAACTCTTTTATGTTTTTCTGCAGAGGAAGCAAGAAAAATGGTTGACCCAGCCAAAACACCGGCTAAGTCTGCGGCTCTGCTCCGCAAAGAGAATATTATGGCCAAGAAGGCCAACATTGAGGCTAAGGAGGCCAAAAAAGGCGGGGTAAGATAACTCCAAACTTCTCTTAAATTTTTCAAGTCTTTTTGATACCGGATGACTTATGGTTTCCTTGCGTTTTTGCAGGCTTCAACTGGCATCCTCCCCCGTTCCATGACAAAGGTCTTAAAAAGACCTGGGGATGAGAACCTTCAAAAACCGGCTGCTAAAACCGGGAGGAAGGCAACCCCAACGGCCTCTGGCGTTAACGCCAAAGGTTTCCCTACAACCGGGGGAAAGGGCCCCGAAGCCATGGCAACTCTGAGTGAAAACTCAGAGAAATCAAATAAAAAGCCGGATGCTCATGAAGCATCAAAGGATGGCGAGCCATCCAAGGCTGCAGGTGGTGCTGCAGCCGCAGGGGAGGAGCCGGCGAGGGTCGACTCCAAAGGTAAGATTGAAATTCCTTGGCCGCTTGACTTTATGCGCGTCAAGACTATGACTGACCCTTCCGAGGGGTCTGTAAGTAGCTGACAAAGAATGAATGCCAAATACGCTGCTAGCCTCTCACCAAGTCCTTCTTATGCTGCAGATGCTACTTCTGCCCCGGACCTGGCGGGGGTTTGGCAAACGGATGGTGAGAACTCTCACCCATTCGGAGAAGAACTCCATACCCAACCGCCACGAGGTCGACTTCGACCAGATTCTGGGGCAGCTGGCGGAGGTAAGTGAAACTTGCCCCTTATCTTTTTCATTTCTTTTCATTTCATTTTGTCTTTCAATTTTGCTAAGTGTTTAGATTCTCGGATGACCTTGCTCAGGTTATGGTCCGGGTGGATGGGCTCCGGTTGCCTTTCCGGAAGAAGCAAGAAGAGGTAACTGATGCCAAGAGAAGGGCTCAAGCCAATCTCAACTCTTCTGAATATGCCTATATAAATTTTGATGTTGAGATTAAAGCCCTCGAGTTGAAACAGGAGGAGCTGGTTAGGACTTTGACGGCTGCTAATGATGAAGCCAACAACAAGATCGGCGACTTGGAGCTTCAGTTGAAAACTGCCGGCTCCAACCTCAAGGCCTTGGAGGGGGCTGATCAGGAGAACACTGCCCTAAGGGCAGACAAGTCCCGGCTGACTGCTGAGCTTGCCACTCTGAAGGGCAAGCATGCTGAGGAGCTTGAAGCTGAGCAGGCCCGGCTCATCAAAGAGAATGAGCGGGACAATGAGATCTGCCTCCGATACGCTTGGGGGCTTCTCTATCCTGAAGTAGACTTTGAAGTCTACAAGCTGAGGTACACTACGCCACTGAGGTGTACGATGCCAAGGTTCTCCAGGATCCTGCTCCGGCTCGCTTCAAGGAATGGGCCCTGGAAAACGGTGCTGAGGTTTTGGAGACAGAGGAGCCGGACCTGGACGAGATTATAAAGGAAGTGAACAAGGACAGCCAGCCTGGAGAGGCTGTGGTTCTGGATGATGTTCCTTCAACGACTCCAGCCCAGCCGGAACAGCCAGCAGCATAGCTCCCCTACTTCTCTGCGGCAGTATGCCAACCTTTTGCTTTTCCGGCCTGTGCGCCGAGTAATTATGTAACTTTTATTTTTCCTTTGTTTCTTTATACCGGATGTGGATCCGGCTAACAATTATTTCTGGCCTTGAGCCAGTTTATTTATTGAAGTATACCGACTCAGTCGGTTTTCTTATACTTGCACAGTTTTTTCAATTTTTTCACTTTTGCATATATACTCAATATATATATACTTGTGAATTTGCCTATCTTATGAAAAGCATGCGGCAGGTACAAATCCGGATGTCCTTGCCCCTGGGCGGCTGTGTGGTTGGTTTAATCTGAAAAAGGATTGATTGCCTTGGAAACTTCTCATACTTCAAAGAGTATGGGATGTTTGTAAGGCAATCAATCACAATAGTGATTGCCCCAAACCAAGTACACAGCCGGACAAATGACAGACATACAACCTCTGCCCCAGTCGGTATCAAACCGCCTGGGTATTCTTTATAGCCATTACGCAAAAAAAAGGGTTTGCCCTAAAAGTGCGCAACTTGGAGAAAATTTAACTAAGTAAAGACTTATGATGGTACTCCGGCTGATACTGGTAGGCAGCCGGAGCATTTACAACCAAATATTCCTTAGTAGAAATAATACGGTCAGACAGCTATGAGTTGGCTGTTTTAACCACTCAATCTTTGCCGCCTGCATGGGTATGTAGAACAAGCAAGGTGGCTGTTCTCTGCGACGATTGCACCCGGAGGGGTGTCGCCGGACGCCTATATCCATATTGGGATAGACGAATTTATGAAAATGGACAACCATCTGGCCCTTGGCCTCAGGTCTTGTTGAAGACCGGCTGATAGCCACTAAACGTTTTGTGCTTAGCTTAAGAATCTGGCTGTTAGCCTCTGGTCTTTATGGACTTTTGATTTCATATACTAAGTATCAAACTTAGTTATCTGGCCATTGGCCTCAAGTTATTCATATATTAAATTTGCTACTGAACCTTTCATCATTAGTATGGGTAAACCCAGCCGGATAAAAAGACAATAAATGAAACAAAAGCATCTCTCATTAATACTTGTTACAAAAAACTTACAATACTCAGAAGTAGTACTTTTTTAAGTTGTCTACATTCCAAGTTCTAGGCAGGCGTCTACCGTCTGGGGTTTCCAAGCGGTATGTGCCATCCCTAACTTCTTCATAAATCCGGTAGGGGCCTTCCCAATTAGGAGTTAGCTTTCCAAGCTCATTGGCCCTACCGGTTGCCTCCATTTTCCGTAACACAAAATCGTCCACTTTCAAAGGACGTTTGTGCACTCTTTTGTTGTAGGCTCGCGTCATTTTCAGACGGTATATCTCATGTCGCAGGGCAGCATTGCCCCTGCGTTCCGGGAGGGAGTCCAATGCCAGCCGCATGGCCTCCCAATTTGACTCTTCATCAAAGAGCATCACTCTGAGCGTAGGCTCATAGTGTTCAATGGGTAAAACGGCTTCAGCCCCGTATACCATGAGAAACGGGGTTTCTCCGGTTGATCCCTTGGCAGTTGTCCGGATGGCCCAAAGAACATGAATTAACTCTTCAGCCCAAAGACCACCGGCTCTTTCAATTTTCTTTTTTATGCCGTCTGAGATGAGTTTGTTGAATGCCTCAACCTGACCATTTGCTTGAGGACGGCCGACTGAGGCAAAGTAACTTGAGATACCCTGATCTCCTAACCAAATCTTGAGCTGATGCGTCTCAAACTGAGGGCCGTTGTCAAATACCATAGACATAGGTACCCCAAACCGGGTGATAATATTCTTCCATATGAAAGAGATGATATCCTTTGTCTTGATATTCTTGACTGCCTCTGCATCCACCCATTTGGTGAAGTAATCCACAGCCACCAAGACATAGCGCTTTCCGCCTGGAGCAGGCGTATAAGGACCCAATATGTACATGCCCCACTTAGCAAACGGGACTGGGCTGTGGATTGCCGTCAGATCAGTAGCCGGGCGATGTATTAGCTTGCCAAACCTCTGGCATTTATCACATTTCTTCACAAATTCCTTGGCGTCTGCCTCAAGAGTAAGCCAAAAATAATGCCGCCTGGCTCTGACGGCTAGGGACTTGCCGCCTATGTGGGAGGCGCAAAATCCCGCATGCAGCTCTTCGAGTACCTCTTTCCCCTTTTCTGGGGTAACACATTTCAACAAGGGCTTGAGAAATCCAGCCTTGAAGAGTTCTCCGTTCCTCAACTCGAAGTTTGCTGCTCTCTTTTTCATGACGGCTGCTTCCTGAGGTGAATCAGGGAGCGTGCCGTCTGCAAGATACGCCCGGATGCCATCCATCCAAGTAGAACTTCGATCCAGAATTCCAATGGGCTCTTCATAAATACTCCTTTTTTCAAGAACTTCCCAAAAGACTGACCGAGGCGTATCATGGCAGGCGGATGATGCCAATTTTGACAGTGCATCCGCCGGGTGGTTATCTGACCGGGGCACTTGATTCAATTTGAATTCCTTAAGGGTCCCGGCCTCCTCTTTGACAGCCTGAAGATATTTGATCATTGCCGGATGGGTCGCTTCATAAGTGCCCTCATACTGGCTAACAACCAACTGAGAATCAGAATGGGCGTCAATCTTTGTTGCCCCTGCTGCCTTACACATGCGGATTCCGGCTAGCAGGGCTTCATACTCCGCCTCGTTATTCGAGGCCTGAAACTTGAACCGTAGTGCATACTCATATCTATCTCCTTCTGGAGATTCACAAACAATGCCTGCACCACAGCCGTTCTTTGTAGAGCTCCCATCTACATACACCTTCCAAACCTGATCAACATTATCCGGGAGGACCGGACGGGTCATTTCAACAATGAAGTCGGCAAACGCCTGACCTTTCACTGCTTTCCTTGGTTCGTAAGAGATTTCAAGACTTTGCATTTCAATAGCCCATTTCAACATTCTGCCGGATGACTCCAGAGTGGACATTGGCCGCTTGAGGGGCTGGCCGGTGTAGATTACCACCGGATGTGCCAGAAAGTATGGCTTCAATTTTTTGAAGGCCATATATAGAGTAAGACCAAATTTTTCCACCATGGGGTACCGGAGTTCAGCATTTTTTAACACATGGCTTATGAAATACACCGGGAGCTGCGTACCGTCTCGTTCAGCAAGGAGAACGGCACTGAGAGCATGGTCTGAGACGGCTAGGTACATGTACAACTTCTCTCTTGGCAAAGGACTAACAAGCCTTGGCAAAGAGTGCAAGTGCTCTTTCAATTTTTGGAATGCCGCCTCAGTATCATCCCCCCATTCAAATCTAGTCTTCTTCCTGATTGCTTGGAAGAAATAAAGGCATTTGTCACCTGACCGGCTGAGGAACCTCCCCAAGGCGGCCAGGCAACCGATGAGTCTCTGAACTTCCTTGACAGTGCGGGGTGACTTCATGTCAATTACCGCCTGTATCTTCTCAGGGTTAGCCTCTATCCCCCTTTGATCAATCAGGAATCCGAGAAACTTCCTAGACTCAACACCAAAGACGCATTTCTTAGGATTTAACATAATCTTATGCCGCCTGAGTGTGGTGAAGGTTTCTCGGAGATCAGCAAGGTGATCCGCCTGCTGCTTGGATTTGACTATCATGTCATCAATATACGCCTCTACATTCCTCCCAATTTGATTAATGAAGACTGTATTAATCATCCGTTGGAACGTAGCCGGCGCATTCTTCAAGCCAAACGGCATCACAGTATAACAGAATAACCCCTGATCAGTGACGAAGGCCGTCTTTTCTTGATCTTTTTTCCACAGAGGTATCTGATGGAAGCCGGAATAGGCATCCATAAAACTCATCAAGGCATGGCCGGCTGTTGAATCAACCAGGCTGTCGATTTTAGGAAGTGGATAACTATCCTTTGGGCATGCCTTGTTGAGATCTGTGTAATCTAGACACATCCGCCAAGTACCATTCGGCTTCTTTACAAGCACAACGTTTGCCACCCAGTCGGGGAAATTACAAGGCCGAATGAACCGGGCATCTAACAGCTTTTTTACTTCGGCAGCTGCCGCCTGACTTCTTTCCTCACCGTGGTTTCTCTTCTTTTGCCGGATGGGCTTCATATTTGGATCCACGGCGAGCTTGTGGACAGCGAGATCCGGGCTGATGCCTGGCATCTCTTCCATTTCAAAGGCAAACACATCTTTGAATTCTTTCAGCAGAAGGTGCAAGTTTGCACCCAGAACAGCATTAGCAACCGTCCCAACCTTAATAGTTCGCTCTTGACGGCTGTCGTCCAGAACAAGATCAATGCTATCACCAGCCGGTTGGGGACGGAGCTCCTCTGACCGTTCACCGGTCAGTGATTGCTATTTCTTTTCTTTCTTCACCACCACCAGCTCTGCAGCTTTTCTCTTTTTTCCGGCTGCTGGTGGAGGTGAAGGAGCATCCTTGACGTTGTCAAGGTCTATTGGTTCCTTCCCTTGGCCGTCTGCGGCCACAGTATCTCTAACGGATGAGAGGTAACACTCCCTGGCCGTCTTCTGATCCCCGTTCAGGGAACCAACAGAACCATCATCCCTCTCATACTTGATAAGCATGAGAGCAGGGATGATTACAGCCTTGGCTTCGTTGAGGGTTGGCCTCCCAAGAATAATGTTGTAGGCAGTCAACTCCTCAACGACCAAGAATCTGACGACAATATGTCGTCCCTGGCCCTTCTCACCCAGCCGGATGGGTAGGTCAATTCTTCCGGCTGGATAGACCATCCCACCCCCAAAACCAACTAAAGGGTGGGTGACCGGATGCATGCTGTTGGAGTTGTATTTCAGCTTCTGCAAGCACCGGAGGCTGATGATGTCTGACGAGCTGCCGGTGTCAATAAGGATGCGCCCAACTAGCTAGTTGGCAACCTTGCATTCAATAACAACTGGGTCGTCATGCGGGCGGCGGACGCTGCCCCTGTCCTTCTCAGTAATGAGGACATCCGGAAAAGTGGAGCTGGCAGACGCCTGCTCCTCATCATCCTTGTCCATCTTTCGAAGATGGCTTTTGGTGCCCCGGATGGTAGGGCCACCACAAGAAAATCCGCTTGCTATGGTGAAGATCGGATCCCTGTCGGTTTCCGAACTACTAGCAGGCTGGGGGGTAGCCTTAGAGGACTGACCCTTGTTCTTCTTCTTTGTCCCGGCTGGGGACTTAGAAATATAGGACTTCAGATGCCCTTTGTCAGCCAGACGGTCCAACGTCCGCTGTAAACTAAAGCAATCGTTGGTGTCATGGCCAACCTCCTCATGGAATTGGCAATATTTGTTTTTGTTCCGCGACTGGACGGAACTCTTCATTGGATTCGGCTTCTCAATGGACAGCCGGTCCTTTACCTCCATGAGGATGGAGTTACAATCTTTGTTAAACTCGTACCGGGGAACGTACGGTTTAAACTCTTTCTTCTTCTTCTGGGACGGCTGCTCAGAATCACTGACCGCCCAGACTTCTTTTCTTTTCTTGCTCTCTTCTTTTTTCTTCGCCGGCTGAGCAGACCGGCTCTCTTTTTGCTTGTCAGACTTCTTGGAGTCTGACTGGCTACCAGGCGTACAGAGGTCGGTTGCTTGTATATAGCTTTCCGCCTCCCTCAGGGCCGCCTGTAGCGTAAATGCCCCTTTTCTGACAAGGTCGAACTTAAAAGTCGACCCGTCTCTCAGACTCTTGAAAAAGTCTGTGAATGCTACCTCGTCAGACAGCCCCTGGATCTGAATCCTGACCAGGTTGAACTGTCTGACATATGAGCGTAGCCCTTCTCTCTCTCCCTGCTTAATGGTGCTCAAGTCTAAACTTGTTTTCTTAGCAGGGATGTTCATTAAGCAGTTGGTGGCAAACAAGAAGGCTAGCTTCTTGAAGCAGTCAACAGATCTGGCTGGCAAGTTGCCAAACCATTGCTGGGCAATGCCCTTCAATGTAGCCGGAAAGCAACGGCACCAAGTGGCATCGTCCCAACCTTGTAAACACATTAGGTTGGTGTATGCCATTAGGTGATCTTCAGGGTTGGTGGTGCCGTCATAAGCACCCACCAAAATGTTTTTAACCTTGGCCGGCTGAGCCGCCTCGGTTATATTGGCTGCAAAGGCAGACGGCTGTTCGCCTAGCCTCATCAGCCGGAGCTGCCAGTCCAGTGGCTGGACATTAGTATATGCCGCCTGACCTCCGAATGGAGGTGGCTGCATGAATTGGAGGCCATATTGCCCATATTGCGCCTGGGGTGCGTATGACATAGACCCTATCATCAGCTGAGGTTCGGTGTTGACGGATTTACCGCCTGTCCGACTCTCATGCAAGGACATAGAGTTCCTTGCAGAAGCTTCCTTGAAGCTGTCTGGAAAGCTTGAGGTAGAAGCTAACTCAGACTGCTGCTGCCTCCTTCGATTGATGACTTCTCTAGCATCGAAGGTGGGCGTTTTTCTAGCCTCCGGCTGGGGCCGCCGGGGCATTAGAATCTTAGACCAGTCAAGTGTTGCGGCTGCCTTCTCCTTTGGATGGGGAGTTGGATGCCTGTCCTTGACTGGCTTCTTCTTCTTCCCATCATTGGGAGTCTTTTTAGCCGGCTGACTCTTGGAAGAGCCTGCCTTGTTGTTGATCATCTTCTTGATTTCACCCTTGAAGGAGTTCATGAATTTCATGAGCTCGTTCCGGGTGACTGGAGCTTCTCCTCTGGTCTTCCGGGTTTCCCCGTCTGACCTCCCAGTGGGCCGGCTGCTTGGGCCCGCCTGATCCAGATTTCGTTCCAGCTGGTCTCTGGAACGGATGGATTTAGAGATAAGAGAACCATCTTTAGTCATATAGGTCTCCACATCATTGTCTTCTTTTTCTTCCTCCTCCTCTGTGAATACCTCTGGCTGAGGCTGAGGTGGAGGCTGAGGGATTTCAAACCCTACCAGCTGAATAACCGGTTGCAGGTCGTCCGGGTTACCCGTGTGAGTACCCGGACGTAGAGAGGTAGAATTGAGAATTGGTACAGAATTTTGAACCATCTTGAGGTACTCTCCCCACAAACGGCGCCAAATGTTTTGGGTGTTTTTGTCCCTTGGGAGAGTTACAACTCGAAGACTGGTCCTGCTGACTCTGTACCTGCAAAAACAACGGAGACACCGGTTGGGTGGTGCTCCGCCTCCAACGCTCAAGTTAGTAACTTGAAGGAGAATAAAAAGTGCAAAAATTTAGGTGGGGATCTGCTTGGATTCCACACTCAGGTGTTCTCTGATGAGAGAGAAAGTAGGATGTAATAAATGATAGTAAATTTCTGAATGTCCCTATTTTGGGGGAATATTTCCCTATTTATAGGGTCCTTGGGAAAAGTGCCCCTTCCTAGGTTAAGGACTGATGGGCTGCGCCGCCAAATAGCGGATTTTTGGGGAATTGGGTCCTTGAAGGCCGCAACTCTAAGGGAGTATCTGGAGAGGCCACGTGTCAGCTGGGGATTGGTCAAGGGTGACTTGCCAGCCTCTGACACGTGGCACCTCCTCATTGGTCCACTTGTCGTGGGTGAAAATATCCCAAACAGTTGTAAAGGTAGGTTACTTTATCAGTAGAATAAGAGCTATTCTGTCAGAATAATTAAATTACTCTATTAGTATAACATGGATTACTATATTGGTGTTAAAAGGCTACTTCGTTTTATTTGCACGCGGCCACATGGTTGCACAGAAGTGAGAAAAAAAACAAAATAATTATTGATTTTATTTTTATTTATATTTATTATATGAATAAGGAGGAGAATAAAGCGTACTATGTTTCTTATTATATTTCTTATTGCACACTCATGCTTTGTGTGTTTCTAAGCTCCTATATTCTAATTACTCAAATATTTTCTATATTAAAGTATTGTAAAAATTCATGCCATATATTTCAACACTTGTGCGCGGGTATGAGTTATAAATATTATAGATACACCCCAAACACGTCAACATCATGATTCTTCTGTATGGAATACGTATTTCCACAAAATTTGTGCAACATCTTCATATGATCAACATCAAACACATTTATTGCAAATAATGGTAATCTACAAAGTGGCTCATTTTATATCTGTTTCTCAGTTACAAACTCATGTTAAGAGGCTGAACCTGGAAAAAAGGGAAGTTGAGAGAAAAAAAAAAATGTATTCCGTGATGAACTTGTCTTAAACCGGAACTGGTTCAGCTTCATCAAGAGCAAGCACTCCAGGAAGTTCTTTGCCTTCTAACAGCTCCAAACTAGCACCACCACCAGTTGATATGTGGCTCATTGCCTCTGCCACTCCTACCTTCTCTACTGCTGCAACAGAGTCACCACCACCAATAATTGTGGTTGCACCCTTCTTACTAATCTCCTCCAGCTTCTTGGCAATAGCCTGCAAACGAGAAGCAAAATTCAGAACGTTAATTAACAATATTTAAGATCATGATGTTCAATAATTATCAAAATAGCAAAAAGAGTTGTTTGTGTGGGTGAGTTAGCAAAGCAAGAACCAAACAACATTAATAGCTCAGATCCTGAAGGACAAAGTTTCAAATTGGTTTTGCCCTGGCAATAAACAAATGACTTGAGTGCCAAATTGCAGCAAAATGAAAACAAAAATGATTGGGATCATGACTTACAGATCTTAAAAGCACATCTATCAGTGAAATAATTTATCAGATACATGTTACATGTAATTAATTGAAACTACAGATCAATCACGATTCAGCAGAGTACCTCAAAATTTACTAAGGCAAAAGCAAACAATGTCTTACCTCTGTGCCAACAGCGAACTTGTCAAATTCAAAGACTCCCATGGGACCATTCCAGATGATTGTCTGGGTAGTGTCCAAAGCATCACTAAATTTCTTAATGGAATCAGGTCCAATGTCCAATCCCATCCAGCCATCAGGGATTCCAGCTGCAGGGACAATCTACAATTTGCCACACGTCATACTGATTGTCAGTAACAGAAAAGGCTTTATACAATTTTATTATTCTTCCATTTTGAGCCATCCAAAACCGAAGAAATGTTAAGACTCCCAGTTTTACCAAAAAAAAAAAAAAAAAAGGTAATTGCAGTAAAAAGATAATTTACCTTGCTGTCAGCATCAGCAGCGAACTTGTCCGCCACAACAACATCAGAAGGCAACAAAAGAGACACACCCTTTGCCTTGGCCTTCTCGAGGAGAGAAGTTGCAAGCTCAAGCTTATCGTTTTCCACCAGAGAAGATCCCACTGATAAACCTTGAGCTTTGTAGAATGTAAAGATCATACCTCCTCCAAGGAGTAGAATATCACATTTCTCCAAAAGTGACTCTATAACTCCAATTTTGGAAGATACCTTTGAACCACCAACTATAGCAGCAAAAGGTCTCTTTGGGTTTGAAACAGCTCCAACAAGATAGTCCAATTCCTGATCCACAACAAAAGAATCCAAATTTGTTAAAATGATTAACATTGTTGAATTCGAATGATAGAATCTCCTCGAAAGTGAGGAAAGGAAACCTAATAGTCAGCTAAGAGATTTCAAGCACCTTTGTTTTTCTCCTTTTTCTTTTGAGGGGAGGGGGGGGGGGGGTTATGTAGGTATGAGAATGGGCAAACATGAATTACGCTAGTCATTGGTGGTGTTGTGCTCTACAGAGAATCAATTATGCCTATAAAAAACTCAGTTATGTAACATATCAAATGAAGTAAAATAGCACAAGACAAGTTCCCAATATTTATTATCCATAAAAATAGACAAAAGATAGCAATTAAGGACCGGTTTTTGTGATTTTAGAAAAAAAAAAAAAAAAAATTGTATGGAACTCCAAATGGAAATCAGAGTAAATGTAAGCTTCTCGTAAGCAATCAGTAAGGCAAGCTGTAAGCAAAGCTTCTTCAGCACCGTTTATATGAAAAGTTCAAACCTCTGCTTAACTGAAGTACACGCATGACATTTCTTTCCTTGATTTCTATAGATCTCAAAGAAGCAGCTTGAAAAAAAAAAAAAGAATAAAAAGTGTCTACCTTCTGTAAGAGAAAGCCAGCAACAGATGGCCTCAAAACTTTAGTAACCCCCTCAGTTGATGCATGGGCTCTGTGGGCAGTGCCAAAAGCATCATTTACGTAAAGATCTGCCAAGGAGGCAAGCTTCTTTGCAAACTCAGGATCATTCTTTTCTTCTTCCTTGTAGAATCGAACATTCTCAAGGAGCAGAACACCACCTTCAGGGAGTCCAGCAACAAGCTTCTCAACCTCTGGACCAATGCAATCATCAGCCTTCACAACCTGTTAACTTCAAATTATAATTAGTTACAATATGCAGTAAAAGGAAGGTATGTGAGGTTAAATAATGTTGATAGATCTCAGATATCGAAATTCTCTATAAAGTCAGCCACTGTTTGAAGATTGTAATAATCATGAATTTGGAGCATGGAACACATGATGTTACCTGAAGACCAAGGAGTTCAGAAAGTCTGGGTACAAGTGGTGCCAAGCTGTATTTTGGAGTAACACCTTTAGGCCGTCCCTACACAGGATAATAGAATATTATTAAATTTTGCAGTACATCAAAATCGATGAAAAATCAATCTAGTTTACCAGCAACAAAGAGAAAGGCAAACAATAGCAAAAGAAACTTATTACAGTAAATAAAAAAATCTACAGAATTTCATTACTATTAAAAATGAATTCAGTGAAAAATAATATTTAGGAAATGTGAGTTCAAAACATCAGTATCTAGCGTGACACAAATTTTTGTGTCAAATTCAAGCCAATCATTACAAAATAACTAAAACAAACACATGCACACCTTAAGAAATCAAAAGGAAGACAAATTCCTTATACTAGGATTAAATGTATAATACAAAATGGAAATATATGATGGAATAAAAAAAACAAATAACATATGTATAAAAAAGATTGGAAAAGGGTATTAAGGTACATAAAAATTGACAATTCCATTTTTAGAAGCCTTATATCCAGATTACGAATCAAATTCAAGACGGTTAGTGAGGAATGGAGTAATCTTTCTGTTACTTGTAGAGCACTGAAAACACCAAGTTCCCATAGGACTTGTTAATGAGGTAAAAAGTAATAGAAAAATGTTTAGATGCTGGCTATAGTGTTCGTCAGAGTAAAAGGTCTAAACATAATGTTTAAGCAAATTACAGTACAAGTGAAAATCTTTAAGCAACTCACACAATCATGTCATAAAGAGAACATTATTCAGGTTGAGATGATGCATATGAGTCTATAACTGAACAAATAACCACGAGGCAAAGTCTCATATTATGCACCACATCTACAATGACGATATAAAGATAAGAACTTCAATTGCAAATGATAAATCTCTGCACAGCTAGTTGACATTCCAAATCGATACCTAGGCATTGGCAAATTTTACAGGAAACATTAGTAGCTCAATATGTCATAATTCTTCATTTTGTTATAGATTCAAAAAAAAAAAAAAAAAAAAAAAAAAGAAAAAAAAAAGCTACAATAACAAAGGTCATAAGGCGTGACAGAAAATATGAAAAGAAAACACAAGCCATACAATCCCAGGATATCTAAACAGCCATTGCACAATTACTAAGCACTGTATGTACAGATTATGAAGAACCTCAGATTAGTCAGCATTTTCATATAAAAACCCAGGATAAAGGACAATGAGTAAAATTAATCATCAGTTAAAGTCCTTATTGCAACCAACAGAGTACAAATCATTGAGACAAATCCAGATTGAGGACAGGAACACTATTCAAAACAAAACCAGAACGGATTTAATCAATTTCTCACACAATGTAAGTATCATACATGTAACATAGGTTTTTAAATACTGTATTTCAAGATCATCCAAAAACACCAAATACTAACATAACCATTTTACCCAAATTTCGAGCTGTCAGTCGATTACATTAGGCAGCTGCAGTATATTCTGATCAGCTCAAGTTTATAATCACACATTACAATGTCAATCATACAAGCTAAACACAATAAAAGCATAGTGTAAACAAAATGATCAAGCAAAACAAAGATAAAACCTCAAATGACAGAATTTAACAAATGGTTTATCCATCAAAAATAATAATCAAAACCCAATTAAAATTAGCATCAAACAATTGGGGGAGCAGTAATTGGATTAAAAAAAATAAGAAAACACCAGAAAATGAAACGGAAAAATAGCGAAAACCCGCATACCAAATGACTGGAAAGAATGACTTTAGCACCATTGTTGATCAAATGCTTGATAGTAGGAATAGCAGCACGAATTCGAGTATCATCAGTGATATTTTGGCTGTCATCAAGAGGGACATTAAGGTCAGCTCTAACGAACACCTTTTTCCCCTTCAAGTCAGCAGAGGTGAGGTCCCCAACACTCTTCTTGGCCATTGAAGCAACCCCTCTAATGGGGTTAGAAGAAAGTGATTTGTATGATTGGATCTTCGAGACGACATGGAAGGAGAAGCTGGCATCAGCGGCAGAACCGACGAATCCTAGACGGCGGAGAGGAGGGCGGAGGGTGGATGCGAGGCGGACGAAGGAGGGGGAGCGAGTAGAGGAGGAAGTGTGTGAGGAAGAAGATTGGAGGAGAGAGAATGAGGTGGGTGTTGCTGCAGTAGACGCCATTGTTGGACTGATGATACAAGAAAGAGTGAAATGAAAATGCTGGTGTTTTTTGGTTTAGTGTTTGTGGATTTTGCAAGAGAAAAGGTGGAAGAAAAGGTAATGAGGATTGTTATAAGGTTTTTTTTGTGGGTGTTTGTGATTTTGGGAGGATTTTCTTATCGTTGAGGAGAGGCTCAAGATGATTCATCATTCACCTCATATATGTATTTTTTTTTTTTTTTTTTCAAGCCACTAGTCACTAGAAATGAAGGGTGCAATTGTAGTGACAAAAAAAAAAAAAAAATTGATTTTATAGTTTTTTTTTTTTTCAAAGAACAGTTGAGTGTCAAATTATTAATCAATGATGGTAGAAGTTCTCCCAAAATTATTCGGAATAAAAAAGAACTAAACTAGCAAGGTGATGAGCAACAACATTCTCATCCCTTATAACATGAGACCAAGAAACAAAATCGTATTGCTTACAAGAAAATAAAACATCATCTAGAGTAGAGACAAGATCAGAGAAATAAGTAGCTAAATTAGAGATACAATTGATTGTATAGTTTAAGGTGTGGAAATTATTCGAAAAGGGTACACATAGACTTAGGGAAACACAAGTACTAATGCTTTTATGCTTTCGATTTTTTAAAAATAGGGATTCGCTTAAGGAAAACTTGTAAATAACCATCCCTCAAATCACCTAAAATTGATTGTACCATTCTTTTTTTGTTTATTTTAAATAACCACCCCTTAAATTAAAAAAAAAAAATAAATAGAAATCACCACCCCTTAACTAATATCGATTTTCGTGTCAAAAATTGATTTACTAAGGTTTTGGGGGTTACTTTGGGTCATTGGGCCTGATTTGAGGTCAAAAAATACAAAAAGTATCGGAAATGTCTCATGGGAATTTCAAGCAAATTGAGGTAATTTTCAACATGCAATACGAGGCATTTCTAATACTTTTTTTTTTTTTTTCAATTTTGACCTCAAATTGAACCCATGGGGCCAAAATGACCTCCAAAACTTTAGTATACTAAGTACTGACACGAAAATCAATGTTTTTATTTTAAAAAATTGAATTAATTATGGGGTGGTGATTTCTAATTTTTTTATTTTTTATTTTTTATTTTTTTTTTACTACTTTAAAGGGTGGTTATTTAAAATAAACAAAAAAAAGGGGTGATAAAAATCAATTTTAGGTGATTTGAGGGGTGGTTATTTACAATTTTTCCTTCGCTTAATTTGCTTTCAAAAATTTAATTTTGAAATTTGAAATTTGAAATTTAAACGGTCCTCGAGGGAACCCAAAAGAGTTACGAATATAAAACAGTGGAAATCTAATTCACGTGTCAAGCGTGCAACATTGTCACCTAATCATATTTCATTATTTTTGGTTAAAAACGTAGGAGCACACACCCCAAGAGCAATATAAATTCCCCCATCATATTTTTTTTTTAATTTTTAGAATAGCTAAACACAAAAAACTAAATATTATAAGAAAAACAGAACTTTGAAATACCGTACATATTAGCGATATCATGTGCGTGATGAACCCTGTCACGGTCAACCTTCAGGATCGTACAAACGTCAAACTTACCACCCAAGTGTTTTATTGCTTTGAAAGTCCATAATAAGGAAGTATTTCGAATAGTAGTACATTCCAAGTTTGAAACTAAGTTTGCACAATCTGTTTAAACCAGCACCTCTTTTACCTACAAACCTTAAACCTATAGCAAAGCCTGGTACCAAGCATGTGCCTTTGAGTGTAAAGCTAATTGTGACATGCTGAAAGAGCCTACTCCATCAAAAATAGTCGTAGTACCCATTGTAGAGCAAGTCCAACCACATCCCGATCTTTTTGTAGTTTTATCCTAGGACCCATCAAAGTGAATATTGAAACAAGTATCCATGGTATCCCCATCATATATATATTGATGGAACAAGTTTTCATTGCAATTTAAATTATATAATAGGTTGTATAGTGAAGGATTATTAAGGTACAATTGATTGTATTGTGAAACATTTGTAAGTTCGTCGTTGTTACACACACACACTCCAAAGTGCATCCCAAGTAAGTATTGCTCAAACTTCTCTCTAGCTACTTTCTCTCACTAAAAAGTTTTATTTTCGAAGTCTTACTTGATAGTCTGGGAGAATATTCTGACCACTAAGATATTCCTAATTTTACAAGTACACACTTTTAGTGACATTATATTCGTTGTTTCCAAAGAGATATTTCAATAAACCCTCAAACAACGTATCTTAGGGCCTAAACTGATTACTGAAGTGAGCTGAATTGAATTGAACTGATTGGAGCTGAACTGAACTGAATTGAATAGAGCTGAAATGAATTGTTTATGAGATAAGGAAATTAGGAACTGAACTGAACTGAATTGATTGAAGGTTCTCTTCAGCTTAATTTCTATTTAGTTCAGTTCAGTTTAGCTCCAATCAGTTCAGTTCAGTTTCTAATTTCCTTCTCTTATAAACAAATCATTTTAGCTTTATTTAGTTCATTTCAGTTGAGTTCAATTCAGATCAGTTCCAATCAATTTAGTAGTTCAGTTCAGCTCAATTCAATAAAGTATAAGAGGCCCTTAGTCTATCATTCAAGCACACACCCCTATTTCTTATTTTGTTTTAGGATTTTCCTTTTCATAGATCATTTGTAGCATGCAGAAAAGGCTCATGTAACTGTTGTAGGATTTGAAAAAGGAATTGATTGTGATTTTGAACTTGTTCTTTATATGACCTCCCCCCCGCCCTTCCCTCGCTCTCTCTCTCTAAGTTCTACATATCATCCTCTTAGCTTTCACCAAGTATTAGCAGAATGTAGATAATAAATGTCAATTATTAGGAAATGATCTTGCTCAATAAGTGATGTAGGTACAACCAAAATAAAATAGAGTTATTTGGCTTGAAGAAATTATAAATATGAATAAAAATAAGGATTTTTTTGTATTTACTATCTAAAAAGGCCTAATTTTTATTTAACTATCTAAATAAATTTTTATTTAAAATTACCGCCTAAAAAATAATATAATTTTGATTTAACATGTATTCCTTGATTCTGGATGTGAACTCCAATTCTTACTCTTTTTACACGATTTCACCTTTATTGGACTACTTTCACCCTACACCTCTATCAATTTCTTCAATTTCCAAACATTAAATCCCCCAGCAAAAATTTGGAGAATTAGGAAGTGTTTTGGGTGTTTTTGTCCCTCGGGAGAGTTATAGCTCGAAAACTAGTCCGGTAACGCCTGTACCTTCAAAACAACAAAGATTTCGGGTGGTTGGAGCTCCGCCTCCGACGATCAAGTTAGAGCACGTTGGAGAATGTGAAAAAGTGTGGAAAGTAAAATGAGATCTTCTCGAGTTCCGAGATCAGGTGTTTTCTCTGATGCAAGAGAATGTAGGATAGGCTGTAAAAATTTTAGATGTCCCCAAAATGGGGGAAATCTCCCTATTTATAGGGTCATTGGTAAATGTGCCCCTGATTAGGTCACTCTGACCTAATTCTGTTGGGCTGCGCCGAATTATGGCTTTCTCGAGATTCGGGCCCTAAAGGCCGTCTTTTCTCCCAAATTCTGGGAATGACACTTGTCAAATGGAGATTGGTCCAATTTGGACTAATCTACGTCTAACACGTGTCACCACCTGGTTGGCCCACGTGGCTTGGGTAAAAGTTACCCAAAACATTTGCCCCTCACAGATGTGACGTGGCACGCCACGTGGCATCTGTGACACGTGTTACTCAGCCACCAAAATTTAATTTTTTTTATTTACTGTGAATTTTAACTTTTCACATTCCGGGAAAATTACAAAAATACCCCTATATTTACCTCTCTATAAATACAAGGTTTACCCCTTGCTTTTGGACGTTTCCAAAAGTTTCTTAGAGAGAGAAAGTCAAAGCATTCTAGAGAAAGAAGCTCTGACCACCGTCTGTGTTAAAACACAAACTTTTGCTTTTCCGCCTGCCCCAACTGGTTTTGCAACCGCTTGTGCCATATACAAGCAAGATCACTTTCAACCAGCGTACTGCAGCTGGTCAACGCTTGACCCCTTCCAGAATCAAATTCTAAAGGTACCGTCTCTACTCCCTTCAGCTAATTCTTACTTTTTCCGTTTGCATACTTTCATTCAATAAATGGATTCATCACCAACACACACGGCACAGCCTAGGTCAGTAGTCAGCCGGTCTCCTCATACGACTGAGTCTAGGACTGGGAGTACCGGCTCTGGGTGCATGGAGCAATTTTTTACATCCCCCCCAACCGACCGTCTCTGTGTCTGTACAGGACACAATGGCTAGAACCAAACAAACAGGCACCAGACGGTGAAGGAAAGACGGTATATTGGAAGTGTCGTCTGATGAAGTGACCCCGGTTGAGGGAGAAGAGATGCAAGACGATTCGGGAGAGTACTCCCCGTCTAGGATCCCTATGACCCCTAGCGATACAATATTGGGTGAAGCTGAGGGTAGAGACGACGAGGAAGCTGTCTCCCAGGTTGAACTTGAGGAAGTTGGCCCCGAAGACGGAGACGGGGAGGGATCCGCGTCTGCCTCAGGGTCAGACGGCGAAGAAGTCTTTTAGGAGAGAGACGGAGGGAACACCGCCTCAAGGTCTAGCTCTAAGGATAGTAGTGACGTTCCTTTATCCCCGCTTGAGCTTGGAGGAGAGAAAAAATTGGAAAAGAAGGCAGATCCCTTCGAAATACACATCTCTGCCAAAGAGAGGGAAATCATGGAGAAGGGGCTTTAGAGTTTTAAACTCAAACAGCCTCTTGGGGAAGGGTACAAGATCCGGGTGCCGCCTGAGCTGGGCACCGTTTCTTGGTAAGATGATAAGGAGAACGCCAACGCCTATTTCGGTTGCTATGAGGAGGCGTTTCTGGCTGGCCTCCGGTTCCCCCTCCGTGATGCTGTGAAAGCCATCCTACGAGGCTATGGCTTAGGCGTCTGGCAGTTAACCCTAAACTCTTGGGTTAACATTCTATGATATGTCGCCGCCTGCACGATGCAGAATCTGAATCCTGGCTAGGAGGCTTTCACTCACATGCACTATCTTAGCTGCAGCCTAGGCGGCTGGAGGGCGTGGTACACTTTGACCACTTACCCAAAATATCAAATGACCTTAGACAAAGTGTCCAAGTATGACAACTGGAAACAAAGGTTCTATCTGCTGTCTGCCCCACCCGGAGTGAAAATTGGGAACTTCGTCGGTATAATAAGAAGCCTGACCTTCTGGGTCAGAAGTGTGCCCTGTAGGAGTTAATAGGTACTATGAAGCGGAAAATCATGAATCATATTCAATCAAGCACCTAATCCCAAGATCGCATGCATAACACACAACACATATCATCATACCTTTGAAGCGTGAATTCCACGTAGCTATTTGACAGGAAAATCAGGGAGAGAATAGAGCCCCAAGCGTTGCTCCTCTACTTAGTCCACGAGCTTCGAACGAGCCGTCCACCAATACTAGATTGGTCGAGTGATTGAGGAAAACCGCGATCACCACCTTTAATGGACTAATTGACCAATACGAACCACCACCACCACGAACCACCACAACCGGCGCAAGGGAGGAGGAGAGAGCCGTGAGAGAGAGAGAGTTTGAGAGAAGTTGGTTTTGTGTTTGCTAATTAGGGTTTCAACTTAACAGTATAATTGTTCTGTAGAATAACCTAGGCACCTAGTCTACTTATAATCATATTATAATTAGACTAGGTTAGGAAGCCCGAAACCTCTCTAAACCCTCCTTATGGCCGGACACTATAGGGGATGAGGCCCATCATGGGCCTCGTACTCTCGTACTCGATCTAGGCCCTTTGTGTGACCTTATAGGATCCGCCCAAGTGGGCTTTAGCCTATTTTACTAGCCCAAAGATCGTTAGTACCTCTAGCTATGATATAACGACGACCCAAATGTAAGAACTTAATAATCTACATAATTTGATCCATTTATATATCTAGTAATTGCACACGACGAAGACTTAAATCCTTCAATCTCCCACTTGTTTTGAGACAAGTGTGCAATATTCAAATTCCTTAAGTCAATATGTGTCGATTTGATAATTTGATTGCATCACATATCGAGATCATATTAATCTACAAATAGTTTCTTGAAATTTGAGTTAGAATTACAAAACCAAATGATTACTGAATAATACATTTGAACACGACCACGTATTTTCTGAATTCTCCCTCTTCAAGCGGCCATGACACATTCCCTAATTTAATAGGTAGACTCAATCCAATCTTGTGGCAACAAGCTCCCACTCAACTTTTGAAATAACCAGGAAATATCCTTTATAGCCTCCAGTTACGGGAAGACGTTTGAATGAACTACAGTCAAAACATCCATTGAATGAAATCAATGTTCCACTCATGCCAAAGGAATCCACTAATATATCCGGAAGCTCTATACTTAAACTTCAAAGTAGGTCAATAGTTCGATCATGCATCATTCATGCATATCCAAGTGATTGACCGAGCATCACCATGCCCCTATAGCCCATGAAACTACGTTATCCAATCAATCTTACATGCTAGTCCATTTATTGAAATCATTTATGTCCACTTTAATGATTTTGAACTAGGAACTTAAATAATATATGAATTTTGTTCACCTGTGGGGTTTCATTCACCAGGTCATCAACCTGATGAGCCCATCAATTCATAATTATTTTGGACATTTTATTTAATTTCCAAAACCATAATTAAATAAGAGAAATGATAATTTCTATTTAAACATAATTCTGCAAAACATACACAACTTGAATTATATAATTTGCTACAATCCAAGACTTTAATATGACTCTCATACTTTAGTCTATGGAAGGGGTTTAGTGATTTATCACTCAAAATAAAACTTTGCAGATCACGACATCCCGCTTGTCATTGATCTCATAAACGAGGTGATATCTCATATCTATTTGTTTGGATTTGTGATGTGACCCTAGCTCCTTTGTTTTAGCAAAGGTGCCCTTTTAGTCACAGGACAATTTGATCCAAATTTCCTCCTTAACTACTCTTACTGTAGCTAAATACACATATTTTGACATTGAGTATGCAACAGTGTTGTGCTTTGAACTCTTCAAGCTTACTGTACTTCTCCATTCGGACATAAAATGTATTTAGATCAACATCTAAAGTAATCTTGGCTGTTTGGAAAACTTGCAACCGTATAACCTTTTGACAACTTATTCACTTTTAAAACCATAAACTAGAAAATTCCTTTAGTGCTTCTCAAGTACTCAAGGATTTGTTCTTGGTAACTTTCACATGCTTATTCTGAATTTACTTGAAACCTGCTACACATGCACAAGTCATATGTAACATCTTGCTATGTACATATCATGGCACATATAATGGACCCTTTTGCAAAAGCATGAGGTACACTATCCATACAACTCAACTCTACTAGCTTTTGAAGGCACTGAGTTTTTCTGAGCGTAATACCATGAAACATGGGAAAACATCCTCTCTTAGAGTCTTGCTTCATGAACTTGTCAAGATCCTTATCAACATAAGTCTATCGATTCATTCCAATCATTCTTCAAGATTCATTTCGTGGCTTGATTCCCAATATGTACTTAACATCTCCTAAGTCTTTCATATAGAAACAACTCTTTAACCACTACTTGACTGATTCAAGCATTGATATGTCATTTCATATGAACTGTATGTAATCCACATACAAGACTAAGAAGACCAATTGCTCCCACTAAACTTCTTGTCTCTATAAGATATCTTTCTCGTTCTTTACAGAAATCAAATTGTTTGATTTCCTAATCGAAACGAATGTTCTAACTCCCTGATGCTTACTTCAATCCATTAATTGAATTTCTGAAGTTTGCAAAACTTTCTAGGATTTCTGGATTTCAAAATTCTTAGGTTGTATCATATACATATCTTCCATCAAGAACATTTCAAGAAGGTGATTTTGATATCCAATGCTAAACTTCGTAATCGAAATCAGCAATCACTAGAAGAATCCGAATAGGCTTACACAACTAATAGGTTTGACCCCATTTGTAATACTATCATGGACTAACACATCCTTATAGACATGGAGTCCATTCTGGATTTCATGGCCTTAAACCACTTCCTAAGTTGTCACTTAACCAAGGCTTGCTTGTAGGGTATGGGTTCTAACCATTCCAATAAGAAAATTTTAGAATCCACCTTTTTCTCAGATTTTCAACAAACTGTTTTGTTTTGATCCTAAGTAACCTATGATAGTTGTGAGCAATAATAGAATTATTCTCTTCAACTCTTTGAAGCCTTTCATTCAAGTGGGATGATAGAAGCCTCGCTAGTTGCATTAGTATAGGCGTCGCTCGAAGTGCGCCTATGTTAAAGCTTGTTGTGAATATGCTTGACACTCATAGGAAGTGGGAATTGACGTAATACGATTAAGGACAAATAAAGTAGGGAGCCGCCAACAAGTTTTTAAGGAACTTGTAAACCGTTCATGGATCACAAAAGGAAACCACGAATAAGGGACAACAATAGGCAACAACGATTGACCCGTGAAGGTTACACCCCATTCATAATCCATGAGATTACTAACTCCATATGGTTCGGAACCACGAAAGGAGGATCAGTGATGATGGTACGAAGTGAGTCATGGAGTCACATTTGCCCGTATTGGCCTCTACTCGATTCTTATAGTGAAAAGTGATTCCTGCAATCTCAAAGGCATACAAACAAAAATTCAATTTGCTCCAAACTATTATTAAGCTAAATTGGTTGAATATTAATGCAACATATAATTCTAAAATATTGTGATCACTTGATTTAATAACAAGATTAAAAAGGAACCTAAACCGGTTGTCCAAATTATCTTATTAGGCGTGATTTTCAATTACATATTCCCTTTAAACATGCAATATGGTGATCATAAAAAATAATAAAAATCAACATTAATATTGGAAGCAACTTAACAATAATAGCGTTAGTCAAATCGAATAATAAATTAACCTAATCATGATACTAGCAATATTAAAATAAAATAAGTAATTAAATTAATTAATTACTCACATTCCGCGCATTCCTTTAAATTGCTACATCATGAATAAATTGTTAGTAACTTCAATAAAAAATATAAATCAAATGAAAATTAAATTAAATAAATGTAGATTTGAATTGGTCAAAACCCTCAGTTATTTGTACCTTTCACGCCTTGGTTTAAGGACAAAAACTAGGGTTAAGTATGGACTCCTTGAAGTGCTTAAGGGAAGAATGGTGTAATTAGGAATATAGGTTTAAGGCTTAGAATAGGAGAGAGAGAGAAGAGAATGATTTTTGGTGTAAAAGAGAGAAAGAGAGAAGGATTTGATGCCCCAAACAACAGAAAGGAGGGGGTATTTATAGGGGAAATGAGTAGAGGGAACACACGGAACCCTAAAAAGATAAAAACCCTAAAAATTAACACCGCGACACGGAAGTGAACATCGTGACACGGTGCCAGGCACCGTCAGACGGGGGAAAATCCCGTGACGCGGGGAAAATTGGAGTGACGCGGGACATATTTGACCTACGAGAAGTGAAAACGCGTGAAGGGTTTACGCGGAAAAGACTCGAGAAAATTCTGTGACACAGCACACGTACCGTGACACGGCAGTGTCCACCGTGGCACGGTACAGTACACCGTGTCACGGTAAAAAAAGTGCACGGAAATTACACGGAACAGCCCCGTGTCACTGACTGGGCACCGTGACACGGGAAATTGTACCGTGACGCGGTGCAAAATCCCGTGGCACGGCAATATTTCCGTGACACGGTGGATTAAAAATATGGAAAAACGCACCATGACACGTTGTAAATTACCGTGTCACGGCACCAGGCACCGTGCCACATCATCAGGCTCCGTGACACGGTGCTTTTACATCGTGCGCGGTAATTCCAGTTTCTTACCCGTTTTTAAAATCATCATAACTTTTGATCCGTAACTTGGAATAAGGCATATAATATATCATTGGAAATATTATAAAGTCTAATTTCCAACCCAATTGGAATCAGGTAAAAATGTTTTTTATATTTTAAGATATGGCCGTTTTAGTGGAAGGATGTCGGTTTTGGGCCGAGTTTAGTTTTTTGCTCATATCTTTTTCCTTATAGCTCGGAATTGGGATTATGATATATGGTTGGAAAGCTTATTTCAAGGCCTATCCAAAAAAATAATAATTGGATCAAAACCAGTTTATCTTGGTTTTGCGATGTGGACACGAAAAGTGGATAACAAGTTATGGTTTAGGGAAATGAGCTAGGAAATGGATTGGTTTATGAAATGTATTGGATAGAACATGGATTTAAGCACTCCAAAGTTAAATACTCAACCCGACCAATAATGGTGGTGAAAGGTGTTCATCATCGGGTTTGGTTTTGGGGAGACATTTTTAGGTGTCTACAATTAGCTTGCTTCGACATATGATTTATCAAATTAGCTGATTTCATACGCCCTCGTCTCTGATGTAGTGTTATCCACATCCATTTGTTTCTCGTCTCGAATCTCATCGAGATCTAACTTTACTCCCACTTGGCTTTGTAGGAAGAGATTTCTTTCTATAAAGACACTATTGTGAGCAACAAACACTTTGTTATCTACGCGATTGTAGGAATAATACCTCTTACTTGATTTAGGGTGCATTATGTCATCATTGCAAACATTTTACAATGATTCCATAACCCTTAATCTTGTTTTTGAAAAGACAACTTTTGGAACATTTCCAAATCATAACTTTTATGACGTCTTCTTAATTGCTTTGGTTGAGTATTTGTTTAGTATAGTCGCAATTGATGTTTTAATATGTATCCTCAAAATGATATTCGTAAATCATTAAAGCTAATCTAGGATCGAACCATGGCAAGAAAAGTTTGATTCCTTCTTTAAACATACAATTTAATTGTAGTGTTCCTGAAATGTAAATTAATTCAACAATTCCCTTAGATGATCATTGATTTTGAGTTAAATATTTATCACAACAATCATATTGTGGTGTTAAATTGTTTAACTCAAATTGATTTTACATTTCATTTTGGAATTCTTGAACATTTCAATAATTCCAAGCTTTACTTCATTAAGTAATTATCATTATAGTTACTTAAATAGTTAGTAAAAGCAATGAAATAGTTAAATCTCTTTGCTAATTCTTGAACTTAGTGGTCCACACACATCATATGTATGAGTTCCAAAAGGTCATTAGGTTTTCACCCTTTTGATTAAAAGGCGACTTGGTCATTTCACCTTATCAAGCATGAGTTTTAATTCTCAAGTGATTCATAACCAAATAAGAGTAAGAATCCATCCAATTGTTACTTTGGATGTGCAAATTGGTTATGTGACCTATCCTTACTTTGTTGTAAGTAAGTTTACTTAAATCATCTAATTTTGCTTTTGTGATCTACTTTTATCAATGTCATAAACAAAATTAACTCATATCTAGCAAAATGAAAATAATTTTTATTACGTTAGTCATGGATCAACACTTGTCCATGCCAAGTAAAACCGAATCAGTATTCAAACCAAAACTGAAAATTGTCTCATCAAAAATGGAAATTGTTCTAAAATCATGATAAACTAAACAGAAAATAAAACTATGAAGCTATTTCTGGTCACTCGAAAACTTCTAGTGCACCCTTAAGCTCCATTTCCCATGCTAGCTTCACTTGTTTGTAGTTCTTGTCCAACATTAATAATGTTAAATACTGCAACTTGGTATCACATACCTAAGTGAAAGTTAAAATGTTTATAACATAATACCTGAGGTTGATGCTCCATTCTTCTTGAGGAAATCAATATATTTCTGGCAGTTGCGCTTCTAATGCCCTTTCTTCTTGCAGTAAAAGCATTCACTTTCACTTGCAGCCTTAGGTTTTGGAGTCGCTTTAGGCTTTTCAAGAGCTTTAGCAACTGACTTGCCCTTACCCTTAGCCTTTTGCCCCTTTTTCTTGAACCCCTTTCCCTTTTGAACCATAAGAACCACTTTCTTAGGTTCCCTAGGGATTTGCTTATCAGCACTAACTAACATAGCATGCAACTCATTCATGGTCTTTGTAGCATCAGACATGTTAAAGTTCATGATAAATTGGTTAAAAGTTTCTGGAAGTGAATGGAGAATGATGTCTGTTGCCATCTCATCACTGTATGGGTGCCCTAGTTTCTCCATATTTTGGATAAGGCCGATTATTTTAAAAACATGATCATGAACTGTGGCACCCTTCTCCATCTTACAATCCAAAATTTCACGATGGAGCTCGTACCTTTCAACTCTTACTTGTTTCTTAAACAAGGCTTTGAGTTCTTGCATGATTGTATACGCATCCTGATCCTCAAAACGCTTTTGAAGACTAGGCTCCATAGTAGCAATCATTAAGCAAGTGATAGGCACAGCCCTATTTAGTGCTTCCTTGCGCTTACGGACTTTTGCTGCAGTAGCATCCTTAGCCAAAGGTCCTGGCAATGGGGTGTCAATGACATCCTCTCTACCTTCAGATTTCAGAACAAGCCTTAGCATCCTTTTCCATGTGGAAAAGTTTTCTCCTGTCAACCTATCCTTCTCAAGGAATGGTCGAAGATTGTAAATGTTGTTGTCATTGTGATTACGGCTACCCATCTATGTCAAAAAAAGGCAAAGTTTAATAATTATGTTTAATTTAACAATTAAAGTACCATAAACGAATTAATTTTGGTAACTTTAAAAGCACTTTATTCAACATTAATTGATCCAAATTGAATTTTAAGTGATTCCAAGATCCTTTATTTGTGTAATAGTTGACCGGACTGAGGCCCTACCATCAACCATTACATTTTCAAGGTGAGTAAACTCTTTACTGATTACAACTCTTGTAACTCTTGGTTGAATAATTAATCATCACATGTTTAATTAGTACCCTTTGCTTCAAGGTTCTAAACTCTTTAGGTAACCTTGTTAAGCACAACCAATTAAAATTGTAAAACTTGATTTACCCCAACTCTCCCAAGATATAAAATGACACCCAACTTTGGCATGACCTATCATAAATATCAAAGGTTTATTGGGTTTTTAATTGGAAAAACAATCTCAATATTACTGGGACCTAGATTTATTATGTTGTGATTATTTAGTGAACTCTAGCGCATCATCAATCAACATAAATTAAAATCTAACATGTATAATCTACTAATGCAATAAAATATGACATAGTATGGCCCCTTAGTCCTAAGAAAACTAGAAATGAAAATCTCCCACTTGAATCATCATGGATCTACATCCACCTTGCTCCTTTGGGCCTTCACTTCATGGGCTTCTTTAAACTAACACTATTTAAATAACTAATCTATTTACTTTAAATAAAAGTTACAAAAATACTTAACGATACTCAGACCGTATTTAGATTACATAAATACATGACGATGCGCATATCGTATTTAGAATCTATGGGCCATACCAGTCTAAATATAGCAATATAATATCATATATTATAAAAGTGCCATATAATAAATCACTCAACATGCTTTTCTAAACTACAACATCGAATGTTCATAATTAAGGCAACGCATTTCCTAAAATATCTTATGTTTTAAATTATAATTAGATAATATCGTATATTATTCATGACCAATTATAAAATATCATATATTTTAATTTAGGCATGATATAGAATCAAATATTATTTTAATCTAGAAAGATAAATCATATTTAATCTTCCATGATTATCCTAACAAACTTAGGAGATTCTATCCTAATTATTAGCCAATCAATTTTAAAATCAATTATATCCTAATCTAATTATGGGATAATCACATTATTTAAATCAATTATTATCCTTTTGGAATATGCTCAGAATATCCTTATCAATCTTATCCAAAATTAACCACTTAATTATGGATAATTGCTAATTTAACAACTTTAAATATGGATTATATCAAATTTAACAACTTTTAGAAGATTTGATTTTATCCTAAACAAAAGATTTTTATCCAAAATAAAAGATTATATTTCAGAAATTTTTATTTTATCCCAAAATAAATCATATTTATCTTGAAATATTTTTAAATAAAATAATTAAAATAATTTTTTTTTTTGAAAAACTGTCACCACCCTCGCCGGCCACCGTGGTTGGCGAGCCGAAGCTAGCCGCGGTGGCTGGCTGCCGATAGCAGCCACTGCCGCAAAGGACAGCAGCAAGCAGTAGCAGTAGCAGCCACGGCAGCAGCGTGCAACGCTTGCACAGCTGCTGCCCAGCGACCATGGACCGCCACCCTCCCTTCCCCTCCCTCTTGGACTGCCAACAGGTCGGCAGCCGCCGTGGCTGCGCCACCCAGTCGCGGCTGCCGGCCATTTAAATCCCCCTTTTTTTTTGGTTTTTAATTAACTAAAATAACTTTTATCAAAATTAAATTAAATCAGTCCAAATTTTAAAATTAAATCATCATTCAATATTAAAATTAGGGTTTATCATAAAATTAATCCCAATTTAATTCTAACTCTTAAAATATAAAAGATGATTATACACAAAACATTTTTATGTAAAATCAATTCGATTAAAATTATGAAACATAAAACAATTCGAATTAAATCAAAAATCAAGCACAAAATCATATTTTAGGGCTAGGGTTTTCGAAAAATTCGAAAATTATTAGGGTTAGGTTTCGAAAATTTTGAATGCTTTAGGGCTTAATTCGGTCCTCTTCATGGCTATTTTGAGCATAATTAAATCATATTCAATCAATTCCAAAAGTTTAATCACATTAAAATAATAATTGAACCTTATTTAAATTAATTTCTCCCTCTTAATTGATTATAAAATTAACATGGATTTCAAATAATCGTATTATTATAATCTAGTGCGTTCACGCAAGAGGCTAACTGATACCATTGTAGGAGTTAATAGGTACTATAAAGCGGAAAATCAAGAATCATATTCAATCAAGCACCTAATCCCAAGATTGCATGCATAACACACAACACATATAATCGTACCTTTGAAGCGTGAATTCGACGTAGCTATTTGACAAGCAAACCAGGGAGAGAATAGAGCCCCAAGCGTTGCTCCTCTACTTGGTCCACGAGCTTCGAACGAGCCGTCCACCAATACTAGATTGGTCGAGTGATTGAGGAAAACCGCGATCACCACCTTTAATGGACTAACTGACCACCACAAACCACTACAACCGGCGCAAGGAGGAGGAGAGAGCTGAGAGAGAGAGAGAGAGAGTTTGAGAGAAGCTGGTTTCGTGTTTGCTAATTAGGGTTTTAACTTAACAGTATAACTGTTCTGTAGAATAACCTAGGCACCTAGTCTACTTATAATCATATTATAATTAGACTAGGTTAAGAAGCCCGAAACCTCTCTAAACCCTCCTTATGGCCGGCCACTATAGGGGAAAAGGCCCATCATGGGCCTCGTCCTCTCGTGCTCGATCTAGGCCCTTTGTGTGACCTTATAGGATCCGTCCAAGTAGGCTTTGGCCTATTTTACTAGCCCAAAGATCGTTAGTACCTCTAGCTATGATATAACGACGACCCAAATGTACGAACTTAATTATCTACATAATTTGATCCATTTATATATATAATAATTGCACACGACGAAGAAATAAATCCTTCATGCCCTCCCCCGGATTTCGGAGGACGACTACGAGAAAATCATAAAGTCAAAGTTCTTTGAACTTGAAACAGAGACTCTCTCAACTGGGGACATAATAAAGGTTCCAAAGAATTGGATACCCATGTGTGCATGGCTGAGAGACGAGGCGTTCTTGTCCGCCTGCGGGTTGAGCACAATGTTCACAAAGCGTACGTTTACTATAGATCCGGCAATTTGCCGTTTTTACTATTGCTCTGTCCAACTCATTATGCTATTGAACTGAGTCTGTTTGTTTATTTTTTACAGAAGAGGCTTTGAGGATGGTCCCCGAAGACAAGACCCCCAAATGGTTCTCCCCCCAAATTTGCAAGGATCTGGCGGAGGCTAAAGCTGCTGAAATAAAAGCCAAGGTAAGAACCAGTCTGGCCCTTTGCTTCGACATTCTCTATAGAGAAGATTTGCCGGTTGTATGTTTGATAAGAAATTTCATTTGCATGGTGGAGAGGTTCCCAAATCCCTCAGCAAGTTGTTCAAGCGAGGACGAGACAACACCGCCTCCACCCCTGCTAAGTCTTTAAAGACTTCGTCCGCCCAGACGGCTTCAGATGCTTCGTCTAGAAAAATCTGCCAGCGCATCGGGGGGAAAAACATCACACTTGGAGGCTTCGGACTTGGCCAGGGGTGCTCTGACTCCATCCGGCCTCTCTACGCCTGTAGGTGGTGCTAACCTACAGGCTACCGAAGGTATAAATAATCCTTTCGAAACCCCGCCTGAGCTTGGCTGACCCTTGCGAGTGAAATCTCATTCTCAACAGACCTCTTAGTCGGACAGCCGGCAACAAGCTGGTGCCGCCTGTATAGCTCACTCACCCACTATTGCATATAGTGCAGATCAATCCCCCAGATGGCCGGACGTGTAGGCACATGCCAAGGCTATGCTTGGAGCAGTCTCCAAGAAAGAGAAGGACGCCATTCCGGGCATAGAGACGTTCAACCTGGAACGCATTTTAGCCCTCCTGTCTAAGTTATGACTTCTTTTTGCAGAAGAGCAAGTATACTTTCGCCTGTACTTTTCACACCGTTTGTGTTTGCAGGCTATGCTAAGGGTTGATGGGCTCAAGAGGCCATACACTCGAAAAAGAGAGGAGGTAAAAAGAGCCAATAGATTAGTTAGGGATTCTGAAGACGTTGCACGATATCAATGTACAATAAAATGAACTTGAATCTAAAGTCGTGGAACTGAAACAGGCGGAGCAACTCAAGAACCTATTTGCAGCTCTGGAGACTGCCAAGAAGAGGGCCAGTGATGCTGAAATCTCCCTCAAGAAGGCTCAAGAAGACCTCAAGGCTCTGCAGGGTGTTCCCAGGAGAACACGGATCTCAAGGCAGTCGTTGAACATCTGAAGAAGGATGCAAAGCAGGTCCAGATGAACATTAAGGCTACTATTGAGGCGGAGCAAAATCGCCTTATTGCTGAGAATGAGATTGACTCAGACACCCGGATGAAGATTGCATGGGATGCACTTTATTCGGGGAAGGAGTACGGTATTTGGGCGCTGGCTTTCCAATACTATAAGGATGTCGTGTATAAAGAGAGCAAGGACTGCTAGAGCCTGAGTCATTCGAAGCCCGGGCGAATGCTGAGCTTGAGGAGCCTGCTAAGGAACTTCCTGCACACGGTGAAGAGGTTGAGCTCCATTTTGAAGAGGAGAATGAAGAGGAGCCAAAGGGCCAAAACCTAGGCTGACCAACCCGGGCAGAAGTAATTATCAGCGGCAGTATGCCAATTACATTTTCTCCTGCTTGTGATCCGTGTATTTATGTAGCTTTACCGACTGAGGAGTCGGGTGATTCAACAATCTTTTTATTTTCCGGATGAGTATCCGGTCAACATTACTCAACCCAGCCGTTTTGGCTGGGATTTTAATATTATGACAATACCGACTGAGTCGGTTTTGCTTATCTTTTGCACTTAATTTTGCGTTTAAATTTTGCTTATATATATATTCTTGAATTTTTGCCTAACTCATTAGGAGCATGCGGCAGGTAGTAACCCGACTATACTTGCCCCTGGGCGGCTGTGTGGTTGGTTTCAGTACCTTGCCGATTGATTGGCTTAGGAACTTGTGATACTTTAAAGAGTATGGGAAGTTCCTAAGTCAATAAATCATAGTAGTGATTGCCCCAAACCAAGTACACAGCCGTTCAAATACTCAAGCGGGTAGCCGTCAGCCCAGGCAGTGAAGTAGCTACTCTGCACTTCATTTCCTCTGCTTGGGGTATCTGCAATCCATTATACTCAATGTCCCTTTGCCCCATTGGGTGAACTTGTATAATTTCATTGAATAATCTAAGTTAGAACTTCAGTCGACAAACGGCTGATGTCATTAGACATCCGACTTTTGAGCTTAATCATTCTTTAGATTATTTTGGTCAGACGGCTATGAGTTGACCAATTAGGTTGTTTAATCTTTGCCGTCTGTATGAGTAGGTAGAGCACTTGGTTACCCGGATGGGAGATACTCTTTGCGACGATTCCACCCAGATGGGCGTCGCCGGACGCCTTACTCATGTTGGAGCAGACGAATTCATAAAATAAATTATCATCCGGCCATTGGCCTCATTTTTAGAACATTAATTTAGCCACTAAGTTTTAAATTAGTTTAATTTTACTAGTCAGTCTGCCGTTTGTGCATTGCACAGACGGTACTCTTACTGCCCATTTATATACAAGAATTAAATAACAGGTTTGAAAACAAAAAGCAACTTTTTCATTGATATGCTTGTCATTTACAAAAGTTTACAAATTTCTCAGAAGTAGTACTTTTTCAAGTTGTCTACATTCCAAATTCTAGGTAGCCGCCTGCCGTCAGGAGTCTCCAAACGATAGGTGCCGTCTCTTACTTCTTCATAGATCTGGTAGGGGCCTTCCCAGTTAGGAGTTAGTTTTCCATGCTCGTTGGCCCTATCGGTTGCCTCCATTTTCCGTAGCACAAAGTCCCCAACTTTCAAGGGCCGTTTGTGTACTCGTTTGTTATAGGCATAGGTCATTCTCAGACGGTAAATCTCATGACGCAAGGCGGCATTTCCCCTATGCTCTGAGAGTGAGTCCAATGCAAGCCGCATGGCCTCCCAGTTTGCCTCTTCATCGTATAGCATGACTCGTAGAGTCGGCTCATAATGCTCGATGGGCAAGACGACTTCAGCACTGTAAACCATGAGAAATGGGGTTTCACCGGTTTCACCGATTTCCCCTTTTTCAGTTGTTAAGATGGCCCATAGGACATGAATTAATTCTTCAGCCCATAAACCACCGGCTCTTTCAATTTTCTTTTTAATGCCGTCTGAGATGAGTTTGTTGAAGGTTTCAACTAGGCCGTTTACTTGGGGTCGGCTGACTGATGCAAAATAATATGAGATCCCTTGATCTCCCAACCAAGTCTTGAGCTGAGGCATTTCAAACTGAGGGCCATTGTCAAACACCATAGACATAGGTACCCCATACCGGGTGATGATGTTCTTCCAAATGAAAGAGATGACATCCTTTGTCTTGATGCTCTTGACCGCCTCTACTTCCACCCACTTGGTGAAATAATCCACATCCACCAGAATATAGCGCTTTCCGCCTGGTGCAGGCGTATAAGGACCTAGAATGTCCATGCCCTATTTAACAAACGGGACTGGGCTATGGATTGCTGTCAGGTCAGTTGCCGGCTGATGGATGAGCTTGCCAAATCTCTAGCACTTGTCACATTTTTTGACCATTTCATGGCATTTGACTCAAGTGTAGGCCAAAAGTAACCTTGCCGCTTGGTCCTGACAGCCAGGGATCTGCCGCCTATGTGAGAGGAGCAATATCCTGAATGCAGATCTTCGAGAACTTCTTTCCCCTTTTCTAATGTAACACACTTCAACAAAGGTTTTAGAAAACCCGCCTTGAAGAGCTCTCTTCGTTTCTCATTTCGAAGTTTGCAGCACGTTTCTTTAATACGGCCGTCTCCTGGGGTGAATCAGGAAGCGTACTGTCTGTCAGATATGCCCGGATGCCATCCATCCAGGTAGAGCTTCGGTCAAGAACTCCAATGGGTTCTTTGTCAGATATACTTCGTTTTTCCATAACTTCCCAGAAGACTGACTGAGGCGTATCACAGGAGGCGAAGGATGCTAATTTTGACAGATTATCCGCCTGGTTGTTTTCAGACCTGGGCACTTGGCTTAGATAGAATTCTTCAAGTGTCCCAGCCTCAGTTTTGACCGCCTAAAAAATATTTGATCATTGCCGGATGGGTGGCTTCATATTCACCATGGTATTGGCTAACGACCAACTGAGAATCGGAGCAGTCGTCAATTTTTGTTTCCCCTGTCGCCTTGCACATGCGAATGCCGGCTAGCAGGGCTTCATATTCTGCCTCATTGTTTGAGGCCTGAAACTTGAACCGTAGTGCATATTCATATTTATCTCCTTCCGGAGACTGACAGATTATACTTGCACCACAGCCGTTCATAGTAGAGCTCCCATCTACATACACTTTCCAAACCTGATTAAGGTTGTCCGGATCAACCAGCCTTGTCATTTCGACAATGAAGTCGGCAAATGCCTGACCCTTCACTGCCTTTCTTGGTTTGTAGATGATTTCAAGACTTTGCATTTCAATAGCCCATTTTAGCATTCTGCTAGATGACTCCAAGGTTGTCATTGGCCGCTTGAGGGGTTGATCTGTGTAGATCACAACTGGATGTGCCAAGAAGTAAGGTTTCAACTTCTTGACAGCCATGTAAAGGGAAAGGCCAAATTTTTCAACCATGGGGTACCGTAGTTCAGTATTTCTGAGAACATGGCTAATGAAATAGACCGGGAGCTGAATACCGTCTCTCTCATCAAGGAGAACGACACTGAGGGTATGATATGAGACGGCTAAATACATGTAAAGCGTCTCCTTGGGCAGAGGGCTAACAAGCCTTGGCAAAGAGTGTAAATGTTCTTTCAACTTTTGAAAAGCCGCCTCAGTATCATCTCCCCATTCAAATCTAGTCTTCTTCCTGATTGCTTGGAAGAAGTAAAAGCATTTGTCACCTGACCGGCTGAGGAATCTCCTAAGCCCAGCTAGACAACCGGTGAGCTTCTGAACTTCCTTGACAGTGCGGTGACTTCATGTCAATTACCACCTGTATCTTCTCAGGGTTAGCCTTTATCCCCCTTTGATCAATCAGGAATCCGAGAAACTTCCCAGACTCAACACCAAAAACACATTTTTTGGGATTTAACATGACCTTATGCCGCCTGAGTGTGGTGAAGGTTTCTCGGAGATCAGCGAGGTGATCTGTCTGTAGCTTGGATATGACTATCATGTCATCTATATACGCCTCTACATTCCTCCCAATCTGATTAATGAAGACTGTATTAATCATCCGTTGGAAAGTAGCCGGCGCATTCTTCAAGCCAAATGGCATCACCGTATAACAAAATAACCCCTAATCAGTGACGAAGGCCGTCTTCTCTTGATCTTTTTTCCACAGGGGTATCTGGTGAAAGTCGGAGTAGGCACTCATAAAACTCATCAAGGCATGCCCGGCTGTAGAGTCGACTAGGATGTCGATCTTTGGAAGTGGATAATTGTCCTTTGAACATGCCTTGTTCAAGTCAGTGTAACCCCTACAACATTGACTAGGTAACCCTTATAACACTGATGAAAAGTAACCCATGTAACACTGACAGAGTAACCCCTATAACATTAAGAAGATACCCCCATGATTGTAACACCCTAGTAATTTCTTTCCTTTAAAATACCTATTTTGCCTTTTTAAAAAAAAATACGAAATTGGAAAATCTAAGACATCACTGCCACTGTGAAAACGACTAAGGCAATTACCAAAGACACACATACAGCGGAAGACTCACTTGAAAACCAATCAAAACAAGTCAACTTAAAAAGTCAAACCAACGAAAGTAAAGTCAAACCAAAATTAAACACAGTCGACCTACAACTTGGAACCATTATAGGCCCTTATTAAAACCGAAATAAAACTTAAAACCTTCGTGTTAGTCTGCAATGGATGGGTGTCATAAATGGCACCCATTTGATGAGCATTTAGGTTGCTTTTGCCTTCTTTTCATAACTTTCCTTCTTAATAAATGCTTAGTTTTATGCTTTAGCTCTTTGTTTTACCTTTTCTCTCTTATTTTTTGGATTTGTGCATTTCTACGGTTTTTCTAGTCTTTTCTCCTTTATTTGCTCTCTTTTCGTGGTTTTAGGTATTGTACGAGGTTCGGGTCTTGATATGGATGGATTACTAACGTGGAAGATGCTTTTGGAGTAAGCTCATGGTAATAGGAAAGCTCAAGATGCAAGGAAGTGGATTCTCCAAGTCCTAGCTCTTGCGCTCTCAAGCCGCGCACTCAAGAAGGAGTGGTGTTGAACCCACCGTCAAGCTCCTTTGGATCTGCCATCCTTGGTGCGCTCGCTCGAAGTACCTTAGTGAATGCACGAAGCCTCGAGAAGAACCGAAGGAACCCAGAGGAGCGCGGGCAAGCAATCCACGGGCGCGAGCGCACAACTCCCTTGCGCGGCCGTGCCGCTCCAGGTCCCTATTTTTGCTCGGTTTCATTTCGCGCCTCCTATATATAACTACTTGTAACCCGATTTATAAAGAGGATGGAAAGAAATTAGAAAATCTTTGATCATAATTTTAGCTTTGTTGAGAGCTTCTCTCTCTCGTTTTAGGGTAAGTTTAAGAGTAGATTTAGAGAGAGAAAGTGAGGAATTTCAACGGTGATTGAGGGATTGAAGATTTAATGGTGACAATTGTGTTGAAGATCTTCTATATTATCAATGAGCATTTCTAACTCTATCTCATTTTATTGCTTTGTTTATTATTCTTGTTTGTTTGGATTTATGTTGATGTTTGATGCTTGATTAGTGTAGTTGTTCTTGATATTTTGTTGATTCTTGATTTCCTTAGTTGTTAGTTGATTAGATGATGATGTTAGAGTAGTTGTTTGGCTAGGGATTGGCTGAAACTTGTATGATTGATTGATTGTGCTTAATTTGGGAATTGTGTTGATTAATTGTTGAGATTAAAGTGATTAATGAAAATTGTGCATGTGTGTAATTCGATTAGGCCTTGAGAATTATGCTAGATTGCATTGTGAGTCTACATTGATACGGACCATTGATTTGTAGCTCACAATTGTCGATTGAGTTTGGTTAGTGATGTTCCTAGTTAGAGTCTCTCGTAGTTGGCGCTAGTTAGACCTGTAGGAGATAGCTTGTTGAGCTCTTTTGATTGCTCTTACCATTAGTATTCGCAACCTTTGATTTTCATGTTGTTCCCGAGTTGCTACAATTGTCATGATTACTTGTTGATCCCCATTCCCTAGTGTTTTATTTGTTTGGTGTTTTGTTTGTTAGTTGTTAGTGTTCTCTCTTATCTTTGGCTTCGACCTAGCTTAGACGCATAATTGAGAGCGCTTGAACATTACCGTTCCTTTGCGTTCGACCCTTGACTTGCCTCTATACTCGTATTTAGGTTTGTTAAGTGTTTATAAATTTGTTTGGCTCCAGGGAAGATTAGATAACGACCTACATTTTCCCTACGTCAAAATGGTGCCGTTGCCGGGGAACGATGTCTATGTTTGTGTGTTTTTGATTGCTTGAGTCTAGGTCTTTGTATGTACCTTTCTTTTATTTGATTTTTGTTTGTTTTGTGTAAAAACAAAATGACATGTTTTTCTTTTCCTTAATATGATGGTGAGTCTTTTAATGTCTACTTCTATAGACTTATAGGGTTTTTAAACTATAATTGTTGTAGTCTTTGGGAGGCTTGTGAGATTTGTTATTTTTATTTGAATGAAAAAACTAGGAATGAAGTTGAATGCATGCATAATGGTGAATTTAGAGCATTGTCAATTGAAGATGCTTGGGATTTTTATGTTTGGTTTGCTAGGGATGTCTACAATAGGGTAATCATGATTCTAATTTTAATGTGCAATGTGTTGATTCTTCCAATATTAGCATGAATTTCCATGATTTGTCACATGATTCCATTAGTGAACCTAGAACAAATGTTTTCAATTTTATTTTCCCTTTTGTTCATGATGATGAGGTGCATGCTCAAGTTGATGCTAATGGTGTGTTTCAATTTTCTTCACTATTTACCATGCCTTCTTATAATGTAGTTCATTCCCTTAATAAAGAATCTCATATGCTTGATTATGCCCCCTTTCCCCTATTTAATGAAAATGCTCATGATTGTGACTCTTCTTTTACTATTGATCAACCCTCTTTGCCTTTTCATTCTCCAAACTCTTGTGATGAGTCTCTAGTCCCCTATAGCCAAATTGATGAATATTTGAGGGAGTTAAAGATGAATCCTAATCTTAGGCCCTTGGAGAAACAAATGATGGAAACTTTGAGGAGCCAATTAGAAATGATTAGAGAGTATGAGGGAATTTTTAATGAAGAATTAAAAAGAAAGGAAGAGTTGAAAAGTCAATTGTCCTCCTTGATGCTCGTTTTTGAAAAAATCCCTATCCAATGTGTGTGTTGAGGATCATGATGATGATTTTGAGCAACCAAGAGAGGGTGAGGATCCCTTTGGTGAGCATTTGAGTGATGGTGAAGGAGTTGAGAATGAAGAGAGTGTCAATTTCAAAAACCCCAACCCTCCTTCCCATCTTGATGAGTCTCTTATGCATGATTATGATTCTTCTATCCATGAGCGCTTGGACTCGTTTGAGGTTATGTCCCATAAGTTCTTTGAGAATCAAAAGAAAACCCATAGCCTTTTAAATGAGTTCATTGAGGATGCTTCATGGGAGAGAGATGAGTTTGAAATGAATTTGCATCCATTCATGTATGGTTTTGAGACCTTGGGCTTTAAAGATGTTGAGGGAGTTATTGTTTATTGTTGTGATGGAGGAGATTATGTAGTTCCTCTTAGAAGTTGGATGCTTGAGGGAGATGGAGATCATGAGTGTTCTTCTTTTGAGGATTCTATGATTGATTTTCATGCTCTTATTGGTGATTTGAGGCATGGTGATGAGGAAGAGTTCATTCGTGAGACCATTGCCCCTATTCCCTCTTCTCATATCCCTTCTTCAAGGAAATTCAACCATATCCTTTACACTCCTATATCCCTCCCTTCTTTTGTCAATAAGTCTATTGGGGACCCTCTTGTCTATGATGATTTACATGTCCCTCATTCGTCTTCTATTGAGGAAAGGGTGATTATGCCACCCAAAAACATTTTGAGAAGAGTTTACCTTATTTTTCTTCTTCCTCTTCTTCTTTTTCTTATTTTGTTGATATTGCTTTTGATTTTTCTTCTTTTTCTTGGCATCTCTCCCTTCATGGGTGTGCACTAAGCTTGTTGCACATCCTTTTCCCGTCATTTGCCTACCTTCTATCTTATGAAATGTGTAGTAGTGCATTTGACAAGCTCTTGCGTTCGTTGCAATATTATTTTCTAGAGCGGTCAAGCTTGGACCTTAAGCAAGCCTTTCTAGGGAAGTAACCCGTGTTTTATTGCTTTCATTTTCTTTTCTTTTTAGAATAGATTTTCTCTCATGGAAATATTCGTGTGCCTTTTTCTAGGTATATGACTTGATATACTTTGGTGCATTGGTTTGGATCAAGAATCAAGGAAGATTGACTCCTATTTTACTAGCATATGGAAAGCAAGATTCAATTCTAGATGAACTTAGCTTTGAAAGGTTAAATTGGGTCATTTGCGGGTATTTACACCCACCTAAATCCGGTAATATCTTTCCTTGCTCTTTCTCTAATAATTGTTGATAACGTGTTGGACATGTGATGGATTGTTGGATTGATCTCTTTGTTTTCCCTTCCTGTGGATTATTTGATTTATGTTTGAACATGTTGTCTCATTCAATCTTGGGGGGGGGGTATTCTATCATGTTTGGTGGGATGTTGATTCATAATACTTTTGGACTTGTATAGTTGAATGCTTTTCTTCTTAAATGGTAACGGTGTGCACGGTTTGAGAGTATCTTTCGTTGATTCTAGGATAGAGTATGCTAAGGTAGTATCTTTTGAACTTTTGGGACGTTGAAGCCGGATTCTATTTGTTTTTGAAAATTTGCAATTGCTCCTTTTTGGTGAATTTGAAACTAATGGTGAGTTATTGCTACAACCATATGAGGTTTACTTCTTTTCAAGCCTTCTACACATCTTGCATGAGCGGCACATGGATCCTTGACTATTGTATGCTTTATCTAGAATTTGACTTTCATCTCCCAAGATCGCGACCGAGCCATTTAGGAAGGACAAAGGCATCTTTTCAGGGTGGTAATTTTTACTTTCCTAGGATAGTTTTATTTTCTTTGTTTTGGGTTTTCATTTGCCTACTTGCTAACCATTTGAGCCATAAACCTTCTTTTCAAGCCATACCTTTAGATTTTGAGCCTTTTGTTTCATTCTTGTTCCTATCATTGGTTTTTGTGAAGCATTTGGTCTTTATTGTTGGAGTTTTGGTGTATGAAATGGATTGTTTGGTTCTTATAATGAAAGCAAGTTTGTGTTGTACATATTTTGTTAATAAAAAGCAAATGCAAAAGTTGAAAAAGCCGTCCATAGTTAAAAGAGGCGAGGACAATTAAATAATGTAAAAAAATGAAAATTGAGAAAAGTAAAGCAAATTCAAAAGCTTTGGATAAAATTGAAAAAAGTGAAAAATGAAAAATTCAAAAAAAATATTTTGATGTAAGTGTCTTTCTCCCTATTTTAAGCATTGAGGACAAAGCTTTGTTCAACCTTAGGGGGAAGCGTTCTTACGCTTTTTGTGTATATGTTTGTGATTTTGGCTTTGAATAAACTTGGGGGTGTTGGTGTTTTTGTTTGGTGATTACTTGGTTTTGGTGTTAAGATTTGGCCAATCTTTGCTTCACGATTTAGGTATACCACCAAATTTCAAATTTTAGCCTATCCTTACCCTTCTCGCCTTTACGTTACAACCCTTTCCAAGACCTTTTGACCTTTGTGGTTGAGTCACTAGTCGGTGGAGGGAGATGTAGGTCAAGCTTATAGAGCGGGATGCAATAGTTGAGGCGTCAAGTAGCCTTAAATCCCTTTCTTTTTCCGGTTCCTTCGAGGAACCATTGAGATACTTGCTAAAAGTAGATTTGTAGCTAATTGGGAGAATGTGCTAAAAATGTTTTTAGATGAAAGTGACTTGTGTCTTGATAAGTTCTCTATGCTTAGCATGTCCTATGTTTCAATCAACCATAGATATCTTGAAACGTGCACTCCCTTACTTGTATAGTAAGATTTGCATTCATTTATGTTTGTACATTTACAAAAAGTACATTCATGAACATTTGTTTTCTTTCCTTTTCTTTTCTTTTTGCTTCATTTTCATGCTTTGCCTTGTTTGTTTGGTTTGTGAGAGTTATGGGTTAATCTCTTCGGAAACCCTTACAAGAGCATCACTCGTCCTCTAGGGCGATCTAGGGGTTTAAATGGCTTGTCTTTATTTGCTAAAATTGACCGTGATTCCTACGAAAGTGAGTTAGCGTATATTCTTGTCTCCTCTCTTCTTTTGGTTTGTTTGAATAAGCTCATCATTTTCCATCCCTTGAGTAAAAGATAAGCTTGGGGGTATTTGACGGGTGTCATAAATGGCACCCATTTGATGAGCATTTAGGTTGCTTTTGCCTTCTTTTCATAGCTTTCCTTCTTAATAAATTCTTAGTTTATGCTTTAGCTCTTTGTTTTACCTTTTCTCTCTTATTTTGTGGCTTTGTGCATTTCTATGGTTTTCCTAGTCTTTTCTCCTTTATTTGCTCTCTTCTCATGGTTGTAGGCATTGTACGAGGTTCGGATCTTGATATGGATGGATTACTAAGGTGAAAGATGCTTTTGGAGTAAGCTCATGGCAATAGGAAAGCTCAAGATGCAAGGAAGTGGATTCTCCAAGTTCTAGCTCTTGCGCTCTCATGAAGGAGTGGTGTTGAACCCACCGTTAAGCTTCTTTAGATCTGCCATCCTTGGTGCGGTCGCTGGAAGTCCCTTAGTGAACGCACAAAGCCTCTAGAAGAACCGAAGGAACTCAGAGGAGCGCAGGCGCGCAATCCACGGGCGCGGGCGCGTAGCCCACATCCGGGAGCGCGCAGCCCTGCCCGCGCGGACGCGCCGCTCCGAGTCCCTGTCTTTGCTCTGTTTCGTTTTGCATCTCCTATATATATCTACTTGTAACCCATTTTTTAAAGAGGATGGAAATCAATTAGAAAATCTTTGATCATAATTTTAGCTTAGTTGAGAGCTTCTCTCTCTAGTTTTAGGGTTAGTTTAGGAGTAGATTTAGAGAGAGAAACTGAGGAATTTCAACAGTGATTGAGAGATTGAAGATTCAATGGTGACAATTGTGTTGAAGATCTTCTCTATTATCAATGAACATTTCTAACTCTATCTCAATTTATTGTTTTGTTTAATATTCTTGTTTGTTTGGATTGATTTTGATGTTTGATGCTTGATTAGTGTAGTTGTTCTTGATATTTTGTTAATTCTTGATTTCCTTAGTTGTTAGTTGATTAGATGATGATGTTAGAGTAGTTGCTTGGCTAGGGATTGGGTGAAACTTGTATGATTCATTTATTGGGCTTAATTTGGGAATTGTGTTGATTAATTGTTGAGATTAAAGTGATTAATGGAAATTGTGTGTGTGTGTAATTCGATTAGGCCTTGAGAAATATGCTAGATTGCATTGTGAGTCTACATTGATACGGACCATTGATTTGTAGTTCACTATTGTTGATTGAGTTTGGTTACTGACGTTCCTAGTTAGAGTCTCTCGTAGTTGGCACTAGTTAGACCTCTTGGAGATAGCTTGTTGAGCTCTTTCGATTGCTCTTACCATA
Organism: Chenopodium album; assembly: GCF_948465745.1. Classification (NCBI taxonomy): domain Eukaryota; kingdom Viridiplantae; phylum Streptophyta; class Magnoliopsida; order Caryophyllales; family Amaranthaceae; genus Chenopodium; species Chenopodium album. The sequence goes on along the minus strand of NC_137851.1, from coordinate 27,998,245 downwards.
AGTCTTCGCAACCTTTGATTTGCATGTTGTTCTCGAGTTGCTACAATTGTCATGATTACTTGTTGATCCCCATTCCCTAGTGTTTTATTTGTTTGGTTGTTTGTTTGTTAGCTGTTAGTGTTCTCTCTTATCTTTGGCTTCGACCTAGCTTAGGCGCATAATTAAGAGCGCTTGAACATTACCGTTCCTTTGGGTTCGACCCTTGACTTGCCTCTATACTAGTATTTAGGTTTGTTAAGTGTTTATAAATTTGTTTGGCTCTAGGGAAGATTAGATAACGACCTACATTTTCCCTACGTCAGCAATATATATAATATTGAAAGCAATAAACCACATAACAATCTTATGGAAACTAAACATGATTTGCTCTTCACTCATGCCCATCATGAATATGCTTCATCACCTGAAAATCTTCTCTTTACTTAGTCCCCACTACTCGCCATTAGAAATGGATCGTCGTAGAGCCAAGATAAAGACAAGGCCAAACTAATATACAAACACGCAACCAACAATGCTGAGTATACAAGCGTGAACAGTACACACTAACATGCTTTCACTCTACCATCACACAAGTTACCTTGTTGCACCTGTTTACACGCATGCAACACAACTAACCAATAAATTGAATACTAAATTGCTTATTAAATTTGATTACGCATCTATAGGGAATATTTCAAACACCCAACTTTGAGCCCCATTGTAATCATGCACTTAAGCATGTTGGCGTCCAAAGGGAAGGAAGCTAGAACAAAAAAGTCGCCAACAAATTTTAGGAACTTGTAAACCGTCCACGGGTGTGAGGGTTACATCCCATTGACGATTACAGAAATCGCTAACTCTATAGTGGTCCTGAACCATGACTGGATATTCGGGGATGATGGTACGAATCCAACCTAAAAGTGATTGAACCCGCCGTAAATAGGCCTTTACTTATTCTTCTCATATTCATGTGCGCTTTTCAATCAACATACAATCATTAAATTAGTCCTAAACCTGTTTAATCTATGTTGGTTGATTATTAATGCACAAATAAATCTATTATTGGTGATCACTTGAATTAAAATCATATTAGCCTAAACAATATTATTATTTATCTTATTAAGCGTGATTTCAAGTACAAATTCCCTTTAAACCTGCAAGAAAGGGTGTGATCAAGCACTAACAATAATAATATCAAGCAACATAATAATATTGATACCACAAATCATCATCATCATATTAATCTCATCAAAGCATAATATTATAAGCAAGATCCTAGGCATGATACTAACATGATTAATAACTAAACCTAGCATGTCACTAAATAACAAAAACCAAAGCTTTATCCCTAACATGATACCAGAAAGCAATAAAAGCATCCTAACATGATACTAGAAATTAAAATAATAATCTAAGCATGATTCATAAAGAAATAGAGCAATTAAATTACTCACTTTTGCACCACCTCTTTCTATTAAAATAATACACACGTTAGTAACTTCAATACAATATTAAATCAAACAATTAAAGTAATACTAATTGAAATATAGATTTGGGACCAAATCCTCAGAATTATCCACCTTTCACGTCAAGGTCTTAGGCAATTTTAAGCTTGGATAGGTGTATTCAAGTCTCGTGAAGGACGTATGGTGTGTGTTTAGAAAAATGTGTTTAGAAAAAAGTTTAGAAAATCAAGAGAGAGAAAGAAAGAATAAGCTTTAGCTTAGAGAGAGAAAGAAAAGATGATTGATGATCGTTGGTGATTGAAAATGGGGAAAATCCACCCCTATTTATAGAGAAAAACGACTAAAAACAATCAGAAAAGAGTCATAATTTGAATCGAAATAGAACTCCTTTTATAGCGTGGCTCGCGTCAAATCCATCGCGGAGCGATAAAATCATCATAGCGCGATAAAAACAGTTTTTTTGCAGATTTTGTTTTTGTCATAACTTTTGGTCCAAAATTCGAAATAAGACAAATAATATGTCGTTAGAAAGATTTAGACGTATTCTTTGCAATCCAGTTAGAATCAAATTAAAATCTTTTGTAGAATAAAAGATATGGTCGAAGTAGTGGAAGGGTGTCAGTTTTGGATAGAGTTTTGTATTTCATTCATATCTTTTTTGTTATAGCTCGGAATTAATATTATAATATATCATTGGAAAGATAATTTCAAGGTATATCCAATCATCTACGATTTGGATAAAAATTATGAGGCACAAAAATAATATCTGATTATCTTTGAATGTCTTTCAATTCGAATAGAATTAGGACTTTCAAAAAGAGAAGTTTATTCAATTTCAAACTCTCTAATCTTATCTTTTCAAAAAGGATAATCAAGATCTTTTAGAAACTTATTGGATCCTCCACATGATCATTGGATCCGCATATAAAGCTCGGTTTGGGCCTAGTTTAGTATTTTGGCCATAACTTCCACGTTATAACTCGAATTTGGGCTTATAATATATCGTTGGAAAGCTCTTTTCGAGCCTTATCAAAATACACAATTATTGGACCCATATTGTGAAAAAAATAAACTTGTTTGGACATTTTTCATAAATAGGACACGAATTGAATGATTTTAAGGGACACAAAATGAATTATTTTGGATTTAAAGGCACGAAATGAATGATTTTGGCTTAAAACATTTTAGGAAAGGTTTAGAAAGGGAAATTCACGAGAGTCTTCAAAATTTCACCTTGATCGATAATCAATGACGTGATAGCTACTCATGACTAGATTTAGTTTTTGGGGAGACACAATAAGGTGTTTACAGAAGCCCCCATTTGGACTGAGTTTGGAGAAACTTAAGTTTCAAAAACGGAAGTCAAAGTAGTCGATAGGCACAGAGAATGATTTAGAATGTTCTGCGATCCTAAATTATTCTTTGCAATGCCGATACCTGCAAACTAGCGTTAGTTATACAAATAAAGGAGTTAGAATCGTGTATCTTACACCGTCAAGTACACGCCTCCGGGGTAATTTCTAGTCGAATCAAATTCATCTGGTTTGACAACCTCCATAAATTAGCGAAAGCCATCAAAGACTTCTGCATCTCGAGCCATCTTCTCGAATCAAGGTAACAACCTCCACAATCTTAGCGAATGCTGTCGAAGACCGCCTCATCACGAATCGTTCTTCTCAAATCTGGGTGACAACCTCTACAATCATAGCGAATGTCATTGAAGACTTCCCATCTCGTGCCATCTTCCCAAGTCAAGTGACAACCCCCACAATTTTAGCAAAAGCAGACCACCCATCTTGTTCCATCTTCTCGAATCAAATGATAACCTCCTCAATCATAGCGAAAGCTATCGAAGACCGCTTCATTACGAACTGCTCCTCTTAAATCAAATGATAACCTCCTCAATCATAGAGAAAGCTATCGAAGACCGCTTCATCACAAATCGACCTTGTCAAATCAAATGATAACCTCCTCAATCATAGCGAAATCTATTGAAGACCGCTTCATCATAAACCGCTTTTCTCAAATCAAATGATAACCTCCTAAATTATAGCGAAAGCTACCAAAGACCGCTTCATCTTGAACTGTTCATCTCAAATCAAAGCGATAGACCCTTTAATTTTAGAGCACCCTTTCGAAGACTTCTTCATCTTGAGTCTTCAAATTGTCTTTTCTTTACTCCAAGAAGTAATCGACCTTTCTAGCTTTAGAAAATCCACTGCAAGAATCATATCTTAAGATTCTCCAAGCTTTATATATATTGATTTCCGTAGAAATCTTCCAATCCCAGGAATCATAATCAATACTCAAATGTTTTAGTCAATAATGTGATCGTCATCAGGTCAATCATCAATGAAATTGCAATCGGGCCGATCACTAATCAAAGGTGTGATTTCAAAGGTGTTTATTCAATATGTAATCAAAATGTGATCGTCATCAGGCCGGTCATCAATCAAAACCGTAATCGGGCCAATTACTAATCAAATATCTGTCAATTACTCAAAAGAATCAAATACTCATCAAGAGGCTCAAATGGATTAGTCATGGACCAACCAACCAAGTTGTGTGATCATCAAAGGCTGACGCGGGCGGAATTAGAGCCATCTCGCTGCGTCAAAGTGCATCTCACCAACTCAGAGTGTATCGCAATGCGTTATTTCTATCGTGTCGCGCTTGAATCAAAGTCATAGTTTTTTAAAACTATCTCTACTCGTTCAGATTTGTTGTTGTTGCTTATGTCTTTTCGTTCATTTGCGCTCAATCAAATTGCCTCTAATCTTTTTTAAAATTTGCTCGTCTGCTAAGGACGTAGTGTACCTACATCTATATTCTTGGACTGTAGGACTTTGCTCATGTTTATAATTATCTTAAGGTTGACCTAAGGCTTGGTGTTACTCAATTCATTGTGTGACTCAAAGTATTTGGATCAACTCGACTCAATGTGTTTTGACACGCGTACCGACTCAACTCGATGTGATGACATGACATGACTCAATGTGCATGACTTGTGTGTGCATTGTGCTCGTGTGACTCGAAATGCAAAAGTAAAAACAAAAATTTTCCGTCATTGTGGAGGGTACTGACTTTCTCCCGAATAAAAGAAAGACGTGAAAAGGAATCAAGGTGAAGTCTTGGTGAAAATTAAAGTTTTCGAACCTCCTCAAAAAGGAAAAGATGAAAAGAATGAATCCAATGATGGCGCATGTTGAATGAGCTTAATCAAGTGTATGCATTGATCATTTTATCTCATAGTGCAAGTGTAACACCCTAGAAATTCCTTTCTTTAAAATACCTGTTTTGCCCTGTTTAAAACTTTAAATAGGATTATCTAAGACACCGCCACCGTGAAAATGGCTAAGGCAACTATCAAAGACACACAACAGAAGACTAACTTCAAAACAAGTCAATCTTGAAAGGTCAACCAACGAAAGTGAAGTCAAACCAAAGTCAAACAAAGTAAAGTAAAATCGACCTACAACTTGGAACCATCTTAGGCCCTTATTAAAACCAAACCAATTTTAAAACTTTTGCGTTAGTCATGCATAATAATAATATCATAAATAATTAAAGCAATAAACACATCATATACTTATAGAAACTAGCATGATTCGCTCTTCACTAATGCCCATTCATGAATATGCTTCATCACCTGAAAAGCTTCTCTCTACTTGTTTCCACTACTCTCCATTAAAAATGGGTCATCATAGGGCCAAGATAAAGACAAGGCCAACAAACACACAAAACACACAATCAGCAAAGCTAAGTACATAAGCGTAATTAACACATTAACACGCAATTACCTATCAACAACTTACCTTGTTGCACCTGTTTTTCAAGCATACAACATTCAACAAAACTTCTCAACTAGACAACTACATAATTTATTTAGCGTTGACTACGCATCGAACGGGTTTCCCACTAACCTCCCCCAAATAAATTGAGGTTACTGACACGGGAGCTAACCGTGCCAGCATCAATAACCACTCGTAAGTGGCAGAATTCCTGCGCATAATAATAATAAAAGGAATGTACAACGTCCTGTACTCCAGTAGAAGTTATGATCAAATACAAAGTCACATAACTCCCCCCATATGTTCATACGCAAGGTATATACGTTCCAAGAGTTTTAGTGTGTAATCTCTTTCACTTTACGTTATTTACATATTATTAAACTTGGTGATGACTCTCAACCATAATCATTCAATCAACAATAATTATTCAAACAATCAAACATACCAATTTAACTCTTGAATAATTAGTGACCATATAATATTTAATGTTGAACCCTTTTCAATTCTACCTCGGTGCCAATGACACATTTAACGCATAAAGCGCCACAAATCCTATCCCTCGGTGTTAAAAACACCTTAAGTGCACTAAGGCACCAAAATATAATTTATTCCTCGTGTACATAGACACTTATATAGCTCCTTTCCCATGCTTAAAGCATCAATAAAAAATTTATGAACCATAATAAAATTCTCTTTTAATACTCCAAGCCAAATTAAACATTTAGTTTAATTAAACATGCTCTCTATCATGCCATAAATAAATATGTGGTTCATAAACAATATTCCAACTATAATTTTCCATCCATTAATCCATCACAAATAAATCATGCTTCATATTTCAATCACCAGTAACATCCAAATCATAATCTCCATTCCAAATCTAGCATGATACTACTTGTAATCAATTAAACACATTTAGCATGCTACTACATCAATAAAATTATGCTAAGTACACGAACGTACCTTGAATACGATCTTAATATCGCCACAATTAATAGAAATCATTCACTTTGAAATCTCATACAATTTAAAATCATAGAAGAGTATTAAAATCCTCTCTACACAAATTTCCAGCAATATATACTATTATAAAACCCCTCATAATTTAATTAAAATAAGCTGAAATTATATTTAAAACATCATACTTTAATCCCAATTAATGGGTAATTGAAATTCCTTAAAGAAACTTGATTTTTAATGCACTACAAAAAATTCCAGCATTATATTTTAATGAAAACTTGCTGTAATTTAGCCTTAAAACACTTTAATCAAAGGTTTACACCATTATATATCATAATCCTTCAATAATTAATAATTCAAGAATCTAGGGTTTCAAAAATTAGGGCTTTTCAATTAAAAATAAAATCTGAAAATTAATTTACAAAATTCTCATAATCAAACATCAAAAATCAAATCACAAAACTCATAATCAATAATTAGATCTAGGATTAAACTAGTTTTTACAACAAAGTTTAATTTTTTTTTTGTTCGAAAAGAGTGGCTGGCCGACCACCACTGTCGGTTGCCGCCAGCTGCCGGTTGGTACTGCTGGTGGCTGGCGTCGGCGGCCCACCAGTGGTGGTGGTGGCCGGCTGTGAGGGGGAAGCCGAAAAGGGGAAGGGAAAAAAGAAAGAAAAAGAAAAAGAAAAATAAATAGAAATGGAGAGAAGTTTACCTTGGGTTTTCTCCACTCTAGACAAAGTTTGATTTGCCTCAAGTGTTGATTATTTATACCCCTTCTCTAGAAACCCTTCTTCCTAAACTTTCCTTTTTTAATCTTTCCTAATCCCTTCCCTAATAAAACTTTACTAAAATAAAAATTTCCTAAATTACACCCCAACTTAAATAAAATTATTAACTAAATAAACTTTCCTTTTATAAAACATTTTCAAACTTATTAAAATAAATAATTAAAATACTATAAATAAAAAAAATCAATTTATTTAAATACTTCTCAAAATACTTATTTTAAATAAAATACATATAAAAATACGAGGTATTACAACAAGGATTGTAGCATCCTAGGCTATCTCAATATATGACTCAATGATGAAATTATTAGGGTAACTTAGGCGCGGAGGCTAAGTACTTCATACTTCGTGGTACAATGATGATTATGATAATGAGTGATTCTAAGATGACAAGGCGTGCTTCAAAGTTGTATCAAGATTTCATGACAAAGGGTTCCTAAGGGAAGGATTATTTTAGCTATGTATTTGTGATGTGTGTGAAAGTGACACTACGGTTAGGCCACAATGGCTAAAGTTGTGGAAAATATTTTGAGAAGAGCCAAATGATAGTGACTCTTAGGCTGGGTAGGCTAATGAAGCAGGGATCAAGCCCTCAAGTTTAGCTCTAAATAGATAGGGATGAGCACTGGAGATCCCTTAATATGATCATTTATAAATGTAAATACGAATGTGAATGCATTCTTTTTACGGCTGCACCCCAATGTGAGGTTGCCTACATATCCGTTAGGAATCAGGCCGAACGTAGCTCTAGCCGAACCTCGCACAACTGTGTGTACACCTTAAAGAGATCTTTTAAGGGTTGTAACAGGGTTAGGCTAAAGGTTGAAGAAGAAAGAGCTAAATGCTCAAGATCCAAAATAAGCCCCCAAGGTGTGTAGCCTTGCATTTGAATCTTGGTATTTTTATGCTTAAGGTTTCTCACTTTTGTACTCCCCTTTTTTTTACTTTATTTTTCTTTTCATATTCAAATCCTTTATTATAAGCGTGGGCAATCCCGATCATGCGGTCTATCACTCACTTGGTATTCATGTTTCTCAGGCACGATATCGAGCTCTCGATAAGAGACGCAATCTAAGACGTGTTCATATCAAAGACATTGGAACATTTTCCTTTTTGCACACTTTTATTGCTGTTTGTTTTTTTGAACTTTTGAAACTTTGGTAAAAATCAATCAAGCTTTTGTATTTGGAAATTGCATAAGTTGCACAACATCCCATCCCAAGGTTAGGTAGATGTAGGTTTGAAAAAAGAATTGAAGGTCTATCATTAGACGAGGCTCAAAATAGTTTATCAAGAAAGGATTATGTAATCCAAATGGTGAAGGTGATATGATGCAGCTACAAGGGGTGCCTTAGCTCAAATCATTAGTATACCTTGTGCTTAGTCCGACAATTTTTATTTTTTTATTATTTTTTTAATGCAATGATCATATGCAAATAAATAAATTCTAATTTTATTAAAATGGAGAAGGGTGAAAACAAACTCATGATATAAATCTAAGGGAAATTATAGAGGGTGCCTATGCTAGACTTGTAAGGGGAAAGGGAGAACAAAATAAGAAAAGAATCATGAAATCTTTGTCATTAAAGCCCGCCTCGTGTTTTATGCTTATCATCACTCGGTCTTTTTGTCGGTTGGAGGAATGGGAAGCTTGTTATTATCAATCAAATATTGGATGGTCTCTTTTAGCTTCCAACAACTCTCGGCTGTATGACCCCTACCTTGATGGTACTTGCAGTGTGTATTTGGATTCTAACTAGGCAACCTCTTTTCAGGTGCGAGATCTTGAATGGGTCCAATAGGAGTGATAAGTCCCTTGACATGAAGGCGATCGAAGGCAGTATCGTAGCTCATCCCAATAAGGGTGAATTCTTTCCTTAATTGCTTTTTTGGCCTTTGATGATTATCCATGGCTAAGACATCATTAAGGTTAAAGGTACTAACATTGTCACTAGAGTAGGTGTTTTCGGAAGAAGAAGGATTGTCGTTTTTCTTTCCTTTCCAGCCACTGTTGTTACTATTGTTAGTAGCTTTCTGCTTTGCAACATCATCCTCAATTTCAATGCCTATGTTGTAAACATCTTTGAAGGTATTTAAATTGCATTGATGTTTCAAGTGCATTTGATATTTGTCTTGGAGATTCTTAATGAACATCCTTACAGATTCTTTCCCTTTTGGAACTTCAATCATCCTAGCAGAAGTTTCTTTCCATCTATTGTAAAATGCAGTGAAACCTTCATTCTCTTTCTGTTTTAGCATTTCAAGTTCCCTATAATCAGTTTCTACTTGAATATTACATTTGTATCAGTTAATGAAAGCATTTGTAATGGATCAGATTCCCAAGCACCAATCTTCTCTTTGTCTAAGGAGAAAAACCATTGTTGACATACAATCTCAAGAGAACGTGGGAAAAGAGAAGGAAAGACCCTCTTATCAATTTATTTAATATTCATAATTGTGTCGAAAGCCCTAAAATGAAAATAAGGATTGTCAGCTGGCTTGAACTTAGGGATTTCATTGGCGTCGAACTTCTGCGGAAGAAGTTCTTTGTCCACTGAGACTCCTTGAGAGCTAATCCCGTGGAACCTGTAGTCATTAGATATTTGAATGACGCTATCCTCGATGCGCTTGATGGTATCAACTGGTACTTGCCTGCTAGGGTCGTTGACTTGCATAGTGAGCCCTTTGAGCATTTCAACGAGTCCATTGACAATCTGCTTGAGTTGATCAACTTCTTCTTGACTAGCCATTATTATGAATTTTTTTTTTGTGTTGAATCGATTTATCAAAAAGTAGTACTTGAACAAAAGTGTTTTCCTTGGCCTTCTCTCCTTGACCAAGCGCTGTGGACATGGAAGTCATGGGTACTCATTGTTAATTATTTGACTCAAACTCGATTCAACATGCATAGATGGGAAAAGGTCTTGGAGTATGAGGGGAACGATATGTATGGAGAAAGCATGTAAGATGAAGGTGGTGTATGAGTGTTGAAAGTGTGAAAGAAGGAAAGTGTGAGATATGTAATGTATGGAAAAGTGATGTAGATGGAGAGATAAGGAAGAATTCAGAAATAGAATGGATCCTCAACTCAAATGACGGAAAAGATGGTCATGGTGATCTGACATTTATACAAAGTGTGTGCATTTTAATAGTGAGTGAAAGTGATATGTTCAAGACTCGTGTAATGACCATGTGACTAGACATGTGATTGGACTTGTACAAAGACTAAGTTAAACTCGACAGGCTGTAGTATTTCAGTCATAACTTTTGATCTGTGACTCCGAATTAGACGAAAACAACGCCAAATGAAATATATAATCCAGGGATACAAACCCATAGGTTGCACGGCATGTAACTCTTCTTAGAGCTCCGGCTTTAACCAAAACAAGTTGAAGCTTGTGCAGGATACGGGAATAAAATCCGGGTTGACTCAAAGGAACTATGACTCGATTTTACACTTATTTATTAGTTCAAATTAATTAATTTATTAATTGAGAAAAGTACTTTTTAGTCATTGGTTAGTTTATTTAGGCTTTATTTATGAACACAAGTCAACACAAACGGTTAGTTTAATCACATATAAATATGCACAAGCAAAGATGAACAAATAGTTAATTAAGTAGTCACAACATGATGCAATGAGTTTGTAACCTAACCATGGCTCTAGCTCTCTAAAGTTCAAGGATTATGGTGGTCAAAGAGGGTCCATGGTTATGAGTCTGGATGCATCGCGAAGAAGCCTCACCTTTGGAAGGGTTGGCGCGTATGGATGGGACACCGCAAGTTAAACTTGCTTCCATGGTTTGGTGAATTCACAATCTCGGATGTACCCGTCGTTGCACGGAGCGTTCGATTGGGTAGATGGAGCGTGAATTCCCAAGGGCTAAATCCATATTTATAACACATATGGGTTTCAAAAAAGAAGGAAAAAATCAATTAGGAAGTAAAATCGGCCAAATAGTACTAGAATCGGTCAAAACAAGAAGGCAGATTTCTGTCTCGGTCTTGGAAGAACTCGGCGCGAGAAAACAGAGTCCATCGCGTAACAATGACTTTATCGTGCCGCAATGAACATATCGCGTCGCGATAAAGCCATCGCACAGTGATGGATACTGTCATCTCACGACAGTTCCTACACTCCTCGACAGCTTTTTGTTTTCTCGGGATTTTCCAATTTTTGTAGTATTTTTCGATTCTAATTGTGAAAGATATTTCCCAATTTTCCTACGTGTAAAAATCCTATATTTTTTACGCATTACAGATGGTCTTTTCAATACGGACCTTTTTATGCATATGCCACAATGTTAATCAAAATTACGCACATGAATATTTAGAATGTTTCAAGTCTCATCCACTCATTCTAAATCAATTGCCAAAATAAATATTAGGAACTAAAATAGAAATCATCTCCAGTGGAGTCGCCAAATACTGCAGGGAATATTTCAAACACCCAACTTTGAGCCCCACTGTGATCATGCACTTAAACATGGTGGCTTCCAAGGAAAGGAAGTTAGAGCAAAAAAGTCACCAACAAGTTTTAGGAACTTGTAAACCGTCCACTGGTGTAAAGGTTACACCCCATTCACGATCACAGAGATCACTAGGTCCATAGTGGTCCTGAACCACGATTGGATATTCGGGGATGATGGTACGAATCCAACCTAAAAGTGATTGAACCCTCCCTAAATAGACCTTTACTTTATTCTTCTCATATTCATGTGCGCTTTTCGATCCACATACAATCATTAAATTAGTCCTAAACTGGTTTAATCTAAGTTGATTGATTATTAATGCGGAAATAAATCTATTATTGGTGATCACTTGAATTAAAATCATATTAGCCTAAACAATATTATTATTTACCTTATTAAGCGTGATTTCAAGTATAAATTCCCTTTAAACCTGCAAGAAAGGGCATCATCAAGCAATAACAATAATAATATCAAGCAACATAATAATATTAATACCACAAATCATCATCATCATAATAATCTCATCAAAGTATAATATTATTAGCAAGATCCTAGGCATGATACTAACATGATGAATAACTACTCCTAGCATGTCACTAAATAACAAAAATCAAAGCTTTATCCCTAAAATTATACTAGAAAGCAATAAAAGCATCCTAACATGATAATAAGAATTAAAATAATAATCTAAGCATGATTCCTAAACAAATAGAGAAATTAAATTACTCACTTTGATGCCTCGGATCTCTTTCTATTGAAACAATACACACGTTAGTAATTTAAATAAAATATTAAATCAAACAATTAAAGTAATATTAATTAAAATATAGATTTGGGACCAACCCCTCAAAACTATCAATCATTCACGTCGAGGTCTTAAGAAACTTTGAGCTTGGGTAGGTGTATTCAAGTCTCTTGAATGACGTATGGTGTGTGTTTAGAAAAAAGGCTTTAAGAAAAAGGTTTAGAAAATCAAGAGAGAGAAAGAAAGAATAAGTTTTAGCTTAGAGAGAGAAAGAAAAGATGATTGATGATTGTTTGTGATTAAAAACGGGGAAAATTGCCCCTATTTATAGAGAAAAATGACCGAAAATGATCAGAAAAGAGTCAAAATTTTAATCGGAATAAAACTTCTTTTATCGCGTGGCGGTAGATTTATCGCGTTGCGTCAGGTCCATCGTGGCGCGATAAAAACAGTTTTTTGCGGATTTTGTTTTTATCAAAAATTTTGATCTAGAAGTTGCCATAAGGTTAATAATATCTCGTTGGAAAGATCTAGAAGTATAATTTCCAACCCAATTAGAATCAGATTAAAATCTTTTGTAGAATAAAAGATATGGCTGAAGTAGTGGAATGGTGTCAGTTTTGGATAGAGTTTGGTATTTCATTCATATCTTTTTCGTTATAGATCGGAATTAATATTATAATATATGGTTGGAAATATAATTTCAAGGGATATCCAACCATTTATTATTTGGATAAAAATTATGAGGCAAACAAAATAATATTTGATTATCTTTGAACATCTTTAAATTCAAATATAATTAGAACTTTCAAAAAGAGAAGTTTTATTCAATTTTAAATTCTTTAATCTTATCTTTTCAAAAAGGATAATCAAGATCTTTTAGAAACTTATATAAGCTTATAATTAATCCTAATTGGTTTAGGAATGGGATTAAAGCCTTTGGACTCTCCACATGATCATTGGGTCCGCATATAAAGCTCGGTTTGGGCCCAGTTTAGTATTTTGGTCATAACTTTCTCGTTAGAACTCGGATTTGGGCTTATAATATATGGTTGGAAAGCTATTTTAGAGCCCCATCCAAATACGTAATTATTGGACCCATTTACAGACCAAAATAAACCTTTTTGGATATTTTTCATAAATAGGACACAAAATGAATGATTTTAAGGGACCCAAAATGTTATTTTGGGTTTAAAGGCACGAAATGAATGATTTTGGCTTAAAACATTTTCAAAAAGTTTAGGAAGGGAAATTCACGGGACTCTTAAACATTTCACCTTGCTCGATAATCAATGATGTGATAGATTCTCTTCATAGGGTTTGGTTTTTGGGGAGACACAATCATGTGTCTACAGCATTGAACGGGTTTCCCACCAAATCCCTGCCCCAAATAAATTGAGGTAAACTACACCAGGAACTAACTGGATAAATGGCACATGACGTGACGGACGTCTTGCGCTTAAAATAATAAAAGGAAAATACAGCGCATCGTCTTGTACTCCAAGTAGAAGTTATGGTTAAATATAAAATCCCATAACGCCCTCCATATGTACATACTCGAGATATACACGTTCTAAGAATTTTTGTGTGTAATCTCTTTCACTTTACTTTGCTTTTATTTACATATTATTAGACTTGATGATGACTCTCAAAACATAGCACAATCAATCAATATAACTCATTCAAGTAATTAAACATACCAATTTAATTTTTGAATAATTTAGTGACCACATAATTTTAATGTTGAACTCTTTTTAAACTACATCGGCGTTAAATAATGCCTTAAGTGCATGAAACACCGCAAATCCTATCCCTCGGTGTTTAGTATACCTTAAGTGCACTTAGACACCGCAATATATTTCATTCATGTGTACTAAGACACTTTATAGCTCAATTCCCATACTTAAAGCATCAATAAAAATTATATGAAGCATAATAAAATTCCTTTTTTATATTCCATACCTAATTAAACATGCTCTCAAAATATGCCAACAATAAAAGTGTGGTTCATATTTGATGAATAAAAAGTTATTTCGCTACTGCATGGTGTCTGTTTTTTAGCAGAGACTTAGCAAATACGGGTTGAATCCCACAGGGAGACAGGTTCTATTAGTTTTTTCCCAATTATATAAACTATTTCAATAAACGAAGAGTGATTTGGTAATGAATTAACGAAACTAGGACAATATTGCAAATAAGGTTGTTCTCAAATATAAAAAGGTCTAGGGAATACGTTCGGTCCACCATGCTTATACCAATCCTAGGTTGAAACAAACTAGGTTGAAATATTAAAGCACTTGTTAATCCTACAGTCAAAAAATTAACACTTACGAATTAACATATGTAGTTCAGTCGCTTAGCCCTAGAAACATGGATTCCCTCACTTAGCCCTAGAAAACGACTACTCACTCATAATTGAAATAAACAAAACAAAAGAGATAAATAAACTTGAGTTCATAATGAATAAAATAAAGAACAAAAGATTAAATGAAATACCTCGATGATTGAGTTAATGGACAATAATAAACTAGGGTTCAACAATGGAGAGAAAAACTCGATCAAAAGAACGTTCAAGCATGAAAATAAAGCATAAGGGGCAAAAGAAAATCCTCTTAAGTATTTATATTAAAGCCTAATTCTAAGCTAATTAAAATAGAAATAAATAAATACATACATAAGCTAGAATATTATTGGATGGTAGATGATGATATGGCACACAAATAAAGTTGGTGGACCAATGACATGAAATGAAGTGAAAATTTAAGGTCTCTCGTGGCTTCAAAGGCTACTCAACCACTCGACAAAACCTGCGGCCACAGGGTGGTGGGCGTGCCCTGGCAGTAGCGGTAGCAACCTTCGAGTGGCCATAAGACAGAGCTGCAGCAAGATCCCACGGGTGGCTGACTGCATCGCTTGTATTCAAACGCTAATAACTTCTGTCCTACGAAGCTTATCAGGGCGTGTGACCTATCATTAAATCTCTTCATGTTTCCAATGTAACTTGAATCGCTTTAATCCGATCTGTAGAACTCAAATTATGATCAAAAGAGTGAGCAAAGGTCATTTTTGATACTTTGCAAACCTTCGTTTTTCTTCGTTTCTAACTCAAATTCAATTACAAAAAGTGCACAACGATCCTTATGGATGCTATATTCATTTCCCATGCATAAAATCCTTAGAGCCAATATCCACGAGCATAAATCCCTTGATCAATGAACTCGAACCATCGACTTCCATTCAAATATCATCCGAATCATCTCTAAACACTTCGAAAGCGTCTAATGACTATGAAATCACCTAAAACATTAAGAAAAACACGAACGAAGCGTAATAGAGTGACATATGGTAGCTTATGCAGACATGACTCTAAAAAAGACTAAGAAGACAAAGAAAAAGCTATAAAACTAGCATAAACGTGCCTAAAAACCTTTATAAATATGATTCATCAATATTCAACATGCCAACATAATTGATTCCAATCATCCATTCACCATAATTATTTCATAATTCACAAATTAATCACCAACATCAATCCAAACACCAATTCCATTCAACACCTATCATGATATTACCTTGGAATTAATTAATCAAAGCCTAGCATACTTCTACACACTTAAATAATTACCAAGTACGCAAACGTACTTTGAATAATATGATCTCAAAATCGCCACGACTACACAAAATCACTCATTTGGAATTCTCCTACAACCCAAATTTACAAAGAGACATTAATACTTATTCAATATAAATTTCCAGCAATATATACACTCTTTAAATCACTTATAAACCTTCAAAAATAAGCTGAAAATTAATTTAGAACCCTTACTTTTTTTCCCAATCAATAAATAATTAAAAATCCTTTCAAGAAACACAATTCTAACCTTTATATAAAAATTTCAGCTTTATAAAAACATGTAAAATTGCTGTAATTATGTTAAAAACACCTATTTCCATAATATTAATCATCTACAATCAAATTCCATTTATATTCTCTCGCGCCTCTCCCTGAGAGTCTCTTCAGCCTAAAGCTTACATCCACCCTCACCCATTCATGGATCTCTTTACCTTTCTATAAATTTCTTCTTTGTTGTTAGTGCTTCGTCACTTTCTGAAGAAGAGGAGAGGGTCTATGTAATTGACCGAGACTGGCGAGAGAGGACTCCTGACTCTTAAAAAGGGAGGATTCCCGGGTTTCACTAGATAATATCTAGAGTAAGAAAGAACGTTTTCACTAATTAGTTTCATAGAGAGAGACCCTACCCACCCCAGTCTAATGTCCTCTCGAAAATCGGATACCTTTTCGTTTTCATTTCTCCCATTTCTTGCGTCTTTCTCGTGGCGCTGCAAGCGTTTTTCGTTTTTAAAATGGTAAGTAGCCATTAGAGGGTGGCAAAGAGCGGAGAGGGGAGGTTTCAAAGAATTTGGAGATTTCTGAGTTGATATCAATCACTAAACTAAAGAAATTAGCAAAAATCATAAAAGAAGAAAGTATGCTTAAGTCAAAAAGCAATGGGTAAGCGCGCTAGCGCAAAAGCCGTTGTGCGTTAGTCACGCAAGCCGTTTTCTTGCTCCAATAACGCTTTTCTTTTTTTCGTCGAGATTGGGTTGGTCTTTAGTGTAATTTCGTACAAGATCGAAAAGAATGCATTGGATGTATGCCCGGGCATTGAGAAGGAAGGACGCTTTCAGAGGCGAAAGGCCATGGGGAGATACCATATGTGATCCATGGATCTCCGATCGGGAAACCGTATCCAACCTCCGTGGGTAGTCTAACCTAGGGTTTTCAATTTGGGGCTTTTTAATTCAAAAACTAAATCTGAAAATTATATACATAATAATTATAATCAAATATCATAAAATCATCACACAACCCAAAAATACTAATAAAATCAAGGCTAGATTAATTTAAAACAAGAAAGAGTGTTTTTTTAGTCGCACAACCGCATGACGGGAGGGGGATGCTACCGCCCTCCACATCGGCGGTTTCTGCTGTCGATTACTGCTGGCGGCGGTGGTTGGCCGGTGGGAAGTGGTGGTGGTGGTCGGCCACCTTGTGTGTACGTGTGGTGTGTGTAAATTAAAATGGGATGGGGAAAATTAAGGGAGAGAAAAAAAGAGGAAAGAGAGTAAGAGTTTACCTCTGGGTATTCTCCACCATGGACAAGATCTAACTTGCTCATAAGATGGGTATTTATACCCCGTCTCTAAAATCCTCCTTAGCTTAAATCCCTTTCTATCCTTAATGATCCCTTCTCCTATTCAAATTAGTCATTTGACTTCTTTAAAATTCCATTAACTTTAAAACTTCCTTTTATAACATCATATGCCCCAAAGTTTCCAAATCATGAAATAATATATTTTCAAGACTATTAAATAAAGAAAATAGACCTTTAATTAAAATAAACATTTTAAAATTAATAAAATATCATAAATAATTCATTTTGAATTATATAAATACTTTATGAAATACTAATATAAATTAAATTACATCTAAAATATGGGGTATTACAATTATGGTTGGCCACATAATGTGGCTAGCCACAAATAAGAATTTGTGTTTTCGAAAAGAGTTAGGGACTTTTCCTAACCTTGCTAGCACTAGGATTATCTCCTATGTATAGGCTCCAAGTAAACGGCGAATCCAAGTATAATTTTTCTTTTATTGTTGAATCAAGTTTTTGTTTTTATTTGTTTTGAATTAAGACATGCAAATCTTATTAGGTAGCTTAGTGATTAAATTGTTTAAGGTTATTTAAGTTAAGTAATTAAGTGGTGGCATGGCCATTTACTTAACTTATCTACTTGTTTTCTTGTTTAATTCTTCGTGATTTAATCCTTTAGAGAATTAGGCTTGAAATTATCCTTATGTGTGTTTAGTTCATTAAGCAGACACATCAATTGATTAGTATAATAAAAAAAAACCAAGGGAAAAGATTTTTAAAAGGTCATCATCAATTAAGTTGAACCTATAGTCAAATTCTTCACCAAACTTGAGTACTTAATGGTAAGACGATTTTTTTTAAAAATTGATAAATTAAAATAAAATAAGATTAAGTAGTATATTTTAGGGGTTAAATAAAAACCTAGTAAATAAATAAATAACAAAAAAAAAATGTACATCACATTTGATTTGTCACGCCAGTGACACTGACTTGGTATTAAATTTTGTCACACAAATTATACCAAAGCTGACCGTCTCATTAACCTTACAAAAAGGAGCCTCAACTTGAGAACAAAAGAAAAATAATTCAAGTGATGCATAATAATTTGATATTTCCCACAAGAACATCAAGCTTGAAATTTTTTGATAGGTAAGGAGAATGTCCTTTCAAATAGGGGAAAAATTAGGAATCCTACTTCCTTGGAATGAGAATCGAACCCCTCTCACAATACAAAGTGTTTGAGGGACAACAATGTAATTAGAATGTTTATGAATGTAATGAATTGATGGCAATATGCCAATACTTAGTTAATATTGTTGCACCTGCAACTATGAATGCAAATGAAATAAATTGAATTGCTGCCTTAGTTATATTATTTATTGACATGAAACATACCAAGTGAAATGCACATGCACATGTGACCATGAAATCTTTCCCGTGAATCTTTTATTATTGTACCTTACGAATCAAATATAACAAGTACTTCGGCAATCTAATCACATTGATAATATAGTTTTTCACTAATAACGCACTTGAAATAACTATATCCAAATGCGATCAAGATAATATTTTTCAATACTTACAAATTTGAATGGAAATCACTTTTTTAAGTCTTGAATTTGGTCAAGTATATAGAATGAAGGCAAACTTGACCATAGGGTAATTAGGCATAAAAGTTGAGAAAACAATAGAGTTAGAAGTAAAGTTCTACTCTCTCCGATTTTAAAAGACAAAACATGGAATATTTCATATTTGTTTATAGTGCTTGTATATAAGAGTCGCTTCTTTCTCAAGCTTGCTTGAAATGTTGAAGAAAATGTAAGTATTAAACATTAACAAAAGGTATAATTAAAAAAGCTTTAAAATTTGACTTTCCTATTTAATTGATAATTTTGTTATTTTCAAATTACAAAACAAGGATTATACTGAGTACAAAGAAAATTTTTACATGGTTATGTTGAAATAAACATTGTAAAATTCATCTCTTATTTTCAATAATGGTTCAAGAATATAGCTCATTCTCAACCCTTTAGCCACAAAGCTGATAGGGTTGTACTTCTTGAGACCTTCACTCAACACGAAGCTCAATGAAGGATCCGAAGTCCCGGAATTGCAACTTAGCTTTATGCCTAGATTGGACTTGGAGCTACTATCACCATCCGCAAAGCAACCTTCTTTGGTTTTCAAAGATATCGTTCCAATACTGTCGTTCAACCCCTTAACAACTAAAATTCAGCAGGTTGTTTATTATGAGTTGCAACTGTAACAGTAAGTACTTTGTCAGCTTCTTGGAGAGCAACTATCATGCGCGGAAAGGTCAAAAGGCTCTAACATGACCACTTTACCAACAAGACTTATTGACCGGACTTTTTATTTGACTCGGAGATAGATTTGTCAAAATGAGCCTAAATGTAGACTGGAAATATGAATCATTCACACTATTATTTCATATTTGTTTATAGTGCTTGTATATAAGAGTCACTTCTTTCTCAAACTTGCTTGAAATGTTGGAGAAAATGTAACTAGTAAACATTAACAAAAGATGTAATAAAAAAAGTCTTAAGTTTTGACTTTGCTATTCAATTGCTACTATTATTATTTATTGTATGTAAGGGTTGGTGATTGCATAGTGGAATCAAATGGAAGATGTAGAGATTGGAAAATAAGAAAATATCAAGGCAATATAAATAGTAAAGAAATTGATACATAATATTTAATGTGGAAAAAAGCATTAAAAAAAAACCCACGAACGACAAGCACCGAAATATTCATTATATGAAAATAGGAGAGTGGTAAAAGAAAATTTCACTATAGGAACTCACAAAGAAGTATAACAAGAGGGAATAGTTGATTTGTATTAGAGAAGGTAATAATTTATGAAGGTTGATAGGTAGGAAGTCTATTGTATAGGTATAGCTTCTTGTGTGTATGTCTTGAATGTTCATAACTCATATTTATAGTTGTAGATGAAGCTTGGAAGAAATGGACGATATCTCTAGTTACTTCCAATCTCAAGAATTCTCTAAATCATTTTAGTGGCTTGCATGATACGAGCTAGTAGAAAAATCTAGAGAATTGAGGAGCAATATCAACCATGCTACATGTATCCGAAAGCTTCTAAAACATGAACCAAAATAATGGGCCTTAAATTTAGGCCACACCCAACAGAAATATGAAAGAAGTTGTAACTATTAAACATGAACAAAGGGTGTAATTAAAAAAAGCCTTGAATTATAATTTAGGCCCAAAATCTATATATCCTGCACGAAAAAACTAATAAGGTTTTACACCAAGCACCGCAAGCCAATTGGTCTTTGAATAACAAAGGAAAAGAAAATACAATAAGAAATCTTCAACTCAGTGATCAAGCTAGCCCTATTCTCTCCATAAACCTTGCTAAAAAATTGACCTTACCAAGCCAGACCCTTAACTCCCTTACTCATGTCTCTGATACTCCCACAAATAGTGATTTTGCAAATACCTCCAGAGAAGACCATTTGCATGACCACCCCAACGAATCCATATCATTACGTAGCAAGCCCCTTGACCCACAAATTGGAGATGGAGATACACTCATGGATGGTGTCGATGCCGGAGACAATAGAGCTGGTGGTGACTATGAAGTTTCCATTGAAAATTAACCAAGCCTTAAGGAAAATTACTTCTGCCTTTAATTCCAAATTCCCAAATAAAATTTTTCCTATGAATAGGACAAATCTTGTTGGTAATAATTCCTTTTCAATCACGAGTTTGGTTTGGAATGTTCAAGGAGCTGGTAGTAGAGATTTCCTGGTGGTTTTGCGAGAAGTTATTCAAGTTAATAAACCTCTAGTGTTTGCTCTAGTGGAGACCCATATAGGAGGTGAGCAGGCTCAGTGAATTGATGTCATGCTTGGATACAGTGGACACACTCGGGTTGATGCACAAGGATTTAGTAGGGGTATTTGGGTTTATTGGAAGCCGGATTTAGTGACCATGCATTGATCCCATCATAAAAAATAATCAGTATATCACTATGACAATAAATAGAAGAGGAAAAGAACCTTAGTCTTTTACCTTTGTCTATGCTAGTTTGGATCTGGCCAAACGTCGTGGTTTATGGACTGAACTTTCTGATTTTGCGAGACAAGACAATAAATTATGGCTTTTGGCCGGAGATTTCAATGAAACCCATTTTTCCTGGGAAAGAAATTCGAGTTGTGCTGAAACCACCAAGAGGAGTGAACGCTTCAATCATTGGGTGGAACAATCTCAATTGATTGAGGTTGAATTTTCAGGGCCATTTCACACATAAGCTAGAGGTAATTCCATGGACTCTAGAAGGAGTGATCGCCTTGATCGTACTCTTTGTAATTCTAAATAGGGGATGCAATTTGATAAGGCTAGAATGAAGAATCTCCCTGAAATTCAGTCAGATCACTATCCCTTGCTTATTTCTTTAAATGGTTTTGCGCCTCTTGATGCCTTGGAACGTCCATTTCGCTTCCAAGCTGCATGGTTATCTCACGAAAAATTATCTGGTTTTCTTCATGAAAAATGGAGAACTGAAATTCCTCTTATGAATTTACTCAAATCTTTCTCCTCGGACCTGCAGGATTAGAACAGAAATATGTTTCATAATGTATTCAGGGAGAAAAGAACTCTTATGGCTCGCATAAAGGGGATTCAGTCTTCCTTGGATAATGGTAGGGACTCGGGTTTGCTGAAACTTGAGGCTAAACTCAGAAGAGAGTTGGATTTAGTCTTGAATAAGGAAGAGCTTTTATGGTACCAGAAAGCGCGTGTTGATTGGCTGCAACAAGGCGATTGTAATTGTAGGCATCACTCGAAAAACGCTTAAGTTAAGCATGTTGTGAATATGCTTGGCACTCTTAGGAAGTGGGAATTGATATATACGATTAGGTACAACAATTAGGGACAAGGAAAGTAGGGAGCCGCCAACAAGTTTTTAAGGAACTTGTAAACCGTTCACGGATCATTTAAGGCAACCACGATTAAGGGACAACAATAGGCAACAATGATTGACCCATGAAGGTTACAACCCATTCATCATCCATGAGATTACTAACTCTACATGGTTCGAAACCACGAAAGGAGGATCGGGGATGATGGTACGAAGTGAGTCATGGAGTCACATTCGCCCGTATTGGCCTCTACTCGATTCTCATATCGAAAAGTATTCCTGCAATCTCAAAGGCATGCAAACAAAGATTCAATTTGCTCCAAACTATAATTATGCTAAATTGGTTGAATATTAATGCACACACATAATTCTAAAATATTTGTGATCACTTAACTAAATAACAAGATTAAAAAGGAACCTAAACCGGTTGTCCAAATTATATTATTTGGCGTGATTTTCAATTACATATTCCCTTAAACATGCAATATGGTGATCAATAATAATAAAATAATAAACATTAATATTGGAAAAAACTTAACCATAATAACGTTAGTCAAATCAAATAATAATAAACCTAATCATGATACTAGTAATATTAAAATAAAATAAGTAATTAAATTAATTAATTACTCACATTTCGCACACTCCTTAAATTGCTACATCATGAATAAATTTTTTCTAACTTCAATAAAAATATAAATCAAATTGAAATTAAATTAAATTAAAAGTAGAGTTGATTTGGTCCAAACCCTCAGTTAATTATACCTTTCACGCCTTAGTTTAAGGACGGAACCTCGGGTCAAATATGGACTCCTTAGAGTGCTTAAGGGATGTATTATGGAAGAATAAGGAGTCTAGTGTTTAGGCTAAAGAGGGAGAAGAGAATGATTTTTGTGTAAGTAGAGAGAGAATGATTTTTGGTGCCCCGAAACTAAGGAAATCAGGTTTGTATTTATAGAGGAGACGAGCAGGGGGATTCACGGAATCCTAGAAGAGATAAGAGTTGTAGAAAAAACCCTAATTGGGCACCGTAACACGGTATGGGGAGCCGTGTCACGACATTGTCCACCGTGGCACGACACAGAGCGCCGTGTCGTGGTGCACAAGTCGGCCCAAAAAACGTCCAGATTCATAAAGCGAGTGAGAAAAAACGCGAAATAGACACGAAAAGCACTGTGTCACGGTATGTGTACCGCGACATAGTTCAAATTACCGTGTTATGGTACCAGGCACCGTTACACGTCATCAATAGCCGAGACGCAGCAATTTAGTTGTTGCACGGTAATTCCAGTTTTTTATGCATTTTTAAATGTATGATAACTTTTGATTCGTAACTTAGAATAAGGAATATAATATCTCATTGGAAATATTATCAAGTCTAATTTCCAACCCAATTAGAATCAGGTCAAAATCATTTGTATATTTTAAGATATGGCCGTTTTGGTGAAAGGGTGTCGGTTTTGGGCCGAGTTTAGTATTTTGCTCATATCTTTTTCGTTTTAAATCGGAATTGGGCTTATGATATATCGTTGGAAATCTTGTTTCAAGGCCTATAAAACCAAATAATAATTGAATCAAAATTATAGGGCCACAAAATCAGTTTCTCTCGGTTTTGTGATGTGGACATGAAAAGTGGAAAGTAAGTTATGGTTTAGGGAAATGAGTTAGGAATTGGATTTGTTTATGAAATGTATTGGGAATGAATATGGATTTAAGCACTCCAAGATTTAATACTCAACCTATCCAATAATGGCAGTGAAAGGTTATTCATCATCGGTTTTGGTTTTGGGGAGACATTTTTAGGTGTCTACAGAAGCCCCCACTTTGACTGAGTTTGTAGAAACGTCAGTTTAATTCGAAAATGATAGTCAAAGTAGTCGATAGGGACGAAGAATGATTTAAGGAGTTATGCGATCCTAAATCACTTTTTATACGCCGATACCTGCAAAAAAATGTTAGTTACACAGATAAAAGAGTAAAGGGATAGAATGCTTATCTGACACTATTGTATCGGTGGCAAATATGTTCGATAGTATCTGACACCAGTGTATCGGTGGCAAATGAGTTCGATAGCTTTCTAAGCTTGAAGAAATCCACCGGATGAAGATTGTTGTGATATAACCACTGACTTCTTCGCCTTGAGAGGTGGCAACGATTGACAATTTTCCATGATTGAGGAAAAGTTTGTCTGATGATGAGATTGCAAGTCTTTGTGTTTCGAGAACCTTGCGCTGTGAATCGCCTTCCCTTGGGAGATGATCACAAATGTTTGAAAAATGATGACGGTTCGATTGTCCCCGAACATGGGCTGTAGATGGTTCGCTTGTCCTCGAACGTGCGCTATAGATGGTTCGTTTGTACCCAAACGTGGGTTGTAGATGGTTCGCTTGTCCCCGAACGTGGGCTGTAGATGGTTCGTTTGTCCCTGAATGTGGGATGTAGATGGTTCGCTTGTCCCCGAACGTGGGCTGTAGACGGTTCTCTTGTCCTCGAACATGGGCTGTAGATGGTTCATTTGTCCCCGAACGTGGGCTGTAGGTGGTTCGCTTGTCCCCAAACGTGGGTTGTAAATGAGACCTGCAAAAATAAATTTACCAAGGGACTCGTATATATTGTGATTTACTTGACCAATTAACTTGACCAAACTTGACTTGACTTGCCATGACATGACATGTGTATGACTTGTGATTGTGTGTATATGTGTATTGAGTGAGTGTGTGCACAGACACAAGCAAACAAAAATACAAAAGGAAAAATTTTCTGTCATTTTTCTCATGAGTGGAGGGTACCGAATTTCTCCCGAAAAGAAAGACATGAAAAATGAATTTTTGTTTTCGAACTTCCCTCGATAAAAAAATTTTGAAATTTTTTTTGAACTTCCCCAAAAGAAAAAAAATGAAAAAGGGAAAAAGTTTTGAACTTCCTCGTTGAGCAAGATGAATGAATCGTATGGATTGAATTGCTTGTCTTGAAAATAATGTATGCATGATGCATGTTTTTAGGCAAGGAGGCTAAGGATAATTACATCATGTGACAAGAGAAATGAATGAACTTAGGTCATGGAGCTAAGAATCATATGTGGTGTAAGGAAACGATCATGAACGTTTCTTAGGTCTAGAAGCTAAGGACGTATATAGATGAAGTGATTATTGCATAATGAACGTTGTTTATGTCAAGGAGCTAAGCACGATATGCTTTGTATGATTACAAATCATTGATATATAAATGTTGCTCAGCACATTATGCGATGCGTGAAACAATGAACATTGCTCAGGTCAGGAAGCTAAGCAAGTATACAATGTTTCTTCTAATAAATTTTGTCTTGAAAGATAATGAAGCATGCGCAGTAGGGAAACAAGATTTCATGATAAAGGGTTCCTAAGGAAAAGATGATATGGCTATGTATGTGTGAAAGAAGTGTGTGAATGCGATACTAAAACTGGTTACAAAGGCTGTGGTGATTGGAAATAGATGTGAGAAGAGTCAAAGATGATGACTCTTTAGGCTGGGTGAGCTAAGTGATGTGGGTTCAAGCCCCCAAGTCTAGCTCTATATGGGTAAGGATAAGCATTGGAAATGACTCGATCATGTGTGGATATGAATGTTGACATGAATGTGAGTATGAATGTGGCCTACGTATCCGTTAGGAATCAGGCCGAACGTAGCTCTAAACGAACTTTGCACAAGTGTATGTACACCTCAAAGAGGTCTTTCAAGGGTTGTAATATGGTTAAGCTGATGGTTTAAGGAAGAAAGTGGTAAAAGGCTTAAGGCCTGAGAGAAGCCCCTAAGATATGTAATTGTGTATTTGAAAATTTGGACTTTGCAAGTTATATTTTTCATATATTTTTTTATTTGAATTTCTTTTCTTTTTTTTTCATTCTTTTGAATTAATGTAGACAATCTCGGATCATGCGGTCCATCACTCACTTAGAATTCATGTTTCTCAGGCACGGTACTAAGCACTCGATTAATGTAGACAATCTCGGATCATGCGGTCCATCACTCACTTAGAATTCATGTTTCTCAGGCACGGTACTAAGCACTCGATGAGAGACACAATTCGAGACGTGTTCGTATCCAAGAAATTGGAACACTTGCCTTTAGACATTGTTTTTTATTTACTTATTCTTTTTTTTTCATTTACACTTGCTTTCTGAATGTTACACAAATTGCACACCTTCTCATTCCAAGGTTAGGTGAATGCGGGTTGAAGAAATGAAGGCCAAACGTTAGACGAGCCTCAAAATGGTTTGTGTCAATAAATGGAGTGTATGTTTGAATGGTTAGTGAAAAAAATGGGTTGCAAAGGTGCCTCAAATCATTCGTGTACCTTGTGTTTAGTTCAGAAATTGATTTTTTTTTTTTTTGTGAAAATGATCGACATGTAAAGAATACTCAATTCATTGATGAAAATGGTGAATAAGCTAACAAAATTATCAAATTACAAAAAGGGAAATCGATACTAGACTTGAATTGGGGAAAGGGAAACTAATAAAAAGAAGAAATCATTGTAAGAGTTTATAGGTACTACGCAATGGAAAATCATGAATCATATTCATAAAAGTACCTAATCCCAAGAACACATTCATAACACACAAGACACATAATCATACCTTTGAAGCGTGAATTCAACGTAGCAATTTGATTGACAAATTAGGGAGAAAATAGAGCCCCAAGCGTTGCTCCTCTACTTAGTCCACGAGCTTCGAACGAATCATCCACCAATACTAGATTGGTCGAGTGATTGAGGAAAACCGCGATCACCTCTTTATTGGACTAACCGACCACCATGAACCACCACACTGGCGCCAAGGGAGGAGGAGAGAGCAGTGAGATAGAGAGGAGTATGAGAGGGGTTGGTCTTGTGTTTGCTAATTAGGGTTTTATCACACTGATCAGATAATTGCATACAACTTGCAAACCCTAGGCACCTAGTCTATTTATAATCCCATTATAATTAGACTAGGGTTAGGAAGCCCAAAACCCTTCAATCCACTCTATGTGGCCGGCCATACTAGAGGATGAGGCCCATCATGGGCCTTGTCCTCTCGTGCCCGATCTAGACCCTTTGTGTGACCTTATAGGATCCGTCCAATTGGGATTTGGGGTATTTTACTAGCCCAAAGATCGTTAGTACCTCTAGATATGATAAAACGACGACCCAAATGTCCGAACTTAATTATCTCCATAATTTGATCCATTTATATATCTAGTAATTGCACACGACGAAGACATAAATCCTCCAATCTCCCACTTGTCTGAGACAAGTGTGCAATATTCAAATTTCTTAAGTCAATATGTGTCGATTTTATAATATGACTGCATCACATGTCAAGATCATATTAATCTACAAATCGTTTCTTGAAATCTGAGTTAGAATTACAAAACCAAATGATTACTGAGTAATGCATTTGAACGCGGCCACGTATTTTCTGAATTCTCCCTCTTCAAGCGGCCATGACACATTCCCTAATTTAATAGGTAGACTCAATCCAATGTTGTGGCAACAAGGCTCCCACTCAACTTTTGAAATAACCGGGAAACACACTTTATAATCTCCAGTTACGGGCAGATGTTTGAGTGTACCACAGTTGAATCAATCATTGAATGAAATTAATGTTCCACTCATGTCAAAGGAATCCACTAACATATCCGGAAGCTCTATACTTGAACTTCAAAGTAGGTCAATAGTTCGATCATGCATCATTCATGCATATCCAAGTGATTGACCGAGCATCTCTATACCCCTATAGCCCATGAAACTGCGCTATCCAATCAATCTTACATGCTAGTCCATTTATTGAAATCATTTATGTCCACTTTAATGATTTCGAACTAGGAACTTAAATAATATATCAATTTTGTTCACCTGTGGGGTTTCATTCACCAGGTTATTTAAATAAATTAACCTGATGAGCCCATCAATCCATAATTATTTTGGACATTTTATTTAATTTCCAAAACCATAATTAAATAAGAGAAATAAAATTTCTATTTTAAACATAATTCTGCAAATTGATGCATTCCTTATGTAACATGTTTTCTCAAAACATATACAACTTGAATTACATAACTTGATTCAATCCAAGTCTTTAATATGACTCTCATATCTTAGTCTATGGAAGGGATTTAGTGATTTCTCACTCATAATAAAACTTCGCAGATCACAACATTCCGCTTGTCATTGATCTCATAAATGAGGTGATATCTCATATCTATTTGTTTGTTTTTATGATGTGACCCTAACTCCTTTGTTTTGGCAAAGGTGTCCTTTTAGTCACAGGACATTTTGATCCAAACTTCCTCCTTAACTACTCTTACTGTAGCTAAATACACATATTCTGACAATGAGTATGCAACAATATTCTGCTTTGAACTCTTTCAAGCTTACTTTCCTTTCTTCACAAAATGTAACTAGATCACTATCTAAAGTCATCTTTCCTGTTTGGAAACTGGCATCCGTATAACCTTTTGACAACTTATTCACTTTTAACACCATTAGCTCGAAAAATTCCTTTAGTCCTTCTCAAGTTCTCAAGGATTTGCCCTTTGAAACTTTCAGTATGCTTGTTCTGAATTTACTTGAAAACTTGCTACACATGAACAAGTCATATGTAACATCTTGCTTTGTACATATCATGGTACATATAATGGACCCTTTTGCAAAAGCATAAGGTACATTATCCATACAACTCAACTCTATTAGCTTTTGAAGGCACTGAGTTTTACTGAGCGCAATACCATGAAACATGGGAAGACATCCTCTCTTAGAGTCTTGCTTCATGAACTTGTCAAGATCCTTATCAACATAAGTCTCTCGATTCATTCCAATCATTCTTCAAGATTCATTTTTTGGATCTCGATTCCCAACATGTACTCAACATCTCCTAAGTCTATCATATAGAAACAACTTTCTAACCACTGCTTGACTGATTCAAGCATTGATATGTCATTTCATATGAACTACATGACCAAGAAGACCAATTGCTCCCACTAAACTTCTTGTCTCAACAAGATTCATTTTCGTTCTTTGAGGAAATCAAACTGTTTGATTACCTAATAAAAACGAATGTTTCAACTCCCTGATGCTTACTTCAATCCATAAATGAATTTCTGAAGTTTGCAAAACTTTTTAGGATTTCTGGATTTCAAAATTCTTAGGTCGTATCATATACATATCCTCTATCAAGAACATTTCAAGAAGGTGATTTTGATATCCATAACTAGAATAATCCGAATAGGCTTACGCATCTAATAGGTTTGACCCTATTTGTAAGACTATCATGGACTAATACATCTTTACAGACATGGAGTCCATACTGGATTTCTTGGTTTAAGCCATTTCTTGAGTTGGCACTTATCCAAAGCTTGCTTATAGGGCATGGGTTCTAACCATTCTAATAGGAAAATTTTAGAATCCACCTTTTCTCAAGATTTCAACAAACTGTTTGTTTTGATCCCAAGTAAGCTACAATAGGTATGAGCAACAATAGAATTATTCTCTTCAACTCTTTGAAGCCTTTCATTCAAGTGGGACGATAGAAGCCTTGCTAGTGGAATTAGCTTGCTTCAACACATGATTTATCAAATTAGCTGATTTCATATGCCTTCATCTCTGATGTAGTGTTATCCACATCCATTTGTTGCTCGTCTCGAATCTCATCGAGATCTACATTTACTCCCACTTGGCTTTGTAGGAAGAGATTTCTTTCTATAAAGACATTATCGCAAGCAACAAACACTTTGTTTCTACGCGATTGTAGGAATAATACCTCTTAGTTTCCATGAGAAAAGTCATGAAGAACTATTTGTTTGATTTAGGGTGCATAATGTCATCTTTGTAAACATTTTACATTGATTTCATAACCCTTAATCCTGTTTAGAAAAGATAACTTTTAGAACATTTCCAAAACATTACTCTTATGACATCTTTTCTATTGCTTTGGTTAAGTTTTATGTTTAGTATATTCGCAATTGTTGTTGTAAATGTATATCCTCAAAACGATATTTGTAAATCATTAAATCTAATCTAGGATCGAACCATGGAAAGCAAAGTTTGATTCCTTCTTTCAACATACACTTTAAATGTAATGTTTCTGGATTGTGAACTAATTCAACAATTCCCTTTTAGATGATCATTTAATTTTTGAGTTAAATATTTATCACAACAATCATATTGTGGTGTTAAATTGCTTATATTAAACTGATTTTACATTTCATTTTGGAATTTTGAACATTTCAATGATTCCATGCTTTACTTCATTAAGTAATTATCGATATATTTACTTAAATCGTTAGTAAAAGCAATGAAATAGTAAATCTCTTTGCTAATTCTCGAACTTATGGTCCACACACATCATATGTTTGTGTTCCAAAACGTCATTAGCTCCTTTACCCTTTCAACTAAAAGGCAACTTGGTCATTTCACCTTATCAAGCATAACTTCTAATTCTCAAGTGATTCATAATCATATAAGAATAAGAGTCCACCCAATATAACTTTGGATGTACAAAATGGTTTATGTGACCTAATCTTACTTTGTTATAAGTAAGTCTACTTTAAATCATCTAATTTTGCTTTTGTGATCTGCTTATATCAATGTCATAAAATAAATTTAACTTGTATCTAGCAAAATGAAAACAATTTATTACCTTGGTCATGGATCAGCACTTGTCCAAGCCAAGTAAAAACAAATCAGTTTTAAACTAACACTGAAAATTGTCTCATCAAAAACTGGAAATTGTTCTAAAGTCATGATAAATATTAAGAAATTAAAACTATGAAGCTATCTCTGGCCACTCGAACATTTCTAATGCACCTTCAAGCTCCATTTCCATGCTAGCCTCACTTCTTTGCAGCTTCTGCACAACATTAATAATGTTAAGCACTGCAACTTGGTATCATATACCTAAGTGAAAGTTAAAATGTTTATCACATCATACCTGAGGTTGATGCTCCATTCTTCTTGAGGAAGTCAAGGTATTTCTGGCAATTGCGTTTCCAATGCCCCTTCTTCTTACAGTAAAAGCATTCACTTTCACTTGCAGCTTTGGGTTTTGGATTCGCCTTAGGCTTCTCAGGAGCCTTGGCAACTTGCTTGCCCTTGCTCTTGGCACTAGCCTTTTGCCCCTTTTTCTTAAACCCCTTTCCCTTTTGAATCATAAGAACTTCCTTCTTAGGTTACTTAGGGATTTTCTTTTCATCACTAACCAGCATTGCATGCAATTGATTCATAGACTTTGCAGTCGCAGTCATGTTAAAGTTCATGATAAACTGGTTGAAACTATCTTGAAGTGAGTGGAGAATGATGTCTGTTGCCATCTCATCACTATATGGGTGCCATAGTTTCTCCATACTTTGAATAAGGCCGATCATTTTGAAAACATGATCATGAACTGTGGCACCCTTCTCCATCCTACAATCCAGAATCTCACGATGGAGCTCGTACCTTTCGACTCTAGCTTGTTTCTTAAACAAAGCTTTATGTTCTTGCATGATTGTGTACACATCCTGATCCTCAAAACGCTATTGAAGACTAGGTTCCATGGTAGCAATCATCAAGCAAGTGATAGGCACAGCTCTATCATGAGCTCCCTTGTGCCTCTTGACTTCTGCCGTAGTTGCAGTTTCTGGCAGAGGTCCTGGCAATGGGGTGTCAATGACATCCTCTATGCCTTCAGATTTCAGAACGAGTCTTAGCATTCTTTCCTAAGTGGAAAAGTTTTCTCCTGTCAACCTATCCTTCTCAAGGAATGGTCGAAGATTGTAAATATTGTTGTCATTGTGATTACGGCTACCCATCTATGTCAAAATAAGGCAAAGTTTAATAATTATGTTTAATTCAACATTAAAGTACCATAAACGATTAAATTGGTAACGTTAAAGCACTTTATTCAACATTAATTGATCCAAATTGAATTTTAAGTGATTCCAAGATCCTTTATTTGTGTAATAGTTGACCGGACTGAGGCCCTACCATCAAGCATTACATTTTCAAGGTGAGTAAACTCTTTACTGATTACAACTCTTGTAACTCTTGGTTGAATAATTAACCATCACATGCTTAATTATTACCCTTTGCTTCAAGGTTCTAAACGCTTTAGGTAACCTTGTTGAGCATAACCAATTAATTATGTAGAACGTGATCTACCCCAAATTACCCAAGATAACAAGTGACACTCTGCTGAGGCCGACCCATAACTCACGATCGAAGGATTGTTAGGTATCTAATTGGAAAAGCAATCTCAATATTACTGGGACCTAGATTCATTTATGTTGTGATTATTTAGTGAACTGTAGCGCATCATCAATCAACATAAATAAAATCTAACATGCATAATCTACTAATGCAATAAAACATGACATAGTATGGCCCCTTAGTCCTAAGAAAACTAGAAATGAAAATCTCCCACTTGAATCATCATGGATCTCCATCCACCTTGCTCCTTTGAGCCTTCACTTCATGAGCTTCTATGGACTAACACTATTTAAATAACTATTCTATTTACTTTAAATAAAATTTACAAAAATACTTAACGATACGCAGACCGTATTTAGATTACAAGAATACATCACGATGCGCAGATCGTATTTTAGAATCTATGGGACATACTAGTCTATATATAGAAACATAATATCATATATTATAAAAGTGCTATATAATAAATCACTCAACATGCTTGTCTAAACTACAACATCGAATGGTTCATAATTAAGGCAACACATTTCCTAAAATATCATATATTTTAAATCATAATTAAATAATATCATATATTATTCATGACCAATCATAAAATATCATATATTTTAATTTAGGAATGAGATAGAATCAAATATTATTTTAATCTAGAAAGATAAATCATATTTAATCTTCCATGATTATCCTAACAACTTTAGGAGATTATATCCTAATTACTAGCCAATCAAATAATTTTAAAATCAATTATCCTAATCTAATTATGGGATAATCACATTATTTAAATCAATAATTATCCTTTTGGAATATGCTCAGAATATCCTAATCAATCTTATCCAAAATTAACCACTTTAATCATGGATAATTACTAATTTAACAACTTTAAATATGGATAATATCAAATATAACAACTTTTGCAAGATTTGATTTTATCTTAAAATAAAAGATTTTATCCAAAATAAAAGATCATATTTTCAAAATATTTTATTTTATCCCAAAATAAATCATATTTATCTTGAAATAATTTTAAAATAAAATAATTTTAATTTTTTTTTTTTTGAAAAAGCCATACTGTACGGCTGCTGGCCATAGTGGTTGGCTAGCCGGAGCTAGCCACGGTGGCTGGCTGCTTTGCAGCAGCCACTGCCGCAAGGCAGCAGCACCCGTATCAGTGGCAGCCACGGCAGCAGCGTGCAATGCTTGCACAACTGCTGCCCCAGTCACCAGGACCGCCGCCCTCCCCTTCCCCTTCCTCTTGGACCAACACCAGGTCGGCAGCTGCTGTGGCTGCGCCACCCAGTCGCGGCTGCCGGCCTTAAAACAATTTTTTTTTTCAATTTAATTAAAATAAATTTTATAAAAATTAAATCAAATCAGTCCAAAATTAAAATTAAATCATCATTCAATATTAAAATTAGGGTTCATCATAAAATTAATCCCGATTTAATTTTAACTCTTAAAATTAAATCAATGATCATACACAAAACATTTTTATGCTTTAATCAATCCGATTAAAATTATGAATCATAAAACAAATCGAATTAAATCAAAAATCAAGCACAAAATCATATTTTAGGGCTATGAATTTTCGAAATAATTCGAATTAGGGTTAGGGTATTTCGAAAATTCGAAACTAGGGTTCTAGGGTTTGAAAATTTCGAAAACTCTAGGGCTTAATTCGATCCTCTTCATGGCTATTTTGAGCATAATTAAATCACATTTAATCATTTCCAAAAGTTTAATCACATTAAATATAATAATTGAACCATAATTAAATTAATTTCTCCCTCTTAATTGATTAAAAAATTAACATGGACTTCAAATTAATCGTATTAATATGATCAAGCGCGTTCATGCAAGAGGCTAACTGATACCACTATAGGATTTTATAGGTACTACGCAGCGGAAAATCATGAATCATATTCATAAAAGTACCTAATCCCAAGAACACATGCATAACACACAAGACACATAATCATACCTTTGAAGCGTGAATTCCACGTAACAATTTGATTGACAAATCAGGGAGAAAATAGAGCCCCAAGCGTTGCTCCTCTACTTAGTCCACGAGCTTCGAACGAGCCGTCCACCAATACTAGATTGGTCGAGTGATTGAGGAAAACCGCGATCACCACCTTTATTGGACTAACCGACCACCACGAACCACCACACTGGCGCCAAGGGAGGAGGAGAGAGCCGTGAGATAGAGAGGAGTATGAGAGGGGTTGGTCTCGTGTTTTCTAATTAGGGTTTGATCACAATGATTAGATCATTGCATACAACTTGCAAACCCTAGGCACCTAGTCTATTTATAATCACATGATAATTAGACTAGGGTTAGGAAGCCCAAAACCCTTCAATCCACTCCATGTGGCCGGCCATACTAGAGGATGAGGCCCATCATGGGCCTTATCCTCTCGTGCCCGATCTAGACCCTTTGTGTGACCTTATAGGATCCGTCCAATTGGGATTTGGGGTATTTTACTAGCCCAAAGATCGTTAGTACCTCTAGATATGATAAAATGACGACCCAAATGTCCGAACTTAATTATCTCCATAATTTGATCCATTTATATATCTAGTAATTGCACACGACGAAGACATAAATCCTTCAATCATGAAATCTCGCACGAAGGGCTCGCCGTGCTCCTTGTCTTTATTGATGCTTGTCACTTCTTACCACCTAGAGGGACGGGATGTTTTTTGGCATCTACTAAGTCTTGAATGGCGTCCTTCAAATTCCATTATTGTTCGGTAGAGTGACCCCTTCCTTGATGGTACTTACAACGAGCATTGGGATTCCATTTGGCGCTCCTTTCTTCAGGTTTTGGCTCTGGAAATGGCCCAATAGGTGTGATCAAGCCTTGACCGTAGAGGTGATCAAAGACCGTATCATAAGTCATTCCTAAAGAAGTGTAAGTTCTCCTTTTCTTGGGTAATGGAGCATCAAGAGCTAACACTTCATTGAGATCAATTTGGCTTATATTGTTGGCAGTATTTTCGCGCTTAGAAGACGAAGAAGAAGGAAGGTCGTTCTTCTTGTTTTTCCAAGTGTTGTTATTGTTACTATCAGCAGTCTTTATTAGCTCGTCCTCGATGTTGATGCCGATATCATATACCGCTTCAAAAGTCTTCAATGGTAGAAATTTGAGATGTTGCTTGTACTTGTAAGTTAGGTTCTGGATGAAGAGGCGAACCATCTTTTTTTCTTTAGGGGGGATCTACTAAGAGTCAGCTGTTTCCTCCACCTGTTCAAATAAGCACTAAAGCCTTCATTCACTTTTTGTTTAAGAATGGAGAGTTTATGCTCTAAAGTTCTAACTTGAATGTTACATTTGTAACGATTCATGGAACTTTCGGTGACATCTTGCGAAGTTGCAAGGCATCGAGAGAATAAAACCATTTTTAACAAGCATGCTCTAAGGAGAGAGGGAACATCGTAGGGAAGAGTGTTACGTCCAATCCCTTGAGAGCATGGTTGCAGAGAAGACCTTCAAGTGGAACATTGGGTTGTCAGTAGGCATAAACTTAAGGGTGTCAGTGGTGGAAAACTTCTCAGAGAGTTTGTCCTTGACAGCCAAAGAAGTGGTTGGTTGCTCCACATAGGTGAAGTCCTCAGAAATCATACTCACTTGTTTCTTGATTTTGTCCATTGCAGCCATAGTGACATTATTTTGCTCCATGGTGGTGACCTTTGTAGTGAGGGTTTTGCATCATGGCAGACAGTGCCTCGATGGATTTGTTGATGTTCTCAACATCTTCCTTAGTGGCCATTGAAATGAACTGAAAGTAGTTTGAAGGTGATAAGTGGTGTGGAGATGGCGAAGTTTTCTTTGAACGCCTCTTAGATCCGAGGGATTGTTTCGTTAATAACTCGAACCGTATTAATCTACCCCTGCTCCTTGACCAAGTACTGTGAAATAAAACAATTCACTTAATTGTTTGACTCATTGCTCATGATAAGAAAGGAAGGGGAAAAAAATAGACATTTGAAAACATGTGAGAAAAAACTTCACTCATTTTTTTATTATGACAAAAAAAAGGGGTGCATGAACCTAGTATACAATCATAAACGACATGGTGCACGACTTGAATCGAAAAATAAAGAAAGTGTGTGGACTATACTTGACTCGTGAGTGATTAAGTGATGTTAAAAGACTCGTGGTATGATCGCATGGCTAGACATGTAAACATTAACCAAAATGATTGACGCAAGGACTAAATTAGCCCGAAAGACTAAAAAAAGCTGATTGGACTTATTCCCCGGGCACCGTGACACGTTGTCACTGTCGTGACACGGTGAACTATACCGTGTCGCAGTACAAGCTGCCGTGACACGACACTGATATTGTCATGACACGCAATTTCTGCCGTGGCGCGGTGATCAGTTCCAAGTATTTTTGTGTGTTTTTTCCTATTTTTGTCAATTTTAGAGTTTGCACTAATTACTAAGTGAGTACAGTCCATTGGAATTCGTTAGTCATAAAATAAACCACCATAGATAAGAAAACTCGTTAAGGTTAAGATCAAAACGATAACACATTAGACACGTAGGCACAATGATGCAAAGAAGAGTTCGCAACCTAAGGTCAACTTCTATGTTCCACTATGGTCAAGTTTATTTGGTGTCAAAAGGGTACCATGGTTAAGAGATTGGACGCATTAGCAAGGCAGCCTCCCTTGAGGGTGTATGCCAACGGGCGGCTCCGTAAGTTCGTGATTAAATCAAACTTGACTCCATGGTTTGGGTGAATTTAATAACTCGGATGAACCCTTATTTCTATGAGCGTCTTTGGGTTGATAGAGCTTAAATTCCCCGGGGCTAAGACATATGTAGAACACACACATTTTTTTCAGAAAAAATTGAAGAAAGCTGACTGTGATTAAAAAAAAAAAGCCACTAGAAAGATTTCAGGACTGCCGCGACACGGTAGTGAACACTGTGTCACGGTACAGAACGCCGCGTGACGGCATACTGCACCGTGACACGGCAGTCATGCCGTGGCGCGACAGTCAGAAAATCTAACTGGTGCCTGTTTTCTTCGTTCGCAATCAGGTTATTCAACTTTTCCTACGGGTAAACCTAAAATACAACGTTAAAACGTATATGCATATGCAAAAATGCCAATTTAATTACAGGAATACTTTTCAAGAATCTTTCAAGTCTTATCCACTCATCTTAATTAAATATCGATCACTCAAATCGATAAATAACCAAGAATCCTCCCCAGTGGAGTCGCCAAATTATAGGCGTCGTTCGAAGTGCGCCTACATTAAGCATGTTGTGAATATGTTTGGCACTCTTAGGAAGTGGGAATTGACATATACGATTAGGGACAACAATTAGGGATAAGGAAAGTAGGGAGCCGCCAACAAGTTTTTAAGGAACTTGTAAACCGTTCACAGATCATTTAAGGCAACCATGATTAAGGGACAACGATAGGCAACAACAATTTACCCCATTCAGGTTACAACTCATTCATAATCCATGAGATTACTAACTCCATATGGTTCGGAACCACGAAAGGAGGATCGGGGATGATGGTACGAAGTGAGTCATGGAGTCACATTCGCCCGTATTGGCCTCTACTCAATTCTTATATCGAAAAGTATTCCTGTAATCTCAAAGGCATGCAAACAAAGATTCAATTTGCTCCAAACTATAATTATCTAAATTGGTTGAATATTAATGCACACATATAATTCTAAAATATTTGTGATCACTTAATTAAATAACAAGATTAAAAAGGAACCTAAATCGGTTGTCCAAATTATCTTATTAGGCGTGATTTTCAATTACATATTCCCTTTATACATGCAATATGGTGATCAATAATAATAACAGAATAAACATTAATATTGGAAGCAATTTAACCATAATAACGTTAGTTAAATCAAATAATAATAAACCTAATCATGATACTAACAATATTAAAATAAAATAAGTAATTAAATAACTAATTACTCACATTTCGCCCGCTCCTGAAATTGCTACATCATGAATAAATTGTTAGTAAATACAATAAAAATATAAATCAAATTGAAATTAAATTAAATTAAAAGTAGAGTTGATTTGGTCCAAACCCTCAGTTAATTATACCTTTCACGCCTTGGTTTAAGGACGGAACCTCGGGGAAAATATGGACTCTTTGGAATGCTTAATGGATGTATTATGGAAGAATAAGGAAGCTAGTGTTTAGGATAAAGAGGGAGAAGAGAATAATTTTTGGGGTGTAAGGAGAGAGAGAATGATTTTTGGTACCCCGAAACTGAGGAAATTAGGTTTGTATTTATAGAGGAGACGAGCAGGGGGATGCACGGAACCCAAAAAGAGATAAGAGCTGTAGATAAAACCCTAATTGGGAACCGTGACACGGTACGGGGCACCGTGTTACAGCATTGTCCACCGTGGCGCGGCACAAAGCGTCGTGTCGCGGTGCACAATTCGGCCCAAAAAACATCCAGATTCATAAACCGCGTAAAGAAAATACGGAGAAGACATGTGAAAGAACCGTTTCACGGTATTTCCCGGCACTAGTCCACCGTGGCACAGTACAGCACACCGTGTCGCGGTGTACAGTTTGCCTAAAAATGCGTCCAGGTTCATAAAGCGCGTGAGAAAAAATGTGGAATAGACACAGAATAGCACCATGTCACGGTATTTGTATCGCGACACAGTGCAAAATACCGTGTCACGGTACCAGGCACCGTGACATGTCAGCAATTGCTGCGACGCGACAATTTAGTTCTTGCGAGGTAATTCCAGTTTTTTACGCGTTTTTAAAACTATGATAACTTTTGATCTGTAACTTAGAATAAGGCATGTTATATATCATTGGAAATATTATCAAGTCTACTTTCCAACCCAATTAGAATCAGGTCAAAATCATTTGTAGATTTTAAGATATGGTCATTTTAGTGAAAGGGTGTTGGTTTTGGGCCGAGTTTAGTATTTTGCTCATATCTTCTTCGTTTTAAATAGGAATTGGGCTTATGATATATCGTTGGTAAAATTATTTCAAGGCCTATCCAGCAAAATAATAAT
This sequence comes from Chenopodium album, assembly GCF_948465745.1. NCBI lineage: Eukaryota > Viridiplantae > Streptophyta > Magnoliopsida > Caryophyllales > Amaranthaceae > Chenopodium > Chenopodium album. The sequence continues at coordinate 27,958,733 of NC_137851.1, read as the reverse complement.
TGGATCAAAATTATAGGGCCACAAAATCAGATTCTCTCGGTTTTGTGATATGGACACGAAAAGTGGAAATTAAGTTATGGTTTAGGGAAATGAGCTAGGAATTTGATTGGTTTATGAAATGTACGGGAATGAATATGGATTTAAGAACTCCAAGATTAAATACTCAACCCGACCAATAATGGCACTAAAAGGTTGTTCATCATCGGGTTTGGTTTTTGGGAGACATTTTTATGTGTATACAGTAATACTACCTTCTTTCATCTTAGCACAGTAATTCGGCGTTGAAGAAATAAAATCGTTGCAATGAATTATGCGGATGGTGAATGGATTCATGATAAGAATCAAGTTAAGAATCAGGTGGTTTCTTATTTTGGTAAATTGTATATGGATGATGGAGTGGATGACACCTATAATAATATTCCAATTGGAGTGTGTTCTTCCTTTTCAAACTCTAAATGGGATAGCCTGAAAAAACCTTATATAAAGTGTGATATTGAATTTATTGTCAAGAATATGGGGTCTTTGAAAGCGTCGAAACCCCCGGCCTTCAAGCCTTGTTCTACCAGAAGAATTGGGATACAATGGCATTGAATATTTATGAATTAGTGCAGGAAGTCCTCGATGGGAAAGGTATTCCAGAATCTTTGAATGAGACTTTCTTAGTTCTTCTCCCCAAAGTTGATAATCTAGAATCAGCTTAACAGTTTCAACCCATTGGCCTTTGTAACGTTGCTTACAAAATTACTACAAAGCCTATTGTCAAACGCATCAAACCCCTTCTTCCTAAAATCATTGCTAACACTCAATTGAGTTGTGTTCCCTGAAGGCAAACCACTGACAACATAGTGATTGTTCAGGAAGTCTTGCACACCATGAAGAGGAAACAAGGGTGTAAAGGTTATATGACGATCAAAATTGATTTTGATAAAGCGTATAATTGTCTCAAATGGGCCTTTATTCGTGATACACTATTAGAGATGAATTTCCCCATCCGCATGATAAAGGTGATCATGGAATGTATAACTTCTCCTTCTATGAGTGTTTTGTGGAATGGTGAAAAAACAAATGACTTATATCCCACCCGTGGCATTAGACAAGAAGATCCACTCTCTTCATACCTCTTCGTGATTTGTATGGAAAGATTAAATTAAGTTATAGAGGAAGCGATAATTGATGAAAAGTGGAAACCAATCTATGCTAGTAGGGGGCCGGGTCCGCTTCTTTCAAATTTATTCTTTACTGATGATTTAATAGTTTTTGCGGAGGCTTTAATTGAACAACAAGAGGTTTTAAGGGATTTCTTAGACCGTTTTAGTGCAGCCTCTCAACAGAAGGTGAGCTTACCAAAATCAAGAGTGTATTTTTCTCACAATGTTACTGCCACAAATCAGCAAAACATTAGTGCAGCCTTGGGTATGGATGTTACAGATGATCTTGGTCTTTATTTAGGCATGCCTACCCTGACCAACAGAGTAAGTAAGCAAACATATGGGCATCTTTGTGAAAAGATCGATCGCTGCTTCTCTTGGTGGAAATCAAAGTATCTCTCACTAGCGGGCTCCATAACTTTGATAATATTGATATGTGATAATACCTCACTCCATATGTGATAATATTGATAAAAAAAAAATCAAGAAGATTTTTATGGGGAGGGGATGAGGAAAAGAGGCGCATTCATTTACTCTCGTGGGAAACCCTTTAGCTTTTGAAAGACAAAGGTGAACTGGGCATGAGGTCGGCTAAGCAATTTAACTCAACCTTCCTTACAAAACTTGGGTGGAGAGCTCTTACCGAACCTACTTTTCTTTGGTCTAGAGTACTCAGACACAAGTATTGTAAAGGTCGATGTGATATTGATATGTTTATTCTCGCTTCAAACATGTCAAATGTTTGGTGGGGCATAACAGATAATGCTCAGTGGATAAAGAAGGGGTCAGCTATAGCTATAGGGAATGGTCGTTCAACTTTGTTTTGGGATCATGTTTGGGCCTCTAATGTTCCCCTTCGTGAACTTGTTGTTGCACCTATTCCTAGGGAGATTGATAGAGAAATCGTTTAAGAACTTTGTGACTCTGACTTAGGTTGGAAGTGGGATTTAATTGCTGACATTATTCCTGCAGAAGCTCTGAAAAAAAATTGCTACTCATAAAGTTGTTCATGACCGTGGTATGGCTAATATTCGTTATTAGAGGGGGTCTGCTTCAGGAAAATTATCTGTCAAATACACTATGCAAATTATGAAAGAGGATGAAATGGTGAATAAAGATCCTAACGGGGATCTGGTTTGGAGGATGCCTATGCAACAGAGAATCAGAGTATTTTTATGGCTTCTATTCCATAATAGGGTTCTTTGCAATGCCAACAATAAGCTTAGACACCTTAAGGATGACCCAAGATGGAAAAGGTGCAATCTAAACACTGATGAAACATTGTTGCATTTGCTAAGGGATTGCCCTTCTGCTAGGAACATATGGGAAAGCATAGGTGGTACATCTAGGTACCCATCCTTTTTCATAGGTGGTTTGAATGCTTAGTTGATCTGTAACTTAAAGGGGGAAGAATTGATTCATTCAGAGAAATGGCCTACTTGCTTTTGCTAAGGCTTTGTGGTGGAATAGGAGATGGAGAAAAAGTGTCATGTTTGGAAGCTCAAACGATATCCCAATTGATGTGGGAGCCTTTGTGAGAACTCATGCTGATGCTACATGGAGGGTTATGAATTCAGTGAACAGGTGCTATCTTCTGGCATTGGCAGCAGCAGCAATAAGAGAGCAGTCCTGGTGCACTAGATTGCTCCCCCTATGGACTACATCAGTTTAAACACCGATGGTCCAGCCAAGGGAACGCTAGGAAATGCTGGTGGAGGAGGTGTGCTTCGTGATTGTAGAGGCAATTTTATCAAGAGGTTTACAGCAAACTTTGGCATTTGTAGTGCATTTCGTGCTGAACTATTAGCTGCTGATATAGGCTTGCAAATGGAAAAAAATATGGGCATCTGAAAGCTTGTTCAGCAGATGGATAACAAGGCATGTTTAGAAGCTCTCAGCAATGATGCCATTCAAGGAGGGGAATACTTTCACATTCTTGTTTCTTGTCGTAGATTAATTAGTTCCTTTAATAATTCTGTCAGTTTTTTTTCATTGTTTAGGGAGGGGAATAGGGTTGTGGATTAACTTGTCAATATCCGGGTAATCCAAGAAGAGAAGGTTATTTATTTCTTGAATAAATGGGCTTAGACTCTTATTTGCACCAAAAAAAAAAAAAAAGCCTTGAAACATTGTAATATTAAGTACAATATAACTTCTACATCGTTATGTTAAAATTAGGGGAGAGCATGGGACGGGTACCCGTACCAATAACGTTATTGGTTCGGTTACCCGATAACCGTTAAGGCTAAAACCGATACTCGAAACCGTTCCGATAAGGTTCGTGTGCCCGTTAATTCGGGTACTGAATTAACGAGTACTCGAACCAAAAATCCGAACCGAACCAATAAGCTTATTTTTTATTTTTTTGGTCTTTTTTTATTTATTTAACACATGCTTTACAATTGGATTTTAGATGCTTTTTACTATATTTTTTTTACTAACTTTTTTGAACTATAAAAATTCAACCTGAATACCTAAACAATACCTAAAAAAATCCATAATAATAAATATAACCAGTGATACACAACCTAAAAAATAAAGTACATGAATTTGAAAATTAACAACCTGATGATAGGCTGATATTGAAACGGAAATACAAACATACAGTTTCTTAAAAAAAGTCCATAGTTTTAAAAATAACAAACTAATACATAACCTTAAAAAATTGTCTGATTACAAAAGATAACAGCCTTAGGATTTATAACAGTTACTGCCTTTAGTAATCATAATTCAGAAAAAACTTCCAAGTCTTCAATAACTTCAGCCTTCAGTAGTTCAATCACCACCAACCTTCATGCTTTTAACAGATGCCACCTCTAATAATCATCAACAAAGAGGGATTGTTCCTCACCAAGAGGTAACATTTCTTCAAAAAAAAAAGTAAGGAATAACTATCAGGAATGAAGATAATAAGACTTAAAAAAAAAGAGAACATATTTAAATGTTACCTGATTCAATTTTTTCAATATCTTAAAGTCTCTCCTCAAGTATAAGAGGACCTTGAGATGTACGTAACTGTAGACACCCAAATGCGTCTCCCAAAAATAAAACCCAATGATGAATACCTTTCACGTCATTTGATTATCGAATGAGGTGAAAGTGTGAAAGGTCTTGTGATGTAGTTGTTTTTATTGAAATATCTCTCTTTCTGTTTTTGAAAATACTTCTTTTTACACTCTATTTGTGAAAATAGCCAGTCCAATTTAGTTTGGTCCATGATCGGGGTCCAATAATAGTGTAGTTGGATTGGGCTCGAAAAGAGCTTTCCAACGATATATTATAAGCCTAATTCCGATGAATAATGAGAAAGTTATGGCCTAAATATTAAATTGGGCCCGAAATGATTTTTATATGCGGCCCAATGATCTAGAGGAGGGCCTATTAATTATTATTCCTAATAGGAGTTGATTTGTTTCCGAACTATTTTTCTATAAATAGGGGTCGTATCTCCTTGTTTTTGATCATCAAGAATCAACAATTCACAATCATCTCTCTCTATTCTCTCTCTAAAGCTAGAAGCTTTCTCTCTCTCTCTTCTTTTTCTAAACCTTCCCTTTTACAAAAATTCCACATTCACGAGTTCTAGACACACCTAGCCAAGTTCGAAGTTGCCTTCGCCCTAGACGTGAAAGGTTGATAATTTCTGAGTGTTTGGTCCCTAATCCTTATTCCAATTATTTAATTTAATCGTTTGTTTATTATTTTCCTTGAAATTACTAACGAGTGTATTTTGTTATTAGAAAGAGATACGAGGCATCCAAGTAAGTAATTTAATTGTTATTCTTTTGATGTAGAAAGCATGCTTATATTATATTAATTCCTAGTATCATATTAAGATGTTATTTATTGCTTTCTAGTGTCATGTATAATGCTTCCTATTCTTTCCTTCTATCAAGTTAGTATCATGTTAGGGTTAAAATTTTAATCTTTATTGTTTAGTGACATGCTAGGATTTGTTATTAATCATGTTAATATCATGCCTAGGATCTTGCTAATATTATTTTGCTTTATTGAGATTATTATGATTGATGATTGTTATTATTGTTGCTTGATATACATATTATTATTGTTTCTTGATATTATTATTATTGCTTGATCACGCCCTCTCTTGCAGGATTAAAGGGAATTTATACTTGTAATCACGCTTACTCAGATAATTAATAATCTGGTTTAGGCTAATATGATTATAATTCAAGTGATCACCAATAATAGATTTGTTTGTGCATTAAATTTCAATCAACATAGATTAAACAGGTTTAGGATTATCCTATTGATTGTATGTTAGTCAGAAAGCGCACAAGAATACGAGAAGAATAAAGTAGAGGCCTATTTAGAGCAGCTTCAATCTCTTTTAGGTTAGATTTGTACCTTCATCCCCGAATATCCAGTCATGGTTCCAGACCTATGGAGTTAGCGATCTCATGGATTGTGAAGGGGTGTAACCTTCACCCTGTGAATGGTTTACCAGTTCCTAAAACTTGTTGGCGACTCTTTTACTCTAGCTTCCTTTCCTTTGGACGCCACCATGCTTAAGTGTATGATCACAGTGGGGCTCAAGTGTGGGATGCTTGAAATATTTCCTATAGTTTTTTGGCGACTCCACTAGGGAGGATTTCTATTTTAATTCCTAAAATTTATTTTGGCAATGATTTAGAATGAGTGGACGAGACTCGAAAAGTTCTAAGTATTTCTTGTGCGTAATTTTGATTAACATTGTGGCATATGCATAAAAAGGTCCGCATTGGAAAGACCATCCGAAATGTGTGAAAAGCATAGGATTTTTACACGTAGGAAATTAGGGAAATATCTTTCACAACTAAAGTCGAAATAACGCTACAAAAAACTAGAAAATTCAAGAACAGAAAGCTGTCGAGGCATGTAGGAATTAGCGCTGAGAAAACAGCGCCATCGCCAAGCAATGGCTCTGTCGCCTGGCGACAATAATTGTCGTCTGGTGACAGTGCCATCGTCTGGCGACAGGCACTGTTGTCTCGCGCTGCATTCTTCCAATACCGAGCCAGAAATCTACCTTCTAGTTTCGACTAGTTTCTAGTACTGTTTACTCGGTTTTACTTCCTGATTAAGTTTTTCCCTCTTTTTAGAAACCCATATGTGTTCTACATATGGCCATAACCCTCTTGGAATTCACGCTCCATCTACCCAATCGAGCGCTCCTGGCAACGAAGGGTACATCCGAGTTTGTTGAATTCACCAAACCGTGGAAGCGAGTTTAACTCGCGGGGTCCCATCCACTCGCGCCAACCCTTCCAAAGGTAAGGCTTCCGCGCGATGCATCCGGACTCATAACCACGGAACCTCTTTGACTAACCCATATTCTGAACTTTACAGAGCCAGAGCCATGGTGTTGTAAACTCATTGCATCATATTGTAACTATTTGACTACTTGTGCATTACTTGTTTGTGCATAAGCTATATGTGTTTCCACTAACTGTTTGTTTGACTTGTGAATGAGTTTAAATAAACTAATTAATGACTAAAGGACTTTGCTAAATTAATTAATTAATAAATGATTAAAATTTAAATAAACTGATCAAACTTGACTTAGTACGACTTTAGGCTTGTCCTTTTGAAGTAAAAATACTGGAAACAGTTCCAAACCAATGTTCTAGTAATGGCGCAGAAGTCTGGACTGTAGCGCCATGCGCTAGTCATTAGCGCCAGGCGACAATGTTATCGTCTGGCGCTGGTCTTTAGCGTCTGGAGACAATCCTGTTGCTCCGGCGACATTCCATGTTTTTGCTCGAGTCTTCATGACGAGTCTAATTAATCAGTTTGATTAATCGATTTAATCAGTTTATTAATGACAATAGTCATGTTTAGTCCTTAATTAATTCTAGTCACATAGTCTAGTCCCATGATCATGACACGAGTCAAACATGTCACCTACACTCACTAGTCTTAGCACACACTGTGTGTATATGTCATCATGACCATGTCTTAGGTTCATGCATGAGTCGATTTTTCCGTCATTTGAGTTGGGGGTACATTCTATTCCTAATTCTTTCATATCTCTCCATCTACATCGTCTTTCCATTCTCTACATGCTTTCTCCATATCACAACCTTCATTCTTCCTACCTTCCATTACTGCATGTTGAATAGAGTTTGAGTCAAATAATTAACAAAAAGTATCCATAACTTCCCTTTTCACAGAACTTGGTCAAGGAGAGAAGGGAGATTAATCAAGGACAACACCTTTGTTCAAGTACTACTTTTTGACAAACCAATTAGTCGGAAAAGAAAAGCTAAGAAGATAATGGCGTCTCAGGAAGAAGTTAACGAACTTGGGAAGGACGTGGCCAACTTAACTGAATTGATGAAGGCTATGGCTCTTCAAATCAATGACCTTGTGAAGCAACAACAAATGGAGCTCATGCAAGAAAGCTTGAGCTAACTCTCCAATGATTATAGGTTCCAGGGCATTAGCTCACAAGGGGTCTCAGTGGACAAGAAACTTCTTCCGCAGAAGTTCAATGCCAATGACATCCCTAAGTTTAAACCAACTGACAATCCTTATTTCCGCCTAAGGGCCTTTAAAACCATAATGAACATTAAGGGGATTGATAGGAAGGTTTTTCATTCTTTGTTCTCACTATCTCTTGAAACCGTTTGTCAACATTGGTTCTTTCTCTTGATAAAGAGAAGACGTCTTCGTGGGATTCCATAGTAAACGCTTTCATAGATAGATACAAGTGCAACATCCAAGTCGACACAGACCATAGACAACTTGAGACGTTAAAACAAAAAGAAAACGAAGGGTTCACCTCTTTCTTCAACAAGTGGAAGGAAACTTCCGCTAATATGGTTGAAGTTCCTACTGAAAAGGAGTCCGTAAGGATGTTCATCAAGAACCTTCAAGACAAGTATTCGAAGCATTTGAAATATCAACATAATGTGAATACTTTCAAGGCCGTCTACGACATAGGTATTGAAATCGAAGATGACCTTGCGAAACAAAAAGCTACTAACAATAATAACAACAGTGGCTGGAAAGGAAAGAAGAAGGACAATCCTTCTTCCTCCGAAAACACCCACTCTAGTAACAATGTTAGTACCTTTGACTTAAATGATGTCTTAGCCATGGATAATCAAGGATCTTAAAAGAAACCAAAAAGAGAGTTCACGCCCATTGGAATGACTTATGATGCTGCTTTCGATCGTCTCCATGATCGAGGATTAATCAAACCTATTGGCCCCACTGAAGATCCAATGCTAGAAAGGTGATCTTCAAGATGGAATCCCAACTCTTATTGCAAGTACCATCAAGGAAAGGGTCATACCACGGATGAATGTTATAGATTTCAAAATCTCATTCAAGACCTCATAGAAGCAAATAAGATCCCATTGCCTCTAGCTAGGAAGAAGACCGGGCGATGATCAAGCAAAAGAGACAAGGCAAGCTTCAACGACAAGATCTCTTGACATCTTTTTCTATCTTTTTTGTTCCTCCTTTCCCCAAATAAGTCTAGCATAGGCACCTTTTATTTTCCATTACATTTATTTTGTAGGATCTTTCCTTTCCCTTTAATAAAATGAGCATTTATTTTTTTACATATGATTATCGCATTGCATTGCATATAAATAAAAAAATAAAAAAAAATCCATGTCGAACTAAGCACAAGGTATACTTATGATTAGAGGCACTCCTTGTAGCCATATCATATTACCTTCCACCCTTCAAATATACAATCCTTTCTTGATAAACCACTTTGAGCCTCGTGTAACTATAGACCTTTCTTTCTTCGACCCACATCTACCTAACCTTGGGATGGGATAGTGTGCAACTTATGTAAGTTCTAAATACAAAAGCTTGAAGTGATTTCAAAATAGCAAAAAGCAATAACAATATAAAAGTGTGAAAAAGGGCAAGTGTTCCAATATCATTGATATGAACATGTCTTTGATAAGAACACGTCTCAGATTGCGCCTCTTATCGAGTACTCGGTACCGTGCCTGAGAAACATGAATGCCAATTGAGTGATAGACCGCATGATCGGGATTGCCTACACTTATCAAAAAATGCAAAAGCAAAAAAATAAAAAATAAATAAAAAATAAAAAATAAATAAAAAAGAGATAGCAAAATTGCACACCTTGGGGGTTTATCTAGGGTCTTGAGCCTTATCCCCTTCTTCTTCTAACCTTTTGCCTAAACACATACTTGTGCAAGGTTCGGTTAGAGCTACGTTCGGCCTGATTCCTAACGGATACGTAGGCAACCTCACATCGAGGTGCGGCCATAATAAAAATGCATTCATATTTACATTCATAATTGATCATATCAAGAGATCTCCTATGCTCATCCCTTTCCATTTAGAGTTAGACATCGGGGCTTGATCCTTACATCATTAGCTTACCCAACCTAAGAGTCACCATCATTTGACTCTTCTCGAAATAATATTTTTCCATACCGTTAGCCTTTGCAGCCTAACTTTAGTATCACTTTCACACACGTCACAGATACATGACCAAATAGTACTCCTCTTAGGAACCTTTTGCCACGAAGTCTTAACATAACGTGGAAGCATACCTTGTCATGAAGTACTTAGCCTCCGTGCCTAAGTTACCTAAATGCTTTCATCCAAAATCAACCATGGAGATAGCCTAGGATGTTACACACCCTAAGATATGACATCGACATATACATTTGTTAAAGCTCATTCGACATGCATTGTAACACTTTACTCCTCGCTTTTCGCGTCTTTCTTTTTTGGGAGAAAGTCGGTACCCTCCACAAAAATGACGGAAATTTTTGTTTTTCTGCGTTTTCGAGTCAAATGCACGTATAAGTCATGTACACATTGAGTCATAAGTCAACACTCTGCACACACAAGTCACATCGAGTTGAGTCGACCTCGAGTCGGTCAATCACATTAAGTCAAGTTTACACCTTGAGTCATGTCAAGTCATATGTGTCAAGCGCTTTGAGTCTAGTCATGACAAGTCATATGTGTATTATGCAATGAATCAAGCAACACTAAGCCTTAGGTTAACCCTAAAAAAAAAAAAAGATGAGCAAAGTCCTATAGTCCAAAATATAAATGCAGGTACGAGCAACCTTTACAAAAGATTTGAAGCAAAAGGACGCAAATGGCTTAGCAAATCAACTAGAGTCGGCCTGATCGTAGTTAGATTGACGATCAGCCTGATTGATTGAGCACACCCGGATTTATCAAGCACCTCGTTTGGAATAGTAATTGGTCATAATCGCGAATTTCCCAAGATGAAAGATCTCTACGGAAATCAACTTGGACTTGGTAAAATCTTGAAGGATAGGGTCTTCGACGGAGTTTCAACGCATGGGAAGCTATCACTTCCAAAGAACAAGCAAGCAAGAACATTCCCGGATTTTGTGAAAAACCGCGAATATAACCGCGAATATAAACGCGTGAAATTCTTCCAAGATAAGGGGAGTTTGAGCAAAACTTACATGGATCGGTAAATTAGAGATGAAGAGCTTTAATTTGAGCTGATTTGGTTGAAAGGAAACGACCAAGTTGAAAGTTCGGAGCGAAATCGAGCAACGAACAGCAGCAGCAGCGGAAATGGAGAAGAAAAGGGTTTTTATTTCAAAAACCCGACTCTGTCACCAAACGACAAGATTGTCGCCTGGCGCAGGTCTATGTCGCATGGCGACGGAAGAGAAATTGCGACGACATCATACTCCGACGCGCAATGGTGCGGCGACAAGATACGTGGCCCCCATATTAGATTATGCGGACCTCATGCACTAATTTCGGGTTCCTTGGTACGCCATTTAGCCCCTATAAGCAAATTGACATGATTAATAGTCGGCTCGATTACAATCGCAATCAGTGATCGGCCTGACAAGTGATCGTCTTACTTAGCTTAAAGCGCCTAAGTAATGGCTCATCGCAAGCACCGAAGTAATGGTTCACAAAGAAGCGCATCACCAAAACGATAATTTTCTAAGATTGGATTGTCATCTCAAACTGACAATATTTCCAAGAGTGAATTGTCGAGCATCATTATTCAACGACAAATTTTCCAAGATTGGATTTTCATCTCAAACTGGCAATGTTTCTAAGCATAGATTGTCGCGCTTATTCTCTGTGTGGCAATTTTTTTCCAAGTTCGGATTGTCATATATTCATCAAATCCTTGGCAATTATTCCGAGATTGGATTGTCATACACCCAGTTCCCTATGGCAAAATTTCCCAAAGAATTGTCGTAGGTCTCTATTCATCTTAATTTCGGAAAAAGGTTCCCCAACGTGGATTGTCACTCATTTCAGTACATGGCAAATTTTCCCGAAGTGGATTTTCGATCGACTCTTTTTTGCAAATGTTCCAAGACGCGGATTGTCAATTGTGGCAATATTTTCCCAAAAGGATTGTCGCATAATATTGGCAAATTTCCAAGGTGGATTGCTTTCAAGAGCTATATTCCAAGACGTGGATTGTCGATCGTAGCAAGGTTCTTATGACAGATTGTTACGAAGCATTGGAAACTTTTCCCAAATTTGGATTTTGGCAAGATTTCTGAGATACGGATTGTCGCTTCATCGTGGCAACATTTGCTAGGATGGATTGTTACGTGGCATTGACAACTTTCCCTAAATCGGATTGTCGTACATCATTCAAGAGTTGTCTAGGCAACTATTCCTAAAGAAGATAGGAATGTCATCACCCCCAAGGCATCAATACAACAAGCAAATAGCAAAGTAAAGCACTGAGGATCAACAAGCGATGGTCTTTGATAACTTTCATGGAAAGGTTATCATCATAAAGCTGGAGATGGCTACAAGCAGCGGTGTTCGACGATGTCCCAAGGTAGAGAGGAGATTGTATACAGCGGCGAGGCACAACCGTGGCGAGGTACGGCCACAACTGAAGATAGCTACAAGCAGCGGTCTTCGACGATGTCCCAAGGTAAATAGGAGATTGTCTATAGCGGCGAGGCACAACCATGGCGAGGTACTGCCACAACCCTGAAGATGGCGAGGCACAGTCACCATCGACGATGTTCCCGAGGCACTGTGGAAGATTGTCACAAACAAATGAAGATATCGAGGCACTATTACCTTCAGATGGTGTTCACGAGGCACTGTGGAGGTCGTCATCAACAAAACGCAACAACAAAAATTGGTTACTCCAAAGACGTGTGCTCGACGGTGCAAGATACGCGTTTCTTAACTCTTTTATCTGTTTAACTGACGCTATTTTGCAAATATCGACGTTACAAGAATGATTTAGGATCACAGAACGTTCTGAATCATTCTCCGTCCCTATCGCTACTTTGACTTTCGTTTTCGGAACTTGCATTTCTCCAAACTCAGTCAAAGTGGGGGCTTCTGTAGACACCCAAATGTGTCTCCCCAAAATAAAACCCGGTGATGAATACCTTTCACCTCATTTGATTATCGAACAAGGTGAAAGTGTGAAAGGTCTTGTGATGTGGTTGTTTTTATTGAAATACTCTCTTTCTGTTTTTGAAAATATTTCTTTTTACACTCTATTTATGAAAATAGCCAGTCCAATTTAGTTTGGTCCATTATGGAGGTCCAATAATAGTGTAGTTGGATTGGGCTCAAAAAGAGCTTTCCAACGATATATTATAAGCCCAATTCCGATCAATAATGAGGATGTTATGGCCTAAATATTAAATTGGGCCCGAAATGATATTTATATGCAGCCCAATGATCTAGAGGAGGGCCTATTAATTATTATTCCTAAAGTTGTTAGGATTGATTTTAATCTTCTAGAATATTTAGAAGGTTCTTTTAAATTCTAATGGTATTAGGATTGATAATTATATTTTTTAAAAAGTTTTATTTTGAATAAAATAAGTGTTTTGTGATAAACCTGATTTTAATCTGATAAACACGGAATTTGCTGCTTTATCATATTAAGAAGAGGATTCCGCGTACAAGCGCATTTTACCTTTTAATTAGCGCCAACGACAGAGTCTGTCGCCTGGCGCTAACATCTGTCGCCTGGCGCTGATGTCTGTCGCCTAGCGATAGATGCCAGTTTTACTCCGAATAGGACTTGATTTGTTTCCGAACTATTTTTCTATAAATAGGGGTCGTATCTCCCTGTTTTTGATCATCAAGAATCAACAATTCACAATCATCTCTCTCTAAAGCTAGAAGCTTTCTCTCTCTCTTCTTTTTCTAAACCTTCCCTCTTACAAAAATTCCACATTAACGAGTTCTAGACACACCTAGCCAAGTTCGAAATTGCCTTCGCCCTAGACGTGAAAGGTTGATAATTCTTGAGGGTTTGGTCCCTAATCCTTATTCCAATTATTTAATTTAATCGTTTGTTTATTATTTTCCGTGAAATTACTAACGTGTGTATTTTGTTATTAGAAAGAGATACGAGGCATCCAAGTAAGTAATTTAATTGTTATTCTTTTGATGTAGAAAGCATGATTATATTATATTAATTCCTAGTATCATATTAGGATGTTATTTATTGCTTTCTAGTGTCATGTATGACGCTTCCTATTATTTCCTTCTATCAAGTTAGTATGATGTTAGGGTTAAAGTTTTAATCTTTATTGTTTAGTGACATGCTAGGATTTGTTATTAATCATGTTAATATCATGCCTAGGATCTTGCTAATATTATTTTGCTTTATTGAGATTATTATGATTGATGATTGTTATTATTGTTGCTTGATATACATATTATTATTGTTTCTTGATATTATTATTATTATTGCTTGATCACGCCCTCTCTTGCAGGATTAAAGGGAATTTATACTTGTAATCATACCTAATCAAATAATTAATAATCTTATTTAGGCTAATATGATTATAATTCAAGTGATCACCAATAATAGATTTGTTTGTGCATTAAATTTCAACCAACATAGATTAAACAGGTTTAGGGTTATCCTATTGATTGTATGTTAGTCAGAAATGGCACATGAATACGAGAAGAATAAAGTAGAGGCCTATTTAGGGCAGGTTCAACCTCTTTTAGGTTGGATTTGTACCTTCATCCCCGAATATCCAGTCATGGTTCCAGACCTATGGCGTTAGCGATCTCATGGATCGTGAAGGGGTGTAACCTTCACCCTGTGAACGGTTTACAAGTTACTAAAACTTGTTAGCGACTCTTTTACTCTAGCTTCCTTCCCTTTGGACGCCACCATGCTTAAGTGTATGATCACAGTGGGGCTCAAGTGTGGGATGCTTGAAATATTCCATACAGTAACCAATCTTGTGCACAAATCAAGGCCTCAACCATCTTAGTTGAAAGTGAGCTGCGAAATGAATCAAGCATTCGACCACCAGTGCTAAAAGCTGATTCAGAAGTGACTGTTGACACGGGAATAACAAGTACATCTCTAGCCATGAGAGTTATTGTAGGATACCTTTCACCCTATTTTTTCCACCACCCCAAACAATCAAAGCTTTTACCAGCAGGATTAACTTCTGTATCATCTTCTAAATACTTGGCCAACTCATTTTTCCTTTATACTCCAACAAATGAACCCGTATCTTTTTCAAACTCTAATTCCGCAATTAATTATTTAATTTAATTATTTTTTTTATTATTTTCCTTGAAGTTACTAACGCGTGTATTTTGTTATTAGAAAGAGATGCAAGGCATCGAAGTAAGTAATTACTTTAATTGTTATTTTGATATAGAAATCATGCTTTGATTATTTTAATTCCTAGTATCATGTTAGGATGCTTTTATTGATTTCTAATATCATGTATGATGCTTCTTATTCTTTCTTTACATCATGTTAGTATCATGCTAAGAATAAAGCTTTGATCTTTAATGTTTAGTGAAATGTTAGGATTTGTTATTAATCTAGTTAGTATCATGCCTAGGATCTTGCTATTATTATTATGCTTTATTGAGATTGAGAAGATTCTTATGATTGATGATGATTGTTGTTATTATGTTGCTTGATATATATTGTTGTTGTTGCTTGATCACGCCCTCTCTTGTAGGATTAAAGGGAATTTGTACTTGTAATCACGCTTAATAAGATAATTAATAATCTTGTTTAGACTAATATGGTTATAATTCAAGTGATCGCCAATAGTAGTTTTGCTTGTGCATTAATTTCAACCAACATAGACTAAGCAGGTTTAGGGTTAATCTAATGCTTGTATGTTAGTCAGAAAGCGCACATGAATACAAGAAGAATAAAGTAGAGGCCTATTATTAGGGTAGGTTCAATCTCTTTTAGGTTGGATTCGTACCTTCATTCCCGAATATCCAGTCATGGTTCCAGACATATGGAGTTAGCGATCTCATGGATCGTGATGGGGTGTAACCTTCACCCTATGAATGGTTTATAAGATCCTAAAACTTGTTGGCGACTCTTTTACTCTAGCTTCCTTCCCTTTGGACGCCACCATACTTAAGTGTATGATCACTGTGGGGCTCAAGTGTGAAATGCTTGAAATATTCCTGACATCTACCTTTAGGTACCCTTTTATGAAGCTCATCATTTATAAGTACCTATTGGGAAGCCAAAAGTCTTAAAGCTCGCTTTGCTCTCTTGTCAGCATGAAGTGGATATTCACCTTTGGTAACATAATTGAGGATGTAAGTATACCAAGGTTCTTCCTCTTCATCTTGTTCCTAAGCTTCCTCATCATCTTCTATAGCTTGGATGTAAGCCGATTTATGCCTTTTCTCTATTGTTAGAGGCATTCGCTCGATTTCCTTAGGAATTCTAACCATTGAGGCTAGTCTTGCCAAGGCATCAGCAAATTGATTTTCCTCTCTTGGTAGATATGTGTATTCTACCTTTTCGAGTTGATCAGTAAGATATTCCAAATATGTTTGATAAGAGGCTAAGCTTTCGCTCCTTACTTCCATCTTTTGGAAATGTGATTGATGATTAAGGAGGAGTCTCCGAATATTCGAAGTCTCTTTACTTCTAATGCCAAAGCAGTTTCGGGGCCTACCACACATGCTTCATATTTTGTAGCATTGTTGGTAACGTCAAAATCTAGCTTTATAGAGATCGGGACGTGTTCCTCTTTAAGTGATACTAATAATACTCCTACGCCAGAAGCTCCATCGAAGTATAATGTCCAAGTACCATCTTCTGTAAGCATTAATTCTTCGTCTAGAAACTCATTTTCGTGTACTGGCGTCGAATCTTCTATTGGGAAACCTGCTAAGAATTCCGAGACCACTGATCCTTTGATTGCCTTTTGAGGCATAAACTTTACATCGAATTGGGCTAAATTGACTATTCATCTTGATATTCGCCCATTAAGTGTAGATTTCTCGAAGAGATACTTTAGTGGGTCCATTCAAGATACTACATAGACTGTGTGAACGAGCCATGTAGTGTCTTAACTTGGTTGTGGCCCACACTAATGCGAGGCAAAATTTCTCAAGTTGTGTGTAGCGCACTTCATACTCGAGCATCTTTTTACTTAAGTAGTAGATGGCATTCTCTTTGCCTTCTACTTCCTGCGTAAGCAGAGCTCCCATTGTCTCTTTAGTGACTGTTAAGTACAATTGAAAGGGAATTCCTGGAAGTTCTGGCGCTAATACAGGAGGATTGGCGAGATAGGCATTGATCTTCTCAAAGCTTTTTGGCACTCGTCGTCCCATATTACTGGTACATTCTTTTTGAGCTTCTTGAATATTGGCTCACATATTGTGGTTAGCTTCGATATGAACCTACTTATATATTACAACCGGCCAATGAATCCTCAAATTTGTTTCTCGGTCTTGGGCAGTGACATTGACATGATTGCTTTAATCTTGGTTGGGTCTATCTCTATTCCTCTAGAGCTAATGATGTAGCCCAAAAGTTTTCCTGAGGTGACTCCAAAAGCGCACTTAGATGGATTTAGCCTCATATTGTATTTTCTTAATCTTTTAAAGAATTTCCTTAAGGATACTGGATGTCCTGGACGATCTTTTGATTTTACAATCATATCATCCATATAGACTTCTACCTCTTTGTGCATCATGTCATGGAGTAAGGCAGTCGTTGCTCTTTGGTAAGTGGCACCCACATTTTTCAACCCGAATGGCATCACCGTGTAATAATAAGTGCCTCCTGGTGTTATAAATGTAGTCTTCTCCATATCCTCCTCTGCCATGAGAATCTGGTTGTATCCTTCGTATCCATCCATAAATAAGAGAAGCGCGTGGTTCGCTGTATCATCTACCAAAATATCGATGTGTGGTAAAAGGAAATCGTCCTTTGGACTTGCCTAATTTAGATCTCTGTAGTAGACACACATTCTTAACCTTCCGTCTTTCTTGGAGACTGGTACCACATTTGCGACCCATTCGGGGTATTTGGATACCCTTATAAAACCTGCTGTTATTTGTTTTTGAACTTCTTCTTTTATTTTTAGAGTTACGTCGGGTTTCATTCGACGAAACTTTTGTTTACAGGTTTCATTCCTGGGATTAGTGGTATTATGTGTTGAGCTATTTCTCTATTTATGCCTGGCATATCCTCATATGACCAAGCGAACACATCTATAAATTCTTTTAATAGATTTATTAAATTGGTTCTTTCTTCTTTATTAAGAGTTAAACCAATTATAACTTCTCTTTTGATGGTTGGATCTTTTGAGATATCAACCGTTTCAGTATCATCAATTACCGGTGTTCTATTCTCAAGTGTTTCCATTGCCTTAATTATTTCTTTGTCATTTCATTGTTAGCTAAGCAATGCTCATCATCTTGAGTAAGGGAATAGCACGAGGAGTAAGCGGAAGAAGACATATTATTGAATTCGTAAATCGTTACATCAAATAAAGCAATGTGTGATGGGACTTGACTACTAACTATCCTAGGGGTAGGCTTTGAAGTAAAACGGAGAGAATGGGATATTATTATAGAAGGTTTAGAAGACTTGACTAAGGAGGACTTGAATTCAGACTCAGATGACTCAGACTCGTCGAACATTGGTCTTTGTCCTGTCGTTATGGAGATCCTTCTTCCACTTGGTGTAGTCACATTCACGGTCTTTTTCCATCCTTGGACTAGTCCTTCTGTCGGAGTTATGAGCTTTGTAGGATCGAAATTTTGCTTTGCAAGATCTTTGAATAAGCGCTGAATTGTCATCGATGCGCTTAGGCTCGTTTTTCTCATAACCGAAGAGTAATCCCATGACATTAATGTCAAAGCATGGAGGCGCTGTCTCCTTATGGGTAGGAGTTGGTATATCATGCAAGAAATTGCAATCCAAGAAGATCTCGAACCCAGGTTGTCTTATCCCATCCTTGACAAAGGGTTCAGGAAATTCATAACAAGGGATAGTCCTCACCTTCTCTTATGAATTGACCGTTTAGAGTGAGAGCCATTGGAATTGCTTTCTTTTAGGTATGAGCATTCCTCCGTGCATTAATCTTTTCCCTAGCTTGCTTATAGTCTTTGGGAGTCGGTTCAAAACCAAGTCCAAAAGTATCTAACTTAGGAAGGCCAGGCGATCCCATTTGCATTGCTACTCCTTTCTTCTTTTTCAGAGTCATTCCAGGAAAGTGTCCTTGCTTTCGAAGTATACCATTAACTATCATATTCGAATGGAGGTCGTAGTGAAGAGGGATCTTTTCATCTTCGTCGATAAAAAAGACCTCTTCTGTAATAAAGCCTCATAAGTCTTCATTGTTGTCATCATGCTCCACATTTATGATTGGCTTATCAATTGCCTTAATTCTTAATGGAGAAGCATCAATAGTGACAGGAACTTCTCCAACTATGGCTTTCGCTTGTTGATGAAGGGATGAAGGGACAACCTTAAGATCATGAAGCCAACGGCACCCTAACAACAAGTTGAAAGAAGCTTTAACATCTACCACTTAAAAAAGTAGTAGCATGTTCAATGACACCTGCCGTGACATTCATAGAGATAGTCCCAAGAACTTGGCGACGAGTGTTGTCATAAGCCCTTATTCCTTGTGTATATGGAGACAAATCTTCATCTTTTATCCCTAACATCCTCGTAGTTCGTAGTGGGAAAACATTGATTGATGACCCATTATCTACAAGAGTCATTGGGACATTCATTCTCTTGTAGATTACTGTGAGGTTTAAGGCCTTATTATGTTTATCACCTTCTGGAGGTAGATCTTTGTCATAAAAGGTGATTAGGTTGATGGGACTTGGAAGATCACTCGTGAGAAAATTAGCTAACCCCTCAAAAGTGGTTTCAGAATCTAACCCTACTTTAGCCAAAGCATCCATTATTGAAGCTCTATGCTCACGAAATGTGGCTAGCAATTTCGATACATTCATCTCGACCTTAGTCTTCTTGAGTTGTTTCACCACATCATTGTCTTCAATGAGAGGTATAGAAATTTGTTGGGTAGTAGGAATAGGTTGTGTTGTAATGGGAGGTTGCATTCTCTTAGATCCTGTGAGGACATCTATGGGTGAATCTTCTTCGTCCCAAATATCTTCTACTGGATAGATTGTGGAAATTAGAGTTTCTTCCAAATCTTGGAGGTAGACATCTTCATCATCGCTTTCTCAAATTCCATTGACGCTAGCATCTTTCTCTGGAGTTATTTGGACTAACTTCTTGCTATCAATTAGTCCTTGAACTAGATCTTTGAACTTAAAACAATGTTCAATGGTATGTCCACCAGATTGATGGTATGAACAATAGAATCTGTCTGTCCTTTTCAGCGATTCAAAAGGTCTTAGATTGAGAGGTTTAATTTTCCTATTCTCGAAGACCTTTTGAAACATGTTTGCATAAGAGATCCCAATTGGAGTGTAAGACTTATTGCCCCTTTTGGGTTTTTCGACCACTTGGAGGGAAAATGGTTTTCTCTCACTAGTCTTAGCAATCGTCGTCTTTTCTACATTGCTCTCACTTTGAACTCTTTTTAGACGGTCGAGGAGTTCGCGACATGTATCAGTTGCTTCTTTTATCATGTTTATGAGGTGTCATATCTCCTTTTTACTAGCCGGCGATTCACTTATAGTGTGTTTCTTGGCATCGAAAAATATTTCCTCTTCCTCTTCGATGGCAAGAGTCTCTTCAACTGGTTTAATGAGGGTTATTGGATCAACATGATCTTCCTCATCAGAAATAGCCAAGGAGTCTGAAAGTGGAGCGTTATTGATGCTTGGCTTCTTGCTTGCAGGAGGCAGTGTAAGCTTGTTGTTATCAATGAGGTCTTGAATGGCTTCCTTTAACTTCAAGCAGTTCTCAGTAGGATGGTCCCTACCTTGATGGTACTTGCATTGTGCATTGGGGTTCCAACTAGCCGTCCTCTTTTCAACTAGAGGATCCCCAAATGGTCCAATAGGAGTTATAAGACCTTTTGCATGTAGGCGATCAAATGCGGTGTCATAACTCATGCCAATAGGTGTGAAGCTTCTCCTAAATGGCTTCTTTTGTCCTTGGTTGTTCATAGGAAGGACCTCATTCAGATTAAAGGTACTAACATTATTTTGAGTGGGTAATTTTGGAAGAAGAAGGATTGTCGCTCTTCTTTCCTTTTCAGCCACTGTTGGAGTTGTTAGCAGCTTTTTGCTTTGCAAGGTCGTCTTCAGTGTTGATCCCTACATCATAGATGGCCTTAAAAGTGTTCAAGTTGCTTTGGTTTTTAAGATGCTTAGAGTACTTTTCCTGGAGGTTCTTATTGAACATCCTTACAGATTCTTTCTCAGTAGGCACCTCAACCATTTTAGCAGAAGTTTCCTTCCATTTATTAAAGAAAGAAGTAAAACTTTCATTCTCTTTTTGTTTCAACATCTCAAGATCTCTATGGTCAGTTTTAGCTTGGACGTTGCACTTATACCTATCTATGAAAGCGTTTACTATGTCATCCTAGGAAGAGTTTTCTCCTTTTCAAGGGAGAAGAACCATTGTTGGCAAATGGTCTCTAAAGATAGTGAAAACAGAGTGTGGAAAACTTTCCTGTCAATCCCTTTGATATTCATTATGGTTTCAAAGGCTCTTAGATGAAAATACGGATTGTTAGTTGGCTTAAACTTAGGGATGTTGTTGGCATTGAACTTCTGCGGAAGAAGTTCCTTGTCCACTAAGACCCCTTGTGAGCTAATCCCTTGGAACTATAGTCATTGGAAAGCTTGCTCAAGCTCTCCTCCATTCGCTCCATTTGTTGTTGTTTCGCAAAGTCATTGACTTGAAGAGCTAGGGTCTTCATTATTTCGGTGAGGTTAAGGACGTTTTGCCTGAGCTCATCGACTTCTTGTTGGGTTGCTATTAGTATAAACTTTTTTCTGTATCTGATGGGCTTATCAAAAAGTAAAATTTGAGCAAAGGTGTTGTCCTTGATTAACCTCCCCTCTCT
The DNA here is from genome assembly GCF_948465745.1 of Chenopodium album. Taxonomy (NCBI): domain Eukaryota; kingdom Viridiplantae; phylum Streptophyta; class Magnoliopsida; order Caryophyllales; family Amaranthaceae; genus Chenopodium; species Chenopodium album. Next base: position 27,937,321 of record NC_137851.1, on the reverse strand, counting down.
TCTTGACCAAGTACTGTAAATTAAACCATATTTGTTTTAATGACTTGACTCAAATTGAATTTGACTTTATTGGTTTCAAAGGCAAAAGCAAAAATAGGGTGCAAAAATAGGGTGCATATTTTTGGGGAGCAAGTATAGGGTTCAAAAAACATGGTTATGTTTGGGGGATTAATATCCGACTTACCCCCTAAAAAAATGACGGAAAACACGCGCACACAAGACTCTTTAGACATTGTCAAGGTGTAATATACATATAAAGTGTGTGCTTTAGAACTGAGTGAAAGTGACATGATTTGACTCTTGTGTAAGACCATGGGACTATGTGCTTAAACTCAATTAAGAACTCAATACGGTTTATAATGCTAATAAATTGATTAAACAGACTCGGCGTGAGGACTCAGGTAGAAGACTGGACCGTCGCGCAAGCGAAGGAACTGTCGCAATGCGCCAGGTCCGTCCCGGCGCGCCATTTATGTCACGTCGCGCCACAGACCAAACTTCAGCGTCATAAATGAAACGTCGGTCTGGGTCTGTTTCCAGAATTCTAGCTTAGAGGGAAATTCTTATAGACATATTAAGTCATGTTTGATCAATCTATTTAGACTTTAAAAACTCATATTAATTGATTAAATAATTAAGCAAAGTCATTTAGTCATTAATTAATTTATTTAAACTCAAACACAAGTCAAACAAATGGGTAGAGTAAATATGCACAAACAAGAGATGCACAAGTAGTCAAATAAGCACAATATGATGCAATGAGTTTGCAACCTAACCATGGCTCTAGTTCTCTAAAGTTCAAGGATATGGGTTAGTCAAAGAGGGTCCATGGTTATGCGTCCGGATGCACCGCGCGGAAGCCTTACCTGTAGAAGGGTTGGCGCGTGTGGATGGGACCCCGCAAGTTAAACTTGCTTCCACGGTTTGGTGAATTCACTTACTCGGATGTACCCTTCGTTGCCATGAGCGTTCGATTGGGTAGAACATATGGGTTCAGAAAAGTGAGAAAAACTCAATCAGGAAGTAGAATCGAGCAAACAGTACTAGAACTGGGCGAAACAAGAAGGTAGATTTCTGGCTCGGTATTAGAAGAACGTAGCGCGAGACAACAGAGTCTGTCGTTAGACAATGACTCTGTCGCCACGCGACATTACTGTCGCACAGCGGCAGAGCTATCGCAGTGCGACAGGCTCTGTTTTCTCAGCGACGCTTCCTACATGCCTTAGCAGCTTTCTATTCATTGAATTTTCCTGTTTTTTGCAGCGTTATTTCGATTCTAGTTGTGAAAGATTTTTCTCAAATTTCCTACGTGTAAAAATCCTATGTTTTTGACGCATTACGGATGGTCTATCCAATGTGGACCTTTTTATGCATATGTCAATAATGTCAATCAAAATTACGCACATGAATATTTAGAATGTTTCGAGTCTCATCTACTCATTCTAAATTATTGCCAAAATAAATTTTCGGAATTAAAATAGAAATCCTCCCCAATGGAGTCGCCAAAAACTAAAGGGGATATTTCAAGCATCCCACACTTGAGCCCCACTGTGATCATACACTTAAGTATGGTGGAGTCCAAAGGGAAGGAAGCTAGAGTAAAAGAGTCGCCAACAAGTTTAGGAACTTGTAAACCGTTCACAGAGTGAAGGTTACACCCCTTCACGATCCATGAGATCGCTAACTCCATAGTGGTCTGGAACCATGACTGGATATTCGGGGATGAAGGTACAAATCCAACCTAAAAGAGATTGAACCTGCCCTAATAATAGGCCTCTACTTTATTCTTCTCATATTCATGTGTACTTTCTGACTAACATACAATCAATATATTAATCCTAAACCTGTTTAATCTATGTTGGTTGAATAATAATGCACAAACAAAACTATTATTGGCAATCACTTGAATTAAAATCATATTAGCCTAAACAAGATTATTAATTATCTTATTAAGCATTATTAAAAGTACAAATTTCCTTTAATCCTACAAGAGAGGGTGTGATCAAGCAATAACAATAATAATATCAAACAACAAAATGTCATCATCATAATAATCAATCTTAATCTCAATAAAGCATAATAATATTAGCAAGATCCTAGGCATGATACTAAAAAGATTAATAACAAATCCTAGTATGTCACTAAGAAATAAAGATCAAATCTTTCTCCCTAACATGATACTAACATTATAGAAGAAATAGGAAGCAACCTAAGCATGATACTAGAAAGCAATAACATCCTAACATGATACTAGGAATTAATATAATCTAAGCATGACTTCTAAAGATATAGAGCAATTAAAACAACTTACTTTGTTGGCTCGTATCTCTTTCTAATAACAAAATACACATGTTAGTAACTTCAAGGAAAATATTAAATTAAACAATTAATTGAAATAATTGAAATAGGGATTTGGGACCAAACCCTCATAAATTATCAACCTCGAACTTGGCTAGGTGTATCTAGAACTTGTGAATGCGGTATTTTTATTTTTAAACGGCTAGGCTAGAAAGAGGGAGAAAGAAAAGCTAGTAGCTTGACAGAGAAGATAATAGAATATTGTTGATGATTATGAACGCTCAAAAACGGGGAAATACAACCAATTTATAGAGAAAACAGCCCGAAACCGATCAGAAAAAGACCGAATCCTATTAGGAGTAAAACTGCCCCTGTCGCAGACCGACAGGGTCCAGCGCGATGCGACAGACCTGTCGCTGTGTGACAATTGTCGTTCAGCGCTGGTTTTGTCGTTCCGCTCTGCTTTACACGTTTTCTAAAACTTGTACTGAATCCTTAATCTAACTAAATTCGATCAACAACGTCCGTACTTATCTTTGAAAATTAGATTTTAATCTCTTTAAAACACTTGTTTTATAGAATATAATTTTTTATTCTCATAAAAAATATAATTTTTATTCCTAATCTCAATAGAACTCAAAAAAACCTTCTAGGTTATTCTAAATGACTAAAATCAATCCTAATAAATTTAGGAATATTAATTAATGGGCCCTCTGTAATACCCCGTATTTTTGAAACTTATTTCTAATTAATTAATTCATTAGTATTCTCTTAAAAAGGGTATTTTAGTAATTTATTTTACTATTTGGATCTTGGACCCAAAATGATAATTGAATTTTGGCGCCAAAATTATTTTAAAACTCAATTATTATTTTTGCATTTTGGATAAGATTTATTATCCATTTATTTTATTTAAAAACCAGATTATTTATATATATTCCGGATATTTTAATTAAATAAAATTATATTTTATTATTTATTTAAGATGGCCGAAAATTCCTAAATTAATGAATATGATTTTCGGATTTTCTATGTATAGAAAATCTGATTTTCTTAGTTATTTTATTTAGTGAATAATTGGAATTTTATTAATTAATTATTTTATACAATAAATATTATTTACACAATTATTTTTAATTTCTTAAAACTATCAAGTTAATTCCCTAAATATCTAAAGCCACCATGATGGATTTTCGGGTGACTTATTTTGGTAAATTTTATTTTTAATTATCTCCCAAAATCTCTTATTTTCCTTAATTCTAATTCTCCATCTTTTTAATATCTAATCATCATATTTTCTTGCCATTCATTCTTCTTAATTATTCCCCAATTAATTCTAATTTCCTTATTATTTTTAATGACATACATACCTTCCATATTCAAGTATACACAATCACCTTGATATAAACTTTCCTTAATTCTTTTATTCACTTCTCCAAGTAATTTCCTTAATTCTTTTTACCATAATTCTTCCCACATTCTCTTGCTATAATTCTTGCATGAGCTAGCCTATAAATACCCCTTCATACCTCTCATATTCTTCACACCAAAAACCCAATTCTCTTCTTCTCTCTTATTCTTCTTTTCCCTAAACCTTTTCATACTTTTCTTCTCCTCTTTTCATACAAATATTATCCCGTATACCTTTGAAGCCAGTTTTCGGGCACTTTTGGTCAGTTTTTGGGGTATTGATGTTTCATAGAAGATTGTTCCTCTCGAAAAATCCTTGAGGTTAGGATCAAGAATCACCCAATTTGGAGTTATATTGAAGGAGTTATGACCTCTGCAAGTTCTGCCTATTATTTCCAACGAAAATTCAATTCTCTTTAATCATATTCTATTATTTTCTTCATGGTTAGTTTTCTAAAATACAAATACCTATTTCAAAGCTATAATTTTATATTAAAGTATTATTTTAAAATATTTTTATAGTCCATGCACATTAGATTTGAGTTTATGTTGTGATAACCTTATGGTTATGTTATTTGCAAGGTGTATTCGTGATTGAACTTTGAAAGTGCGAAGTATTGATTGATATTCGGAATCAAGGTTCTTGAGGTTCTTTATGTGTGGTTTTTCTAGCAAGGATCAAGGTACGTTTAGGTGACTAGATACCTTTGAAAGTGATTGGTTTGAATAACATGTTTTATATGATTTTATTGGAGATTGAATTAAATTGATTTGAATTATGATTTTGAAATAAATTATGTTTGAAGATATTGATTTTAATAAAAGTATTTTGAATGATTGATTTTTAAATCATGTTTTGAGTGATATGAATTACTTATCATGTTTAAATAAAGGAATTGATTTTAAAAGGTTTGTTGAATTAAATAAAAGGTTTTTCAAGGAAAAGTTATTGAGTTTGAAAAGTTATTAATATGAGATTTTATTCTTAAGTATTTATTTAAAAGGTTTTGATTTTGAAAGTATGTGGAATTATTAAAAAGGAGTTTGAATTATATTGGAACTATTGGATATTAAAAGCATATTGAACCATTGAATTATTATTATTAATGCTTTATAAGCATGTTGGTAATCCCACTATGCAGATTTGGTTTATTGATAAGGCCTTGGACTTTGTATGACCAGGTCTTTCCTTAAGAATAGCCTTGTAATATCAAGAGACTAGCTTGGGGGTGTGCACACTTGGGTGAGGAATTGGATTAAAAGAAATTGGTTCTTAATAAAGGAATTAGTTTTATTAACTATTATTTTGAATATTGAATCATTGGAATCGGTTTTGGAATAATGAGTTTTGAAATTATTGGATTAATTATTGGAATTGATTTTTAAAGCATGTTTGCAAATAAATTGAGTTTACTTTATCTTGCACTTATCATACTTAGCATATTTTGCTTATCCGTATTTCTTATTTGTTTTGGTTCGCCCTGTTTACCGTAATGGTAAGCAGTGTTGACTAATTTCAGGTGGAGTCAATAATTCAGCATATGGAGTCCCGGGAATGGTTTCACCTAGTTTAGGAATGTTGGTCTCATCTTTATTTTGAGTACTCATAAAAATGTTACTATTTTATAAGTATTAATAAAAGAAAATTGAGTTTCCGCTCCAAGTTTTGTTATTGAGTTAAGTATTTTGAGTAGCCTTGCGTAATCACGCAGCGGTAATACGCTCAAGTCTATCTCTACAGTATAATTTTACGTATTATACTGGTATTTCCGTAGTGGGAGATTTGGGGGTGTTACACCCTCCACTAGATCATTGGGCCATAAAACAATTTCAGGCCCAATTTAGTATTTTGGCCATAACTTCCTCGTTATTCATTGGAATTGGGCTTATAATACATCGTTGGAAAGCTCTTTTCGAGCCCAATCCAAATACACTATTATTAGACCCTCATCATGGACCAAACTAAATTTTACTAGACATTTTCCATAAATAGAGTACATATTTAAAAACAGAAAGAAGTGATATTTTATTAAAACAACCACATCACAAAACTTTTCACACTTTCACTTCTTTCGATAATCAAATGACATGAAAGGTACTCATCATTGGGTTTGGTTTTTGGGGAGACACAATTAGGTGTCTACAGAGGCTTTGGGCTTAAATCATCTTATCTTTGCAGATGATCTGATGCTTTTCTCTTATGGGAATGTTGACTCTATCAAGCTGATTTTGAGAGCTTTGAAAAGCTTTGAAGCAAGGTCTGGATTACAGGAAAACACTAATAAAACTGCTATATACTTTGGCAATGTCAAGAATCAGGCAAGGGTAGAGATTTTGAACTGTTTTGGATTTGCGCTGGGAAAGATGGCTTTCAGATACTTAGGTGGTTTGGGTAATTTTTACACAAGCCATGTGGGCCAACCGGGTGGTGACATGTGTCAGACCTAAATTAGTTCAAATTGGATCAATCTCCATTTGACATGTGTCATTCCAAGAATTTGGGAGAAAAGGCGGCCTTTAGGGCCCAAATCTCGAGAAAGTCGTAATTTGGCGCAGCCCAACAGGATTAGGTCAGAGTGACCTAGTCAGGGGCACATTTACCAATGACCCTATAAATAGGGAGATTCCCCCCATTTTGGGGAAATCTGCAATTCATTTATTACAACCTACCCTACATTCTCTTACATCAGAGAAAACACCTGATCTCGGAATCCGAGAAGATCTCACTTTACTTTCCGCATCTTTTTCACATTCTCCAACACGTTCTAACTTGATCGTCAGAGGCGGAGCTCCTACCACCCGGAGTCTCCGTTGTTTTGCAGGTACAAGCGTCACCGGACCAGTCTTCGAGATGTAACTCTCCCGAGGGACAAAAACACCCAAAACATTAGGTATCCCTCTAAATGATAAGTATTTAAAAGTGGCTGACTATGATGTTCAGGTGGACAAAATGTTGGCTACGCTCCATTGCTGGAGTAGTAGAAACTTATCATATGTTGTTAAGGTAACATTGGTTAATGCAGTCTTGATGAGTCTTCACACTTACTGGGCACAATGTCTCCGAATTCCCAAGACTGTTATGATGAGAATAGTTCAGCTTTGCAGAGCTTTTCTTTGGGATGGTAATGCAGTTATTAGCAGGGCCCCTCCTATTGCTTGGGATTCGGTTTGCAGAACTAAACATGCTGGGGGTTTAGGGATTAGAAACTATATTACATGGAATAAGGCTGCCCTTAGAAGCTATATGTGGAAAATAGTAAAGATATCTGACTCCCTTTTGGTCAAATTGGTGCATTCTGTGTACATTAAGGAACAGGACTGGTGGACCTACACCCCCAAGAGAAGGCTGGGACTGGAAACTTATGGGAAAAGTGAAGGATGAGCATAAAGATGGTTTTACTATCAATAATTGGTTAAATAAGAGGTATAAAATCTCTGATTGCTATAAATGGTTGCAGGGGAATATGGACTAGGGGCCTTGGAGTAATTGGGTCTGGAGTGGGTTCAATGTTCCAAAGCATTCATTTGTTATTTGGCTGGCCATGTTGGGAATATTGAAGACTAGAGACAAGTTGAAATGTATAATGTGTGTGAGGATGAGTCTTGCTTACAGTGTGGTGCGCATGCTGAAACCATTACTCACCGCTTTTTTAACTGCAGTTGTAGAAGCAGATGTCTAAGCAGCATCAGTAGCTGCCTTGGAAGTAATGTTCAGCATTCTACTATTGAAGAAGCCTGGAAAACTAGAAAAGAACAAGGGAAGAACAAAATTCAGCAAGGTGTGATTCTAGCAATACTTACAGCTCTGATTTATCACATCTGGTTGGCTAGAAATCATTTGTTTTGGCAGCAGGCTATTCTGCATCTTGATTTGGTTGTCAAAGCTGTCAGACGTGAAGTTTTAGGAAGAGCTCAACATATTATCAGCACAAAGTGGAAGAAACAGGATTGCAAATGGTTGTACAGTCTTAAAACTAGTTGAGTCTGTTTTGAGGTTGCTTTTGTTTCGTAGGTTGTTTTGTTATTTGCTTTTGCTTGCTGGTAGTTTTTTTTTTTTTTACCAGATGGGGTGTTAGTCTTGTTGTACACCTGTCCCAAGATTCCTGTGCCCTTCTTAGAAGGTAGCAGGAATTCAGGTGTTCAGGATTGATTCTGGAGCCTTAGGTGAACCCTTCCTAGAAGGTGGCACCTTTGGTTCCCAGAATCTAGGAGGGGGGATGGCCTTAGGGTCTTGTGGTGCTAGGGGTAGCCTAGTTTGTTTGTATTTTTGAATACTTTTTTAATAAATACTATACTTACTTACCAAAAAAAAAGGAATCAAATGAAAGTCAAACACATTCAAACAAAGCTTTTTGAATAAAACGAAAGTCAAAAATATTCAAACAAAGCTTTTTGAATCAAGTGAAAGTCAAATGCATTCAACAAAGCTAATTGAATCAAATGAAAGTCAAACACATTAAAAAAAAAAGCTTTTTAAATCAAATGAAAGTCAAACATATTCAAATAAAGCTTTTTGAATCAAATGAATTTCAAATGTATTCAACAAAGCTAATTGAATCAAATGAAAGTGATACACATTCAAACAAAGCTTTTTGAATCAAACAAAAGTCAAATGCAATCATAAAAACTAATTGAATCAAAACAAAGTAAAACACATTCAAACAAAGCTTTTTGAATCAAATGAAAATCAAATGCATTCAACAAAGCTAGTTGAATCAAATGAAAGTCAAACACATTCAAACAAAGCTTTATAAATCAAATGAAAGTCAAATGCATTCAACAAATTAAAGCTAATTGAATCAAATTAAAGTGAAACACATTTAAACAAAGCTTTTTAAATCAAACGAAAGTTAAATGCATTCAACAAAGCTAATTAAATCAAAAGAAAGTCAAACACATTCAAACAAAGCTTTTTGAATCAAATGCATTCAACAAAGTTAATTGAATCAACAGAAAGTCAAACACATTCAAACAAAGCTTTTTTGACTAAAATGAAAATCAAATGCATTCAACAAAGCTAATTGGATCAAATGAATATCAAACAAATTTAAATAAATTTTTTTCAATCCAATGAAAGTCAAACACATTAAAACAAAGCTTTTTGAGTCAAATGAAAGTCAAATGCATTCAACAAAGCTAACTGAATCAAATGAAAGTGATATGAATTTAACAAAGCTTTTTGAATCAAATGAAAGTCAAACAAAATCAAACAAAGCTTTTTAAATCAAATGATAGTCAAACACATTCAAACTAAGCTTTTTAAATAAAATGAAAGTGAAATGAATTCAACAAAATTAATTAAATCAAATTAAAGTCAAACACATTCAAACAAATCTTTTGTAGTTGATGATATGCCTTTTAGATATCTGGGTATTCCCTTAAATGACAAATATTTGAAGGTGGCAGATTAGGATTCTTTAATTGATAAGATGTTAGGCAAGATTCAATGTTGGAGTAGTAGGATCGCCTCATATGTGGCAAGGGCCACCTTAGTGAATGTTGTGTTCATGATTTTGCATACTTACTGGGCTTAGTGTTACTGATTCCTAAAACTGTCATGCTTAGAATTGTTCAGCTTTGTAGGGCCTTTCTGTAGGATGGGAGTACAATCCTAAGTAGGGCTTCTCCTTTGGCCTAGGATTGGGTTTGTAGGCATAAGTGTACTGGTGGCTTGGGAGTCAAAGATTGTGTAGCTTGGAATAGGGCAGCTTTGGGGAGTTATGTCTGGAAAATAGCTAAGACGACAGATTCCCTATGGGTTAAATGGGTTCATTCAGTCTACCTAAAAGATCAGGATTAGTGGCAGTATGCTCCTAAGAGTGATGCATGCTGGGGTTGGAAGTTGATGTGCAAAGTGAAAGATGAGCTTAAGGAGGGCTTTGTTAGCAATAATTGGCTAAGTAGAAAGTATAAGATTGCTGACTATTATAAGTGGCTTTAGGGCAATATGGAGAAAGTTCGTTGGAGAAAATGGGTGTGGAACAGGTATAATGTTCCAAAGAATTCTTTTGTGGTTTGGTTAGCCATGTCGGGAAGGCTCAAAACAAGGGACAAATTACTGCAATTTGGGGTATGTGATTATGATTTGTGTATGTTATGTGGTGATAGGACAAAATATGTTAATCACTTGTTTTTTTATTGTAATTATAACAGAAGATGCTTGAGTAGTATATGTAGATGGTTAGGAATCACAGTTCAACATGGTTCAAGTGCTGAGGCCTAGAAAACCCAGAAGAAGCAGGGAAAGAACAAGGTTCAAAGCAATGTTATTCTGGCTTCACTGACAGCTACAACTTATCATGTCTGGCTTTCTAGGAACCATGTGTTCTGGCAGTATGCTATCCTGCATCCTTATTTTTTAGACTAAACAAACAGGAGGGAAGTCTTGGGAAGAGCTCAACAACTCATAAACTCTCAGTGGAAGGTGGATGACTGTAAATGGTTGTATCAACTTAGATCTGAGTTGTATTGCTATTTTTGAGTCTGTATCGGTTTTGGATGTTTGTCTTTTTGTCTTTGCCTGGTCCCTTTTCTCCTGTGCCCTTCCTAGAAGTTACCAGGAGGATATGTGCCTAGTAGGGGTTCTTGGTTTCCCCAGCACCCTTCCTGAAAGGTGGTTGGGGATATTCAAGTTCCTAAGTGGTTGTTTGGCCTTTAGGTCTTGTGTAGTGTGGGGTATCCTTTTTCTAGGCTTGTATTTTGTATATTGTACATTTTTTACAGCTTTTTGATATCAATATAGTTACTTCCTTACCAAAAAAAAATCAAATGAAAGTAAAACACATTCAAACAAAGCTTTTTGAATCAAATAAAATTAAAACACATTCAAACAAGGCTTTTTGAATCAAATGAAAGTCAAATGCATTCAATAAAACTAATTAAATCAAATGAAAGTTAAACACATTTAAAAAAAAAATCTATTTGAATCAAATGAAAGTCAAACACATTAAAATAAAGCTTTTTGAATCAAATGAAAGTCAAATGCATTCAACAAACCTAATTGAATCAAATAAAAGTCAAACACATTCAAACAAAGCTTTTTGAATCAAATGAAAGTCAAACACATTCAAATAAAGCTTTTTAAATCAAATGAAAGTCAAATGCATTAACGTTGAGGTTTGACTTTTGTTAACTTTCTCTCTTCTCTCTCTTCTTCATGGTTCTTTGATTTTAATCAGTTCTCTCATCAATCTTGATTTCCGACGGCTAAGAAGAAGAAGCAGAACACTCCTACACCTCAATTAGTACAGCAGAAGACTGTTCATGAACCATTTGATACAATTTTTCACAACTTGCGAAACTCGGGTACTTTGTTTGTTCCAAGCCCGATTCAGGAGACTAATGAGCTGGTTACTTCGACGCCGGCATTGGTTAATCCAGCTTGTGGTCCTATTCCCCGGAGCGATGCTTAGATTATTACACTATTTGCTAAAGCAACTTCTAGACCAGCATCTTCGATTTCCAATAGAATAGTACCTAAGGTTTCTGGGTTTACTGTTCCATTGGTTGCTGGAGCTGATGGTCATCAATCTGAGCCTACCGTTCCCGATCCTTATTCTACACCTCCTCTGGAACAGAAAGCACATAAAGATGGTGAGGATCGATCTGGTCCCTTTATTGGTAAGCTGACTGCTGAAGGAGCTCCCCTGTCTTATGTTGCGCCGATGGTTCAAGATGGGAAACAGATTGCTCAGTTGCAGGATTCTAAACTCATTGAAGGTAATAAGAAGTGGTATAATGCTTTGGTATTCTATTTGGTTGGTTTTTATCCTATTATTGCTGTTGTTCATCGATTTATAGCTCAACAATGGAGCACTGTGCAGAAACCATAAATTTTTTGGCATGATGATGGGTATTTTATCATTAATCTTTGTTCAGTTGATGATAAGGATTACTATACTTTGTTCTGGTCCACATATGTTCCTCGGGAAACCAGCAATAGTTAAATCATAGAGTTCTAAATTTGATTTTAGTGCAAAAATTTTGAGGACTATACCCTTGTGGGTTAAGTTTCCTAATTTTCCACTAAATTGTTGGGGATCTGATACTCTTAGTTGTATTGGTGGCCATACTTGAGGTACCAATTTGTGCAAATGAATGTACAAATAGAAAGCTTAGAGTGTCTTTTTCTAAGGTCCTATTTGAAATTGATGTTACTGAACCTATGCCTAAATATGTATTTGTTGAGAGCCCTTCAAGGGAAATGTTGGAGCTTAAGGTAGTGTATGAATGGACCCCACCCTTTTGCTCTAAATTCAATAAGGTTGCCCATGATTGCTCTACCAAACCTGTGCCTGCTGCTGCTAAGAAGACTCAGTCTAAGCAACTAGCTGTTCCCGCAACACCTGCAAAACAAAAGTAAGTTTGGGTTCCTAAACCCAATCAAGCTCAAGTTGCTCCTGTTGCTACTACTACTGTAGATACTTATGTTCATGGGCAGTCTGTTATCACTCCAAATGTTAATACTACCCAGAATAACTTAGATGAGGGATAGAGAATAGTTGGAAAGAAGACAAAGAGTCAACAAGCAAGAGCTAATCAGCCAACTTCTACCTCTAATGCTTTTGTTGCTTTATTTGCAAATGAGATAGAGGGTGCTGGGGGTATATTATTAATCTAAGCGGGGGGTGAGGTTAATCCCCCTCTAGTGTCATGATTATCTCTATTTGGAATGTCAGGGACCTAGATGACCCTGGCAAAGTTGCTTCTGTAACGAGGCTGCTTCATTCTCATTCAGTTGATGTTGTTGATTTGCTTGAAACAAAGGTTAAAGTAAAAACTGTTTCTAGTTTCCAAAAGAAATTTGGTCCTGCCTGGTCTTGAAAGTGCAACTATGATAGCTCTCCCAAAGGGCCCAAAGGGAGGATTTGGGTTGGCTGGAATGCAGATAGAGTTACTGTCAATGTTTTGCAGGTTCATGCGCAATTATTCACTATATAGTCCTTAATAAGGATCTATCTACTCAGATTCAGCTTACTGTTACCTATATGCTTCACTCTATTCATGATAGACTTCCTATGTGGGAGGGTATCAGAAATCTATATATTCAGGATTTTCCTTGGTTAGGTGCTAGTGACTTTAACTCTATTCTATGTTCCCAAGACAGGCTCCATGGTAATGATATTATTGATTATGAAACTAGGGATTTTAAGAGTTTTATTGATGATTTGGATCTCATTGAGATCAAAAGCAAGGGAACTTTCTATTCTTGGTCCAACAAGGCTCACTCTGGTCCTAGAAATCTTTCTAGGATTGATAGAGCCTTTGGTAATCAAGCTTGGTTGGACTTTCATGGCCATGTTAAAACTGTCTATTTGGCTCTTTCCCTTTTTGATCATAGTCCAATTCTGCTGGATATTTGTCCTGCTCTTGTAGGGAAGGATAGATCTTTTAGGTTCTTGAACTGTGTTGCTGATCACCCTAATTTTCTTGATAATGTCTCTCAAGCCTGCTTCTGGTGGATCTGTTTGGTAGAAGCTTAAAGCTGTGAAGGTTGGTATCAAGTCTTTGAATAGCAAGCACTTTGGTGATATTGATGGGAAAATTGATCAAGCTCATCATAAGCTTCTTGACATTCAGAACTTGATGGCTCAAAACAATGATGACATTGAGCGGTATGCTACAGAAACTGAAGCTATTAAGGTTGTTAAGCACTAGACTGACATTCAAGAGAGCATTTTCAAGCAAAAGTCTAGGATTAACTGGATTAAACTTGGGGATGGAAACTCTCATTATTTTTTCTTAGTGATGAAGACTAGGCAAGTAAGGAATAAAATTAATTCTATTTTTTATTCTAATCAGGTGCTGCTCAAGGATCCTAATTCTGTTTCAAATGAGATAATTTCCTTCTATAAGTCTCTTTTAGGGATTAAGGCTTCTTGGCTTCCTGCTATTGATCTTGTTACTATGAGGAGAGGTAAGCAACTTAGTTCTGCTACTCAGAATTCTCTTGTTTAACCTGTTTCTCATGCTGAAATTGATGATGCTCTTAAGGGCATTGATAACACTAAGGCTCCTGGTATTGATGGCTTTAATTCTTTCTTTTTTAAGAGAGCTTGGCATGTTGTGAAAGATGATATTTATGCTAGTGTTATTGATTTCTTTGACAATGGAATGTTGCATAAACAGTGGAATTATACAACTATTACTCTTATTCCTAAAGTTCTTAATGCTTCTCATGTTAAGGATTTTAGGCCTATAGCTTGTTGTACTGTGGTATATAAGCTTATCTCCAAGATTATCACTGCTAGACTTGCTGCTGTCATTGGTGAGGTCATTGATGATGCTTAAGTAGGTTTCATCCCAAGAAAGCACATTGGGGATAATATCCTTCTTGCAACTGAGCTGATTAAGGGATATGATCACAAATTTATCTCCCCTAGATGTATGGCTAAGGTGGATCTGAAGAAAGCCTATGACTCTGTTGAATGGGGATTTTTTATTTCTATTTTGCAGAAGCTTAGCTTCCCTCAGATTTTTGTCAACTAGATCTGGATTTGTCTTACTTCAATTTCTTAGTCTATTCTCATTAATGGTATTCCTGCCCCTCCCTTTGAAGCTAAGAAAGGTTTGAGACAAGGTGATCCCATGTCCCCTTTTCTCTTTACTATAGGTATGGAGTACCTTTCCAGATGCCTTTATGAGCTTAGCTTGAATGTTGACTTCAATTTCCATCCTATATGTGAAAAACTCTATCTAACTCATATGATGTTTGCTGATGATTTGTTGATGTTTTCTAGAGCTGATAGTGTGTCTGTCAAGCTTCTCTTCCTGGCTTTTTCTAAATTTTCTAAAGCTTTAGGCCTCTCTTCTAATCTTAATAAGAGTGAAGTCTACTTTGGTGGATTCCTACTGAAGTTCAGACTGAGCTTAGAGATCTTCTTGGAGTATCTCACGGATCTATTCCTTTCAGGTATCTTGGGGTTCCTCTTTCTTCTAAGAAGCTTACTATTATTCAATATAGGCCCCTTGTTGAGAAAGTAACTACAAGAATTCAAGGGTGGATTGCTAAACACCTTTCTTATGCTAGGAGGCTCCAATTAGTCAAAAGTGTGTTGTTTGGTATTCAGACTTATTGGGCTCAAATTTTTATTTTACCAAAGAAAATTCTGAAGGAGATTGAAGCTAGGTTCAGGTGTTTTCTTTAGACTGGCTCTTCTATTCCTGCCTGGAAATATTTGGTTTCCTGGAATCATATCTGTCTCCCTAAGGTTTGTGGTGGCTAGAATTTGCTCTCTCTCTCCCTGAGTGGAACAAAGCTATTGTCACCAAGCTTCTCTGGGATATTGCTCATAAGGCTGATAACTATGGGTAAATGGGTGCATATTTATTATTTCAAGCATAGAGACTACTAAACTGCCCCTATCCCTGCTAAATGTTCTTGGTTTTTGAAGAAAATTATGAGCTACAGAGATATTGTGAATGATTTTGGGGAATGGGATAGCATCATTCAAGGCAACAAAATGAAAATCAAGAAGCTTTATTCTGCTATTAGGCCCCAAGTCTCTAAGGTTCCTTAGAAAAGAGTTGTCTGTAACAACTTGGCAACTCCTAAGAGTATTTTTATTCTTTGGCTAGCTTTGTGGAATAGGCTAGTCACCGAGGATAGATTGTTATAATGGCACATCTCTTGTAATCCTAAGTGTTTCTTTTGTTCGAAAGAAAATGAGAGTGTGCATCATCTGGCTTTTGATTATGAGTTTTCAAGGCCGGTTTGGAGCAAATTTTTAGCATTTTGCATATTTTCAAACCTGTCCAGAATTTTGATGGTGAGGTTGATTGGTTGAAGAAAATCTGTAGAAAATCCAGAGTGAAAAGCAAGGTGATTCAAGTGGCTTTTACTGAAACTGTCAATAGCATTTGGATTCAGAGGAATGTTATCCTGTTTATTGGGAGCTGCAAGACTGTTGAAGTTTCTTTTAGAGATATTATCTTTCACACTGCTTACAGGTGTCCTACTGGCAAAAAATAATTGATTATGTAGTTTCTGCTTGTTTGTTCAGTTTGGTTAAGATCGGATTTCTGTCCTTGGTGTTTGTGTCTTTTTTTCTGGTAGTTTCTGATTTGGGTGGTTTGTCTGGTCCTGTTGGCTTCTTCAGCTAAGTCCAGGTTATTTATTTTTATGATTGGTTGTGCTGCCCTGCTGTCTAGTCCTTCTGGGGGTTTGTCCTGCAGTTAGGTCTAGGGAGGGCTTTTGGTTGTTTTGTTTTCCTGTTCCTCTCTTTTGGCACCCTTCCTAGAAGGTGGCTTAAATTTGGGTACAGGGCTGTTTCTTTTTCCTATGGTGAACCCTTCCTAGAAGGTGGAACTGTAGAAAAGAGGAACTGTTTGGGGGTTTAGTTGCCTAGCTTTAGGCTTGTGTTGTTTGGGTGTATAGCATAGCTTTTGTAAGTTGTATTCTTATTCTCCTTTTGGTAATAAAATTATAATTTACCAAAAAAAAAAAAAAATTGAATCAAACAAAAGTCAAATGCATTCATAAAAGCAAATTGAATCTAAAGAAAGGTAAACACATTCAAACAAAGCTTTTTAAATCAAATGAAAATCAAATTCATTCAATAAAGATAATTGAATCAAATGAAAGTCAAACAAATTCAAACAAATCTTTTTGTATCAAATGAAAGTCAAACACATTCAAACAAAGCTTTTTGAATCAAATAAAAGTGAAATGCATTCAACATAGATAATTGAATCAATTGAAAGTCAAACACATTCAATCAAAGATTTTTGAATCAAATGAAAGTCAAACACATTCAAAAAAGCTTTTTGGATAAAATGAAAGTCAAATGCATTCAACAAAGCTAATTGAATCAAATGAAATTTAAACACATTCAAACAAAGCTTTTTGAATCAAATGAAAGTTAAATGCATTCAAAAAATCTATTTAAATTAAATGAGAGTCAAACACATTCAAACAAAGCTTTTTTAATCAAATGAAAGTTAAATGCATTCAAATAAAGCTTTTTGAATCAAACGAAAGTCAAATGCATTCATAAAAGCTAATTGGATCAAATGAAAGTCAAACACATTCAAACAAAGCTTTTTGAATCAAATGAAAGTCAAACACATTCAAACAAAGCTTTTTAAATCAAATAAAAGTGGAATGCATTCAACAAAGCTAATTGAATCAAATAAAAGTCAAACACATTCAAACAAAGCTTTTGTAGTTGGTGATATGCCTTTTAGATATATGAGTATTCCCTTAAATGACAAATATATGAAGGTGGCAGATTATGAATCTTAAATTAATAAGGTCTTAGGCAAGATTCAATGTTGGAGTAGCAGGAACCTCTCATATGTGGCAAGACCAACCCTGGTTAATGTTATGCTCATGATTTTGCATAATTATTAGGCTTACTGTGACTGATTCCTTTAACTGTCATGCTCAGAATTGTTCAACTTTGTAGGGCCTTTCTGTGGGATGGGAATTAAATCCTAACTAGGGATCCTCCTTTAGCTTAGGATTGCATTTGCAGGCCTAAGTGTGCTGGTGGCTTGGGAGTCAAAGACTGTGCAGCCTGGATAGCTTTGGGGAGTTATGTCTGGAAAATAGCTAAGAAAACATATTCCCTATGAGTTAAATGGGTTCATTCAGTCTACCTAAAAGATCAATATTGGTGGCAGTATGCTCCTAAGAGAGATGTAGGCTGGGGCTGGAAGTTGATGTGCAAAGTGAAAGATGAGCTTAAGGAGGGATTTGTTAGTGTAGACACCTAAAAATGTCTCCCCAAAAAAAAACCCGATGATGAACAACCTTTCACCGCCATTATTGGTCGGGTTGAATATCTAATCTTTGAAGTGCTTAATCTATATTTCAATTCAATACATTTCATAAACCAACTCAATTTTTAGCTCATTTCCCCATACCGAGAGAAACTAATTTTGTGGTTATATTTATTTGATCCAATTATTATTTGGTTTGATAGGACTTTCAATAAACTTTCCAACGATATATTACAAGCTCAATTCCGATTTAAAATGAAGAAGATATGAGCAAAACACTAACATTGGCCCAAAACCAACCCCCTTTCACTAAAACGGCCTTATATTAACATCTATAAATGATGTTGACCTGATTCGAATTGGGTTGGAAAGTAGACTTGATAAGCTTTCGAACGATAATGCTTTATTCCAAGTTACGGATAAAAAGTTATCATAGTTTTAAAAACGCGTAAAAAACTGGAATTACCGCGCAACAGCTAAAATGCCGCGTCGCGGCAATAGCTGACTTGTCACGGTGCCTTATACCGTGACACGGTGCGTTTTCCGTGTTTTTTTCACGTTTTCTCACGCGCTTGTACGTTTGGACGCATTTCTGGAAAATTGTACACCGTGACACAGCGCCACTTGCCACGCCACGGTGGACAATGCTGCGTCACGGTGTCCTTTGCTGTGTGACGGTGCACATATCGTGACACAGGATTTTTCTGTGTATTCTCTGCGTACAACTTTTCACACGCTTTATCAGTTCAGACTTATTTAGGGCAAAACTGCACACCGCGACACAGTATTATGTACCGTATCACAACAACCGGTGACCGTGTCGCGACAGACACACCGTGTCATGGTGTCCAAGTTAGGGTTTTTATCTTTTCTAGGGTTCCGTGTGATCCCCCTGCTCATTTCCTCTACAAATACGAGCCCCATTTATGCAGTTTGCGGGCACCAAAAATCATTCTCCCTCCCTCTACACCAACAAACCTTCTCTCTTCTATCTTCTCTCTCCCTTTCTTAAACCTAATTTCTAGCCTTCCATATTCTTCCACCATACATCCCTTGAGCACTTCAAGCAGTCCATACTTGACCCGAGGTTCCGTCCTTAAACCAAGGCGTGAAAGGTATAATTAACTGAGGGTTTGGACCAAATCAACTCTACTTTTAATTTAATTTAATTTCAACTTGATTTATATTTTTTATTGAAGTTGCTAACAATTTATTCATGATGTAGCAATTTAAAGGAGCTCGCGAAATGTGAGTAATTAATTAATTTAATTACTTATTTTATTTTAATATTGCTAGTTTCATGATAAAGTTTATTATTATTTGATTTTACTAACGTTATTATTGTTAAATTGCTTCCAATATTAATGTTGATTCTATTATTATTATGATCACCATATTGCATGTTAAAGGGAACATGTAATTGAAAATCATGCCTAATAAGATAATTTAGACGACCGGTTTAGGTTCCTTTTTAATCTTTTTGTTTAAAAGTGATCACAATATTATAATTGAATCTTTGTTTGCATTCCTTTGAGATCACAGGAAATACTTTTCAATTTAAGAATGGAGTAGAGGCCAATACGGGCGAATGTGACTCCATGACTCACTTCGTACCATCATCCCCGATCCCTCTTTCCTGGTTCCGAACCATATGGAGATAGTAATCTTATGGATTATGAATGGGGTGTAACCTTCACGGGTCAATCGTTGTTGCCTATCGTTGTCCCTTTATCGTAATTGCCTTATAATGATCTGTGAACGGTTTACATGTTCCTTAAAATTTGTTAGTGGCTTCCTACTTTCCTTGCCCCTAATCGTATGTCAATTCCCCATCCTATGAGTGCCAAGCATATTCACAACATGCTCAACGTAGGCGCGCTTTGAACGACGCCTACAATTTGGCGACTCCACTAGGGAGGATTCTTGGTTATTCACCGATTTGAGTGATTGGTATTTAATTAAGATGAATGGATCAGACTTGAAAATTATTGAATCGTATTCCTGTGATTAAATTGGCATTTTTGCATAAGCATAGACGTTTTAACGTCACTTTTAGGTCTATCCCGTAGGAAAAAATGAATAACCTGATCGCGAACGAAGAAAAAGGGACACCAATCAGATTTTGTGACTGCCGTGTCACGGTATAGAATACCGTCACACGGCATTCTGTACCGTGACACGGTGCTTCTTGGCGTGTCACGTCAGTCTTGAAATCTTTCCAGTGGCTTATATTCTTTTTTTTCACAGTCAGCTTCCTTTGATTTTTTTGAAAAAAACGTGTGTATTGTACATACGTCTTAGCCCCGGGGGATTTAAACTCTATCAACCCAAAACCATGGTGTCGAGTTCAATTTAATCACGAACTTACAGAGCCTCCCGTTGGCATAAACTCTTAAGGGAGGCTGCCTTGCTAATGCGTTCAAACTCTTAACCACGGTACCCTTTTGACACCAAATAAAACTGAACATAGTGGAACATAGAACGTGACCCTAGGTTGCGAACTCTTCTTTGCATCATTTTGCCTACGTGTCCTATGTGTGTATATTTGATCGTTTTGATCCTAACCTTAACGATCTTTCTTTGTCTATGGTGGTTTATTTTATGACTAACGAATGCCAATGGACCGTACTCACTTAGTAATTAGCGAAAACTCTAAAGTTGATAAAAAGCTGAAAAAACACACATAAACACCTGAAATTGATCATCGTGCCACGGCAGAAATGTCGCGTCACGACAATCAGCATCGTGTCACGCAAGCTTGTACCGCAACACGGTAAAGTTTTCTGTGTCACGAAAGTAACAACATGCCACGGTGCCCAGGTTTTAGTCCAGTCAGCTCATATTTTAGTCTTCCGTGCTATTTTGGGTCCTTGCGTTAGTCATTTTGGTTACGGTTCACATGTCTAGCCATACGATCATACCACGAGTCTTATAACATAACTTAATCTCTCACGAGTTAAGTATTAGTCCACACACTTTCTTTATTTATCGACTCGAGTCGTGCACCATGTCGTTTATGATCGTATACTAGGTTCATGCACCCCTTTTTCCGTCATAAAAAAATGAGTGGAGTTTGTCTCACGTGTTTTCAAATGTCTATCTTTCCCGATTTCGATCAATGAGTCAAATATTTAAGAGAATTTATTTTATTTCACAGTTCTTGGTCAAGGAGTAAGGGTAGATTGGTACGGTTCGAGTCATTACCGCATCAACCTCTTAGACTTAAGAGACGTTCAAAGAAAACTTCGCCATCTCCACACCAATTATCACCTTCAAACTACTTTCAGCTCATTCCAATGGCCACTAAAGAAGATATTGAGAACATCAACAAATCCATCGAGCCACTGTCTGCCATGATGCAAACCCTTACCACTAGGGTCACTACTGTGGAATAAAACAAGGTTACTGTTGCTACCCTTGACAAATTGAAAGAGTAGATGAGTAAGATTTATGAGGATTTCACCTATGTGGAACAACCTCTCACTCCTTTGGATGTGAAGGATAGACTCCCAAAATAATTCTCCACAGCTGACATTCCAAAGCTCAAGCCTACTAATAATTCAATGTTCCATTTGAAGGCGTTCTCTGCAACCATGGCTCTCAAGGGATTGGACATAACACTCTTCCCTACGGTGTTCCCTCTCTCCTTAGAGCATGTTTGCCAACAATGGTTCTATTCTCTAGATGCGAAGCATACTTCAACTTGGTAAGATGTCACTGACAGTTTCATGAATCGTTACAAGTGTAACATTCAAGCTAGAACTTCTAAACGTGAACTCTCCATTCTCAAACAGAAAGAGAATGAAGGCTTCACCGCTGTAGACACCCAAATGTGTCTCCCCAAAACCAAACCCAGTGATGAATATCTTTCACGTCATTTGATTATCGAACGAAGTGAAAGTGTGAAAAGTCTAGTGATGTGGATTTTTTTATTAAAATATCTCTCTTTCTGTTTTTTAAAATATTTCCTTTTATATACTCTATTTATGAAAATAGCCAGTCCAATTTAGTTTAGTCCATGATAAGGGTCCAATAATAGTGTAGTTGGATTGGGCTTGAAAAAGAGCTTTCCAGCGATATATTATAAGCCCAATTCCGATGAATAATGAGGAAGTTGTGGTCAAAATATTAAATTGGGCTCAAAACGAAATTTTATATGCGGGCCGCTGATCTAGGGGAGGGCCTATTAATTATTATTTCTAAATTTGTTAGGATTGATTTTAATCTTCTGGAATTAGGATTGATAATTATATTTTAAAGAGTTTTATTTGGAATAAAATAAGTGTTTTATGATAAATCCGATTTTAATTTGATAAACACGGAATTTGCTGCTTAATCATATTAAGAAAAGGACTCCATACAAAGCGTGTTTAATCTTTTAATGAACGCCAAACGACAGAGTTTGTCGCCTGGCGCTAATGTATGTCGCCTGGCCTGGCGCTAACCCTATCGCTTGGCACTAATGCTTGTCCCCTGGCGACAGATCCCAGTTTTATTCCGTATAGAACTTGAAGTATTTTCTATCGTTTTCGGACTATTTTTCTATAAATAGGGGTCGTATCTCCTCGTTTTGATTCATTCAACAATCATCTAATTCTATTCCCTTCTCTCTCTAAAAGCTAGAAGCTTATTCTCTCTCTATTCTTTTTCTAAACCTACCCTCATACAAAATTCCACATTCACAAGTTCTAGATACACCTAGCCAAGTTCGAAGCTGCCTTCGCCCTAGACTTGAAAGGTTGATAATTTCTAAGGGTTTGGTCCCAAATCCCTATTTCAATTATTTAATTTAATTGTTTGATTTATTATTTTCCTTGAAGTTACTAACGCGTGTATTTTGTTATTAGAAAGAGATACGAGGCGTCGAAGTAAGTAATTTAATTATTATTTTGACATAAAAATCATGCTTTAATTATTTTAATTCCTAGTATCATGTTTAGGATGATAACTAATATTTCTAATATCATGTATGATTCTATTTTTTCTAATATCATGTTAGTATCATGCTAGGGATAAAGCTTTGATTTTTATTGTTTAGTGACATGCTAGGTTTTGTTATTAATCTTGTTAGTATCATGCCTAGGATCTTGCTAATAATATTATCATGCTTTGATGAGATTGAGATTATTATGGTGATGATGATTGTTATTATTATGTTGCTTGATATATATTATTGTTATTGCTTGATCACGCCCTCTCTTGCAGGATTAAAGAGAATTTGTACTTGTAATCATGCTTAATAAGATAATTAATAATCTTGTTTAGGTTAATATGATTATAATTCAAGTGATCGCCAATAATAGTTTTGCTTGTGCATTAATATTCAACCAACATAGATTAAACAAGTTTAGGGTTAACCTATTGATTGTATGTTAGTCAGAAAGCGCACATGAATACGAGAAGAATAAAGTAGAGGCCTATTATTAGGGTAGGTTCAATCTCTTTAGGTTGGATTTGTACCTTCATCCCCGAATAACCAGTCATGGTTCCAGACCTATGGAATTAGCGATATCATGGATCGTGAAGGGGTGTAACCTTCACCTTGTGAACGGTTTACAAGTTCCTAAAACTTGTTTGTGACTCTTTTGCTTCTTTCCCTTTCGACGCCACCATACTTCAGTGTATGATCACAGTGGGGCTCAAGTGTGGGATGCTTGAAATATTCCCTACAACCGCTTATCTGAATAGGTGGAGGGAAACAGTTGCACTCTTGGTAGATCCTCCCAAATAAAAAGAGATGATTTGCCTCTTCGTCCAGAACCTAACTTACAAATACAAGCAACACCTCAGGTTCTTGCCTTTGAACACTTTCAAAGTTGTATACGACATTGGCATCAATATCGAGGATGAGTTAATGAAGACTGCTTGTAGTAATAATAATAACACATGGAAAAACAAGAAGAACGACCTTCCTTCTTCTTCGTCTTCTAAGCAAGAAAATACTGCCAACAATATAAGCTAAGTTGATCTCAATAAAGTGTTAGCTCTTAAGCTCCATTGCCCAAGAAAAGGAGAACCTACACTCCTTTAGGAATGACTTATGATGCGGCCTTTGATCTCCTTTACGGTTAAGGCTAGATCACACCTATTGGGCCATTTCCAGAGCCAAAACTTGAAGAAAGGAGCGCCAAGTGGAACCCCAATGCCCATTGCAAGTTCCATCAAGGAAGGGGCCACACCCCCGAGCAATGTTGGAATTTTAATGACGTCATTCAAGACTTGGTGGATGCAAACAAACTTGCTGTCCCTCCAGGCGACAAGAAGTAATGAAGACAAGGCGCACATCGAGTTCATTGTGCAACATTTCATGATTTTTTTAATCATTATATTTGTTTATTTCACCATTTCCATCAATAATATGAGCATTATTCCTTAATATCTCGATCATGACTTTCTTATACAAAAAAAAATAAATAAATATAATAAAACAAAAAAAAATAAAATAAAAATAAATAAAATCAATTGCCGAACTAAAAACAAGGTACACCAATGATTTGAGGCACCTTTGCAACCCTGTCATTTTCCTAAAACCATTTTCAATCACATATCCATTTCTTCATCAACCACTTTGAGTCTCGTCTAACGATTGGCCTTAATTATTCAACCTACATTCAGCTAACCTTGGGATGGGAAGGTGTGCAATTTTTGTAACATTCAAAACTTAAGTTAAAAAAAAGTAATTAAAAAAACAATGTCTAAAGGCAAGTGTTCCAATGTCTTCGAACGAACACGTCTCGAATTGCATCTCTCATCGAATGCTTGGTACCGTGCCTGAGAAACATGAATGCTAAGTAAGTGTTGGACCGCATGATCCGAGATTGCCTACAATGATCAAAAGAATAAAAAAGAAGAAAAAAATAAAAAAGAAAAAATTCAAAGCAAAAAAATGTGAGAAATAAAACTTGCGAATTCAAAATTTTCAAATTCACAATTATACACCTTGGGGGGCTTACCTCGGGTCTTGAGCCTTTTACCCTTTCTTCTTCACGTATCAGCTTAACCACGTTACAACCCTCGAAAGACCTCTTTGAGACGTACATACACTTGTGCAAAGTTTGGTTAAAGCTACGTTCAGCCTGATTCCTAACGGATACGTAGGCAACCTCACTTCGAGGTGCGGCCACATTCATATTCATATCCATGCATGATCGAGTCATTTCCAATGCTTATCCTTACCCATATAGAGCTAGACTTGGGGGCTTGAACCCACATCACTTTGCTTACCTAGCTTAAAGAGTCATCATTTTGACTCTTCTCACATTTATTTCCATCACCACAACCTTTACAGCCAACCTTAGTATCACATTCACACACTTCACTCACACATACATAGCCATATCACCCTTCCCTTTAGGAACCCTCTAACATGAAATCATGTTTCAACAATGTGCATGTTTCATCATATTTCAAGACAATATCCAAAGAAACATTGTATACTCGCTTAGCTTCCAGACCTAAGCAATATTCATCGTTTCATGCATCGCATATCGTGCTTAGCTCCTTAACCTAAGCAACATTCATTATGAAAAACTCAGCAATCACTTCATACGTGTTTAGCTTCCAGACCTAAGTGACGTCGAAGATCGTTTCCGTACACTATATATGATGCTTAGCTCTATGACCTAAGTTCATTAATTTATCGTCTCACATGATGTAATTGTCCTTAGCCTCCTGGCATAAGAACATACATCATGCATACATTGTACTCAAGATGAGCAGTTCAATCTAACAAGAAGAAAATCCATGCAATTCATTTTTCTTTGCTCAACGAGGAAGTTTTAAACTTCTTTTACTTTTTCATATTTTTCTTTTGGGGGAGTTCAAAAACTTTTTAAAAATTTTCATCAAGGGAAGTTCGAAAAGAAACTTCATTTTTCACGTCTTTCTTTTTCGGGAGAAAGTCGGTACCCTCCACTCATGACAAAAATGATGGAAAATTTTTGCTTTTGTATTTTCGGTTGCTTGTGTCTGTGCACACACTCACTCAATACACATACACACACATGACCACAAGTCATACACATGTCATGTCATGTCAAGTGAAGCTTGGTCAAGTCAATCATAGTCTATAGAGTCCCTTGACAAATTTATTTTTGCAGGTTCAATTACAGCCCACGTTCAGGAACAAGCGTACCATCTACAGCCCACATTCGGGGACAAGCAAACCATCTATAGCCCACGTTCGGGGACAAGCGAACCACCTATAGCCCACGTTCGGGGACAAGCGAACCACCTACAGCCCACGTTCGAGGACAAGCGAACCATCATCATTTTAGTGATCATCTCCCAAGCGAAGACGATTTATGACGCAAGGTTCTCGATACACAGAGACTTGCAATCTCATCATCAGACAAGATTTTCCTCAGGCGTGGAAAATTGTCAGTCGTTGCCACCTCTGAAGGCGAAGAAGTCATAGATTATATCATCTATCAACATTCCAAAAGCATGGAAAGTATCACAACAAATATCATCTGGTGGATTTCTTCAAGCATAGAATACTACCAAATTTATTTGCCACCGATAATGTCAGTTACGCATTCTATCCCTTTACACTTTTATCTGTGGAACTAACATTTTTCTGCAAGTATTGACATATTGTTGAGTGTCATTTATGGCCCTCATTTGGCCTCTTTTTGGTGAATTTCATTTGCTTTTCTAGCTATTTATCTCTTTTTCCTTAGTTTTATCCTTTATTTTTTTAGTTTGGTTTTTCTTTAGTTATTTTTTCATTTTCTTGCATTTCTTAGTTTATTTCTCCTTTTTTCTCTTTTATTTGTTTGTTTTCCTTTGATTTCAAGAGAAAAACGATATTCGATGTTCCCCAAGTCTCTTTCTCAAGGGTTTACAACGCTTATGATGCAAGGTGTCTCTCCTTCGAAGCCCAAGTATGGAGATGTAAAAGTTTCAAGTTTCCTAGACTATGCACTCATGCTGCTTGGACACCAAAATGTGGTGTTGAACCCACCGTGGGAGCCCTTGGAGTCTTCCATTTCCAGTGTTCATCAAGTGAAGCGCACGGAAGCATCAAAGATCGCACGAGGAGGAAGCCCCCCACTCCCAAGCGCGGGCGCGCACGTCCCTTGAGCGGCTACACAGTCTGCCTCCCCTGTTTCGTACCCTTTTCTTCGCGGTCGCGCATTTTGAGGAGAGGGCGCGCATGTACGGGTCCTATTGGACGACTAACTAATTTCTCCTTTGTTAGTTTTACTATTTAAAGTTTTCTTCTATTTTCAGAGGTAGAAGGAATTAGAGGTTGTTTTTTGGCAAATTTTAGAATAGATTTTTAGAGAGAGAAATTGAAGCTTGAAGTTCTTGTTCTTAGATTCTAGAGAGTGAAACTTGGTAATTTGATGATTTCTCCCTTTTGATCTTCATTCTCTTTGATGTTGATCAAAGCTTTTAAGGATTTCTTACTCTTTAATGCAATTTCAGTTGATTGATCTTTGATATATTGTTGAATCTTTAGTATAATTGTTGATTTGATTGTTGAACTTTTATTGCAATGTTGATGATGAAATTTGTGATTAGTTTAGTTTTGATCATAGATTCTACAATGTGTTGTGAGTAGATTCCTTGCTAGGGATGTGGTGAAGCATGTATGAATGATAGATCATAGCTAATTGGAGGAGTTTGATTGATTTGATATTGTGATTAAATTGGGTAATGTAAATTATGCATGTGTATGATTCGTTGAGGAGTAGCTAATCTTGATTGTCATGCTAGATTGCATTATGATTCTTCAATGATACGGACCATTGATTTGGAGATTACATTTATCGATTGAGCTTAATTTGTGATGTTCCTAGTTAGTCATTCGTAGAGACCACTAGTTTGACCTCTAGGAAATAACTCTTTGAGTTCTCTTGATTGCAATTACTATTTTCCCTTGCAATGTTTGATTGATCAACTTCCTATCCAATTAGTGTGTCTATTGTGAATGCATGTGGATCCTAAATCCCTGTGCTTTTGATATTGATTTCTAATTCTTATTAGTTGATTGAACTTAGACGAAACCAAAGCTTTTTAAACCTTTTGGAATAGCTTAGCATAAGAACTTAGCACACCATTCCTCGTGGATCGACCTGGACCTACCCTATACTAAGTCTAGGTGTAATAGAGTTTATAAATTTTGTTGATGAGATTTGAGCACTTAACAACATGATTAGATCACCCATCACGTATATAGAATGATTTAGGACCGCATAACGTCTTAAATCATTCTCCGTCCCAATCAACTACTTTGACTATCGTTTTCGAAATTGACGTTTCTACAACCTCAATCAAAGTGGGGGCTTCTGTAGACACCTAAAACTGTCTCCCCAAAACCAAACCCGATGATGAACAACCTTTCAACACCATTATTGGTCGAGTTAAGTATATAATCTTTGGAGTGCTTAATCCATATTTCAATTCAATACATTTCATAAACCAACTTAATTCTTAGCCCATTTCCCCACACCATAACTTACTTTCCATTTTTCGTATCCACATCACAAAAGCGAGAGAAACTAATTTTTTGGCTATATCTTTTTGATCAAATTATTATTTGGTTTGATAGGCCTTTCAATAAGCTTTCAAACAGTACATCATAACCCAATTCCGATTTAAAATGAAGAAGATATGAGCAAAACACTAAACTCGGCCCAAAACTGACCTCCTTTCACTAAAACGACCATATATTAACATCTACAAATGATTTTTACCTGATTCGAATTGGGTGGGAAATTAGACTTGATAAGCTTTCCAACGATATATTATATGATTTATTCCGAGTTACAGATCTTAATTTATCATAGTTTTAAGAACGCATAAAAAACAAGAATTACCTCGCAAGAGCTAAAATACCGCGTCGCGACAATAGCTGACGTGTCACGGTGCCTTGAACCATGACACGGTATTCTGTACTGTGTCATGGTACAGATACTGTGACACGGTGCTTTTTTCGTGTTTTTTCCGCGGTTTCTCACCCGTTTATGAATCAAGACGCATTTTTGGACTAACTGTACACCGCAACACGGTGTACTTAATCGTGAGACGGTGCCCAGTACCGTGTCATGGTGCCCAAATTAGGGTTTTTCAGCGGCCGTTATGTCTTCTAGGGTTCTGTGCATCTCCCTATTCGTCTCCTCAATAAATATAGACCTCATTTCTGCAGTTCGGGGCGCAAAATCATTCTCTCTTCCTCTCTTATACATCAAATAATTCTCTCTTCTCTCTCTCTTGCTCTAGCCTAAACCCTAGCTACCATATTCTTCCATAATACTTTTTTAAGCACTCCAAGGAGTCCATACTTGACCCGAGGTTCCGTCCTTAAACCAAGGCGTGAAAGGTATAATTATCTGAGGGTTTGGACCAAATCAACTCTACTTTTTATTTAATTTAATTATTTCAATTTGATTTATATTTTTATTGAAGTTACTAACAATTTACTTATGATGTATCAATTCAAGGAAGCACGGAAAATGAGTAATTAATCACTTAATTACTCTTATTATTTCTATTGCTAGTATCATGATTAGGGTTATTATTATTTGATTTGGACTAACATTATTATGGTTAAATTGCTTCCAATGTTGATGTTTATTCTATTATTATTATGATCACCATATTTCATGTTTAAAGGGAATATGTAATTGAAAATCACGACTAATAAGATAATGTGGACAACCGGTTTAGGTTCCTTTTTAATCTTGTTCTTTCATCAAGTGGTCACAATATTATAGAATTATATGTTGCATTAATATTCAACTAATTTAGCATAATAAAAGTTTGGAGCGAATTGAACGTTTTGTTTGTATGCCTTTGAGATCACATGAATGCTTTTCACTATAAGAATCGAGTAGAGGCTAATACGGGCGAATGTGACTCCATGACTCACTTCGTACCATCATCCTCAATCCTCCTTTCATGGTTCAAAACCATATGGAGTTAGTAATCTCATGGATTATGAATGGGGTGTAACCTTCACGGGTCAATCGTTGTTGCCTATCGTTGTCCCTCAATCGTGGTTGCCTTTATGATCCATGAACGGTGTACAAGTTCCTTAAAAACTTGTTGACGGCTCCCTACTTTCCTTCTCCATAATCGTGTCCCTAATCGTATTATATCAATTCCCACTTCCTATGAGTTCCAAGCATATTCACACATGCTTAACGTATGCGCACTTCGAACGACACCTACAGTTAGCAATAATTGGCTAAGTAGAAAGTATAAGATTGTCGACTGTTTGTAGACATCTACTTTTGGCCTCCTGTCCTGACAAGAAGTTCTATGACGATAAATAAAACCATCTTTTTGTTGGATCAACGTGAAGAATGCTTATGGACAACTAATTAAGTCACAAGAATGCAAAATGACTAGCCTAACCCAAAACAAAATGAACTAAGGTATAAACTAACTAAACCCGATCATAATTAGGCTTAAGCCCGAGGTTAAAGCCTAATATGAGGGATTTAGAGGCGCCTAGGTTAAAATAAATGCTGCAGCAGAGAAATCTGGGCGCATCTCAACGAGTCGCGCTGGTCTGGCGCTTGCAACTTAATCAGTTGTGCGTGGCACCCAGCGCAACTGCTAGTGATGCGCTTGCAAAAGATTTAGAATTTCAGAAAAATATACAATCGAATCGTACCATAATACTGCGCTGCTATGGGCAGCGCATTTGAATAAGTTGCGCGCGACACCAGCTGCAAGAGAACGCTCAAAACACTAAACGCATCCATTCCCTATAAATAGAGGCTTAATACGAGGCTTAAACAGACAGAAATTAACCTTAAACTCTGACAGAAACTTTGTGAACTTGTGAACTACCAACCCACTAGTCCTAAACACTCACCCCCTTTTATACTTGTTACTACGGTGAAGGTTACCGAACAAGAAGAAGTCCATAAGTGTTCTTGACGAAGATCTAGTAAAGAGAAGTGGTATATTCCTGAGCACTTAGATCAATCACCTTTATTTTTCTTGTTTAAATAACTTTTAATCAATTAATTAGTGTTGTTTGATCATTGTAAACAAAATTTTAATTAATTAATTCCACATAGTATCTTGCATTAAATAAAGAATAAAATTGAATAATTAATTGTTGATTGATCACCTAAGCCAAGGTGAATCTTGCTTACTTATTGTTCTTTTCACGAATATTGATTAAATAAGAATAACGACTTTTGCAATGTAATTCCTATGTGATTGACGTGTGTAAATAAAATCAACTAACTTAGTTTTTAGGTATCACGTTGCATAGATTGTTTGGTGATGAAATTGTGAAAAAGGAAAAGCTATTAGAGACCGCACTAGGGTTAGGATAGCGATTCCCCCCTAAAGAGAACGTTATCTTGGTACCCTCGCTCCCGAACTCATTTCTGGTATACGTAGACCAATTTGGGCATGGGTAAACTTACGATTTGTGCTAAATATCCCTTGAACTCTACTTGGGAGAAAGGCATGAACGAGGTTTATGAGTTTTCCTAAAACTCATTGGCGACTCCTTACTTGTTTCTTATAAAAAAGCGTAATGATAGGATCAACTCTAATTCAAGGTCCCCTAAACAATCAGAAATTCAAATCCTAATACACCCTAACAAGAGCAAAGTCATATGCTTTTAAAGGGCAATGGGCATTTAAGGAGAAGGATCCCCTACGATGGGCCCACCCTCCTTACAGTGGCAACTCAACTGGGGACTTAGAGGTTATAAGATTAATTTTTAGTTATGGTCCAAGGTTTCAAACACTAGGTTGCTAATGGGTTGTAACTGGAATTAACGTGGATAATCTCTAGCTAAAGAACAAGACTTGAACACATAATATCTTCCTTTTTAGCAAAAGTAAAAACCAAACAAGCAACATTGCATCATGCATAATCATAGCAAACTATAACCCTTAGGGATTGGCTCATTGACTAGGGGTTGCCAACACTAGGCTTCTATCCCAAAATCAATAACAATCATCCCACCCATATCGCCAACAAAATGTTGGGAGGGCTATGTCATGAGTCAACACGTTGAGTGATTGATTTATGCATCGTTTTTTTTAAGATATTGTACCTTTGGACACCCAAGCTTGCAACCTTAGAAAGGCATTGTGTGAATCTTGGCTTATAGTATGCTTATGTGATTACATGACTATGTGTGATGTGTTTAGGATAGCCTTTTTTTTAGTTTGGTTTAGGTTCCCAATAACGAAGTTGTCCCTTCGTAATTTTGAGTCGCATTCAAAGGGTAACATAAAAAAAACCGTAAAAAAATGATGATGAGACACAAAAAAAAATGTTTGAAAAAAAAATTTGCATGAGCTGGTGGCGCGCGCAACTCATTCAGTTGCGCGACCACTACCAGCGTAAGAGCCAGGGATGCGCGCGCCTTCCGCGCGCAACTTAGTTACTTCCGCGCGCCTGCTGTTACGAGATCTTTTTTATTCCTCAAGAACAATTGACTCATATAAACAATATCATTATTAATGAATTGTTTAAAGGTAATGTTATTCATTCGAATGCATCTTGCGTCTTTTCTTTCTTCCTTTCTTCTTCTTTACCTAAACAAGTGTATCGATTTACTTAACCTTTCGTACTTCTTTTTTGGTCGGTTTCCAAACTTGGGAACGAAGACTCCCATGCGCTTGCATTCTACGTTTATTATCAAACAATTCACCCCTTTCAAACCATAGAGAAACTCCAAGAAGAGATTGTTCGCTTGAGAGAGGAAAAGGCTCAAGAGGCAGAAGAGAGAAGATTAAAGAAACTTGAAAAAGCTGAAAAGAAAAATGCCGAACCTTTGGATTTGCAACAAAAGATAGAGGAACTATCCATCAAAGAAAAGTCGTTGGAGAAGCTTGTTCTTTGTTCCACAATAGGGAACAAGTACATTGATGCAAAAAAGTTTGCTTCTACTATAGGACTCACTTTACCAGAAAAGTTCTTAGCTACGGACTTGCCAATATTCAAGGTGACCAATAATCCAAAAAATCATTTAATGAGTTTTACTGGCACCATGGCTTTAAAAGGAGTTGATATTAAGGTTTATGCTTTGACTTTCCCTTTATCTCTAGACCCAGCCGTTAGAGAGTGGTACTATGGGCTAGATGCTAAGTTCAAGACATCATGGGAAGATATAGTTTCGGCTTTCATCACCCAATATGAGAGTAACGTAGAGTTTAAATCAACTTTGTGTGAACTTGAAATGCTTAAGCAAGGCGACGATGAAGGTTTCCTTGCTTTCTATGTAGATGGAGAGAAAAGGCGACCCACCTTGCCCAAAGGCCAACTGAACTCGAGTTAGTACAAAAATTCATTGACAATTGTCATGAAAAGTACAACAAACATCTACGCTACCTTGGTTTAGACACTTACAAAAGTTCTATTCTGTGGCTACTAGGATTGAAGATGATCTTGCTAAAGAAAAGGCAAACAAGCCTCATCATCATCAACCTAAGAACAACTACAAAAAGGGGAATGCAAACACTTCATCCTCTATTGATGTATTTGCGACTTCCACGCAATATAATAGCACAACGCGATATAATGATACTCGAAGGACATGGACAAGAGAAAGAAGGTTTACACAATTTCCTGTGAGCTATAAAGAATTACTAGAAAAATTAAATGAAAAAGGATTGCTCGCACCTACAGGACCAACACCACCCACTTCTCAAGAAAAAAGAAACCCTCAATGGGATGGCAATGCCTATTGTGCTTATCATAGAGGTATTGGGCATGATATTGAACGTTGCTTTGTCCTAAAGCACAAAAAGTCAAGATCTAGTAGACGATGGGAGAATTCCCACGCCTAAACCTAATAATAATGTATCCCCATTGGGGAAATTTCACATTGATGAGGATCATATGGGAAGCGATACGTTCAATCCTTTGAATTTTATCACTTCCATAGGGAAGCCTCTAACCACAACACTCTTAGGGGCAACTAATGAAGTGTGTGGGTTATGGGACGACGACTTCCAAGACTTATATGTCTCTATGTGTGCCGCCGTCCCGAAACAAGTGGAGCGCTTGATTGGGATCATTTCTTGGGGGAATCACAAGATTTATCAAATCTCTCCTTGGATGAACAATGGCATCAAGCACAACTCATGGAGCATCTTGAAATGGAGGCACACTGAAAGCCTCTAGAAGAAAGTTGGTTCACGAGTCCTACAACTAACCCAAACGAAATAGATAATCTAACTCGTTCTAGACGAGTTTATCAAAGGCAACCAAATGGATCTTTGACCACTCAAAATCAAGATCAAAATCCAGTACCACCTCCACTTGAGGTGGAAGATCCATTGGTAAAACAACTTCGCTAATCTAAGGTGAATGTTAGCATTTGGGAACTCCTAAGTACTTCTAAAGAACATAGGAATTCTCTTATGAATGCCCGAACGATTTTGTTTGTAAGTACGGACACAACTCCACAGGATCTCGTTAGCTTGCTTACTAGCGAAAAATCCGACAAATCAATCACCTTCACTAGTGATGATTTTCCCTCAAAAGACATACCCACAGCAATGCATTATACCTAACTGTAGGGTGCAAGGGATACAACATCCCTGTTACTTTAGTTGACAATGGGTCTGTCATAAACGTATGCCCATTACGAACTGCAAAAAATTTAGGCCTTAATCCAGAAAAAGACTTTCAATCAACAACACAAAGCATTAAGGCCTATGACAATTCAAGGAGATCGGTGTATGGGACTGTTAATCTACCAATTACCACAGGCCCAATACAAAAGATGGTTGAATTCCATGTCATGGACATTAAACCTACATTCAACCTTCTTCTTGGACGTCCTTGGATACATAAGCTTGGAGCAATACCATCCTCGCTCCGTCAAATGATTAGGTTGAACTAACAAGGTCTTCCTATGACTATACATGTTTCTTCTCTTAAAATAGCAATAAATTATCAATCACTTTTGGAAATAAACCATGATAATGATGAAGAGGGTATGTGGGGATTTGCCGCAGAGGAAATTTGCACTCTAGAAATGGAGGAAAGCCTTGAAGAACCATTCAAGCTTGATCCATATTCCACCCCAATAGTAAACAACATCTTATTCAAGAGTAATTACTTTCCTAGGATGCCTTTAAGAATAGGAATAAAGAAATCTCTTTTAATTCCTATCCCAAAGAAAAGCTTCTCTTTTGGATTGGGATATAAGCCAACCAAAGAAGAAATCGATCGAGTCTCACGATGCTAAGCTCAAAGCATGTAGAGACAATAATAAGAAAGGGATAATCTCTTTACTCCCTTCCTACAATCAAACACTCAACGGTCAATTTGTTAGGGTTGGAGAAGATTACCTATGTTATTACTTTCCAGAACCACTATTCTAGAAGGTAGCAAGAAGCTTGGGTTCAAAATATTCCACGATTGCTATTTCTTGAATGAGGATTTCGAAATCGTTTAGTCAAAACACCTAACTCTAGGGTGTTATGATAGGCAAGCATTCAACTTGCTATTTGGACTAGAGCAAAACCATGTTGCTACAAAGACTAATCAAAATTCCATCCAAGATGAAGCTTTTGACCCAACCTCGTTGATCACCTCTTTTAAGGTAACCTTTGAGCATGGATGGAGGAAGACTTTCAAATGGATTAACCATAAAGGTGACAAGCTGAAAATCACCACAAGCGAAGGGAAGATGTTTGAAGAATCTGACGATGAGTTTAGTTTAGATTTTAAGAAAGCTGAAAGCTTAGGCCTTGTGACCATTACTGAGTCTTTATTTTCTAGTTCTAAGGACGAAGATCCCAAAAAGGGTTCTTCTCTTGATGTACTTTCTTTTGATTACAATAATATGAGCTCTATTTTCGAGTATATGCCTACTCTTGAATCTTTTGAATGCTATAATAATCAATCTAATGAAGATGATAACACTAACAAAATGGTTGAATTAATGAATGAACGAGAACAAAAGAATCTTGTAATTGAAGAAATTGAAACAATCAATAAAGGAACTATTTAAAACAAAAATGAAGTCAAAATTGGCTTAAACTTAAATCCGGAAGAGCGATCGATCCTCATATTGACGCTGAAAGAATTCGAAGACATGTTCGCTTGGTCATACAACGACATGCCTAGAATAGATAGGGAAATCGCGGAACATACCATTCCCTTGCACCCTACCTCTAAACCAGTAAAACAAAAACTTCGACGAATGAAACCTAACGTCACTTTAAAAATAAAAGAAGGACAAAAGGAATTAGACCCAGGCTTCATTCGCGTATGTAATTACCCAGAATGGGTAGCAAACATCGTCCTTGTCCCTAAAAAGGATGGAAGAGTTCACACGTGTGTCGATTTTAGGGACCTCAACAAGACTAGCCCTAAAGACGATTTTCCTCTACCTCATATTGATAAATTGGTAGATAACACGGTTGAACATGTGATGTTATCCTTTATGGATGGATACGCAGGTTACAACCAAATTTTAATGGCAAAAGAAGACGAAGAAAAGACATGCTTTATTACCCGTTGGGGTACATATTGCTATACAGTCATGTCATTTGGTCTGAAAAATGCAGGTGCTACGTATCAAAGAACGGCTACGACTCTCTTGCATGATATGATGCATAAAGAAATAGAATTATATGTGGATTATATGATCGTGAAGTCCAAAGATAGAATGGGACACATAAAAGCTTTACGCAAATTCTTCACTCGCATAAAAGAATATAAAATGCGATTGAATCAACAAAAATGCGCCTTTAGAGTGACTTCCGGCAAGTTACTCGGATACGTAGTAAGCACACGTGGTATTGAAATCGATCCCTCTAAAATAAAGGCAATGTTGATATGCCTCCCCCTCAAACAAAAAAAAGAAATTAGGGAGTTTCGTGGCAAACTACAATACATTAGTCGATTAATCAATAAGTTGACGATGACTTGTGAGCCAATATTTAAAAATTTGAAAAAAGAAGAAAAACATGAATGGGACGATCAATGCCAAGAGGCCTTTGAGAAAATCAAAGATTATCTCAAAATTCCACCAGTTTTAGCACCACCAGTACCCAAACTACCTCATAGGCTATACATCATAGTTACAGATATTGCCACAGGAGCCATGGTAGCACAAGAGGTAGAAAAAGTCGAGCGTGTAATATATTTTATAAGTATAAAATTCATCCAATATGAAACAAAATATAGCACCTTGGAAAAAACTAGTTTAGCATTAGTATGGGCTACTAAAAAACTACGACATTATATGCTAACCCCCCACCACTCATGTGATTTCACAACAAAATCTGATAAAGTATTTGTCTGAACAACCACCCATACAAGGAAGAATATCCAAAGGGTTGGTAATGTTGGCCGAATTCGAACTAAAATATATTCCTGAAAAATCAATAAAAGGAAAAGTAATATCCGATTTTCTGGCTCAACATCCTATTCAAAGAAGTCATGCAGAAACTACTCATCTTCCGGATGAAGAGATTCTCATGACACAAGATGACAAATGGGTAATGTACTTCGACGGTGTATCCAATCAAAAAGGATATGGTGTGGGAGTGTTACTCATAAGTCCAGAGGGAGCACATACTACAATCTCTGTCAAACTAGACTTTGAGGTTACTAATAATGTCGCGGAATATGAAGCGTGCATTATTGGACTTGAAGCAGCAGCTAGCATAGGTGTGCAAAAATTAGGGTTTATGGAGATTCTAGCTTGATAATAAATCATATACTTAAAAAATGGAAAATTAAGAACTCCACAATGATATTGTACCAAGCACACCTAGAGCAACTCATCGAGCATTTTGATTATATTGACTTCAAATATCTCCCAAGGGATGAGAATCAATTTGTCCATGCGCTAGCAAAATTAGCCTCAATGATTAACATTCCAGATCACTTAAATATGATGCCATTATGCGTTGATATTAGAGGCGAACCAACTTATTGCAACGCAATAGAGGAAATAAATGACATCAAATGAGAAAGTCCTTGGTATGATCATATCCTCCAATACATTACTCATGGCACATATCCTGAAAATACTTCACCAAAAGACCAACGAGCTTTGCGAACACTCGCAGCTCAATATGGCTTAGTAAATGGTCAATTATGCAAAAAGGGACCCAATGATCAAAGCTTATTGTGTATAGATCAACCCGAATCCACGCGCCTTATGGAGGAACTCACAAAGGTGTTTGTGGACCTCACATGAATGGAAAAATGCTTGCTAAAATAATCTCACGACAAGGGTACTTTTGGTCCACTATGGAACGTGATTGCATAAAATATGTCAAGAAATGTCCAAAGTGCCAAATATTCGCTAATTTACAACACCTTCCACCATCCGAACTATATAACCTCACTTCCCCTTGGCCCTTTTCGACTTGAGGAATTGACATAATCGGTAAAGTTTCTCCAACAGGAGCAGGAGGACACGAGTATGTACTAGTAGCCATCGATTACTTTACTAAGTGGATCGAGGCCGCTTCTTACGTTAACATCACTTCTAAACATGTTGCAAAGTTTCTCGATGAAACATATTTTGTAGATATGAAGTTCCACATGAATTAATTAGTGATCAGGGATCTCAATTTAAAGCAAAAGTTAAGACCCTCTTAGCTCGTTATAAAGTAAAACATCATCATTCGTCTCCATATAGACCCCAAATGAATAGAGCAGTAGAATCGGCGAATAAAAACATAACAATCTTTTTTAAGAAAATGGCAGAAAATTATAAAGACTGGTCGAATAAACTACACTTTTCCCTATGGGGTTATAGAACATCCATACGAACATCAATAGGGGTAACTCCATACTCCTTAGTTTTCGGAATGGACGCACTTCAACCAGTTGAACTAGAAATTCAATCCCTACGAATCGTACTCGAAAGTAAGCTACCGGAAGCTGAATAGGTACGAGCGAGGTATGAAGAGCTTTTATTTCTCGACGAACGACGATTAAATGCTTTGCATCATGTACAAGTCTACGAACGACACATCGCGCGACACTTTAACAAAAGGGTACGACCTCGTGATATTAAAGAAGTTGACTTTGTATTAAAAGAGGTTAGGGTTCCACCAACCGATCCAAGAGGGAAATTCAAACATAATTGGATAGGACCATACTGCGTAATTGAAATTATATTAGGAGGAGCTGTCCGATTAATGGATATTGGTGGCGATGAAATCAGTCAATTAATAAACATTGATCGACTTAAAAAATATTACATATGAAAAATCCGGATAAACTTGTTCATCCATAATTAACAATCATGTCTCTTAACATTCAAATAAAGATTCTAAGTGTTATGTGCTTTACCGAATCACACGATAAAGCTCATAACACTTGGGGGAATAATAAAAAAAACACATACAGTTCAAAGTGTTCAGAATTTTTCGAACATCACGAAAAAACTCTTCACACTTGGTGAGGGGGGTAATAATATGATTAAAAAAAATTTAACACTCGTAGCACAAGTGTCGCTCGCAATTAAATTAGTTACGCCCGGATGTCACGCGTAACAGAATTAGTTGTGCGCAACAGGCACGCGCAACCTTGGATGTTGCGCTCGCCACCTGATGACGAACTACGAACCCAGAATTTTACGCTCGAATAAAATTTCGATTTTTACTCGCAATAAAATAAGGGCGTTTTTCAAACATTATGTATACTCGGAAAACAACAAAATTAAACTTTGATTTAAGTTATTAAACAAAGTTTGATTAATTTTTTCATTTAATTTCTACAAGTAGAATTAAAGAAAAATTACAAAAAAAAATATATCTTTTTTGCAAAGAACTATGGAAAGACCTGATTTCATAATACGAATACGTAGGCAATCTTTATGATTCGGTCATATAAAAAAAAAGAACTCATTTTTATTCCAATCAAAATTCAAAAGACATTATAGAACTAATCAAATTCTTGTAGGATTGGCCAATTTATGAGCTTTTCCCGGCCAAATAGGCAAATTAATTGTGTTTTATGTGAAGTGGATAAGTTGAAATTGATCAAATACTTGTGGCATTGGCCAATTTATGAGCTTTTTTCGGCCAAATAGGTAAATTGAATGTGTTCTTTTGTTTTTTGGATAAGTTCAAATTGATCAAATACATGAGGGATTGGCCAATTTATGAGCTTTTTCTGGCCAAATAGGCAAATTCAATGTTATTTTTGTTTTTTAGATAAGTTGAAAATGATCAAATACATGTGGGATTGCTATGTATATATTGTTTATATTGATCAAATACTTGGATGTTGTCTACTTATTGCTCGTAGTAACAAACAAAAATCATGTCAGCTTAGCGATTTGAATTCACAATGGATAATCATCGAAGGTTACGAAATATGGTTATTTGAGCAAGCTACTCATTGCTATCTATTGTAACAACACATAACTTGATTTGCTAATGATTGCTATGAATTGGTAACAGCCTCTTCCAAAGCGTATGAGTAAATAGCTAAAAGACGTATGGACTAGGAAGAAGGGTTCAGAGGATGTTATACGCCTTCACCGGGGTACTGAGAACATATTATACATATTATACTTGGTGCATTTGACCCATGTTGTTAAGGGTGGAAGTATAGTTGAAACTGTTCTAGGTGAAGGATGGAGGGAGTTTGTCAGCTCAAACAATTTACGCCTTGAAGACCGTATTCAGTTTGCCTTAAGGACAGGGATGAAATGTTATATCGGGTTAGGATTTGGCGTGACGATACAGAAATAACAGTTGTTGACCCTTCTATACTCATAGAGAACGACCGATTAATCAGCGATTGCGACACAGTGGAGTATGTGCCCATGGAGGTTCTGTTCAAACAAGCCTCCTTCAAATTCAAGTTCGGCAAAGGCAATATGGGCAAAACTGGAATTTTAAGTTGAAATTTGTTACTTGTTTTATTTGTAATTGTTTTATTTTATACTATCGTATAATATTGAAATCCATTTTTGGTGTAGAACATTCCTGTACCCTTTGCAAGAGCATACTTCCAACGTCTTGAAGACCCCACTCCAGTCGAATTGTTGGTTAATCGGAAGTGGAAAGCCAAAATGCGCATTAAGTACGATAGAAATCAAAAGATTATAGCTTGCACCATAAAGAAAGGAGTTCAAAAGATGATTCTTGGTGAACGGATTGAAGTTGATGAAAAGGTTGAGGTTGAGTTAGAAGGTATGGATCCCCCGATATTAAGCTTAACATTTATTTGATGGTGTATATGATTGCTATTTAGCTTGTTTTCGGATATTATTCGCAACGTTTGGTGTTTTTGGACTTTTATTCCTCCAATCGAGCATGTTATTGCTTTTGGTTGTGTAATTAAAATAACATGTAGCCATTCTAATTTATATTATTAATGTAGCCATTCTGGTTATGTATTTAAATGACTGTGAAACATTTTCCATGTTGGTGAAATCATCTTTCTTGTATTTTGACTTAATGTAACGCATTACTGTAATGACTTAAAGTAAAATCATCAGTTATGGCCTACATTGGGCTCATCATAACAATATTTCATAACAAATAGTGATTGAATTTAGCCTATCATTCTAAATCAAAACAATTACTATCTGATAATTAAGCCTCATTATAATTAAGCGTAGGACATATACATGGGACAATCAAGGCCATACCAAATTGGGCTTACATGACGAAATGCCCATAAACACTAAATAACTAATACTGAGTTGTGCCAATAAAGCATCTTGAACACAAGAGGCTAATTCCAACTAAAGGGCCTTACATGACAAAAGGGCCCAACAGACCAAATTAAGGCATCTAAACAAGATTGCCATTACTATCTAGGATTCCCATGACAAAATGGGCCAACCAAGGCTACATAAGAGATTAGGCCAACTAAAGGGCCAACCAAGGACACACAAGAACTACACACCTAATACTACATAAGCTGCTTCATTATAACAAAATATTGGAGTAACCTCACACATTCAATTTCCTGGAAACACAATGATATAGTCGAAGTTCTTGATACGAGCTTCTAAAATTGTTTGACGTCTGGTGAGCTTCCTATCTTGATGCATCAACTGCAAGCACCTAGGATCCTTGTGAATTTCTACACCCCACTTTTCAAACAAATTCTTTAGCCTCGAAGTGAGTTTTCCATAAACCCTAAGCTCATGGGGAGGTGTACATGTGTTCCGGATGTAGAACAACTTCACATGTGTGTTCATACTATTTCCTAGAACCTACAAATAAGTTCATAACAAGAGTTAATTGAATATTTGTCACACATGTTAATGAATAACATACATCGTTCAAATTTTAAAATACATACCACACCGGACACACCAATTAAGTCACCGGTTTTGATCCTTGCAGCAGCAGCAGTCTGAGTAGGCGCAATAGGGATGCTACCTTTCTTCAAGATGATATCCGGAGTTGAAAGATACAAATGGGATGCGTAATCTGTGTAGATTGCCTCGAATGTTTCGTTATCTCGCGGTTCATAAACAACTCCATTGTCATGACGTTAATTGCTCTTCACAATTATGGTGTGGGTGTTAATGCCACCCCCTTCACTCACTGGCTGTTGCATGACACCCACATCCAACACAGGAAACCCACTTAGATCAGGGTCATTCTTGTCATTGGTTGCCCGACCCTCTTGCACCCTAGATAGAGCTAAGCCACCAGCCATCTCCCGTTTGACTTTTTTAGAGACACCAACCTGCCTTGTTTCACCACCCACACCCCTGTGAAATTTCCTCATAAAGCAATTAGTGGCGTTACGAGTCAAAGTGGAAACCATAAGGTTACATGGCTTTTTAAAGGCCCTATTGAAGCGACGTTTTTTTGGAGGGTTTGGTTTGGGAACAATGCAATCAATAGGGAGTTTGTTTTTCTTTGGGAGAACCTTCGTTGAGATTTTTGAAGCCATAGAGAAATCGATGAGAGAGGACTTTAGTTTTAGAATGATTATGTTTGGAGGGTAAGAAACATCTTCCCACCACGTTGTATGCTTATACCAAATTGACACCAATGAAAAGCTTCCAAGTTCTTAAAAAATTGGCGAGAAAAAATCCCTCCAAACATACTTTGTGTGAAATACCTCCTCATATTGTTGAAAGACACGATTATTGTTCTGTTAGATGCTTAGATGCTAAAATGAAGTCTAATCGTAAATTATCTACAAATTATAGATCATTAATTTTTGTTCAAAAAATAGTGACAGTACTGCCAAATTATAATTATTAAATTACAAAGTGAAGAGCCTACACAAATTAAAAATATTAACATTCTGTCCAATAAAAAAAATTACAAATTGAATTTGGATTTACATTCTGTCCAAAAAAAAAAAAAATTAAAATCTTAGGTTATTTATCTTGCAATTGACAAACAAATTAGATACCCACAAAACATTTCATAAAAAATTAGAGTGGGAAAATGTTTCAGTTGTATTAGCAAACTTTATGCCTTGGGGAGTAGTGCAACCCACAAATTAAGGATCTACTTATGCCTTGTCCAACCTTTTTTCTCTATTGAAGTGACTATTCACAAATTAAGGAACAAACCTAATCCAACCTTTTTTCCCTAATCAAGTGACTATTCACAAACGAGAGCAATTTTGTCCAGTTGAAGCTTACTTCTTCATGACCCTATCACAGCCTATTCGTACCCTATGTGCAACCTCAGAAGTGACTAATCACAAAATAAGGTAATTTTGCTTGTCCGGATGAAGCTCAATACTTCATGACCGTATCATACCCTAATCTTACCCTATTCAACCCTTTCATGACCCTTTCATAAGTATCATGACCCTAGTCCCTGGCTTCAGCTTTAACCTTAAGCAAATATAGATTTCAAACTAGTATATTGGTGTAAACTAGTATATTAGCTGTAAACTTGGTTGTCTAGACAACAAATATCTATATCAAAATGAACAAATAAATGAATTCTGGAATAAAATTTTTAATTTGTAGCAAAATTAACATTATAATATGTAGTTGTAAATATAACAATTCAATTTTTGACAATTCAATTTCCTTAAATATTACCCTCCGAGTAGATGTCTTTGCACCCTAAATGATAAATGAGATTACAAATCTAAGTATAGTTCAACCCTAAACCCCCTAAACCCCATAAACCCTAAACCCTAAAACCCTAAATCCTCTAAACCCTAAACCCCCTAAACCCTAAACCCTCCAAACCCTAAATCCTAGCCTAAACCCTAAACCCTAAACCATAAACCCTAAAACCCTTAATCCTCTAAACCCTAAACCGTAAACCCTCTAAACTGGCGAACCCTCTAAACCCTAAACCCTAAACCCTAAACCCTAAACCCTAAATCCTCCAAAACCCTAAACCATAAACCCTAAATCCTAAAACCCTAAATCCTCTAAACCCTAAACCATAAACCATAAACACTCTAAACTTTAAACCCTCTAAACCCACAACCCTCCAAACTCCAAACCTTCTAAACCCTAAACCCTAAACCGGAAATCCTAAACCCTAAAACCCTAAATCCTCTAACCCTAAACCATGCCAATCTTGATTAGTTGTAATCTAGTGGACCCTAGTCAAAACAATCTCCATTTAAGTATTTTCAACATAATTTACGTAATAACATCCTTTTGTCTATTACATATGTCTTTTAATAACTAGTTACTAAATTATAGACAACTTTTGCTATCATTTTATTTCTTAGTTTTGCATATTCCATTATTATTCCCTTCTAACTCAATCTACAATAGCTTCAAACGCAACAATATTCCAATAAAAATTATTCCGGTTACAAATTAAAAAATTATTCTATCATTATTCCAATATTATGCCAATAAGTTT
This sequence comes from Chenopodium album, assembly GCF_948465745.1. Taxonomy (NCBI): domain Eukaryota; kingdom Viridiplantae; phylum Streptophyta; class Magnoliopsida; order Caryophyllales; family Amaranthaceae; genus Chenopodium; species Chenopodium album. Next base: position 27,893,143 of record NC_137851.1, on the reverse strand, counting down.
TGCATATTCCAAAATTATTCCGCTTCTAACTCAATGTACAATAACTGCAAACGCAACAATATTCCAATCCAATAATATTCCAATAAAAATGATAATGGTTACAAATTGAATCATTATTCCATCATTATTCCAATATTATGCCAATAAGTTGTAACTCAATTACATATAAAATTTTAAAACAATATCTGCCTCAAAATTTCTACTTTTCATTGCTACAAAAAATGGTTTAGAGAATGGTTAAAATAGGCTTTATAGATCGCCTCAGGACCGTTCTTCTGCTAAGCGATGTATAAATTATATAGAACGGTTCGAAAGGCATTTTGTATACTCAACTATAGAGAACGGTTGTGTTTGATCACCGTTCTCTATTCCCTACCTACAATTAAAAAATAATAAAAGAAAAGAGAACGGTCCTCATACGTAACCGTTTTGTTTTCCTTTACAAAGAGAATGGTTAGGTATGTTAACCATTCTCTATTCCTCCTATTTTTTAAAAAAAACAAAAAAAAAAACAAAAAAAAACAAAAAAAAAAAAAAAAAAAAAACAAATTATTTGCGAGATTTTAGGCAGCTAATTTGCAAATTGAAAAACTTACTCACAGTAAATACATATATAGTGGAGTCAAACTAAAATACCAACTGCCAAATTATCAAGTACAATTTATCAAAACTTATAATTAAATTGATAAAATTTTCATACAACTCTGCAAATGAAAAAGGAATAACAAGATATCAAATAAAAAAAATTCTACAAGGATCTCTCTTTCTTTCATTGATGTTGACCCGTAACAAACCATATATGCAGTACTTGATCTTCTCATTTATGATTAATCCGCATCAACATGAAAAAAAAAACAAATAAATATTGAATCCTCAAGATATGTCCAACAATTATAACAGATCTTCTAGACTGTTAAAAAAATCTTCCAAATTGAACAACTGACGATGAAAAAATCAAAGCAAAATCTAAAACTCGAAGTTTGTGAGAAATATATTTTCAAAATAACGTCAAAATTAAGATCTGATTAAGAATCAAGCAAAATCCAACAATTAAATCGAAATAATAAGCATTTGATTATATCAATATTACACAATACAAAATTTACGATCATATACCAAACATTGTTGGATTTTTGCAGTAGTGTTCAACTAAATTAAAAAGACTTAATTAATTTGGATTAATTTTGGCACATGTTAAAATAAAAAAAATAAAAATAAATTAAAAAAACTAAAACCTTAATCATATTACATGTGAAAAAATAAAAGTTTAAAAAATGATAAAATGAAACTGGATTAAAATAAACCATAACAAGATATGAAAAAATTAAATTGAAACAAAATTTAACGAAATAAAAGAGGAATGATTTACCTTGAAATCGGATCTCATTGACTTCGATCTGTTGATATTGCTTTGAAATTTTTCAAATGGACAAGCTTATGACTATCAACCGTGGCCATGGGAGCAATGGGAAATTACAGGGATGATATTATCATCCTTGTTGCTCGCCATTGTCAAGCGTCTTTGAGGTCAAAGCTTCTTTTTCCTTATTAATGAACCAATCAGTGTTATAATGGAGGTAGGAACTCTAATTGGGTCTGAGGAGAAGAGAAAGAGGAAATTTGTGAGAGGGGATGAGAGTGAAGGCAATGAGCGGCGGTTGAATAATTAGAGCAAAGAAAGATGGAAAGTCGTGCTAAGGTTATGTTATCTTTTTTTTTTTAGTAATCTTAAAATCAAATAGAACGGTTATCTATGAAAGGTGTTCTTTATGTAAAATCATATTTTTGTAAAAAAAATAATAATAATAAATAAAATAGAACGGTTAGCCAAGGAGGCGTTATATAAGATTCAATATAAAGAACGCTCATCTAACATAGGAGTTCTATAAAATCCTATAGATCGCCTATCATACTTAATCGTTGTGTATTATGTGTCCCTTTTTCCACTTTTTTGTTGTAGTGTTTTTCAACAACAATTGATATTCCGTACTTGTAAACCTCGGATGCTTTCATGCAAAAGACAAAAGATGTCTTCATTGGAAGAAACTATCAAAAAAAAAAAAAAATTTTACAATAACTATTATATACTTTCAAGCTATTCAAAAGATAAAGTTATCATATAGTTATTATCCCTTGTTAATGTGACTATTCAAGTATTCATTATCTACAAATGCGTAGGTTTCCAGCTGAAATACATCCCTTGTTGACCCTGCTAAGCTCACTTTTTTCCTAAAATATTGTTACAGCTTTTACCAAACGAATATGTTCTCTATTCTTTTTTCATATCATAACCATTACTACATAGCATTCCTTATAAGAGATTACCACGCACAAGTGATTTCGACATTAGCTAAACATTATTCTAATTAATATCCCTTGTACAATTATTCACAATTAAATTTATAAAAGAAAAAAAAAAAAAAAAAAAAAAAAAAAAAAAAATTCCACATAGATTATTAATTTAATTATTCACATTAATTTTCCCTGTACAATTATTCACAGTAATTTAAAAATGATACATAGATTGCAATACTAATGTAGTACTAACTTATAGGCACATACCAAAACAAATTAGAAATTAAAAAGGAACAACTTTGAATCCAAAACAGGCTTAAAATTAGCGATTCGATAAGATACATCACAAATGCTTAAGTTCTACATCATAATTCAAAAAAAAAAAAAAAAAAAAAAAAAAAACTAAAAAGGGACTACATTGTCAATAAGGTGAATTTAAACATCATTATGTAGCCAAAACAATTGTCTAGCCTAGAACTGCTCATAACCATCGTCTTCTGACTCGTCTAATGATTTTGCAACTTTTGGTAAACCAATTGCTTTGGCTGTGGTTATCCATCTAGGCTGCAATACAATGTAAAAACAAATACAAATAGATATTAATTAGCTATTCAATTCAAATAAATATTTGAAAAAGTTAATCAACATAGTTAATTTGTAATTTAATTTAATCGTTGTACATAGGACATGCCCGTATAATGTGGATTGCTTGTGATGAAAATACGAAATTGCTCGATTATCCCATACAATGAGAAGTCCACCTAGCCCCTTGTTCGGTCCGATAACCTCAACAAGATATTGACTTGGTAACTGCTTCCGAACGTAATTGATATAGGGCTTGCTCACTCTAGCCTCCGTCACTACCACCAACATAGGGATGTAGTATTCAAATAATGTAGAAATATTTTCAAAAAATGACGGTCTATGGACACTTTGTGCGTTCTAAATTATGACCTTCGATCCCTTTGGAAAATTGATATTCGATCTAGACATCTCTGCTAATTGTGAACTCATTGACACACTGAAATACCTTGTTCCACTTAAACTAGTAATGCATGAATATATATTAATATTTATATGCGATATTCCGTGATCGACCCACATTACATGGACACCATGCATGTTGGCACCAAGTAAAACTTCCTTCAAGTTAAATGGGAGTGTGTATATGGGTATTTCATTAGGATCAATTATAATTTTCAAATCAAACACCTTTACTAACTCCCTTCGTATAAAATCAGGCATCATTTCGGAAATTTGATTATTTCAATGAACACAGTGGCACCTTTATGTAAGTAAGCCTCCATATCCTCTATGATGGGCATGTAGGCCGGTTGGTGTTCCTTGGCATTAGGCAACATCATCGCTCTATATGGTGAAAAATACATTGATCCATTTTCTAGTGAAAAACACAGTTCTTCAAATAACAAGCGTACTGGGCACTGATTGTAAATAAAGAAATCTGTAGCGTCAAAGAAATAACTACTCCCTCTGTGTTTTTAAGTGTTACACTTACCAAATCTGACCGTGTTTTAATAAGTGTTACACTTCCTTTTTTAGCAAAAAGCTACATTAAAATATTATATCTTTCTCCTCTCATGGTCCCCACCCAAACCCATTACTACTTTTTTATTATATCTCTCCTCTCACATTCATTACTTTTCAATAAACTATTAACTCCACTATATTTCTTTTACAATTTTTTAATACTCCAACTACCCCACTTACCTCTTATTTTATTTAAGTCAATTAAATTGCCTAAAACTATGTGCCAGTCAAACTGTAACACTTAAAAAAACACGGAGGGAGTAGTACAATTGAAGTTCATTTCAGCTTCTTTGGAAGGAAGTACAGGCTTAAGATATAGGGTTTCATTTGAGGGATGGAACGAAATCCTTCTGCAGCCATTATTACCTAGTTGTAACTTTGCTATTTGAGTAAAAATGGAATTTGGATTTTTGTTCGTTGTCAGAGAACATAAAAGCTCCCAACTAATTCGGGTTGGAGAAAAGCAGGAAGGTGGAGGGTTGTAACTTGTGAGTGGAGAGTGGAGATGTGCCTATTCTTGAATAATGTTTTGAAAGTTGTGACAGGAGAGTTGTATGTCATATTTACGATTGTACCCTCTCTCACATTTACCATTATTATAATAATTTTATTGATAATTTTATTGATGATAACAATAATAATAATAATAATAATAATTATTATTATTTACGAAATTATTATTATTATTATTAATATTATTATTATTATTATTATTATTATTATTATTATTATTATTATTATTGCTTAGGTAATTTTAGATGTTATTAAGTCATGGTAATGTATGGTAATCTGAGGAAGCAATCCCCAAACAGTAATGGCATGAATACCTCCACAGCCTATTTTACAATCTGTCATGCCATTGTAGAAGCCTAATTAGCTTATTTTAGATTAGCTTATTTATAATTAGGGCACTACTCACACAATTAATAATTCACACATTAATAATAACATAATTCATACATCATAAGGGCTTCATAGCCACAATAAACATAGCAGTCTTCATTCATAACACAGTTGACGTGGAACATAATACTCTTAGTTAATACATACCACAACTACATACGAATTACAATAACTAGCAAAGACATTAATAAGAAAACACTACTAGCACATAACAGGTATTGAAGATAGCTGCATGGATATACTCCCACTGCCACAATTTCCACCACACTCCCTTCTTAAGCCTCTTCACCTTCAACATCAGCAGCCGCGACAGGAGCACTCGGTCCAGCAACATCAATGGATGGTGGGGCAGGCTGTTTAATATGGCAAGAATCAAAATAAAGCATATTAGTACAGGTTTTAAAGCTCAAACGGTTTAATGTAAAAGAAAAAAGCATTGAGGTTGTACCTTTAGCCATCCAAGCACCCTTAAAGGGCATTCTGGTAAAGGCAGTAATTACAAACTCAGACGAAGCAACCTTTTTGCCGTCCCATATTACATCCACACCGCCACAATTTCCAACCCTCTCATCAAGTTGCCAATTTACCTCATATGGGAAGGCCTTCACGACATCCTCAAACAACTTCCTACCCACTCTAGCCTCCGTAATTATGAAAATGATTGGTTTGTGAACATCGACTATGTTCAGAGCATTGTTTCTAAATGATGGCCGAGTTACACCCCAGGCATTCCAAAAAACGATTGAGGAACCTAAGTCAAATGCTTCATTGCCTTTTTTATACTTACAATCTAGCGTGACATCAATATGCCTTATAAATGGATCAATTCTAAACCTACCAGCACATGCAATTATCTTAATTTCGCTCAATTTAGCATGAACATAGTACACTTGAAAACCATCACTATAACAGGCTAGTTCAGTCACTACCTTCCTAGCAATCAGTGGGTACACGGGGCCTTGGACCTCTAAATTTGGACATGGGTCAATAACATCTTCAAGAATAGTTGGAATGACCTCACTTATATTTTTCCGGTTATAAGACAGCTCATTATTGTTAAGTTTGTCAAAAACCTCAACGATGTTAATAGTACCAACAACATCAACTAAATTGGGCAAATGAGCAGGAACAGGGATTCCTGATGGTCCTATCATGAGCATTCCTTGCAATTTAGACTCCCAAGGGCTTTCAGGGCTTCAGATGATATTCCTTATTGTTTGATCACTAAGCATTTGGAGGGCGCCATTAGTACCTGTCAGTGTAAAATAGGCGAACATGTTGAAATTCATTTCGGGTATGCCAGTGGTGTTAGTGTCACGAAAAATGACTTTGTTTGGAGTTGTTACACCATAGCAGCCAGGTGGGTAAACAGGATTTTTGAGGTAGAAAGCTTGGTTTTCCATGTGGTTATTTGATTCCAAGGGGGAGATGCAATGGCAAGCAAATTTTTCACGTAGCAATAGCCTTCCTTTTATGTAAAGGAATACTACAACGCTCAATTGTTCAAACATTGTGACTAGGCAGACCGACACGTGGAAATTTTTAAGAGCACTTAGTTGGAATTGAAAAAGCAATTTCGTGGATTGTTGTAATTGCTTTACTTGCTTTGAAAAAGCTTGTGTAGTCAACTCAATTATAGCTAGCTAGGAGTAAGGCACCAGCTGAACTTGCTTCTCAATAGGCTTAACCTACTAGATACACTTTTCTCATAAACTTGGGTAGTACAATTGACATAGTAGTACTTTATATAAACCCAATATTTAGACTAAAAGATAAAACACTTTTCTTGGTGGGATGGTGCATTGGAAATATGTACAATTATATAAAGACAAAGGTGATATAGTATAATTATATAACTATGAAATCATTGAATTGAAATATGAGTCCTACATACAAAAATCAACCAATGTATCATTATAAAAGGGAGCCTGTTCTTCCATCAGTTGTGTAGTAGCCTGAAAACTAAAAAAAACTAAAAAAAAAAAAATTAAAAAAGCCAAAAAAAAAAATCACCAGAAAAAAAGAAAAAAATTATCACAATGTTAGTATGTCATTGCAATCGAGTTGTTGTGAAGAGAGTTTCAAGAACTAATAAAAATCCTTTTAGAAGGTTTATTACATGTAAGAATTACAAGCTCCATAATGGGTGTGATTTTTGGGAATAGGTTGATGATGATTATGATTGGGAGATAAAATATGAAATGATCAACATGATTAAAAGAAATGAAGAACTTGAGGATTCTGATTTGCACATCAAGAAGAGTTTATCATTTCATAGAGCTATAATATTCGGAATGCTTATGATTATTGTTATGTTGTTATTTAAGTGAATTAGATTTTGTTTGTAATGAAAATTTATCTATAGTTCGATTTGACTATGGAGTTGATAAATATTAATTATAAAGACAATGTCATGATTATAATTGTTCTTTCACATTACAATAGAGGTTCTGAAGTTAAAAAACATTTATAGGAAAAATTAATTGAAGTCCTTATGAAATGGATGAATATAATTACCATTTATCTATAAAGGTTGATAGAGTGATTTGTTTGATGCTCATTGTATGCTTGTCAAAAATTAGAAGATATAGTGGCCATTTAAATAAATGACAATCCGTGAACCTGGTCAAATAGGAGAAAATGGACCGTTGATCAATGAGGCCAAGGATGAGTGACCTGGAAATAAGATTTCAATTAGAAGGAACAATAATTTAAAAAAGGTTCCAAACAAAGGAAAAAAAAAATGGGTTTAACTATGACCCGTTGTTAGCAGTTGCTTATAATGGTTATATGTAATTGTAGTTCATTATTCAAGATTTGATGTGTAAAAAAAAATATATATAAGTCACATTACAAACAAAGATAATTTATGTAACAGATTGGATCGGTTTATTATTAATTCGAATAGGATCCAAACTTTCGATCAGATCGGATCGGTTTGATATTATTTGTAAATTCTGGTTTCGGATCGATCGAATTGACCTTGTTTGGATCCAAAAAACTATGTATTTAAGGACTATGCTTTTTTATAATTGCATGTTAAACCCTAAACCGAATTTAGATCCAAAAAACTATATATTTGAGGATACATTGAATCATGTAAAATTTTGTTTAAGACTATGCTTTTTTATAATTGCATGATTAAACCCTAAACCGAATTTCCAAAAACCCTAAATCAGTATAAACCCTAAACCGTATAAACCCTAAACTCTAAACCCTAAACCCTAAACCCTAGATCGTATAAACTCTAAACCATAAACCCCCTAAACCCTAAACCCTCTAAAATATAAACCCTCTAAACCCTAAACCCTCTAAAATATTAACCCTCTAAACCCTAAATCGTATAAACCCTAAACCCTAATCCCTTTAAACCATAAACCCTCTAAACCATAAACCTTAACACCTTATTCCTAAACTCTAAAACCTTACCATAAACCGTAAACCCTAAAAACCATCTTATCTCTAAACCCTCTAAACTCTTAACCCTTTAAAATGTTAGTCATCAACCCTAACCATAAACCCTCTTACCTTCACCATTTTATTGATCCCTAAACTCTAAAACTGAAAATTTTCCGGGATTGGTTAACCATGACAATCTTGATTTCGATTCCGTTGATTGATGAAGATAAGTTTTTTTTATTTTATCCGTCATCAAGATATTATACTGTCTACGTAATTATGTTACATTAGTCCATGGTATACTAATTTACATATCTTAAAACTGGGAATAATTATTATTACATACGAACTGGACGATCGTGTATTCCAAGTTAAAACCGAAAACCTCATTAATCGTTGAGTATACATAATAAACGACAGTACAAGTAAGAGTAGTGAATGTCATTAACTAGTGCAACTCATCCATCTTAGAAACTCAATGATCAACGGTCATTATTATGCCAAATTTTAGTAAACACAAATCCATAATTATTATCCATCATTGGTTTTCATAAAACAAAAATAAAAAATAAATAAATAACTTTATCCTTCTTTTGCAAACAATAATGATACCAATATTCCGTACAGTCCTAGATTGTAGTTCATATCTATTAAAAACAAAAACAAAAAAGAAATTCAATTTTTGGAGTTCATTTAATTTGTATTGTACTGTCTTACACCATTGTTAATAGTTATTTACAAGATCATAGTAAATTAAAAAATGATAATGTTATTGCCAACCTATATTATTATTGTTTTTGCTAACCCCTATTATTAAAAATCAAAATAAACTGAGTCTGCCATGTGATTAAACAACTAAATTTTGGGATGTTTCTACAGCGGTCGTTTGAAATATGACTACCTTATTATTTTAATGATAAACAATATGAGCGATCCATTTTTTCACACTATAAATTGGACACAATTAGTATTCTAATTTCTATGGTGCAAATATAATTTTTGAAAATTTTAATCCAACAAAAAATAAATATTTTTCAAGAAACTATAAAATTAAGAGTAAAAATACATAAATAAAACTAAAAATTTGATAAATTAAAAAATATTGATAATAATATTTTATAGCAAAAATAGAGTAATATAATTAATTAGTTGGATAAAAATACGTTTATTATGAACTATATAATCATTAAAATATTATGATAGTCATATTTCAAACGACCACAATAGAATTTTCATAAATTTCGACTAGGGACGTTGATTTAGTAAGTAAGTCTGCCATGTGATTGAAATTAAGACACGGACTAATTAAATTAATTTAGGGTTCGTTTGGCATCACTGTGGTTTTCTGTTTTTTGGTTTTTTGTTTTTTAAAATCATATGATATATGTCACATAATGAATCAAAAATTAGTCAAACTTATTAAAACCATGATAATTATGAAAACTGACAACAGAAAAGTGGAAACACCTTTTTCTTGTTTCCAGTTTTTGGTTTTTTGTTTCCAAAAAAACTGGAAACTGAAAACAAAAAACAATGCCAAACAAGCCCTTAGCAATTTATTTTGCTACTATCAGGTGCGACGTAATCAAAAAATAATTGCACTTAACTTATGGAGGTAATTGAACTAAAAACGTTTAACAAGAAACTACTCATGTGTTTCAAAAAAAAAATAGATTACTCACGTGTTTCTGATAAAAGCTGTGTACAACGTTGTTTACTCAGTGGGTAATGCATGAAAAAAAAATAGAGTACAACGTTGTTTTGGCAGCTAGCTTGCGCCAATTATCAAACAAATTCAACTGGCGCATGCTGAACTACTAACCCTAGTCCATGGAGTGGACAAGACAATGGATTAGACTAAAAAAATAGCTCTAGTGCCTGAACATCACTTTAAGGATTCCTCAAATATTGTTACAAATGTTAATTTTAGATAACTTATTGAGTTGGAGTAAAATTCAAATATAAAATCTTAGCCGTATACATTGGTAATAAACCATTTGATGTCGTTTTTCAACCGAAAATAAAGGAAGTGATTCCCTCCTTGTACGGTCATTTCAAACTTTTTATGACATGAAGTAGTTTGCCCTTCCCTATAAGAAGTTTGCATATCATGGCCTCATGTGTCAAAAATTTGACAAGAGTGGTGGGTGCTTAGAACGATTCAGTGAATACAAAACAACAAAACTCAAGGTTTTTTTAAAATTACCAAACGATTCAGTGAATTATAAGCTGATTAGGCATGAATATATGGGATTATCCTAGTTTTGAAGTTGTAATCAACGAAAGAAGGCAATTTGGGGTGGTAAGTAGCCAAATTAAATTTTTGTTTAAGTATGTACACTTAAAATTACTTATAAAATATATATGTACCATGACTAATGTCAATGTCCGCAGCGTATTCCGGGAACCATGGAAAACTACGTACGTGGAACCAATGGGCCAATTTCAGTTTATCGCGGACTAGCTAACTACCCGTGGAATGTTATTGTTCAAACCGTCGAACTAGGTTCAAAATGGAAATATTCTATTGATGACAGGTGGGAAAACTTTATTCTCGACAATCAGATAATTCTTGGGGACTTGCTAAGGGTTTACTTGTGTGACAACTCTACCTTTCGTCTCAGAGTGTTTAGAAATGGAGAAGAAGTAAATACTGAAGAAATTGAGGAAATAAGTAGTGATAGTGTAGAGAAAATTAATAATGATAGCACGTTGGAGACAGAACCAACAGCTTGGTTTAAGACTTCCTTAACAAGGTGGTACATGCAAAATGGCAAGTTGGTAATATGGTTAACACATCATGTACATACATTATTTATTTAAAGAAGTAAATAAAATGAATATATGAATTTCCTAACATGTTGAGTATACAAATTAATGCAGAATGTGCCCCTAAGATTTGCACGTGACCATTTTTCAAGCTTACGAAAGGAGACTCGGATCCGATTTCGTTTCGGGGAGGACGAGTGGAATGCGATACTTAGAGTTGATCGAGATCTTAATAATAATGTAATTCTTTTCCAGATTAATTGTATATTTAACAACATCGACATATTCGTTTAAGGTCAACAAGAGATGATTGTTGAGTATTATGGGGCACTTGATCCCCCAAAGTTTCAAATGTATTATCACTAGACTAAATTGGCTAGTAAAATTATTATTTGTAATTCGTTTTCTACGTATTGATTTTTTTTTTACTTTTTTTTTATTTTTTATTGTAAGATATAGCTAGAGTTATCCTAGAAAATGTAATTTTTGAAAAATTAATCCAATGATTGTACTCTGTATTTGAATTTGGAAAATTTGGCTCATTAAAACATTTATTCAAATACTTGATAATAATAACGGTTTTTATTGTTTAAGAAATCCAATTAAAATAAGATTAAACATAATATATTCGGAACCATTCTCAAATTTAAAAAAGTAAGACAAAGTAAAATCTACTAAAAAAATTTATGAAACCCTTATTAACAAAACACTGAAATTGTAGAAAAATTGTAATTTCTAAAGTAATAACGTTGTATTTGGAAATTTTAATTGTATACAACTTCGTTTTGGTATATGATTTTGTCAATATAACCGGTTCTTTACAAGGTCCTAATTTTACCAATCACTAAATCAACTTATTAGCATTTTAATACTCCAATAATTAAGTAACTTGGAGCAGCTGAGAATTTTTTGCATTACAAATCAATTTGCTAATTGCATTAGAGCTATTTTTGCTAAGTTTAATCCATTCTCTTGTCAACTCCATAGAATAGGGTTAGTAGTTCAGCATGCGCCAGCTGAATTTGTTTGATAATTGGCACAAGCTAGCTGCCAAAACACATCATCTCATAGTTATAGACTTGTAGTTACCAACTTACCCTATTAAGTAAAGTAGTTAAATCCCAACTACCCCAAACCCGTCTGGTTACAATCCAAACATGCACTACTAGAAATAGGCTAAATAGCGACGGAATTCTTCCGACGGACCTATTACTCCGTCGCAAATTTCAAAATTTCCGACGGAATAAGTTTCGTCGCAATATAGCGACGGAATATTCAAGTTCCGATGCGTTTTCCATCAGAATTATACTCTTCCGACGAAATTTTCCGTCAAAAATTAGTTGTTTACCTCCAACATCGCTTGCATTGTAGCAATCCGTGTCCAATTTTGTTTTGGCATATTATGACCGTTGATCATTGAGTTTCTAAGATGGATGAGTTGCACTAGTTATTATTCCCAAATTTAAGATATGTAAATTAGTATACCATGGACTAATGTAACATAATTACGTAGACAGTATAATATCTTGATGACGAATAAAATTAAAAAACTTATCTTCGTCATTCAACGGAATCGAAATCAAGATTGTCATGGTTAACCAATCCCGTAAGATTTTGAGTTTTAGAGTTTAGAGATCAATAAAATGGTGAAGGTAAGAGGGTTCATGGTTAGGGTTGATGATTAACATTTCAAAGGGTTTAGAGTTTAGAGGGTTTAGAGATAAGAGGGTTTTTAGGGGGTTTAGGGTTAACGGTAAGGGTTTAGGGTTTAGGAATAAGGCGCTAGGGTTTATGGTTTAGAGGGTTTATGGTTTAGAGGGACTAGGGTTTAGGGTTTATACGGTTCCGGGTTTAGAGGGTTTATATTTTAGAGGGTTTAGGGGGGTTTATGGTTTAGAGTTTATACGGTTCAGGGTTAGGGTTTAGGGTTTATACGGTTTAGGGTTTAGGGTTAAGGGTTTAAGGTTTAAGGTTAGGGTTTAGGGTTTTCAGGGTATCTGTAATTACATTTGTAATCTCATTTATCATTTAGGGTTTAGGGTTTTAGAGGGTTTAGGGTTTTAAAATTGATATTTGTTATTAGAGCCGTTAATCTCATTTATCATTTACGGTGCAAAGAGATAACTTTATTCATATAGTAATAGTAATTCAGCTCAATCTAATTTTTTTTGTATGTTTATGTACATTTGTTTATTTTGATTACGTGACACAGATACTTGGCACCTATTTAAATATTTAATAATCTAAACAACCAAGTTTACACCTAATACACGAGTTTGAAATAGATAAATTCGGTTTATATGATAATGTAAGAGTATAATTGTGCTAACATTATGATTAACGGTTTATTGTGTTTTGATAAAATCATTAAAGAATTAGGTTTTTTGGAAATAGGATTTAGGGTTAAGGGTTTAGGGTTTAATCATGCAATTATAAAAAGCCTAATATTAAATGCATAGTTCTTCATGATTAATACAATATATATATATATATATATATATATATATATATATATATATATATATATATATATATATATATATATATATATAAAGGGGAGTTTTTTCCCGAAATTTTAGAGAGCCGCGTAGGATTTAATTTTCTTAGCGCGCCATGTCAGATTATAAATTTTAGTTGTAGCCAATTAAATAAGAGATTATAAATTTCTTTTAGAATCAATTAATTCAAATGCCAAGCAAGCAAAATTGACGAATGATATTTTTAACTTTAAATTAATTAAATATAAAATATTATCTTTTGATATTAGAAATTTTATATAAATATGTAACAAATTTTAGCACAAAAATACAACAAAAGAAATACTTTTAAAAATTTAAACAAACCGTGCATCGCACGAGCTTCATGAAATTATAAGGGTTTAGGGTCTAGGGTTTAATCATTCAATAATAAAAAGCCTAATATTCATAATTAATACAAATATTAAAAAAATAATTTTTAACAAAATTTTACAAGATTCGATGTATCCTTATATCTAACAGTATGGTTTAAAAACGGTTTTTGGATCCAAACAGCATGGTTTTTTGCTAAGTCCAGCTCTTGCTAAGTACAACCGTAGGTGAAACACCCATAATTCGCTGCACAAGTGTCCAGTAGTTTTATTAACAACATAAAAAAGGCGCATAGTCTTAGTTCCAAATCACATACTGCTTTCCACTCTCTCATTCATAAGCCAGACCTCCTCTGTTTCCAACCGACACTCCACATGGCAAGACAAATCTTCGACCCAAAAAACCCCGTGTATCCTCCTGGCTGCTATGTCGTGACCACCCCAAAATTGCTGACTTTCTGTGAACCAAACACTTCAAGCAACCCTGAAATGAACTTCAACAAGTTCATGTACTTTGCACCAAAAGGTGAATCCTACCAAATTATCCCTGATAAGGTCATTAGGGACATAATACGTGGCCCTGAAACCCCTTGGGATTACAAGCTGCAAGGAATGGTCATGATTGGCCCCTCAGGTAACCGTGGTCCTGCCCATCTTCCAAATTTAATTGATTGTGTTGGAATAGTGCATATTGTTGATGTGGTTGGGAAGCTGAACAAGGAAGATAACAAGGAAGATGTCGTGTATGATACCTCTAATATTAGTGAAATTATTCCTATTTTCCTTGAAAGTGTCATTGACCCATGTCCTAACATAGTAGTTAAAGGTCTTGTTTACCCTCTCAAAGCTAGAAAGGTTGAAACCTCGTTGGCTTGTTACGGTGATGGATTCAAAATTTTCTATGTGCATGCTAAGATAAGTTAAATTTTCATATCAATTGTCGCTAGCAACTTTAAAATTGATTGTAATTTAAGGTATGTGGATGTTAAGCTTGATTGCAAGTATGACAAAGGGAGTGAAGCCTTTGAATTAGGTTCTTCAATTGTTGTGTGGAATGCTAGGAGTGTGACCCGTCCCTTGTTTAAGGACAATCTTCTAAAGTTTGTGAATGTTCACAAGCCCATCATTTTCTTAATAACTGAGGCTAGGGTGGGAAGGTAATCCTTTGAAGAGGTTGTCAAGGCATTTGAGTATGAGGTTGATTGGTCACTTGATGAGAGTGTAGGGTTGAGTAGGGGTGTTATTGTGATTTGGTATGATAAAAAGGTGGATTCAGGTGAGTTTATTGTTGCTGCCGAGGGGGATTGCCCTTTGAGGACGCTTGGGCTCTTGTAGGTATGTACAATACACCTTCCTCACTTTATTTAACTAAATTTGACTCAATTAATTAAAGTTAATTTCTAGTATGGTTGACTAACTTTTTTTCTATTTATAACTGTAGCCAAAGCCAGCCCCGTAACCAAGTGACTCCCCCAGGTTGATGGTGCGTAAAGAAGGAATGTTCTACCAGCGTTGGAATGTGTGTTAATGGCTGTTTGTAATGGAGCATTTGTAGTTCTTCATGATGTGTTATTAAGTTTTGTCTAGCTGTTTTAATGTAATTCGTAGGGTTGGCTTATTTTCATGTAGTGGTTATCTCCGTTCCCATGAACTAATTCTCGTAATGTGCGGCTAATGATGATCTATTAATAAAGGCAAATGTATTTGCCATTTGGTTTAAAAGACTGCTATTACCAAATACAATGTTTGACATTGTGAAATGATGTTTGTGACATGAGATTAGTGATAAAAAGCAATTACACACAAACTATTGTTGAATATGGTAATCATTGAATTGAGTAAATATGGTAATCATTGAATCGAGTACACCATTAACACAAAGTATTGTTGAATATGGTAATCATTGGTGAAACTAATCCGGCGATACCACTCAATGTACGTATTGTTGAAACTAATCCGGTGATAAAACTCAAATTATTGTAGAATAATAAGATAATCGTTAAATGTACTTAGAATGCGAAGTAAATAAGTGAATGAACTAATCCGGTGATAAAACTCAATTTGTTGTTGAAACTAACTAATCCGGTGATAAAACTCAAAATTTTTATAGAATAATAAGATAATCGTTAAATGTACTTAGAATGCGAACTAAATAAGTGATTAAACTAATCCGGTGGTAAAACTCAAAATTTTGTAGAATAATAAGATAATTGATAAATGTACTTAGAATGCGAAGTAAATAAGTGATTGAACTAATCCGGTGATAAAACTCAAAATTTTTTAGAATAATAAGATAATCGTTAAATGTACTTAGAATGGGAAGTAAATAAGTGATTGAACTAATCCGGTGATAAAAACTCAATTTGTTGTTGAAAGTAATCCGGTGATAAAACTCAAAATTTTGTGAAATAATAAGAATAATAAGTTAATTTACGAGTCTGGTGTCCCAAACCTAAATTGTTAAATGTACTTAGAATGCAAAGAATAATAAGCTAATTTACGAGTCCGGTGTCCCAAACCTACCCGTAATTTGTTCTATGTATTGAATTTTTGCAAAATGAAAAACTTGAATTTAATATTTTTACTCTATATAACCTACAAGTAGCAAGCAAACCACACAAATTACAACAGCATGTCTCTAAATGTAGACGATCAGTACACGGTAGAGCTGTCAAAAGCTGACCCGACCCGAAATACCTACCCGAACCCGATTATTAACCGACCCATCTGAACCCGAAAAAAATGGTGACCCAAACCCGACCTGAAACCAACCCTAGACTCGAGTTGACCCGAGTATTTGAGACCCGAACATGAACCGACCTAGAGATGACCCGACCCGAATGAAACCAGTAAATTATTGACTTGAACCGAACCCGACTTGAACCGAAATTGACCCAAACCCGTTTTAACCCGTCAAAACCTGAATTTAACCGGACTTGTTACTAACCTGACCTGAATTCAACCCGACCCGTTCCTAACCCGGCCCGAATTTAACCCGACCTGTTACAAACCCGATCCGAAATCAACCCGACTTGTTATTGACCCGACCCAAATTTTACCCGACCTATTACTAACCCGACCCAAAAATTCAACCCGGTCTGTTACTAACCCGACTCGAAATCAACACGACTTGTTAATGACCCAACCTAAATTCAACCCAAATTGTTCCTGGCCCGCTTTCAAATCACCTTAAATTCAATTTAGACCACCTTATTATTGTTGATCAAAACATTTTGTCTAGGGAGACCAAGTCGGTCCAGGCCAGCAAAAGAAAGAAGCATCATCCCCAAATTTAAGAGTTAAATATAGTATATATTTGTTGTATGGTCAAAGGAGATAATTATCTTCCTAAATTATAGATTATAGTTCCTTAGTATGTTGCCTATATTATAGTCAAAGGAAATAATTAGCTTGATAAAAATGATAATTATCTATTTATAGTTAGTTGAACCCGAATATGACCCGACTTGGAAATGACCCGACCTGATTGTAACCCGCAAATTATTGACTTGAACATAACCTGACTTGAACTCGAGAATGACCCGACTTGGAAATGACCCAACCTGATTATAACCCGCAAGTTATTGACTTAAACCGAACCCGACTTGAACCCGAGAATGACCCGACCTGATTATAACCCGCAAATTATAAACTTGAACCGAACACGACTCAAACCTAAGAATGACCCGACTTGATTCTAACCCGCAAATTATTGAGTTGAACTGAACCCGACTCGAACCCGAGAATTACCCTAACCCGTTTTAACCCGTGAAAACCCGAATTAAACCCGACCTATTGTTCACTCGACCCAAATGTAACCCAACCTGTTATTAACCCGACCTAAACCCGATAAGATGTATGACCCGACTCAAGCATGACCCAACCCGAACCCGACCCGCATAGGTTACGGCACTAATCCGAATTAACCCAACCCGAGTTGACTCGACCCACTCTTACCCAACCCAAACCCAACCCGTTTACCCGAATTGACAACTCTAGTACATGGGGCTTGATGAACTTCGACAAGTTTATGAGAGTTGGGAAAAGTAATATAATAAGTACAGATTGGCCTAAATTCAAGGCCCATTTTATTAACCCCAAATGATACACCAATAAATCCAACAATAATCTGTTACACATCCAAATTATTAAGTATACATAGGCCCAATACCAATGGCCCAAGTGGAGCTAAACGGTCTACTATTAAAAATCTTAAAATCCAATCCAACGCAGTTTTTAGTACAACATTCATCGTCGATCACATTATTAGGAAAATACAACAATATTCCGGGAAACATTATTAGTCCGGAGATGGTTGAGCCATCTGTCTTGTAGCAGAGCAAGCATTTGACTTGGCGCACCTCGCTGCACAATTAAAAGAAATTTGCAATTATTTAACCCTGATATCATATACAATGTAATGGATGCACTGCTCATACTTACAATTATTTGAAAGAGTTCAATAGACGGTGAAGGGTTGCCGACACGTAATACACACAACTCTATTGGCTCCCCAAATTTGGCGAGAAGCCAAGAACTTCTCCAAGTACGAGCTTCGTTACCATGTCGATCATACATTTCACACACTACAACCATGAATTCAGTAAAAGGAGATTGTAGGAAACTATTCAAAGCACACAGCATCATATGTAACCCCTCCAGACCTCCAGTAAATAACAAGACATGTGTCAAAGGCAAAACAAAACTACAGTCAACACTAATACTTACACCCCTAAATCCTAAAAAAAAAAAAAAAATAATAAAAAAAAGAGCAAATAGCTAATGGTATAACCTCAGCAGTAGCATCCAACTGCATCGCATATAAGCAACGAATTTGTTTTCAAAAACATCAGTCCACTGCAGTTGCCAATTAATCTGATTATAGTAAACGTAATTCAAATACAAACATACCCAAGCAATGAGTCGAGTTAACACATGGACCAATTCTGATGATAAACTCCTTCAAGTATGACAAACGTAGAGTCTTGTCAGTTAACAACTACAATAGCTTGAGAGAGCATGTAATGAAGCAACTAATACTAATCAAAGCATTAATCTTGATTAACTCCTTACCACCTAGATAAGACTAAACCATTAACCACATTGGGGACGTTGCAAGTAGGAGATATCAATGAATCACATCCTGCTGTACACCTCCTTCGGTTAGGCCGTTTCCTTTGCTGTTCAATTCAGTGTTTTAGTGGACCACACCTCTTCTTCATGTTATTCCTCGTCTTCATGTTATGCCCAAACTGATGATAACATAGTATTAACCACACTAACAATCATTATTAACCAAACAATTTAAGTAATCATTATTAACCAAACAATTTAAGTAATCAAATAAAACATAACTAATCTACCTCTGCCACAAGGGAAGGCCCGTTACTATCCCGAGCTTCCTTTGAATGCCTCTCCCTGTACGCTATGTCCAAAGTCTGTATAAAAAAAATACTATGACAAACAAATACCTAAAAAACCAAATTGATCAATGCCAACCTTATTCACAATCACTAATCCCCAACTGCCCATAATCACGTCCACTAGCAATTTGATCCTCTTTAGTGGCAATACCTATCATGTTATTGTCCAAAACCTTTATTCTGGGAAATTCACCCCAATTCACAGGGAACCGGTTTAACTTATCCAAATAAAACACCTACATTTAACCATCACATAAATCACATTGCATATCAACTCAATTTAAACAAAGTTACCATCAACTCAATGTAAACAATGTGACAACAAACACATTAATATATCGATTTAGCAAATAAATATACATACCACTGCAAATATAGTACACCCACCACACCCACCGGCAAAACCATTTGAGTAAAACCGAGGAGCATAACTGGCAACGCTCTCCATCAACTTATTCAACACCAGTTCACACCAGTTGTACGAAGAAGCGTCCATAGCACAAGTCAAGGCAGGAAACAAATCACATCCCAACCTAGGGGACTGTGTAGGGCACAACACCATTTCAAGTGACAACAACAAGAATAATGTCTTGAATTCCTCCTCCTCATGTGCCTCCCATTTCCATCCACCCTTTCCATCAACTTTGAATTCACGAGGATGCCTACTGATGTATTAACTCTACCAGCAAACTTCCTTGAACTTGTGTTAGTGGGTTGACCATATTTGTCCAGGATTTTATTCACATTTTCTTGCAAAATAGATGACTTACACTTACCTGTCGGGACAGTTAAACCACCATTAGGAATGCCTAAGACCCAATGAACTTGATTAGTAGATAACCTAAATTGTTTCCCATTAGGTGCAATAAGCACCTTATTCACAGGATCTATACCACTCATTATCCAATATCCCAACTGCCGAGGTAAGAGTATGTCACTTGGAGCTGTTAACAACCCACCCAAACCCATTTTATTAACCCAGCATATCCTTCTATCATCAAAAGTGTGACATATTCTAGAAAAGGTCTCAATACGGCAATTCATATTTGGTGGCTGCAAATTTAAGATAGCAGATATAATTACTAAAATCAGTTCACCTTCTAAAGTTCGGAGATAAAAAGGAAAAACAAGACACTAACTTAAAACATACCCTCCCATACACTTCAACTTGCTGCTTAATAACCTCACCCTTTCTCTTCACTTGACCACCAACACTAATAGAACCATCCTTGACAAGATCAACATCATCAATTTGATATGGATCGTTTGAAATTTGAATTGGGTTCAAATAAACTAATCAAATCAATACAATATCTAACCATAGCCATACCATAAACAATTCAGTTCGGAGAACTTTAACTTGAGGACTTGATGAATGAGTCCTAACCTGTACAGATCAAAATTGCACAAATCCATTGTTCACTAACCAATTGACTACACTGAACACATTTTCAATTGGAATTGAAGACCAAAACTATTATAATTTACCATTCTTGGAATCCCACGACGAGTTTTTGAGAACTTTCGCATTATCTCCAATTGAGAACCTAGAATCATTCCAAAATTAATACACTACATCATAAACCAGTTATTATGATTAGCTTAGGATTATTCAGCTTAGCATTTCAGCACTTCACCAGTTAAGCAATTCAGCAATTCAGAAATCAAGAAATTCAACAATAGAGCATTTTAGAAATTGAGCAAACCAACGGAGCAATTCAACAATTGAGCATTTCAGCAATTGAGCCATAGAAGAAATTGAGCAAACCAACGGAGCAATTCAGCAATGAACAAAGTTAAAACAACATGCAACTCATTGACATAAAGTTCATTTTGAAAGGAATGGTGTCCTTTGAATAAGTGGGGAGATGATAGGGGTACACATGGTATACAAAAGAATTTGTACACCGTTAATTCTATTGGTTAAAATGGAATCTTTTTTTGGTGGAATATATAAATTTTCATTTAAATTTTAATACCCAATTTCTGAAAATTTCAAATTTAAATTTCAAATTTAATTGGATTTCAAAAGTCTCAACCATCTATTAATGATTTTACTGTTTTCAATAAATTAATTTTAATTAATTAATTTTGTATTTTTGTCCATGTATTTTTCATGAAAACCAGTATGATGTACTACGTATAAAATTTCATTTCCTTTCAACTTTCCAAAAAAAGCTTCATTTTTTTAATTCGTCTACTTTTAAATTTTTAGGTTTTCAAAAAAAAAAAAAAAAAAAAAATTTAGGTTAATGAGTTTTAAATTAGAGATTAAACATAACAAAATTATGGTTAAGCACTTGAGCGTGAGCTTCAACCAATTGAAAAAATGGTGATAGGTGTAATCTATCCATAACTCCATAAGTTTCATCGAAATAATAATTTCGGTAGATATAAAATCTTCCAAAACGACTGAAAATGTGTTATTGTCTAGGATTCATGATGAAATTATGGTATGGGATGTATCCTGTATCATGTAACTTCATATTATTCTATGTTGGAGCTGAATGGGTTTTAATGTTTTATGTTTCCATAACAATATCTAATGTTATGAGTATATTGAATGTTGCGGCAATTGATACTTTGATATATTTGTGATAACCTTAAGATTAGATAATATGTTGATAAAATGATAAGATATAAAATACAAATAGTATATCCTTTCTTGTTCTTTTTTCTTTTTCTTTTTCTTTATTTTTTTTTTTTTTTGTCATGATTAAGGTATGACTATGGCCGACAAGTATTGTTAATTTTTCTAATTAGCAAATACTAATAAAATGCCTACATTATGCGTAAGGGAAATGAATTGATTTGATATTCATGAAGTTTTATAAAATAGACATGAAATATAATGAATCGACTCATCAAGTATTGAAAAGTATGAAATATATTAATACAAAAATATATATATATATATATATATAAGCAAGGAGATAATTAGACATGTAATAACCGGAAATGAGCAAGATGAACTATACAAGTCTTAAATCCAATTTAACATCTTATGAATACTGCAAATACAAAAATGTTCTTAAAAAATGTTTAATGAACCTTTAAATAATGTTACAACTAGTGTGTATCTCGGGCAATGCACTGGGTTTTACTTTGAATATTAACAAATATTATTTGACCTATAATAAATAAACTAGATAATTAAAATAAAAGTGAACAATAATAACTATATAACTAAATAAGTGCTCTCAAATTGATGTTTAATACAAAGTATTTAGTATATTTTAATTGAATATGAAACATAATTAAAAGATACTCCGTAGCAAAGATGGTTAGAACATTAGATTGTTTCTTATTGGTCTTGTGTTCAAACCTAATAAACATTTTTATTGCATTAAAACATGTTTATAGTACGATGGATGATGTGGCATATAATACTTGTGAAAGGTGATGTGGCATATATCTAATACATGTGAAGGGTACCACGTGACACATATTCCGTTTTAGGAATGCTTTTTAATAGATAAGTATAGATTGTGGATCAATTAATAGCCCAAAATTTAAAATTTGGATTTCAACTTATAAACATTTAAATTTATAAGCTATATAAATTAATAATGGTTCACATTGCATAAGGTGCGACAAAATAATTTTCAAGTGTAAGATCGCGATGAGATGTGCCAATTGATCCATTAATACAAATGGTAGTGAAGGATTACAAGCAATTTATCAAGAGTTACAAAAAGATAACTAGGGTTATAAATTATTCAACATGATACTAATTAAAAAGGGAGGTTAAGTCCAAAAATGATCGTATATATAAAGTACTTTATTATAAACTAGATTAGATCCCGTGCCATGCACGGTGATCTATAGTTATAACTAAATTAGCCCCGTACGATGCACGACATAAAAAATTTCTTTAAAATAAATATATTTTATATATGTACCTCATATGAGAAAAAAAATATATATATATATAGAAACATAACCATTAATTCCAATGGTATTTAGATCTAAATAATTTTGAAGATAGTAAAAAATTTAACCAAATTATACAATACAAAGTACTAATAAACTGGAAGTAATTATTTTTGGAAGCCAGATAGTTTTTTTGTATAAATTTATAATAATGTAAAAAAAAAAAAAAAAAAGATAGCATAATACTCCCTCCGTTTCAATTTGTTAGTCCTATTTTGGTGTTTTAAAAAAATCTACCCATATTGAATGTATTCCACTTTTAACTTAGTTTTTATTTCCTATTTTATACATATTAAATTCTGATTGATTTATATAATTGATTATGAATTGATGACATGACTCTAAGTATTTGAATTATTCCCTTGAATTATACAAGTATGTTTGATGGTTTCCTAAAAAAATCAAAAATAATTTAAATAATTAAGCAAAACTATTTATGAATTATTTTTTTACTTTAATGTTAGATTCCAAATATTCTTGTTTCCTTATTTTATGTGATTGATATGGGACTATCATATTAAACGGAGGGAGTATACTAATTGTCTTCTACAAAAATATACTCCGTATATATAATTATTTAATAATTTAAGGTAAAAAATAAGAAGGTTTCGTTCAAAAAATAAGTAAAAATAAAAATAAAAATATGATGTCAGCAATTGATTTAGGCGGGAGTTTTTTTACCACAACTTGACATTTGTACAATTTAAATAGGGGATGATGTCAGCGGTTGTTAGTTTAGTTATATTTATAGATATATTCGAATTATAGATCAACTAGATGAAACTCGTGCGATATACGGTTTGTTTTATATTTTGAAAATAAAATAAAAAAAATATAATATATATTTTCGTTTAAATGACAAAAAAGATAAAATCAAATATATTTTATTTGTTTATTCGCTCTTCAAGCTCTTGAAAAACTCAAATATATATATATATATATATATATATATATATATATATATATATATATATATATATATATATATATATATTATTGCTTCATTCTCTACTAAGTTATGGTTCACATTGCCTCTTATGTCACTTGATATATTGAGCTCATTATGTATTGAGTTGATGACATCACGTTGCAAATATAAATTTTATACCACATGATATATTATTGATACAAAATTATTTTTTATAAAAGATACGACAACTAATCCATTAATATTAAGGGTTATTAAATGATACACCAAAGTTATGTAAAGGTAGCGGAGGGTGATAAAAAAAAAATTAAAAATGATACTAGTTAAAAAGAAAAGCTAAGTTCAAAATCAATAGCATCTCTATAGAAAATACAAATATGCTCCTAAAAAGTGTTTAATGATCCTTTAAATATTGTCACAATTGTATACCAATTCTAATACATGTTTTTTTAATTTTGATTTCAAAAAATTTTAAATTTAAAGTTATAGGCGATAAAGACGTGGCTTATAAAATAGAAATAAAAAATTAAGGCTATGTCAAACATTAACAATTTTGTTTGTTTAAATTACATTTAAAATTGTTTTTAGCCCTTTAATTCTTAATACAATTATACGAAGTACAACATATAATCCAATAATCTTGTTTGTAATATATTGTAGAGAACACAAAAATAGTAGTCGTGTTTTGATAAAAAAGTTTACCTCATCACTATAATATCAACAGTAAAAAATTTAATATTTTTAATTTTTTTTATTAATACGCTTCGAAGCACTCAATTAAAGTATAGACCACATTACCATTCAAAAAAAAGAAAAAAAAAAAAAAGAAGAGTATAGAACCACATTTTTTTTTTTAGCTGAGGAAAAGTATAGACCACATTATTTCCTCATTTCTTAGCAAAAGTCCTGACAATACTGCAAATATACAATCAAAGCTAGGAAATAAGTCGTAAATATCATCAATTATCAAAGGATAACTCAGAGCAACTTGATGATCAACGCTCCAAGATATGACACACCGCTTGACCGTCACTTTGATGATTAGCTTCTGCAACATGGATCTCCCACTTCTCACAAACCTGAATTGTAATGTACTGTCGGACATCTTTGACAACCACTCCGAAGCACATTCCCACCTCTTCGATCATCAGTGCATCATCATTAATTTATACAGAGTATCATATTATTAAATGGTCATTTCCAAATGATGTTTTTTTAATCATAAAACATTCTAGAAAAATACTTTACTTTATGCTAAATTATTCAATCAAAAATTTGTAATTAAAAGCTTAGATACGGTAGCATAGAAGAACTAATCCCCTGCTTTACATAGTCGTCAAAAATAGCACGATACGCCCAACGGACTAAATACCAATAATTGTTGCAATTGTGACAATGACAGATCCGAAGGTAAAGGAGAATTAAGAAGTACTTCAACAGCAGCAAAATAAGGGGGCGTTTGGTTCAAACAATGGTATGGGTTTGGAATGAGGAATGAAACCTGGGTGGTATGGGGTTGGAACTTGATACTTGATTTCATGTGTTTGGTTTTTATCTAGGAATGATGGTTTTCCTTTTAATTTTAAACCTAAAGGTATGGGTATGAGCCATACCCACCTCCTCCCTTGGGTTTCAAAAACCCATACCTTGAGGGTTTGAGGTATGGGTTTGAAAAATGAAATTTCAAGAAACAAACACAAGGTATGGGTTTTGGTCATTCCAAACCCATATCTTATACCTAATATGCTTGAACCAAACACCCCCTAAATAATTCTGAGGTTTAGAAATGAAAATTGTGAAGAAGGAATTAGGTTTTTCTATAAACATTTCCATTGTCTCCGATTTGCTTTTGCAATAAACATAATTAGCGCTCAATCTATTATATTTGTGGTTAAAAAAGTATCAAAAAACAACAAACAAAATTACCCAAAAAAAATGAATTCCCAGAAAAATTAAAGAATTGTTGATTAATTTAGGAAAAAGGTGGAAACCATTGAACATGATTTGAAGTTGAAGCTAATCTGATTGTTGGTTAGCAATAAAAATGGAGGTTCATAATTTTCTCTCTCCTAATACATTTCCCAATACTTAAGTTTCCCGCTTACACTCTCTTGTTCTCACCTAATGCTAAAGACTTTGTCGCTCATATTTCCCTCTCTTTTCCCTCCTATTACTTAGTAGGACATAGTGACTTGGCAAAATGTGATTAGTGGTGTACAAAAGTATATTGTACACCATGTGTACCCCTAGCCTTTACCGAATAAGTGCATTATTCCGATAGAGGGTTCGGAATTATTAGAAAGCTAATTATTCAGTGAGGCCAAGTGATCGGAATGCCTGGGTGGAGGCCGCTTTCGATCAGTAATATTAATGTATAATTAATATTACAGCTTAATCTTAACTGAACCCTTCGGGTCACACCCAAGCAATTAGCGAACCGAAGCAACGAATTAATTCGGAAGGAATTAATGAGTCGGCCGAGTAATTAATATTCAGACGTCGGAAATTCGAGCTTGGAGCGTCGAAACCGAGCGTCGGAAGTCGAGTCAAAAATGATAAAAAGACGAGACGAGAAAATAATTAATAAATTAACATAATGACCAAAATACCCCTAGCATCGGAATGCCCCAAGAAAACCGAGTGCTAGGGGCATAAGGCCTAGCTAGGCGGCTAGCAAGCGCACCAAGCCGAGCCTAAGCTGGCTGGTGCGTGCTAGCGCACCAACATTGGCAGTGCTGCTGGTGCATGGCTAGCAAGCATTGCTAGCATGCGCTAGCAGCAGCTGCATCAAGCCAGCAATGCTAGCTAGCCAGCATCGCACTAGCGTGCTAGCACTGCTAGCAGTGCGTGCGTGCTGGCGCGCAGGGGCTGCGATGCATGCGCATGGCGCGCCACGCCCAGCAGCAAGCAGCTAGGCTGGCACGCGTGCGATGATGCTGCTAGGCCAAGGCAGCAGTGCCCAGCCGCAAGCACCAAGCGCCAGCAAGGTGTAGACACCCAAATGTGTCTCCCCAAAACCAAACCCAGTGAAGAATACCTTTCACGTCACTTAATTATCGAACGAAGTGAAAGTGTGAAAAGTTTTGAGATGCGGTCGTTTTAATAAAATATCTTTCTTTCTGTTTTTGAAAACATTTCTTTTCTTACTCTATTTATGAAAGTAGGCAGTCCAATTTAGTTTAGTCCATGATAAGGGTCTAATAATAGTGTAGTTGGATCAGGCTCGAAAAGAGCTTTCCAGCGATATATTATAAGCCCAATTCCGATGAGTAATGTGGAAGTTATGGTCAAAATATTAAATTGGGCTCGAAATGAATTTTATATGCGGCCTGATGATCTAGAGGAGGGCCTATTAATTATTATTCCTAAAGTTGTTAGGGTTGATTTTAATCTTCTAGAATATTTAGAAGGTTCTTTTAAGTTCTAATAGAATTAGGATTGATAATTATTATTTTTAAAGAGTTTTATTTGGAATAAAATAAGTGTTTTATGATAAACCCGATTTTAATTTGATAAACACGGAATTTGCTGCTTAATCATATTAAGAAGAGGATTCCGCGTACAAAGCGCGTTTTATCTTTTAATTAGCACCAAACGACAGAGTTTGTCGCCAGACGACAGAATCTGTCGCCTGGCGCTAATGTCTGTCGCCTGGCTACAGATGCCAGTTTTATTCCATATAGAACTTGAAGTATTTTCTATCGTTTTCGGACTATTTTTCTATAAATAGGGGTTGAATCTCCCCGTTTTTATTCATTCACAACCATCATCTCTCTCTATTCTCTCTCTAAAGCTAGAAGCTTATTCTCTCTCTATTCTTTTTCTAAACCTTCCTTCATACAAAATTCCACATTCACAAGTCCTAGACACACCTAGCGAAGTTCGAAGTTGCCTTTGTCCTCAAGGTGAAAGGTTGATAATTTTTGAGGGTTTGGTCCCAAATCCCTATTTCAATTATTTGATTTAATTATTTGTTTAATATTTTCATTAAAGTTACTAACGCGTGTATTTTGTTATTAGAAAGAGATACGAGGCATCCAAGTAAGCAATTTAATTACTTTTATTATTCTTTTGATATAGAAGTCATGCTTTAATTATTTTAATTCCTAATACCATGTTAGGATATCTTTATAATTCCTAGTATCATGTTAGGATGCTTTTATTGCTTTCTAGTATCATGTTTAGGTTGCTTCCTATTTCTTTCTTCTATCATGTTAGTATCATGTTAGGGATAAAGCTTTGATTCTTAATGCTCAGTGACATGCTAGGATTTGTTATTAATCTTGTTAGTATCATGCCTAGGATCTTGCTATTATTATTATACTTTATTGAGAATATTATTATTATGATGATGATTGTTATTATGTTGCTTGATATATATTATTATTGGTATTGCTTGATCACGCCCTCTCTTGCAGGTTTAAAGGGAATTTGTACTTGTAATCACGCTTAATAAGATAATTAATAATCTTGTTTAGGCTAATATGATTATAATTCAAGTGATCGCCAATAATAGTTTTGCTTGTGCATTAATATTCAACCAACATAGATTAAACAGGTTTAGGGTCAACCTATTGATTGTATGTTAGTCAAAAAGTGCACATGGATATGAGAAGAATAAAGTAGAGGCCTATTTTTAGGGCAGGTTCAATCTCTTTTAGGTTGGATTTGTACCTTCATCCCCGAATATCCAGTCATGGTTCTAGACCACTATGGAGTTAGCGATCTTATGGATCGTGAAGGGGTGTAACCTACACCCTGTGAACAGTTTACAGGTTCCTAAAACTTGTTGGCGACTCTTTTACTCTAGCTTCCTTCCCTTTGGACGCCACCATGCTTAAGTGTATGATCACCGTGGGGCTCAAGTGTGGGATGCTTGAAATATTCCCTACACAAAGCTGCTTGGGTGCCATGGCCGGGGCTGCCATGTGGCGCAAGCTTATAAGGGGTTGGGGGTGTGTGTTGGCCGGTTTTTAGAGAGAGAGTGGGGAGCAAGTTTGGTCCCCCCTCCTCCAAATGGTCCTCACCTAACCTTTCATGTGAGCTTGACACTTGTTGATTTATTAGTAGCTTGATTATTTATTTTATTTTAGATTTAAAATAAAATGGAAAAATCAAAATCTCCCACATGGAAAGATGATGGGAAATTTGTGAGCCTTTGCCTATAAATACCAACCTTGGGAGTGGGGATTCTTCACTTGAGTAAGTGTTGAAAAAGGCATCACGGTGTGAAAACCTTTGAACACAATTAATTACTCGGGTTTAGGTCGGGCCTTGCTAACTCAAAGGCAATAGACCGAGTTCGGTGCTCGCGTTGCGGGTGGACTTCGAAGGAGGTTTCCGTGTAGGGCTGGCAATCGGATCAGGTCGGGTCGGGTTCGTGTTCGGGTCAGGTAATTTCGGGTCAGATACCCCCTGACCTGAACCTGATCCATTTAACATTTCGGGTTGAAAACCTCAACCTGAACCTGATTTTTTCGGGTTCGGGTCAACCTGAAAATGACCTTATTTGACCTGATTTTTTGTTAAGATTTAAGTAAGGTTATTTTAACCTAAAATTAACCTGAATATGACCTGAAATTAACCTGAATATGACCTGAAATTAACCTGAAACTGACCTAAACAACTAAGTTTCAAACCACAAAGGCACAAACATTCAATGCTTCAAACAATCAAATCTAACAAAAAGTCCAAATAAAACCAAAAGTAGTCTAAGTAAGGCACCTAATTATCAATTACAAACCAGAAATTACAATCCAAACAAGTTCAAATATCTAAGTTCTCAAATAACATTAGAGGATTCAAAAGGGCTTTCAAGTTTTTCAAAGTCGGGTGATGTAGGTTGCGTATCATTCTTGTTCTCTATGTCAAGCTTCATAATTTATCCACAAAGCATTTCCAATTGAGGATCCATAGAGTCTACAAAACACACACAAAAAAAAAACAAAACAAGTAAGTTACCATCAATAATACATGCCAACATAAGAAATAAAATCAGATTACATTATATATAAGTTACCTTGCCCAAAGGCCCAATCCCTTAAGCAAATTATAGCCTCCACTGTATCTGGCTTCAATGAACTTCTATAACAATCAAGTACCCGACTCCCGGTACTAAAGGCTGATTCAGAAGCCACAGTTGATACGGGGACAGCAAGAACATCTTTAGCCAATTGAGATAAAACAGGGTAACGAACTGAACAAGTTCTCCAATAAGCTAAAATATCAATGTTGCTGGATCGAGGCATAAGTGGCTCTTCATAATACATTTCCATCTCTGATTTCATAGCCACAGATGTTTGCTCAACAGAAAAATCATCAAAATCCTATAAAAACCAAATCATAAATATCAGATTATATTATTATATAATCAGATTAATATCAGATTATATAATCAGATTATAATCAGATTATAATCAGATTATATAATCAGATTATAATTAGATTATTTAAAATCAGATTATAATCTGATTATATAAATCAGATTATATAATCAGATTATAATCAGATTATATAATCAGATTATAATTAGATTATTTAAAATCAGATTATAATCTGATTATATAAATCAGATAATAATCAGATTATAATCTGAATATATAAAATCAGGTTATAATCAGATTATACAAATCTGAAATCAGGTTATAAACTTATAATAAGATTATATAAATCAGATTATATAAATCAGATTTCATAATGCAACAAAACATTAAATCATATTTCATAATACAACAAAACATAAAATCAGATTTCATAATATGATAATACAACAAAACAGATAAGGGAAGAAGTGTTTACCTTCATAAAATCATCACAAGGTTCCTTCAAAACCTCAGAATCAGTAGATTTGACATTTACATTGCTTGATGAAGAATGAGATGCGGCATACGAATCGTATAGTTCCTTTATAGAATTGCTAACTTTAGAGAACTCAAGCTCATATTCAACACCATCCCCATAGATCCTCTTGTAACCCCATTGGACACATTGAATCTTATATCGTGGATCCAACACCACAGCAACAGCCATAAATGTACTAAAATCAGCCCAATACTTTCCAAATTTGTCAAGCATCTTGTTAGCCATTTTTTGCATAAAAAGATCCGAACTTATCTTTTCATTTTTTAATAACAATCTAACCTTTAAAACATTAGAAAAGTAAAGATTGGAAGTAGGATATTTGGTTCCGGAAAAGGCTAGTGTGACATCATGAAACACTTTCAAAAACTTGCATATTTTCTCTACTCTACCCCATTCTTCCGTGGAAGGACAATGAGCATAGTTGGCATCAACTTTTTGAAAGTGAATTAACGCTTTTTTGAAATACAAAGCACTATCAAGCATCATGTAAGTAGAGTTCCATCTAGTGGGAACATCATGTTGTAAAGATCGAGTTGATTGAAGTTCAACATGTGCTACACAACTTATAAATCTTTGTTTTCTAGATTGAGAACTCTTACAATATTTAACACTCTCCCTAATCTTACACACAGCCCCATCAATCTCTTTTAAACCATCTTGAACAACTAGATTAAGAATGTGAGCACAACACCTTACATGAAAAAATTCCCCACCACAAATCAAATCAAGTTCCCCTTTAAGATTTTCAGCAAAAACATCATTTGAAGAAGCATTATCTAATGTAATTGAAAAAATGTTTTTTTGAATACCCCATTCCTTTAACAACCCATACACATGATCACATAAATGAATACCGGTATGAGGGGGAGCAATGTAAGAGAAGTTCAGAATCTTTTTTTGCAAACACCAATATTTATCAACATAATGAGCAGTTAATGAAATGTATCCATCAGTGGTTATGGAAGTCCAACAATCAGAGGTCAATGAAATTCTACCAGAAGAAGAGGCCAACACATTTTTCAATTGCTCCTTTTCTTTTTTTTGCATCTTAAGCACATCAGATTTTATGGTGTTTCTTGTGACAGGTTTGAAACTAGGATTCAGATAAGAAAATAACCTCCTAACACCCTTATATTCCACAAATTGAAAAGGCAGATCATGCTCAACAATAGCAAGACACAACAATTCACGAAAATAGGAAGCATCAAATTCAGGCAATCTATTCCCTAAACCAGAAGATGTTTTCTCTAAAATCATTTGACGAACATCCCTAAATGACCTTTGTTTACAATTTTTAAGATGACGATGAAGATTTCCTGTTCCATTCGTACTATTACCATTAAAACTTACACCACACTTTTTACATTTGCAAATCAAATTACCATTTGCATTAGGCTCATCCAGAAACTCAAAGTGCACCCAAACATCAGAAGTAAGGCGACGTTGGCGTTTCTTACCAGTAACAAGCACACGAGGTTTACCAGGGGAAGCTTTCTGGCTTTTGCTCTTCCTCTTAACATCCATTGTTGAATTAATTTCTTCCTCCTCTCCGGAAGAAAGTTCTTGAACATTGTTGGACATAATTACTTCCTGCCAAATTACATTAACTAGAATTACTTCCTTTATCGTCCAAAAAATTCATATAATCCATAACAAAATCAATAAATCAATTTGTATAATTAGCATAATGCTTATATCATTTTGTATAATTACATAAAATCAATAGATAGCATGAAAATAACAAAGTTAATTCGAATAATCAATAAATAACTTCGTATAATTACATAAACTAGAATAAATACGCATAAATCCAGAAATCAATTCATATAAGTACATAAACAAGCATAAATTCGCATAAATTTGCATAAATCAGTTCGTGTAATTATATAAACTCGCATGCATTCGCATAAATCCATAAATCAATTCATATAATTACATAAACAAGCATAAATTTGCATAAATCCGTATAAATCAATCGTGTAAATGTGTAATTACATAATCTAGCATAAATTCGCATAAATCAATTCATATAGTTACATAAACTAGCATGAATTCGCATAAATCCGTAAATTAATTCGTATAATTACATAACCCAGCATAAATTCGCATAAATTAATTTGTATATACTTGTAAAATAACAAAATCGATTCGTATAAACTCACAAATTAAGAACAATAAGCAAGAAACGTACCTTATAAGAGTGAGAAGATAAGAATTGTAGTCGAATTCAACAATGGTGAAGTGATTTTAGGGTTTTTGAAATTTTGAGTGTGCCGTTTTTGAGGAGAGAGAAAATTAAAGAGAGAGAACAGAGAAGTGGGTAAGGAGTAAGGACGGCTGATCTAAAATGTGGTAGAAAATGAAAAATTAGGGTTTTCATTTTATATGTAGAAGTAGAACCCTCTTAAGAAATTGGGCTGGGCTGCCTAATTTACAATGTTTACGATTTTTTTTTTTTTTTACTTAAAATTGTTCGGGTTCTCAGGTCGGGTTCGGGTTGACCCGACCTGATTTTGACCTGAAATTTATTTCGGGTTAAGTGGGTCGTTTTCGGGTTGAGATTTTCAACCTTAACCTAACCCATTTAATTTCGGGTTCGGGTTCGTGTCAACCCATTTAAGTTTTCGGGTCGAAAATCTCAACCCTAACCCGCTTTTTTCGGGTCGGGTTCGGGTCGGGTTTTCGGGTCGGGTCAGTTTTTGCCAGCCCTATTTCCGTGTGAGCGGAGCTAAAGGGCTTTCGAAGTAAGAGCTCAATTAAGTGAGCGAAGCACGCTACAAAGGTAATAATCTCTTACTTAATCTTGTTGTTTAAGTTATGCTTTATGGTTATAATTATTGTGAGTGTGATCTTGGCTCGGGTTTCCTTCCGCGGTGGATCAGACTCACCGAAACCCAACAGCGGTATCGGAGCCTTGCTCATTTATTTTTATAATCATATTTTTCAAGGTGTTTTTTATGGCTTAATTTTTCTGGTTTTAAATTGCTAATTAGATTAGTAGCTCGGTTTTGTTATTTTAAACCCGTATTAGAGCTTATTTCAGCCTCGAACCCAGATTTTTGCCCAAAAATAGTGAATTTTGGGTGGAAAAGGCGTTTTGGAAATGGTTTTACCCTTTTAAGTATGTGTTTTTAGCCAAAAAAACGACCAAAAATGCACTTTTTGAGAGATTTTTCCTTTTGACGAAAAATTTTAAGTCTTTCTAACCTTGAAATATTATTGCATATTTATGGTGGTTATGTATTTGGTTCATTTCTTAATTTATATGCAATTTTAAATCTCTTTAAGCATGGTTACTGATATGTCTATTATGTATAGTGTTTTACCCCCGTCCTTTGGTCATAATTAGTAGTGTTTTTGGCTCTTTAGAGCCACTTTTATTACTAATTGGTGTTTTCTAGTGTTTTCGTAGTTTTGGTTGAGTTTTGTAGGAAATTGCATCTTTGGAGCTTTTTCCGGGATTATTGTGGTACAACTACGAGCATTTGAAGGCATGACCGATTGCATTTGGACACCGAGTATTCAAGACCCGAAGTGGAGATTCGAATTGGGCCAAGAATGAAGCCCAATCCAAGTCCAGCATATAGCCGGGCCCGATCGGGCGAGCTTTAGCCCGATCGGGCGGATGCCCAGAACGAGTGGGCAAAGAAAAAGGCGGGCCCGATCGGGCGCGTGTTTCTGAGGAGAAGCTTAAGCGTCGTTTAAGTTGTTTGAACTTAGGATTTTCGAGCTTAGTATAGATACGTTTTTGTTAAGCAAGTTTAGTATTTTTTTTCTCCCTCCCCTTACTCTCTCTCTCTTTCTCTCTATAACTTTTCTCTCTCTCCTCTTAAACTCTAGTATTATTTTCTCTCTCTACAACTCTTTGTTTAGTTCCATCTCTTGTTTCCTTCAACTTTGGTAACAATTTCTTCTCCTTTAATCTCAGTTATTTATTCTCTCTCTTTCATCATGATTTGTTTAATTGCTTTGTTTAGTTTATATTTAATTATGTGTGAGTAATTTTCTTTCTAGGGTTATGGGGATCCTTAAATAATATGAAGGGGTAATTTATTATTGTTAATTGTCAATGCTTGATTAATTTCCTATTGATTGATTTAATGCTATGCGGTTAGCATTTTGCCAGATTTAATTCGTATGAGTTTAGTAATATTGATTCGAGATTCGAGAGAGTTTAGGCTTAGTTTCAATAGGCAGACTAATTTATAAATGGTTAGATCAAGATTCGAGAGATGAGATTTAATACTGGTAAATTAACTCTGTGATTGTAATACGTAGCGAAAGCCTTTTATGATCTGATTAATTAATGCATTGATGATTGATTGTTATGTTTTACCCTGGAATATTATTTATTGATGAACCTATGCCCTAGGTCTTTTATCATTTGATTTCTCCCTACTCATATTCTTCGTAGTATAGTTCCTTTAAATAACAACTTTTGGTTACTTAATAATTTAGATTATAATAATTAATTAGGAATAGAAAGACTTGTTTCCCTGTGGATTCGACCCTACTTCCCTATCTATTATTAGTTAGCGGTTTTAGGAATTACTTTTGATTAGGTGATACGACTTTAGCCTGTCAGTTACTTGGTAGTAATTGATTCTTGAAAGTTTGGTTTTATTTTTCACATAATTGCAAATAAATTGCATTAAGTGTGAAAAGTTTGTTCTTTGTTGCTTCCAAGTACTAAAGATTCATTCTTTAATTGTTTTAAGTGATTGAAACTTTGAGTTACTAAATTCCATGAATTTTTGGTTGAACTTTTGATTTAATCATGTGTTAAGTTGATTGGAATCATAAAGTTTGAATCTTGTGATAGAAATTTTATTTATCTTCATATTGGAAGATATAATTTTTCAAGGACTCACAAGTGTTAAAGTTGGAATTTTTATTGAACTTGTGTTCATATTTCCAACTCCTTTTTAATTTGTCAAAATCTCATGATTAATTTAAATTAATTAAATTAATAGTGAGTTATTGCCCTTATTATTTTATTGCACCAAGTTAAACCAACTTTATTAAAGAATGGTTCTTGGAAATAATTTTGGTTGTGTGCACTTTTATGAATTTTTAATTAAAGTTGGACTTGTTTAATTTTTCATTTTTTCTCACTAAATTGGTTCTAAAATAAATTTAGAATTAATTATTTAGTCACGCAAAAACTCGGATTTTAAATCCCGAGAGTATGGCACGCAAACCAAGGCAACACCCCTTGGCTAGCCGGGCTGCATTGCAGCCCGCATATGGCTGCCAAGGTGGGTGATGCGTGGTGCGCGCCACACAAGGGCAGCGTGGCTTAGCGCCCAGCCGCACCAGCGGCACAGCAGCACCAGCCAGGCAGCAACGCGCTGCGTGCGTGCGTGCATGCTGCTATGTTGCGGGGTTCGTAGGCAGCTGTGCGCGAGCTTGGTGCTTGGTGCGAAGGGGCAAGCAGCCATGGGGCATGTGCCTAGCACCAGGTAACCCGTAGCAAACGCTACTAGGCTCGTCCTAACTAGTGTTACGTGGGGTGGTGGAGGCACATGCACCAAGCCGCGTAGTCCGGGGTTGCTAGACGACCTTGGCTTACATATGGCACGCAAGTAGTGCGTAAGCCACTTGAGTGCGGTTGGCTTCGTGTTTGCTTATTTTTCCGTTTTAATTATTTTATTAATTTAATTTGGTTTTAATTATTTTGATAAATGTTGGAGGTTAGGCCTTGGTTTTTGAGTGGCATTTGCAAAATTTAATTTTGGCAAATAATTGGGTTTACTGGCTTAATTAATTGAATTAATTAAGATGGATGCGGAATTTAGTGGGATCTTCAATAATTAATTGCGTTAAATTACATAATCAATTAAACAACTTTGACTGGTTTTAATTAGGCATGTTAATTGGATTAATGACCTAAATTAGTTACTAGTTTACGCGCATTTTATGCATTGTTACTTGTTTTATCGTTGTAAAATGCATGGGCCATTCACAAATAGTGAATGGATGAATGGAATGTATATTCTCTCACAGGTTTTATAAGTGGGGCCCAATTAGGATAGAAAATACGGACTGCGATCCGTGATGTATTTTTGTAAATCTAAATACGGTCTGCGAACTGTTGAGTATTTTTATACCTTAATATTTAGATTAGTCCTAATCGTAGATACTAGTATTTGCATAATTATGGTTATGTCTTGAAGACGGAGGTTCTTAGAAGACGAAGCCATGAAGTTACAAAAGTCGTCCCTTGAAGACTTGAAAATTCAAGGGGTCATGCTAGTTGCAAATGCATCTTTATTTATGTTTTCGATATATATTTATGAGTATTTATATATGAATTATATGTTAGATGCATTTTTAGGATTTCGAATGTTGTGATGATTAATTAAGTTCACTTAAATCAACCAACATAGAAACCCTAGGTCCCTAAAATATTGAGTGAAATTCCCATTCCAAAACAACACTTATCAACCAATTGAGAGTAGTGATAGGCTACGCCAAAGCGAGGCATCACTATTACTCCCTAGGATACGTAAGGCATACCGGGTATGCAAGTTGGTTTTGGTTATACTCAACGATATGCGTGATGGAGTCCTAACATGTCATGGCAAAGTGGATATGTTGTTGAGAGAGCATTAGATGCGACGATTTATCCAACCAAAAGTGGCTTGGAGCCATTAGCAAAGCGCTGCTTACCTTAGGAGATTGAGTGTTAAGACAAGCCAAAGCATGCTTAACCACTCTTTGTTTCTTTGGATCTTGGAATCGACTTATTCTCACCAAAACGGGGACAATTTTAATGTGTGAATAAGACGTTTAAATAAGTTTGATTAAAATGCATGATTTCAATCTTATTTAAGTATTATGAATGGTTTTTCATTTCAAATTCTTTCAATTGTAGAATCGTGTCTTCAAATAACTCAAACAACCAATTCTCGTTGCGCTCAATTCTCGATAAGGAGAAGTTGGGTGGGCCAAATTTTTTTAATTGGCAAAGGAACTTGCGTATAGTTCTCATGCAAGAGCAAAAGGAATATGTCCTTGATGAGGAAATGCTCGAGACTCCCAATGAGGAGGTGACTCAGGCTTCCCTAAACCGATGGCAAAGTGCCAATCGGGATGTCAAATGCATCATGTTGGCCACAATGTCTCCCGAGCTTCAAAAGACTTTCTTTGTAAAGGAGACAGCTTTTGAGATCATTTCTAAGCTGCAGAACATGTTCCAAGAGCAGACCCGAACTAAAAGGTTTGAAACCCACAGGCAGATCCTTAAGAGTAACCTCAAGAAAGGACAGCCAGTCAGCCCACATGTACTCAAAATGATAGGATTGTTTAAGAACATGGAAAGGCTTAATGTAGGGTATTCAACTGAGATGACAATTGACATCATTCTCCACTCGCTGCACAAAGGTTATGATCAGTTCAAGATGAACTATAACATGCACAACATGGAGAAAACCCTCACCGAGCTTCATGGTATGTTGAAGCAAGCCGAGCAAACGCTCAAGGATGAGGGGAAGCATGCCATGCTCATGATTAAAAGGGGCAAGCCGTTCAAATTCTCAGGCAAGAAGAAGAAAGGTTTTAAGGGGAAGGGTAAGAAAAAGACCTTTCCGCCTAAGTCTAAAGCTACCAAGGACAACAAAGAGAAAAAGGTAGCGTCTTCTAAATCTGATTCCGAATGCTTCTATTGTAAGAAGAAAGGACATTGGAAGAGAGATTGCCTCAGGTTCAAGGAAGATAAGAAGAACGGAACCGTTGCTTCTGAATCAGGTATATTCGTTATAGACTTAAACTTCACTAGCTCAACATCATGGGTATTAGATACCGGATGTGGCTCACACCTTTGTTCCAATTCTCAGGGCCTAAGGAACATTAGGAAGCTAGCGAAGGGAGAGGTTGAACTTCGGGTCGGCAATGGAGCCAGAATTGCAGCCGTATCCGTAGGAACTCTCAGTTTGTCTTTGCCCTCTGGGCTTGTTTTGGAACTTGAAAATTGTTTTTATGTTCCCAACATTACCAAAAACATCATTTCAATTTCGGTGTTGGACGCCAAAGGTTTTGAATTTCGAGTAAAGGACAATGAATGTTCGTTTTACCTCGATAATGTTTTATATGGCATTGCACATTCTGAAAAGGGTCTTTATGTGCTTTCTTTAGACAAACAAGTTTATAATGTGAATAATACTACCAAAAGAGCTAAGACCATGGAGTCAAATCAAACGTACTTGTGGCATTGTCGTCTTGGCCACATTAACATCAAACACATCAAGAAACTTCTACAAGAAGGTGTTCTTGACTCTTTCAATTTAGAATAGTTTGAGAATTGCAAAGGATGTTTATTAGGCAAGATGATTAAGCAGCCATTCTCCAAGCTGGGAGAAAGGTCAGGAGACTTATTGGGTCTAATACATACCGATATATGTGGACCAATGAGCTCCGCCACAAGGAATGGACATCGATATTTTATCACCTTCACAGACGACTATAGTAGATATGGCTATGTCTACCTCATGTCGCACAAATCTGAATCATTTGAAAAGTTCAAAGAATTTCAGAGTGAAGTTGAGAATTAGCTTGGCAAGAAAATCAAAGCCCTTCAATCAGATCGAGGCGGTGAATACTTGAGCCAAGAATTCGATGACCATATGAAAGACAAGGGTATACTTTCAGAATTGACACCTTCAGAAACTCCACAACGGAATGGAGTATCCGAAATGAGAAATCGAACCTTGTTAGACATGGTACGATCTACAATGGTTCTTAGTGATCTTCCTATCTCTTTCTGGGGACACGCACTTCTAACCGCGGCACTAACATTGAAACGTGCTCCATCAAAAGCTGTAGAAAAGACTCCATACGAGTTATGGACGAAGAAACCTCCTAGGTAGTCTTTTCTAAAGATATGGGGATGCGAAGCATATGTCAAGAAATTGATTTCTGACAAACTTCATCCCAAATCTGACAAGGTTTACTTTGTGGGCTACCCAAAAGAAACCAAAGGGTATTACTTCTACAACAAATCGGAGAATAAAGTATTTGTTGCTCGCAATGGTGTCTTTTTGGAGAAGGAGCACCTTTCCAAAATGACAAGTGGGAGGAAAATCGAACTCGACGAAGTTCATGAGGATGAGCAACAAAATTAGAATGACAGTCAAAGTGCTCAAACAGCATCTGTTGACGCAGGTCAAAATGATCAAAAAGTGCAAAGTCAAACCGACAATGCAAATGCTCAATCAATTACCCTATGTAGGTCTCAAAGAACGAGATCTCAACCTGATAGATATCTTAGTTTAGTATTAACCGAGAATCAGGACGTCCTGATCATGAATGGAGATGAACCGGCAACCTACAAGCAAGCATTGGAAAGCATCGACTCTGCTAAATGGCAAGAGGCCATGAGATCTGAAATGGATTCCATGTTTGAAAATCAAGTTTAGGACTTGGTTGACTTACCCGAAGGTAAACATGGGCAACGGGTCGTGCCGTGTCGCCGCGGGCCGTGCCTGGCCATGCCGCGGTGGGGGGCGTGCCGTGCCGGCTCTGCGGAGTGTCGTGCCTAATTTTGGCACACCCTAGCCTACGGCACAGCACGGCCCACGTGCCTGGCGGGCCGTGCCGTGCCGGGCCGCGGGCCAAACCGTGCCACTTAATCTTTTTTTTTTAATAATAAATGTAAGTAAAAAACGATATATATATATTTTAGTACAACTTAATTTTATATAAATAATGTGATTAATTTATGTTTATGTTAATGTTAATATATTTTGTTTTGAACAACTTTATTTTAATTAAGGTTATATAAATTATTTATCTAATTATGTTTAAGTTTATATAAACAAATAAAAACAATGTTATTAATTTAGCAAAACAATGCATATAATAAAAAATAAAAAATAAAAAAAAAATTATGAGTGCGATAATCCGAAAACACAAAAAATTGAAGAATAACTTATTTTATTATATACTGTTAGCCGGTACGATAAATCGATAATACAAATAATTAATGATAATTAAAAATCGTACAATATTTGGTGAATAACTTCATTTATTATACGGAATACGAAGTTCGATAATACAAAAATTGTACAATAGTGTATAATGTAAATATGTAATAATGTAATTATTATTGTTCGTCTCCGTCTTCAATTTCATCTTCGTCTTCGTCTTCGTCTTCTTGTGGTTCAAGTTCATTGGCCAATTGAGTTGATTGAGAAGTATGAGAACTAAAAGAAGTCGACGTTCCTTCATCGTCGTCGTTTTGTGCATAAGTACGATCTTGAGAACGAGTTTCGGCATCCAACCAATCCTTGAAGCAAACACACATTTCAAGTGTTTCGGGTTTTAGTCTTGTTCTTGTATCGTCTAAAACCCGTCCGGACGCACTAAAATCTCTTTCGGAGGCAACGGAGGAGACTTGGATAGCAAAAATATCACGAGCCATTGCCGACAAAATTGGATGTTTCATGGTTTGTGATTTCCACCAATCAAGGATGTCGATGCCAAACTTCTCTTCATCGTCCATGCCTTTCATGAAGTCGTAACTTAGGTACATTTGCAACTCCGAAACATCGCTTTGTGTTCTCCTAGTTGATGATGATTCCGTACCTGAAAACTTGGACATCATGTTAGCAGCTTGTGCAAATAAACCTTTAGCCCGTTTACTTACGTTTTTGGATGTTTGAGAAGGGGCAAATCGAGACACGGTTCCATATTTACTTTCGTAAACTCTATATAAAGATAAAAACTCATTAGTCACCTTATTTTTAAAAGTTTCAACATCATCTTCAAAATTCATGTTACTATAATAAATATCAATTAATAAAAAAGTGCCATCATATTTTTGCCTAGGATCTAAAATAGAAGCAAAAATATAAATCATAGGAATATCAGTGTAATATTTACGCCATTTTTCCTCCATAGCTGGAAGATATCCATGATAATCATGTTGTGATCGGTGTTCGGCAAAAAGTTGTGCAAGTAAACATGTATTGCTAAGAAAAGAATGGGAACAAGGATTATATACAGAAGAAAAACAATGTGTCATACTATATAGTAATTGTAAAAACTGCATATATTTTTCACAATTAGCCCAATCATCTTCTAGTAAAGCACATTGTGGAAATTTCATATTATAAAAAAGTGTTAAATGAACCTTGTACTCGATTGCCTGACTCAACATTTCATAGGTGGAGTTCCACCTAGTTGGACAATCCGGTGCTATTGTTATAGTCTTTATCCTTTGTTTCCTGCAAAAACCTTTCCATTCTTGATATCTCAAGTTAGAGCTATTAATTGACATAATAGCATTCCTTATTTTGTGATAAAATGGACCAATTGCTTGTGTTCCATCCTTCACACACAAGTTAAGAACATGACAAATGCATCTAATATGAAGTGCTTCTCCATCTAATACTAAATCGGTCAATTAGGGTTAACCAAATTCGCACTATATGTTATAGAAGTTGCATTATTGAAAGTCATAGACATGATTTTATTCCTAAGAATATATGCATCAATGGCTTCCATTAAATGATGAGAAATGTTAAGACCGGTATGAGGGTATTCAAGCATAATAAAATGAATGATGCGTTTTTGTAACAACCAATCATTATCCAACCAATGACAAGTAACACATAAATAGTGAAGTCCGTATCCACTATCCCATGCATCGGCGGTTAAAGAAACTCTACTAGGAAGATTAGCCAATTCATTTACTAATTTCAATTTATACTCTTGATAATTCTTCATGGCAGCAGATCGAACGGTTTTTCGGGAGATTTTTTTGTGTTTGGGTTGTAGTGCTCGGTTAATGTAGTTGTTAAAGGCATCATTTTCGGCGAATAGAAAAGGTTGTTCGGCATGTACAATCATTCTCCCAAGTTCATCCCTATCTCTCTCATAACTGTAAATGAAGCCTTGTGGATTGAATTGAGAAATTTTAGGTTGGGTTGGATCATTAGATGGTCCACCACATCTTTTTGAATGTCTACTAAGACGTCCCTCCCTCCCTTGGTATCGGCCGAGAAAATTTTACTACAAGTCCGACACCGGGCTTTGGTTCCATTTTTACTCAATGGATAATGTGCCCAAACTTCACTCTTTCGGTTGGTTTGAGCAAATTCCTCTTCGGTACACCATTCTAATATGTTAGGATTTTGGGTGTTAGGCATTTGGGTGGATTATTCACTCGACCCGGAGGCTTGTGTTTGGCTACCTTGGTTACTAGGAATAGAAAATTCATGTTGTGATCCGTATAAATGAGGTGAGAATTGGGTTTGTTGAAATCCCGAACTAGGCATACTCCAAGGAGTCATATCAGCCATTTGTTCGTGCCCTTCCGTGGTTTGGGGATGAAAGAAAGGGGTGGAAGTGTTTGGAAAGGGCATGTTAGGGGAGTGAAAGGGCATGTTAGGGGAGGGAAAGGTGTTGGGGGGGCATTGAAGTGTTTGGGTTTGGTGATTCCCTACATTTTGACTTGGCTTTTCTAGAGGAGGAGGAAGTGTTCGGGTTTGATGCCATGATATTTAATAATAATAACAACAACAATAATAATACAAATAACAAATTAACAATAACAATAATAATAACAATTAACAACAACAATAATAACAATAGCAATAAGAATTAGTAAGGAGTTTTTATATAAATTAAGTTTTCAAAAATAATTATAATAATAGTAGATTACTTAGGACAATGAGATCCTAGGTAGGAGAGGTTAGGAACGACGTTGTCCTGAGCCCAAGTCCCGCCTTAGACAGATTTCACTAACAATCTAAATTATCCACAATAAAAATAGAAAGTAGTTTTTATATAATTAAGTTGTTCCAACTTCCAAGAAAACAATAATAACAATAATAGCAACAACAATAGCAACAACAATAGCAATAACAATAACAATAGTAATAATAATAATAATAATAATAATAATAATAATAATAATAATAATAATAATAATAATAAGAATAAGAATAATAATAATAATAATAATAATAATAATAATAATAACAATAACAAATTAAAATAAAGTTGAGTTAGATCTTACAATGACGCTTCAATTGCTTTCCCAAATTTATAATTTCCCGAACTTATAATTTTCTAAATTTATAATTTCCCGAGTGTAAATATAAGAATTTTTTTTGTTTTTTTTTTTTTGTTTTTTTTTTTTTTTTTTTGTAGTAGACTAATAATAGATAGTAGGAATTTTTTTTTTCTTTGCACAAAAGAGAAAGATTGTAGGAATTAGAGAATAAGAAAATTAGAGAATAAGAGAGAAGAGATGAGTTGATGAATTGTGAAAATTTTGGACGAAGAAATGGGGTATTTATAGGGATTTTAGGTGGGAAAAATGGCCAAAAACTAGTCGTTTTATAGCCGTTTTAGAGCTGTTGGAAAACGGCTACTTCCAACAGCTAGTTGGCACGTGCCGTGCCGTGCCCGGGTGTGCCACGTGCCGTTCCGGCGGGCCGTGCCGGCGTGTCGGCCCACGTGCCGGGCACCGTGCCACCCGCCGTGCCCCGTGCCGTGCCCGTGCCAAATCTTGAATTTGTGTTCACGGCACGACCCACGGCCCACAAGTGGGCTGCCGTGCCGTGCCGGTAGCCTGGTCGTGCCAGGCCCGTGCCGCCCGCATGCCGGCACGGCCCGTGCCC
Organism: Chenopodium album; assembly: GCF_948465745.1. Classification (NCBI taxonomy): domain Eukaryota; kingdom Viridiplantae; phylum Streptophyta; class Magnoliopsida; order Caryophyllales; family Amaranthaceae; genus Chenopodium; species Chenopodium album. The sequence goes on along the minus strand of NC_137851.1, from coordinate 27,848,608 downwards.
ACCTTTACCCGAAGGTTACACACCTATCGGATGTAAGTGGATTTTCAAGTTGAAAATCGACAAAGACGGAAATGTATTCATTTACAAAGCTAGATTGGTAGCAAAAGGTTACAGGCAAGTTCATGGTATTGACTACGATGAAACCTTTTCTCCAGTCGCAATCCTTAAATTCGTTCGGATCCTCCTAGCGATTGCTGCATATTACAATTATGAAATATGGAAGATGGACGTCAAAACCGCCTTCTTCAATGGTATTTTGGAAGAAACTGTGTATATGACACAGCCTGAAGGTTTTGTCGACCAAAACAATGCTGGGAAAGTTTGTAAGCTTAAGAAGTCCATTTATGGGCTAAAGCAAGCAAGCAAGAGTTGGAATCTGCGATTCGATGAAGCCATCAGTAAGTTTGATTTTATCAAGAATCCAGATGAATCTTGTGTTTACAAGAAGGTCAGTGGGAGTGACATCGCCTTCCTAGTCTTATATGTCGATGACAGCTCAATGGAAACAGCATTCCGTTGTTAGAGTCTGTAAAGGACTGGCTTGGAAAGTGTTTCTCAATGAAAGACTTGGGAGAGGCTCAGTACATACTGGGCATCAAGATCTATTGGGATAGATCGAAAAGGATGATTGGATTGAGCCAAAGTACTTATATTGATAAGGTACTGGCTCGATTTGGCATGGAGGAGGCCAAGAGAGGTCACCTGCCTATGTCACATGGCATAACCTTAAGCAAGAAGCAGTGTCCATAGACACCTGATGAGCGGGTAAGGATGAATCAGATTCCATATGCTTCGCTTATTGGATCGATCATGTATGTCATGATATGTACTAGGCCAGATGTATCGTATGCCTTGAGTGCTACAAGCCGTTACCAATCAGACCAAGGAGAGGCCCATTGGACTGCGGCCAAGAATATCCTAAAGTACCTGAAAAGGAACAAGGATAAATTCCTAGTGTATGGTGGTTCAGAGGAATTAGTTGTTGAAGTTATACCGACGCGAGCTTCCAGACAGACAGAGACGATTTCAAATCGCAATTTGGATACGTGTTCTGTCTAAATGGAGGAGCGTTTAGTTGGAAGAGTGCCAAGCAGAGCACAACTGCAGATTCTATAACTGAAGCCGAATACTTAGCAACTGTTGAAGCAGCTAAGGAGGCTGTTTGGATTCGTAAGTTCGTTGGTGAACTTGATGTTGTACCCTCAATCAAGGGTCCAATAGCCCTCTATTGTGACAATAGTGAAGCTATTGCTCAGGCTAGAGAGCCAAGGGCACATCAGAAGGTCAAACATGTCAAGCGACGATTTCACATGATTCGAGAATGGAAATCAAAAGGTGACATCAGAATTTGCAAAGTTGGAACGGATGACAATGTAGCCGATCCACTTACAAAACCTTTGCCTCAAGTGAAGCACAACAAGCACGTTGAGGCAATGGGAATCAAGCACGTTGGAGACTGGCTTTGATTTCCCTATTTAGTAGTTTAGTTAAATTTGAACATTTTAATGTAAGACACTAAGAAAAACTATTCAAGTTTTTGGAGTAATATAAATTTCATGCAATATTTTATCACTCCATTTGCTATTTAATTGTGGTTTAGGATTAAATAATGAGTCCATTTGATTCTGAGAATATTCAAAATAGGGTATCAAGACCAGTCTTGGTAAGGAAACACCTATTAAGTGAACATTGAATATTATAATCGAAAATTATCCCTAATCGAGGTCATTTAAACAATGGACGGTTAATGACCATTTGAGATTAGTGTGTAGTTTAATTTATAGCACCGTTTCTTGTGCTAGAAGGACATGATCGTCATAAATCATTTGCACAGGTATTGGTTTAGAACCATACTGGATCGACCTATGAGAATACTTTAAGAGATTAAAAATCGTCATAAGTATAGTTCTCATTATGGCTATCGGAACCTATTTCCTCGACCATGAGTATTGTGAGTTCTCTTGTTTGAGTACTAGTCCGCTTTGATGTTGTCAAACGTCTGACGTTATAGGGGATTATAACGGTAACACTCGGGCGGCTAGGTCCTCTCAGTAAGAGAAGCTACATTACAAGACTGGGAATGTCCCCCTACTAAAATAGGGAAGATGTCTTTGTTGTTTACAAGGCCTCTCGAAGAGCGAGACTGTAAAATGGATGGCCGTGCTCGGATGGATTTTAGAAATCATCTGTTTATTGACAGTCGGACTCGCGATCGAGAAACACTTCTGGACATAATAAGGATGACGAATAAATCTTACTTTATAGTTCATGAAGAGACATTAAGTGACATAGGAAAAAGGCTATATACTAAATGCGCACTTGTCCGGAAGGACAAGTGGGAGATTGAAAGGAATGGTGTCCTTAGAACAAGTGTATTATTCCGATAGAGGGTTCGGAATTATTAGAAAGCTAATTATTCAGTGAGGCCAAGTGATCGGAATGCTTGAGTGGAGGCCGCTTTCGTTCAAAAATATTAATGTATATTTGTATGGGAATATTTCAAGCATCCCACACTTGAGCCCCACCGTGATCATACACTTAAGTATGATGGCGTCCAAAGGGAAGGAAGCTAGAGTAAAAGAGTCTCCAACAAGTTTTAGGAACATGTAAACCGTTCACGGGGTGAAGGTTACACCCCTTCATGATCCATGAGATCGCTAACTCCATAGGTCTGGAACCATGAATGGATATTCGGGGATGAAGGTACAAATCCAACCTAAAAGAGATTGAACCTGCCCTAATAATAGGCCTCTACTTTATTCTTCTCATATTCATGTGCGCTTTCTGACTAACATACAATCAATAGGTTAACCCTAAACCTATTTAATCTATGTTGGTTGAATTTAATGTACAAACAAAACTATTATTGGCGATCTCTTGAATTATAATCATATTAACCTAAACAAGATTATTAATTATCTTATTAAGCGTGATTACAAGTACAAATTCCCTTTAAACCTGCAAGAGAGGCGTGATCAAGCAATAACAATAATATATCAAGCAACATGACAATAACAACAATCATCATAACAATCTCAATCTCATCAAAGCATGATAATGTTATTAGCAAGATCCTAGGCATAATACTAACAAGATTAATAACAAACTTTAGCATGTCACTAAACAATAAAGATCAAAGTTTTATCCCTAACATGATACTAACACGATATAAAGAAAGAATAGGAAGCATCATACATGATATTAGAAATATTAATTATTACCCTAAACATGATACTAGGAAGCAATAAAGGCATCCTAACATGATACTAGGAATCAAAATAATCAAAGCATGATTTCTATATCAACTACTTACTTGGATGCCTCGTATCTCTTTCTAATAACAAAATACACACGTTAGTAATTTCAAGGAAAATAATAAATCAAACAATTAAATCAAATAATTGAAATAGAGACTTGGGACCAAACCCTCATAAATTATCAACCTTTCACGTCTAGGGCAAAGGCAACTTCAAACTTGGCTAAGTGTGTCTAGAACTAATGAATGTGGAATTTTGTATGATGGAAGGTCTAGAGAAAGAATAGAGAGAGAGAAAGCTTCTAGCTTTAGAGAGAGAATACAAAGAGATGATGGTTGTGAATTGGTGGTGATTGTTAATAAAAAACGGAGGTCTAGGACCCTATTTATAGAAAAATAGTTCGGAAACGATAGAAAATACTTCAAGTTCTATATGGAATAAAACTGGCATCTATCGCCAGGCGACAGACATTAGCGCCAGGCGACAGACATTAGCGCCATGCGACAAACTCTGTCGTTTGGCGCTAATTAAAAGATAAAACGCGCTTTGTACGTAATCCTCTTCTTAATATGATTAAGCAGCTAATTCCGCGTTTATCAAATTAAAATCGGGTTTATCATAGAACACTTATTTTATTCCAAATAAAACTCTTTAATATATAATTATCAATCCTAATACCATTAGTATTTAAAAGAACCTTCTAGATTATTCTAGAAGATTAAAATCAATCCTAATAACTTTAGGAATAATAATTAATAGGTCCTCCTCTAGATCATTGGGTCGCATATAAAATTCATTTCGGGCCCAATTTAGTATTTAGGTCATAACTTCCTCATTATTCATCGGGATTGGGCTTATAATATATCGTTAGAAAGCACTTTTCGAGCCCAATCCAACTACACTATTATTGGACCCTTATCATGGACTAAACTAAATTGGACTGGCTATTTTCATAAATAGAGTAAGAAAAGAAATGTTTTCAAAAACAGAGAGAAGTATTTTAATAAAAACAACCACATCACTAGACTTTTCACACTTTCACTTCGTTCGATAATCAAGTGACGTGAAAGGTATTCATCACTGGGTTTGGTTTTGGGGAGACACATTTGGGTGTCTATAATAATTAATATTACAGCTTAATCTTGACTGAACCCTTTGGGTCACACCCAAGCAATTAGCGAACCGAAGCGACGAGTTAATTCGAAAGGAATTAATGAGTCGGCCGAGTAATTAATATTTAGACGTCGGAAATTCGAGCTTGGAGCGTCGAAACCGAGCGTCGGAAGTCGAGTCAAAAATGATAAAAAGACGAGACGAGAAAATAATTAATAAATCAACATAATGACCAAAATACCCCTAGCATCGGAATGCCCCGAGCAAACCGAGTGCTAGGGGCATAAGGCCTAGCTAGGTGGCTAGCAAGCGCACCAAGCCGAGCCTAAGCTGGCTGGTGCGTGCTAGCGCACCAACATTGGCAGTGCTGCTGGTGCATGGCTAGCAAGCATTGCTAGCATGCGCTAGCAGCAGCTGCATCAAGCCAGCAATGCAAGCTAGCCAGCAGCGCACTAGCGTGCTAGCACTGCTAGCAGTGTGTGCGTGCTGGCGCGCAGGGGCTGCGATGCATGCGCATGGCGCGCCACGCCCAGCAGCAAGCAAGCTTGTTGGGCTGGCACGCGTGCGATGATGCTGCTAGGCCAAGGCAGCAGTGCCCAACCGCAAGCACCAAGCGCCAGCAAGGCTGCTTAGGTGCCATGGCTGGGGCTGCCATGTGGCGCAAGCTTATAAGGGGTTGGGGTGGTGTGTTGGCCGGTTTTTAGAGAGGGAGTGGGGAGCAACTTTGGTCCCCCCCCCCTCCTCCAAATGATTCTCACCTAACCTCTCATGTGAGCTTGACACTTGTTGATTTATTAGTAGCTTGATTATTTATTTTATTTTAGATTTAAAATAAAATGGAAAAATCAAAATCTCCCACATGGAAAGATGATGGGAATTTTGTGAGCCTTTGCCTATAAATACCAACCTCGGGAGTTGGGATTCTTCACTTGAGTAAGTGTTGAAAAAGGCATCACAGTGTGAAAACCTTTGAACACAATTAATTACTCGGGTTTAGGTCGGGCCTTGCTAATTCCAAAGCAATAGATCGAGTTCGGTGCTCGCGTTGCGGGTGGACTTCGAAGGAGGTCTCCGTGTGAGCGGAGCTAAAAGGCTTTCGAAGTAAGAGCTCAATTAAGTGAGCAAAGCACGCTACAAAGGTAATAATCTCTTACTTAGTCTTGTTATTTAAGTTAATTATGATTTATGGTTATAATTATTGTGAGTGTGATCTTGGCTCGGGTTTCCTTTCGCGGTGGGTCGGACTCACCGAAACCCAACAGATCTCAAACAACATGTACATACCTAATAGCCATAAATACATACCTCAATAGCGACAAACTACTGACCACAACACAGCGAACAAATCAAGCACAGCGAACAGCTCAAGCACGGGTTTCGATATCGCGAAACCTCAGTCACTTAACAAAAGAATGTTAACAACATTGCGAGCTCAGAATTAGTGGAAGGAAGCCGAAATCATCCTACACCATGAAGATTCAAGTTTCTCCCTCGCCTTTTCTTGCTCCTAGGGTTTCGATTTCTTAGTTTCTCCCTCGTATGGTTTTTGTTGTTTTCCACGTTACTTACACCATTAATCCGTTAGTGTAAATTAATGTTGTAATTACAACTTCACCCCATACTTTATGTTGTGTTGACGATTTTAGCCCTAAGATTAACATTTTTTGTAAATCACTGAGAGCAACTGTAACACCCCAATAATTCTCCATTTTTCCAAACCACTTAATTTAAATAAAATAGTGGAGAACCATTGGCATGTTACCGCCACGTGTTAAAACGTTAAGGCTTTATCAAAGTATTGCAGCGGAAATCCAACTTAAATCTTAAAATAATATAATTTAGAAAACCAATAAGTCAAAGCTTACAAATTGGAACCATAAAGGCCCTTATTAAACCAAACTAATATTTAAAATCCCAAAACATAATTGAAATAGTAAAACATAGATAAGTTCAACACAAAGAACGAATACTCTCAATCACACCAATCCCTTGACAATGAGTATGTCAAATCCCCGAACCTCACATCATCAAGCTAACCTGTGCAATACTGCTCCCCAATAATACAAGTGTAATAATTGGATCGTCACAGGGTCATTGAAAGGCGAAGGTCATGACCAAAAGAAAACACACAAAAAGCACGCAATCAGCAAAGCTGAGTACATACAAGCTACAACGTACAAAACCTAACATGCTCAATTAATTAAAGTAAATAAACATACAAAACGAATTCATTAATCAAGACTCCACACTTAAACAATTCAATTGACTCAACATACTTAGTAACCAATTCCAAACACTTGACTCTTTATATTTAGTTTGATTAATTTAATTTGGAGTAAGCAATAGACGAGGTTGTCCACCCACCAAATCATTTTGGTCCCAAATGACCATTTAAAATAAAAGTTTAGCGCAATGCAAGAATGGGCGCGACTCCATTCTCACAAAGTTAGTCTAGGATCCCATCTAACTTTCATTATAAAATAAAAATGTAAATACCAAAAGAGAAGAGGACATGTTGATCAAACAAGCCTCGAAAAGCCACGGGCTACCACCGTGTACCCCAACCCATAATTGTCAATACTCTAGAAGTGCACACTTTCTAGAGTTTTATTGCTCATCCTTGTTTCACTTTACGTGATTACAATTTTAATTAATAGCCGACTCATTCAATTAGACCATACATAACAATCATACATCAATTCACTTTTAATCTTATTTAGGACAATGGTGATCACATCACAAATTGACCTTTAATTCCTTTAAACTTCCAAATTATCCAAAAGTGTTGAACATAGTCAACCCACCTAGCCATTTCGGCTTAATCCACTTTTACTCAACATACTAACAAGTCATGCTTGAGTAATAAATAAAATAATAATAACCTTGTGGAATAATTAATAAATTCATTCCACTTAAACCATTCAACTCCAATCCTTCAATAATCCAAATGTAGTTAATAAACCAATCCAATAAAAATATGCTTGTATCAATATTCCATACAAACAATTAATCCAATATAATTCAACATGCTTGCATCCATAATTCCATACAAACATAATCAATTCACCAAAACATGTCTCATAAACATAAGCACATGAATTAATTAAACGTGTAACCAAACAATTTCCATCCAAGTGTTCTCTAAACATGAAACTAAGTTCTTTCTTTTTGGTACCTAAATATGATACTACTTACAACGAAGTAGACATGTACGTACCTCGTATAAACAATCCTTTGTGCCACTTTTAATCATTTAAAAGTCTCCTAGGGAATAATCACTTCCTAGAAAACAACCAATAACAATAAATTAATACTCAACCAAATTTCCAGCAACTTAAATTTACTTTAGACTACTTAAAAAAAATCTGAAAATTATTTAAAAACCCCTAATTAAACTCCTTTTTAATGGGTAATCACACCCTTTCATTAAAATCACAATTATACTACTTTAAATAAAATTCCAGCATTTTAAACTAATCAAAAACCCTTTAAAACTCAAGGATAAAATTTAAAGCATAAAAAAAACTTCGTTAAAAATCAAAAACTGCCCGAAAATCATATTTAGAGGCTGAATTTGGCCACGAGAGGGTGGTTCTCATTACCAAAGGTAGAGAATCTTTCTTAAAACATTGTTTCCACATGGAAAACACTACTTTTTTTATCAAAATTGGATGAGTTCAGAACCTAATCGGGATTAAAACGGGATTAATTTTAGCGAATGGAAATCTAAGAATTAAAACACGAATTTACGTGTTCAAAATATTCTGGGATTAAGTTAAACTAATCAGTAGTTATAATCACCAAAATTTCAAACATCATTATTATAAAAGGCTTAAATCAATTGTTCGTAAAAACCCTAAAATCGTGATTTTCAATAATTAAAAACCCTAGGTTATAAAATTTACAAAATCTGAAAATTATGACATTATAAAATCTGAAATTATAAAGTTTAATCATCAAAATACAATTTGATACTAATTAAATTAATTTTAAACAATAAAATCAAAACCCATAAATCAATAATTATAATTACACAAATTAATAAAAACAAAGGAGAAAATAAGACTAACCTTTTGTGTGGGGAAAATTTTGGGGATGTATGGGGTATTTATAGGGGAGAGAGTTGTAGGGTAAGTAGGAGTATTGGGCCTCATAAAATTAATGGGCCGATTAGGTAAATGAAATGGACTAGGCTTTATTTGTATGGCATATATTATAGAATGAAAGGTTATAAAATAATTTGTACTAAAATAATTTTCGACCAAAATTAATAATTTGAAACTTTTTAAAATAAAATCCGAAAAAATACAAATAAATATTATAAATAAAATAAATTTTCATTTATAAAATATTTAAAAATACGGGGGGATTACAGCAACTTGTATTTACCGTTTAAAAGAAAAATGAAAATAATATTTTTTAACTCTGGTATGGGGCAATGACCGCCTATACTAGGTAGTGGCATATACTTCCCCCCATTAGGATTTAGAGGAACATAGCCTTGCGCCCTTGCCTGGCTAGTGACTCTGCTCCCCTCTCTCTCTCAGTTCTCCATTGAAGCGTACTCAACATCGCACTTCACGTTCTCCATCGAATACTTGTATCCTCCATTGAAGCAGCTTCTGAGGTAAGTTGTTGTTTCTCTTAAAATCATCATATCAATTTCACAATCTAGGGTTCATCTTTGATACTGTGTAATTTAATTTAATTGTCAGTGCAGTAATTTAATTCGGATTGGTACCCAAAATCGTTAATCGAACCAACTAATTGACAGGCCGCAATAATGGGGAGTGATCGAAAATCCAAGGTTAAAACTAGAAAAAGAAGTGCAGATCAAGGTTTTCTCTTCCTAAATTATTGCTTCTACCATCTTAATTAATTACTTTTCCGTTAATATTTGCAATTTAAAGGTAATTTGTGTTGTTGTTGATGTTGTAATTTTGCAGATGAAGGTCATGGCAAACGGCACAAAAAATCAGATGATTATGACAAAGGTAGCAAGAAAAGAGACAAATCCCGTCACAGCAAATCTGACAGGCACTCTAAACGTCATTCTGGAAAAGGTTAGAACCATCTAGCGTTGTTTCTTTTTTCTCTCGTAAAATTTATGCCATGTTATTGTGCATATTTATTTGTTTCATGAATTGTGCAATTGCTGAATTTTCTTGTAAGGGTCAATATGATTATTAGTTGTTTGCGAGAATAAATGGATTTAATTGGATAGTAATATCGAATTGGAATTTGGGAGTTTTTAACTTGAAATGTTTGTGAAAGTTCCTTCAAAGCATGATGACAGCATGTTTGGATAGGACTATTTGAAGTAATGGTAGGGAAAAGGAAGGGAAGGTGAGGGGCGGGAGGAAGAAATTCAACTTCTCTTGTTTGGATGCGGAAGGAGAGGTGAAAGTTGATAATTGGGGTATGATGTTGAAGTATTAGCCTCTAGAATAGTAATACAAGTCGAATTATTCCCGACTTGCGTCCTAAATTGATTGTAAAGTAGGGAGAAAAAAAGGTAAAAAAAAAAAGCACCTAACTGTGTTTTTGGACAGAAAATTAGAAATGAAAAGGACTGAAGAGGAAGGTAGAAATGGGGAGGGAAAGGATGAAAAAAAATGTTAATATCATTGTTTGGACTATGGAGAGTAGGAGGGAACTTGAGGGAAGTATGAAGCGGGGAAAGGAGAGAGAAAGAAAGGGGTGAAAGTGGGCAAAGATGCACGGGAAAGGAGTTGAGGGCAGAAGCTAGTGAAAGAGGAGAGGCAGAACTTATGTGAGGATTGTTACCATTTCTTACCAAATCTCTCCAATATTGGAGAGATTAATCTCTATAGTCTGTACTCTCTCCTTTTACTCTTAATGTAGCGATGCATCATTGAATGAATCTTTCCTATCGGGATATGAAGTGGATCACCCATAGCTTCCAAATCTGGGATGTTGAAACTAACCCTATTGGTTTAGTTTTGTCACCTCTATATGGATTTTGGATATCTTGCTTGAAGTATTACTGTTATTATAAGGCATGGCCTTTACCTTATTCATCTAGCTGCATGTTCATACAGTCACGGATGTTTGGAGGCTTGTTGTTTCTTGGTCTTTGTACACTCTTGGTCAGTGTTATTACTTTTGTTAGTTGACCGCCACCGTTTGGATTAATGTGAAGGTGCTCTGCAAAAGAACATTTCACGAGCTGCACTTTCTCACTTGTTTGGAAAATAGCGTGTGATGTAGCCATTATCAATTGCTGAAAGTCTTAAGATACACATCCAGAGGCTTTAACTTGAATATCCCTATTCTGATTGATGCATGGTTTTTGAGTTAAAGTGCTAACCGGCTTCCCTGTAATGCTAGTTACATTAAATCATCGACATACATTAGTTGTTGTGTTGTCTTTGATTATTCTGTAATCAGGAGTTACCAAACTTGAGAGCAAAACTGATGCAGGTTGCCATTGACACTTTACTGTAGTTTTGATGTTGGGATGTATCATCATGCCTATGATCCCTTACTGCTGTTGCGAATGGTTGTGACTTGTGAAAGGCATTTGGCTGCAATTAGTGCATCTGCATTCTGCACAGGCTTTGTAGAGGTTTTTCTTAACTTGATTTGCTGTTGAGAAATTCACATATTCTGATGCAGTCATTGCAGTGTATTAACTATTAACCATGTCCAAATTTGGAGTTTTGCTGTAATTTATTCAGTGATACTTCTCAATCTGTAGTTTCTGCAAATACTCTAATATCGAAGACTCCAAGCCTGTTACATTAACTCTGTTAAGTCACAATGACAACATGAATTTTATTTTATCGTATTCTAAGCAAATACTCTAATATCAAAGACTCCAAGCTTATTACATTAACTCTGTTAGGGTTTGATTTTCAATTACATTTCGACTCAATTCTCAATTTAGAATTTCGGTTATCCTTCTTTCTTTCCTGATTTTTTTTATCATGGTTTCAGTATTTATTTTTTAATTTTCCTCAACTGTAAATTATTTCTTTATCTAATTTTAATCTTTAAATACAATATAATGCAACAGAATATAAATTACAAGAAAGATTAATTCTATGCATGGGATAACCTAGTTTCTTAAATATTGAAGGACACAATTCTTTCCATTCCCCTCCCCTTTCCTCCTCTCCTTTTCTCTCATCTTCTTAATGTACTATCCAAAATTCCAAACAGTGGAAAATCCCTCCTTTTCTTTTCTTTTCTCCCCCAAATTCTTCAGTTCCAAACACACTGTTCATCAATTGAAACCCTAGTTTGCAGCACAGAACTGATTCGAAAATGCAAATAAACTTCCAACCAAGATTTAATTTGAAAACTCAGCGAAAATGAAGTAGCAAATCAAGATATTTTGAGTTACAACAAACATTCTCCATTGTTGTTCAAGCAGAGGAGAAGCTCCGGAGATGAGAGCGAAAATAAATAGAAGCCTTTTTCCTCCACCACCTGCATAATTTGTGTTTTAATGTACAGACGGATTGTATTTTAAGTTGTACTTTGCAACTTTTATTGATGTCATTCGTGCACTAGGTAGGGAGAGGAATAAAAAATTGTAATGTGGTCACAGAAGAATTGTTGTGAGACGTTGCTGTTTACAATTGGGCAAAATAGTAAAGATCTTCATGAGTTTTACTATTTGGTCCAATACATTTTGCAACAATTGTTGTGAAAGGTTGCTGTTATCTGTAGCTTAACAGTTACTCAATTTTATTAGAATGCATCTCTTGTAATTATTTTGGTCTTTGCATTCATCCAATTTTAATGATTCCTGTCTAAACTGTAGAAAACATTTCTTGTTTAATAGAGTAATAATGAAATAATGCTGGATCATTGTACTGACCTGTGGATACTGTTGCAGAAAAGAAGTCAGACAAAAAGCACAAATCTGAAGGTTCTAAATCCAGCCAGCATCCAGTGAGTATTTATCTTCTGTGTCGTTGCACTTGGTAGTAGGCAGAGTTTTGAAGTTACTCCGTATTAGTCACTAGTTTTAATGTCCTTGTTTGCCAAAACTAATACTTCGTATCATTTTTTACCTTTTAGATATCTGATTTCAAAGAAATTACAAATGATGACTACTACTCCAAGAACAACGAATTTGCTACATGGCTGATGGAGGAGAAACGAAAGTTCTTTTCAGATCTTTCCTCTGACGTAACACGAGAATTGTTCTCCGAATTTGTGGAGGTCTGGAACTCTAAACAACTGGAATCTAAGTACTACAGCGGCATAAACACAGCACCTCGGTCATCACACAAGTGGAAAATAAAGTAGTAAAGAGTTCCTATTATTCACCATGTAGATTCTCGCATGTTCGTTTTCAGCTCATTCCTAGACTAGGATTTGGTATCATATGTTTTGGAGATGTCTGAATAGATGATGTGCTATGTTATTGGATGCAAATTAATGCTTAGTTAAATAGATTACCCGTCGGAAAATGGATCCTGGTGGTTTGTTGGATGAGCTGCCCTATTGCATTAGGTTGTGGGTTTTGCTTGTGGGTGTTGTAAAGTTATTCGTAGCTCTAAGCCTCTAATCATGGAACTGGAAACTCTCAGGTAGTTAGTTACCAAAAGTGTATCCATAAATATTCAATGCGAGCCAAAAAAAATGTTGATACTTCTAACAGTTTTTGGCATATTATTTTATTTTATTTTGACAAAGTGGAAAAAAGAGACTAGCTTCCAACGGACTTGAGACTACAAGAAATACAAGGAGAATTTCCAACACTTCTTGAATGTTTTTGTGTGTAACTTAATATTTCCTTTGTTTTTTTTTAATACTCTTAACACTTTTTCTACAATTAAATGTCACAATATTTACAACATACAATATTCGAAATTTTTTAAAATGTGAAAAAACATTACTTAATTATGCTCATAATAATCTTTCAATCTAATGTTAATTGTGTTTAAATCTATCAATATTAATCTTCTTGCAAATATTTATTAATCAATACTATATACTAAAGTAATTAATCACCAAAAATATTCCTAAAGGACACGTGTCACGTCTACAACAAAAGTTTTTCCGCCAAAACTTTTTTTTCTTTTTTTCCTTATAAAATAATAAGATAATTTGATTTTAAAAAAAAAAAGGAAAAGGAAAATTTAGAAATAATAATCCTAACTTTCATAATTTTGATAGAATAATCCCAACTTTGGATTATACTGCAATAATCTGAACTTTAAGGGTCTTCTTTTTCTTCAATCCCAATTACCGGTTACCTGTTAAAAAGATTATTTTTTTTTTATAAATGCCACGTGTCAAGAGCTAATTAGCCAAAAAAAATAAAATAAAAAATAAAAAATCAGAACCTTGCTCCATTGCCCACCGAAACCCCAGCCACCACAATCCCACAACCTTCCTCCCGCCGTCCACAACCCTCCTCCCACCGTCCAGTAGCCCCTAATCCCAGAAAACCCCAGTCGTCCTTCCCCCTTGAACCACCACCCTTAATTTCCCCTCAAACCTCGTATTCTCCTTTACTGTCAACCTGCTCCAGCCACCACCACCACTCGAAACCCCTAAAAAACCACCTCGCGAAAACCCCCAAACCACTCGAAAACCCTTAAAACCTCCTCCCTCACTCCCGAAAACCCCCAAAAACTCCACCCCCATCATCAAAAACCCTAGCTGCTAGGGTTTTGTGGTGGAGGAGGAGTTTTTGGGGTTTTTTGGGAGTGGGATAGGGCTTTTTTGTGGTGGATTGGTGGTTGCGCGGGGGGCGGGGGTGGAGGGTATTTCGGGAAAGGGGGAAAGCGGGTGGGAAATAGGCAGTCAACGTGGGAAGAACGGCAGTTGGCGGCAGACTAGGCAGTGATAGTGGAGGTTAGGGTGGGACCATGGGGGAGGGGAGGTTGGCTGGGTTTTTTGATTTTTTTTTTTTTTTTGTTTAAGTTTTTTTTTAATTTTTGAACCAATCAGTGCTTGACACGTGTCAAGTGACCTGATATAATTGGTCATTGACTTTTGTTGGCCGGTTAGGGATTGAAGAAAAAGAAGACCCCCCAAAGTTCGGATCATTCCAAAATAATCCAAAATTGGGATTATTCTACCAAAATTGATGAAAGTTGGGATTAATATTTCTAATTTTTCCACAAAAAAAAAAAAAAAAAAAAAAAAGAAAGAGAAAAAATTTGCAGTCTAAACAACCCAAAAAAAAAAAAGAATAATAACAACGTTTTTAAATAAATAAAATAATTTTTTAATTGATGATCAATAAATTCTATATAATGTGTAAAAAGTATTGTTCATTCCTACTAATAAAAGGATTTAACTCAATTATAAATTATTGACGTGTAAGATACTTTACATTAATGTATCTCATCTATAATAATTTGATAATGTAAATAGATATTTAAATGTATACACAATCTATAAGCAAATCAAACTTATAGTAACTTATAATAATAAGTTTTTCCCTTCGAATAACTGAGCGCTATTCGGGCAAAGAACTAATTACTCTATATTTAACTGTCTAAATTTAGACGTGACTCACATATGACATGACATAAAAAAAATAAAAAAATAAATTAATTAATTAAATAAAATAAAAAAATAAAAAAAAATAAAAAAATAAAAAAATAAAAAATAAAAAAACTAGATTAGTTCACATGACACTTTTTAAAGTATGTGTGCCATGTCACAATGCCACGTTACCATCTAATGTATATGTGCCACATAAGCTAGCCACTTCATTTAAGTGAATAAAATATGATTTGAACAAAATTTGAAACCATAATCCCCCATACATATAGGTAATATATTTACCATCTCAACCATCTTTTATTAAAGTTTTAAATTTCACATAATATTATATATATTCTTTCATTTATTAGGTTAATTAGAATAAATACATATTTGATATTAAAAAAAGTGACGCCCAAGGCAATGCCTGAACCACTACACACACTAACTACACAAATAGTCAAACATAATTAATAAATTAAAGAATTACACAAACTAACGACCCGGGGCATCGCCCGGGGTACACACTAATTCTATAATAAAGACTAGATTAGTCATATATTCCTGTGCGTTGTAGTCATAATCTCATTAATTTTTTTTAAAAGAAGTATATAATTTTATAAGAAATTAAGTTCATTGATGATGTCAACATGACACGTTTTAGTAATAGTTAACTAGTTATTGGCTCGTGCGATGCCCCGAATCATTATAAATTTATGATCATGTGAGTTTGATCAAACTTAAATTTAAAGGGGTTGATTTTCAACGATATTAATAAGTAAATAAAAAAATAACATTTTTTTTAAAAATTTTGAATCAATACAATGAATCACATCATTGTTATTTTGATATCCATACTACTCATATTATATCTCGTACTCTATAACTACAATTTTATCATTAAATTCACACGTTTCTTTTTGAAAATGACTTAAATTTTAATGTGACATCATGAGTGATATTATGTAACTTGTAATGAAATTTCAATAGAATAAACAATGCTATACAAATGACCAAGTTGTTTACATATAATAGATAGTTGTTTAAATTGAAAGGTTAATTATATGAGAGTTTTTCCTATAGAATAAATTTTACTAATGCTTATTGTTAATTATTTCTAAATAGTAAGTGTAGACACCTAATTATGTGTCCCCAAAAACCAAACCCAGTGATGAGTACCTTTCACGTCACTTGATTATCGAACGAAGTGAAAGTGTGGAAAGTCTTGTGATGCGGTCGTTTTAATAAAATAACTCTTCTTTCTGTTTTCAAAATGAACTCTATTTATGAAAATGTCCAGTCTAATTTAGTTTGGTCCATGATAAGGTTCCAATAATAGTGTAGTTGAATTGGGCTCGAAAAGAGATTTCCAACGATATATTATAAGCCCAATTTCGATGAATAATGAGGAAGTTATGGCCAAAATACTAAATTGGGTCTGAAATGGTTTTATGGCCCAATGATCAAGTAGAGGGCCCATTAATTAATATTCCTAAAGTTATTAGGATTAATTTTAATCTTCTAGAATAATCTAGAAGGTTATTTTGAGTTCTAATAGGATTAGGAATGATAATTATATCTTTTATGAAAAATAAAGAATTCTATTTGGATTAAAACAAGTGTTTTAAAGAGATTAAATCTGATTTTTAAAGATAAGTACGGACGTTATTAATCGAATTCAATTAGATTAAGGATTCCATACAGGTTTTTAGAAAACGAGTGAATCACCGCGGAACGACAAAGCTGGAGCGCTGCGACAAGCCTGTCGCACAGCGACAAAGCTGTCACGTCGCGCTGGACCCTGTCGTTCGACGACAAGGGCAGTTTTATTCCGATTCAAATTCTGACTATTTTCTATCGTTTTTCGGACTATTTTCTCTATAAATAGGGTCGTATTTCCCCGTTTTTAATGACAATCATTCACAACAATCAACAATCTTCTATTCTCTTCTCTCTCAAGCTAATAGCTTTTCTTTCTCCCTCTTTCTAAGCCTTCCCTTTTCAAACACAATTCCGCATTCACGAGTTCTAGACACACTTAGCCAAGTTCGAAGTTGTCTTCGCCCTAGACGTGAAAGGTTGATAATTTCTGAGGGTTTGGTCCCAAATCTTATTTCGATTCTTTGATTAGATTTATTATTTAATTTTTTTTTTGAAGTTACTAACGTGTGTATTGTTTTGATAGAAAGAGATACAAAGCAACCAAGTAAGTTGTTTTATTGCCCTATATCATTTGAAAGCATGCTTAAATTATATTAATTCCTAGTGTCATGTTAGGATGCTTTTATTGCTTTCTAGTATCATGTTTAGGTTGCTTCCTATTTTCTTCTATCATGTTAGTATCATGTTAGGGATAAAGCTTTGATCTTTATTGTTTAGTGACATGCTAGGATTTGTTATTAATCTTGTTAGTATCATGCCTAGGATCTTGCTATTATTATGCTTTGATGAGATTGAGATTATTATGATTATGATGATGATTGTTGTTATTATGTTGCTTGATATTATTTATTGTTATTGCTTGATCACGCCCTCTCTTGCAGGATTAAAGGAAATTTGTATTTGTAATCACGCTTAATAAGATAATTAATAATCTTGTTTAGGCTAATGGGATTATAATTCAAGTGATCGCCAATAATAGATTTGTTTATGCATTAATATTCAACCAACATAGATTAAACAGGTTTAGGATTAATATATTGATTGTATGTTAGTCAGAAAGCGCACATGAATATAAGAAGAATAAAGTAGAGGCTTATTTTTAAGGCAGGTTCAATCTCTTTTAGGTTGGATTTGTACCTTCATTCCCGAATATCCAGTCATGGTTCCAGACCACTATGGAGTTAGTGATCTCATGGATCGTGAAGGGGTGTAATCTTCACCTTGTGAACGGTTTACAAGTTCCTAAAACTTGTTGGCGACTCTTTTGCTCAAATAAGCTAATTTTGCTCAAATAAACTAGTTACCAAACACAGCCATAATAATATAGCTTAAATGAAAGGTTTTATGAGGCTTACAATGTCATTACTTATGTGGCGCCAAGTCATGATTAGAGAAGGTGACACACGTCAATACCATATTGTCCCTTTGAGTTTTAATGTTATTATAGATTGATAGCTATTTTATACTCTGTATTTTAAAATTTTTATTATTTTGTATTTTCATTATGATGGGTTGTAAGTATATATTTATTTTCCTATCATATAATCATATATACTACCTCCGTTAATAATTATGTGCAACTTTTGCCATTTTTGTCCGCTAAGCATTATGTGCAACAAAAAATTTTCTTTCCTCTTTTAGTAAAAAAAACTAGTTAAATGTCAATTTTACCCTTATTAAAAAAATTAAAACACAATTTACTAATTATAATCAGATTTAATTAATCACTAATTTCTCACCCAATTTTCACCCCAACCAACCCAATCTAATTCATCAACTCTTTATCTTCAACTCAAGGAATCCAAAACCATCTACATTCATCTTCATCTTCATTCATCTACATCTTCATCTTCATCTTCATCTTCCCCCATATTTTCTCTCTCCTCTTTCAATATCATTATCTCTCTTCATCTTTTTTTGATCTTCTTTCTCTCTCTTCAACTTTTTAAAAATTTTTTAGTGGGTTTGTGGGATTTTCTCTCTTCAATTCGTGATTGGTTTGTGGGATTTTCTCGGTTTTCCGTCGGATCTGGGTTTTGTGTTCTTGGGGGTGGGTTTTTCTGGGTTTTGATTTTCGTTGGGGTGGGATTACTGGGTTTTGATTTTCGTGGGGTGGATTTTTCTGGGTTTTGATTTTCGTGGGGGTGGGATTTTCTGGGTTTTGTCTTCCGTTGGTAGTGGTGGTGGTTTTGTGGGGGTTGGTAGTGGTGGTAATTTCATGAGGGTTGGTAGTGGTAGTGGTTTCGTGGGGTTGGTAGTGGAGTTGGTTTCGCGGGTTGGTGAAGGCGGTGGTGGTCTCGGTGAAGGCGGTGTTGTGTTAGACTGTTGACTGGTCTTGGTGGTGGCAGTGGGTGGTGTTGGCTGGTATTGGTGGTGACAGTGGGTGGTGTTGGCTGGTCTTGGTGGTGGCAGTGGGTGGTTGATTAATTATCCAAACATTCTCTCTCCACCTTAATTGCATACCCCTAGAATACATTAATCACTATTATCAAATTTTGCATCGTGAACCGTAAACTCCCCCAAAGTTGCACAAAACTATTAACGGAGGTAGTATATGCTTTCGTAAGAACCCATTTTTATACAAGAACTCTCTTGTATATAAGAACCAATCAGGACCGTTGATTAAATCTGATCCAACCACCCAAAATACAACCATACTAATGACATTTTTGTAAATATGCGCATCAATCATACATCCCCTACTTCTCTTCTTCGTGTTTCACGCATCAATATTTGTCACTAATATTTCAAGGGAAAAATTAACAAAAATAATCCAAACTATTGGCTTCCTTCTTATTTTAATCCCAACTATGATTTAAATCAGAATAATCCCAATTATGAGGGTCCCTTCTCAAATTAGTTTCAGATCTTTGTTAACCTATTAATCAGGTAAAATAAGCAACATGTGAACATAATATTGGTTAGATTATTTACATTATTATTTTGTTAAAAAAAAAAACCCCAAACTCCCACCACCATCCTCTGACACCTACCCAGCAAACTCCATCCATTAAAACCACCATTACATCCACCCCCAACAACCAAAAGTATCTTTCCAGCCAAGACCATCCATTGAAACCACCCTTTTCTGCCACCCCAGCCATCAACCACCATCACCACCAACAACAATGAGTCAATAACCATCAACCTTACTTTCAATGGGTGGGGAGAGGAGGTGGATTGATGACCGGTGGTGGTGTGGGTCGTGTGGCAGTGAGAACGGAGGTGGTGCCGTGGTGGTGGTGTGGCAGTGAGTCTATGGTGGTTTGAAGGAAGAGAGAGATAGAAGATAATGGTGGTTGTGGCTATGGAAGTGGTGTTGTAGGTGAATAATGGGTGATTATAATTAAATTAAATAAATAAAAAGTTAATTATTTCTCAAAAAAAAAAAACTTCAACTGGTATCACATGTAGTAGGTAAGAGGGACTAATTTGAGAAGGACCCCTAATAGTTAGGATTATTTTGATTTAAAACTTAGTTGGGATTAAAATGGGAAGGAACTCAATAGTTTAGATTATTCTTGTTATTTTTTCCTATTTCAAGCAGCTACCTTTCTCTCTCTTTCTAGTTTATTTGGGCGGAAATTCATCATCAAATTTTGGTTAGTTTATCAATTTGTTCATGTTAATCCATTATTTCAATGTATAATGTCCAATATTTTTTTTTCAATTTTTTCGGTTTAACTTTTTCAATTAGGGTTCGATTTTTTCGGCTTAAAATTTTCAATTTTTGTTCGATTTTTTCAGCTTAAGTTGTTCAATCGTGTTAGATTTTTTTTCTGCTTAATTTTATTAGTTTTTGTTTGATTATTGCGGCTTAAATTTTTCAATCCGTGTTCGATTATTCTGGCTTAATATTTTATATTTTGTTCAATATTTTTGGCTTTTGTTTATCAGTTTGTATTTATTTTTTTCAGCTTAAAATTATCAGTTTGTGTTTGATTTTTTCAATTTCATCATCAAACTTTTCTAAGTTTTGGGTTTGTAATTGACTTATTTTGATGATATGTTGCTGAATTTTCTTTATTTTAGTGAATTATTCCATCTGATTCACATTGGAGATATGGTTATGACTCAGATGCCTTACCTTTAATTGATGAGATAAAAAAAATGTCGGGGGTACAACCTTACGGAGTCACCTTTGTTGGAGTTCTTTGTGCTTGTACTCACATTGGTTATATTGATGAGGGTCTGGCTTACTTTTAGAGCATAGCTAATTATTTAATAAGCCTTCAAATTGAGCATTATGGTGGTATGGTTGATTCATATTCCCGATCAGGCCATCTGGGCAGTTCTTAATTTAGTAAAAATAATGCCCATGAAGGAAGATTTTGTTATATGATCCTGCTTGCTAGGGGCCTGTAGGATTTACTAAGTATGGAGATAGCTAAGCTGGTTGTCAAACATCTGATTGAGCTTGAACTATGGAATATATCAAACTACCTTACATCATCAAATACTTATTATGAAGATGCTGGAGGATAATGTGTTGTAACTTAAATTTACTCATCATCAGTATGGTTCGAATGATGAGTCATCCTATACTCATCATATCTATATGATTTATTGGCTTGTAGTGTACCATTTGTGAATAGGCGTGACGCATGAAAATAGAATGACTTTGCTAGCTGATCAGTTACTTGCATACTTGGGCATACTATACTTTGAGCCTCTATTGTTTCTAGATAGTTATGTATTGTCAAAGTTTGCTTTGATAAACATTGGTCTCAACATGGGATATCAGTCTTTGTCTCCCTTAATCTGCACTACAAAAGCACTATTAATGACAATATAGAAATATAATGAACACATGTAATGTCAATCTTTTTAGTAATTTTATTTTTTATTTGAATGTTTAATACTATACATAAGCCTATTAGCTCAACGGGTAGAGCATTGTGTAAATGCACAAAAGATGTGGGTTCGAATCCCACGTAGATTCATATTTATAATGTAGAGATGAGAGTTTGTATGAGAGTTTAAAGGGGCCAAATTTTTGCTCGTGAATCATTTCAAGCCAACTTTTTGCTCGTTCGGAATATAACATGATGCAAATTTGATTTACTTTTTTTTTTTTGAGTTATATTATGCATGATTTACTTTCAGTGCCGGAGCCAAGATTTTCTAGCTAGGGTGACGGACTAAAGGTGGCGTACATTCTATAAATGGGCAAAACCTTTTAAACATACAAAAATTGTACGGACTGTGCTTAATTCTTATAAGTCTACAACTCGGAAATTCAAATTTCTAAGTTATACTGTCCAAAAATTGAAAAAAATTAGCATATTTACAATTACAACTTCACCTTCAAATCTTCTTTTTTTTGAAAGCGATATACAATCAACATTAACAAATAATTCATAAATGTGATTTCTAATTCACGATAATCCTAATAAATAAACAATTTCTTATTCAAATTTGGGCAATAGCAGATCTATAGGTTCAAAGTTTTTAAACCCGAGACAATTTAATTTATATTGAGATAAATAATAAAATCAAACACCTTTACCCGAAATCTCTACTATAACCAATAATTTGGGGTTGTAATGTATGCATTTATTAAAAAAAAAATTATGTAAATTACTATGGTAATTTAGAAGTTAGAACATGATGCCATTAAGTAGTACTATGTATTACTTCTAATTAAATGTGTGAAGTAAAGAAACACGCAAGAAAAGAGGAAAACTTTAAAATAAAAATAAGAAGAAAAAAATATTGGTCTAAGGGATTAAACCCATGACCATGGAGAGTACTAGTAAGCCCTGAAACCATTGAACCAAACTCTTTTTCTTATTCTTTATATTACACATAAAATCTTTTAATTGATTTTTTTTTTGAAGTGCGGGACAGATGTCCCCCCGGCTCCCAGTGTTTTTTTTTTTTTTGGAAATAACCTATGTAGGAATTGAACCAACATCATCTATGCATTTGCATATTACTCTACCAATTGAGCTAATAGTTTTTAGCATATGTTATAAAATTTTATGCAAATGTCCTAAATTTTTTTACTTATGTTTAGAACATAAAGTATAGAGTTTAGGTTCTATTTTTTTTTTACCTATGTTCTAATTTTTATTTCATTGTGTTCTAAATTTTTCAGCTTACATTACTAATTTTTTTCCCTAATTTTTTCCTTATGTTCTAAATTTTTTCTACCCATATTCTAAAATTTTTCTTATGTTCTATTTTTCTTATGTTTCTAAATTTTTTTTCTATGCTCTAAAATTTTTCATATGTTCTATGTTTTTTTTTTCTGCCTATGTTCTAATTTTTTTTCTGCCTATGCTATAATCTATTTCTGTCTATGTTCAAAAACTTTTCCTATGTTCTTAACTTTTTTCTGCCTATGTTCTAAAACTTTTTCTATGTTTAAAATTGTTTTCCTATGTTCTAAAGTTTTTTCTCCTTTTTTCCCTATGTTTTAGACTTTTTTCTGCCTATGCTCTAATTTTTTCCTATGTCCTATGTTCTAAAGTTTTTTCTACCTATATTCTAATCTATTTTTTTACTATGTTCTAACCAATTTCCGCCTATGTTCTAATCTTTTTTTTTTTTTTACTATATTCTAAAATATTTCCTACGTTCTAATATAATCTACTTTTTCAATTGTTCTGGTATATTAGCAATATTAGCAAAAAAGTTGCATTTTAAGTAGTACAATAAAAACAAAAAATAAGCCAATAACAATGATATGATATAAGCCAATAACAATGATATGATGTTCAAAAACTTTTACTTTGTTCTAAAATTTTCTCCCTACGTTCTAAATTTAAACTTTTTTCTGCCTATGTTCTAAAACTTTTCTTATGTTCTAAATTGTTTCCTAAGTTCTGAAGTTTTTTCTACTTATATTCTATTTTTCTTTTTTACTATGTTCTAACTAATTTCCGCCTATATCCTAAATTTTTTTTACTATGTTCTAAATTATTTCCTATGTTCTAATATAATCTAGGTTTTCAATTGTCCCTTTATATTAGCAAAATTAGTAAAAAAAAAAAAGTTGCATTTTAAGTAGTACAATGAAAACAAAAAATAAGCCAATAACAATGGTATGATATAAGCAACTAATGAAGTACCAAAACTACAAGAGTGCATATATTAAGCTAATAATTTAGAACATAAGCATATATTTAGAACATAAGCCCATAATTTAGATCAAAAGCACCTAATTTAGAACATAAATCATTCTTACAAAATTGTTTAAGAAACTTCTGAATAAACTTCAAAACTATTGTTGCAATTTTAAAACCAAATAAAAAACAATGTAAATAAAAAACAAAATAATATCAAAAATTGAAAAGGTTGAACAAATTTACTCCAAGTACAGAATCCCTAACATTATACTAAACACAAAAATAGTTAAATCCCCACAAATAGCGAATATGTATTTAATTCAGATTAGAACAACACAAAATACATTTAGGGTGAAAAAACGAAAACCACAAATTTATTGAATTCAAACCACATAAACAACGTACTATATACTCAAACTCAAATTAGAATAATAAAAATGACAAATTTGAACGACGATTAGACAAAAACAACGAATTCGAACATATAATAAACGTAAGCAATGATCATCTAATGAATCTAAAAATATAAAGTACCCAAATCTGACGAACTTCGTCGATCTAGGGTTTGAAAAAATGTACTCAAAATTCCAAATTATACTTGTTTAGTGCAAGTTTATGAACAATAGTAGTTGATGTGTAACCGAAATTTTGAGCGAAATATGTGATCAAAGCTTGAATTTGATCCATTAATGGTAGTTTTGTAGAGAATTTTTTGGTTTTAGGAGAGAGGAAGTGAAATGTGTAGAAAGTATAGGTAGGAGAGTGAACGTTCTACTAGTAATTTTTTAGGTTTAAGTAGTAATAGGTGGTGGTGGTTTCATATTTACAAAACTGCCCAACCCCTTTCTTTAATCCAATCCATTCAAATAAATCTAATTCTACGGTTGAGATTGATTCTTACATAATAGGGTTCTTATATAAGGAGGGGTTTTTATCGAATCCCTCATATATATATATATATATATAGAGGAAGGCTCATGTAAGAACCCTCCTCTATATAAGAACCCATCCCAACCATTCATTGGTTTTGATCTAACTATCTAAAATACTCCTTTAGTAATGACATTTATGTAATTCTTTACATTTTTTTTACACTTTTAACAAAATACCCTAATTCTTTCCAATTTCTCTCTCCTTAGCACATCACTCTCTCTCTCCTCAGCACTCTCTCTCTCTCTCTCCTCAGCACTTTCTCTCTCCTCACCATCTATACATCAACGAAAATAATTTGGGTAAGTTTATTACTTGTTCAAAAATTCTGATTTAATTTTATTACTTGATTGCTTTGATGTATTTCTAGATTTTTTGTTTTGATTTTTCATTCGATTTTTTTGTGTTTTGTATTTCGATTTTTTTACATTTTTTTTTGCGATTTTTTTTTTTTTTTTTTTTTTTTTTTTTTTTTTTTTTTTGCGATTTTGCTTGTTTTTGTGATTGTGCTGTTTTTTAATGTGTGATGTTTAAATTTGTTTGTTTAAATTTTCATTTTTTGTCCAAAAAAATTTTCCAATATTTTTTTCCCAAATTTTTTTCGATTTTTTTCCAGTTTTTTTTTTCGATTTCCGGATTTTATTATTTTCATGTTTTTTGATTTTTCCAAATTTTTTCAGTTTGTATTTCCAGATTTTTCGATTTTTTTTCGAATTTTTTCCCAATTTTTGTTTTTCGTTTTTAATTTTTTTTTCCAGATTCTTTTTCGACTTTTTTTTTTTGCTTGAGTTTTTCTATTTGCTTGAATTTTAATTTCAGATTGTATTTTTTGCTTCAATTTGTGTTTTTGATAATTAGGTTTTTGCATATTCATGGATTTTGATGATGTTGAACATAATTCTCCTTCTTCCTCTGTTACTCATTCAGGTAATTTTAATTGTTTTGATACTTTAATTTCAATTTACTTAGATGTTCTAAACTTTACTTACTTGCATGTTCTAAAGTAATTTTGTGAATTTGTTGATTATGTTCAAAAGTAGTTTTAATGTTCTAAATTATTTCTGGTTATGTTCTAAAGTAATCCATTATGTTCTAAATTTTTCCACTTTATTCTAAATTTATTATGTATGTTATAAAGTAATTCACTATGTTCTAAAGCAATATGTTATAAGTATGTCCGTGATTTGCTATGTTCTAAGGTATTCAGCTAAGTTTAATTGTTTTAATGCTTTAATTTCAATTTACTTACATGTTCTAAACTTTACTTACATGTTCTAAAATTTACTTACTTACATGTTCTAAAGTAATTTTGTGAATATGATGATTATGTTCAAAAGATGTTTTAATGTTCTAAATTTTTCCTGGTTATGTTCTAAAGTAATTCATTATGTTCTAAATTTTTTCACTTTATTATGTTCTAAATTTTATTATGTATGTTATAAAGTAATTCACTATGTTGTAAAGTTTATCCTTAATGTTTTAAACTTTTTTTTGTATGTTCTAAAGTTTTCTACGTATCTTTCTCTTTATGTTTTAAACTTTATTTTTATGTTATAATATTTTCTACATATTCTATGACTTTTATTGTATGTTCTAAAGTTTACCTTCTAGTTTTAAATTTTACTTTTATGTTCTAATGCAGTTGATGTTATTTATCGTACTCCTGAGGTTGTTGGATCATTTAGCCCTGGTGGTACCACGAAGGAATGGATTTCAAGTGTTCCAGAGGAGTTAAAACCTCATCTGGGGATGATATTCAAAGATCCTGAAGAGGGTCTTAGTTTTTACAAAGCATATGCAAATGCCGCTGGGTTTACTTCTAGGAAATCTACTACTACAAGGAAGAAGAATAACAAAGCTATAATTGCTTTTCAATATGGAGTTTGCAATAAGGAAGGTTTCAGGGCAACAAAAAAACCTATTGCTCAACAAACCATTGATGAAGAAGGAAAAGTTCGTATTACTAGGAAACGTTTAGTCACTCGTGTAGGATGCAATGCTCACATATGTATGAGATATGATGCCGGAAAGTATGTTGTTAGTCATTTCAAAGAAGAACATAATCATTGTTTATATACTCCAAGTTGTGCAAAATTTCAAAAGGATAATAGGAACATGCATATTATGCATAAAAAGTTGATTGTTGATAATTCAAAGGTGATTTATTTTTATGTGCCAAATATTGTTTTAATTGTTATGATTTACTATGTTCTAAAGTTAATCCTTAATCATAGTAATTTTTTTTTATACACAGGTAAATGTTGGTCCCGTGAGGTCTTATACTATGATGAAAGAATTAGCTGGATCACATGATAATGTTGGTGCATCTAAACAAGATTTCAAAAACTTTTATAGAGATTTGAAGGCTTATATTGCTGGATCAGATGCCCAAATGTTTGTGGATAACTTTCAAAATAAGAAATTTCTTTGGAGTGCATTTTTTTTTTACTATGATGTTGATGAAAAAGATAGACTTTGTAGAGCTTTATGGGCTGATCCTATTTGTCGAAAAAATTATGCACTTTTTAGTGATATGGTTTCCTTTGATACCACATTCCAAACAAACAGGTGATGATCTAAATGTAGATTTTTTTTATGTTCTTAAATTACTATCTATCATGTTTTGATGTTCTAAACATATATTCCTTATGTTCTAAATTATGTATGTCTTATGTTCTAAACATAGATTGCTGATGTTCTGACATAGATTGCTGATGTTCTAAACATAGATGCCTTATGTTCTAAAATATATATATCATGTTTTCATGTATTAAACATTATGCTTTTGTGTTTTACACTTTATGCCTTGTCTTCTAAACTAATATCCATCATGTTATGATATTCTAAACATTATGTCTTGTGTTCTAAACATTATGTCTATAGTTTATTGTTTATGTTTTAGATAATTCATTATGTTTTTAAACAAGTATAATATTGGCAAGTTTAATAATTAAAATAAATTACTATGCTCTAAAGTTTATCTTTAATGTTCTATAGTATACCTTTATGTTTCACAATTTACCTCTATGTTCAAAAGTTTACCCTTATGTTCTAATATTTTCTGCATATATAATTTGTGTATATAACAGATATAATATGATCTTTGGTCCATTTACTAGAGTTGATCATCATAAGAAATATGTTACTTTTGCGGCTTCTTTTGTAGCTCATGAAGATATATCATCTTTTGAATGGGTTTTCAAAACTTTTCTTAAAGCAATGGGAAATAACGAGCCTGTGTGTTTGATTACCGATCAAGACCCTGCAATGAAAGTTGTTGTTCGTAATGTTTTTCAAACTACAGAACATAGGTTTTGTATGTGGCATATTATGAAAAAGGTGCCTGAAAAAGTAGATCGGACAATTACCCAAGAAACTGATTTTTTGAAAAAACTTTGTGCATGTGTTTGGCATTTAGAGATTGAGCCGGCAGAATTTGAAGAAAAATGGAACAAAATTATTTCAGAATTCAATTTGAACAATCATGGATGGTTGGCAAACATGTACGACATACGTGATATGTGGATTCCAGCGTATTTCAGAGATTTATTTTTAGGTGGCATCATGAGGACCACATCTAGATCAGAAAGTGAAAATAATTTTTTCACTATGTTCACAAATCCCCATCTCACTTTGATTGAGTTCTACATGAGGTAATATGTAAATGTCTAAATATGTTCTAAAGTTAATCTTTATGTTCAAAAGTTTTTCTTCAATGCTCTAAAGTTTTCTTTTTATGTTTTATAGTTTTACTATTTATTTTATAACTCTCTTTTATGTTCTAAATTTTGTCTTACATGTAGAAAATTTTTAGTTTAATGTTTTAATAGTATTTAGATCATAATAATTATTTCATGTGTATTATTTTAATATGTTCTAATGTAATTCACTTTATGTTCTAAAGTTATCTTCTATGTTCTAAAGTTAATTTCTATTTTCTATAGATTTGAATGTGCATTGGACGCTCAAAGGCACACTCAAAATAAAATGGATAATGATTCGAAGAATAAGCGTCCAGCGTGTAAGACTCCAATTCCTTTAGAAAAAGATGCTTCCGAGTTGTTTACAACAACAATTTTCTATGATTTTCAATATGAGCTTGAAATTGGATGTTTTAATTGTGGTGTTGAGGAGATGAAGAAGGACAATGAGATTTACATTTTCAAATTAAGGGAAGGATCAAGGAGGAGGACTTTTGATGTTGTTTTTGATCCAACTACCTTAGATACTAAGTGTTTTTGTAAAAAATTTGAACGTGATGGTGTGCCTTGCAGGCATATGATTTGGGTGTGGAAGGCAAGGATGTTAGAAAAAATTCCCAAGACCTACGTTCTAAATAGATGGTGTACAATGGCTTATAAGAAGCCCATTTTTGATTTAGAGGGTAATGTGTTGGAGGAATGCCTTAATGCAGTAGATAAGAAGATGCTATTAAATGATTTGTGGTCTAAAATTCATGCTTGTGTGAGTTTAGTGCAAAACAATGAAGATGATCTAAGTGCTCTTGTCAAAAAACTTCGAGCCATGAGAATAGATTTGGAACAGAAGAAAACAACAAATGGAAGCAACAATCTTTCTAACAAAGTTAAAGACATTGAAATGCTTATTGGAGCTAGTTTACCTTCTGAAGTTTTGATCAAACCTCCTAAAATTTCAAAAAACAAAGGTACGGGGGTTCATGTTCCAAATCAGGTTAATGTTCCAAATGATTTCAATGTCTCAAATGATACCCATGTTCCAAATGATATCAATGTTCCAAATGATACCCATATTCCAAATGATACCCATATTCCAAATGATATCAATGTTCCAAATGATACCCATGTTCCAAATGACACGCATGTTCCAAATAATGACAAGAGAATGAAGAGTGACAGAGAAAAAGCTGTTGAACAAAGTCAAAAGAAGAAAAGATTATGTACAGCATGTGGAGAGCTTGGTCATCATGATAGTCGTAATTGTCCAAGGAGAGTCAAGTGATATTGTAAGTAAACATTTTTTAGTTTTCTTATGTTCTAATTAGTAATAAATTAAAATTATTATATAATATATGTGTTAAAGGCTATTAATGATATCTTAACTTTTTACTTTGAGTTTTAATTTAATAAATGTCTCTTCTGCTCTTTATATGATTTTATATATGTTCTAAAATGCATCGAATATGTTCTAAAATTTATCATATATTTTAATGTGTTTATGTTCTAATTTTTTTTAATTTTTTTTACAGGTTGATGGATATGCTATAAGTACAACCGCATGGGACATTTTATTTTTAGGAAATAATCTCATTTACTTGCACATGGAAAAAATTGTGTAATTTTTTTTATATTTATTTTGTATTCTTTTCAATTTATTAACATAATATCATATTATTTTTTTGTCCAATTATTCTTTAACAATAGTATTCAACCCATATATTGATCCACAACCACCGACAAACCCACCGATTTGAACCCACCAACCTACCATTGACGAACCCCACCATGTGAACATATCACCTACAAGGCTACAACCTAAAATCATGTTGAATTAACATTTGTAAACCACACCGACAAAACGGAATTTACCATGAGAATGGGGTTAGATGAGTATGAAAGAACAATTTTTTGCGAGTAATGTGAACCATTTATTTTTGGCAAATTTTTCAAGTAACAATAATTGAAGGTAGTATTAACTTTTTGATTGCATTTTTAAACCAAAATATCAAAACCATAACCTTTTACATAAAAAAAATATATTTATATATACATAAAAGAAAAGGTTAAAATATCTTTGTGTCGTTTTTGGAGGAGTTGGTGTCTTTGGTGTGACCTCATTCCTTTACTCTTCCTTTTTCGTTGTACACATGAAAAACTTAAGCTTATTCTTTTGTCTAAACATAATTAAAATTACTTTAGAACATGGACAAGTAATTTAGAACATAAACTTAAATACTTTAGAACATAAACTTAAATACTTTAGAACATAATTAGAAATACTTTAGAACATTATAAAAATGATGTTCCGAATCAGGGTAATGTTCCAAATGATATTAATATTCCAAATGATACCCATATTGAAAATAGTCATCTCCATATTTGTACAAAAATGTACTATTATATTGTTTTAAATATCTTTCTAAAGATATATACTTGAGATTTACACAATCATATATCAAACTTTGTTCATTTTTGACCATTTTCTAGCCATCTTCATCACTCTTTTCCGTTCTTCATTTACTTCTGATGTTATAATTTTCCCACAATACTCCACTCGTAGCCTTTTCATTTGCTCAAACTGCAAAAAAAAAAAAAAAAAAAAAAATACAAACACGTTAAAATTAAAATATACACATTTAGAAACATAAACACGTAATTCAGAATATAATCAAAAATACTTTAGAACAGTCCCATGTAATTTAGAACATAATCAGATTAACTTTAGAACATAGATATTTAACTTAGAACATAATCAGAATTACTTTAGAACATAGACAAGTAATTTAGAACATAATTAGAATAACTTGTAATTAGGTTAATGTTCCAAATGATACCCATGTTCCAAATAGTGAGAAGAGAATGAACAGTGTCATATTGAACATTGACATGTAATTTACAACATAATGAAAAATACTTTTGAATATGCTATTCAAACAAAAAAAAATAAAAAATAAATAAATAAATAAATAAATAAATAAATTATACATGTTATTTATAACATAATCTGATTGACTTTAGAACATATACATGTAATTTAGAACATAGACATGTAATTTAGAACATAATCAGAATTAATTTAGAACATTGACATGTAATTAGAACCTAATCATATGTCTTCACACTTACATTATCTTTCTCTAGCCCCGAATTCCATTGTTTTTGACATTGGCCTTCATAAGTTTCCATGTGCTTCAACAGAAATAATCCACAATCATGTTTGTTTGCATCGCTCTTCCATTTCATCTCAATGTTTCTTGTTTCGTAAGTGGAGAAAACAACACTCTTGTTATCAGTTTCTTCATAGAACTCACCAAATGCCTTCAACTACAAAATTAATAATATGTACTTTAG
Organism: Chenopodium album; assembly: GCF_948465745.1. Lineage (NCBI taxonomy): Eukaryota > Viridiplantae > Streptophyta > Magnoliopsida > Caryophyllales > Amaranthaceae > Chenopodium > Chenopodium album. Next base: position 27,817,045 of record NC_137851.1, on the reverse strand, counting down.
AATATAATCATAATTACTTTAGAACATATACAAGTAATTTAGAACATAGATATGTACATTAGAACATAATCAGAATAACTTAAATTAGGTTAATGTTCCAAAACAGGTTAATGTTCCAAAATTTCTATATAGCATAATAAGAAAATAATAGTTAACCAAGTCAAAACTCTACACCTTACCATCTTTGTAAAGTCATCTCCATATTTATCTTCAACATAAACATTAGGTGGAAGAAATCTATTATCAATGACATCGAGAGTTCCTTCCAAAAAGTTGAAGCACAACAAATAATAGTGATCCGGTAAAACAGTCGGAAAAAAAACCTACGTTTAGAAAATAATCAGATACTTTAGAACATAAACAAACATGTGTTTAGAACATAATCAGATACTTTAGAACATAAATAAAAATAAACAGAACACAATAAAAATAAAAAATAATATGTTACCAATTGAAAGTTATTAAATGTTGTTACTTCGGCATTTGTCATTTCTTTTCTCATTTGATGAAACAATGCTTTCTTTCTATCTTCCAAACTTTCTGTATTTTTGATGTGTTTTTCAGTGCAAAGAATGAGCTGAAAAAAAAAAGAAATTAAAACCTAAGTAATTAAAACATTGACATATAATTAGAACATAATCAGAATTAGAACATAGACATGTAATTTAGAACATAATTAATAATACTTTAGAACATTGACATGTAATTTAGAACTCATTCAGAACTACTTTAGAACATTATTAGAAATACTTTAGAACATTGATATGTAAATTAGAACATAATCAGAATTACTTTAGAAAATAGACATATAAGTTTGAACATAATTAGAACATACATAGCATTCAGTAGAGAAAAAAAAATCTATTCTTCTTGTCTACACCCCGCCTTTTGTTTTCATAATTTAATATGGAAACAAAAGCATCTGCAATGTTGTTGAACATGTGACTATTTGCTGAAAGACTATCCATCTCATCTCTCCTAATCACCATTGCCGCTTTGTCAGCATACAAAAGTTCCCTAAAATGAGAACAAAAACTATATTAAATCAAAACAGCATTTAAATTTAGGGCATGTGCATATAGTTTCAAACATGTACTTTAGAACATAAACATCTACATTAGAATATAAGTACAATGTTTAGAACATAAGTATATATATTTATTATAAGCATATAAATATAGATTGATGAAATCTTACGCGTTATCTCTTTGAGCAAAAGCATACTCTGCTATCATTTTATGATCTACATTGTTGAAGAGTTTTTCATGATTAACCATAAAAGGCGAACGCAAGTACATTAGAAGCTTATCCTTTCCTCTTTTTTTCCTTGTTTCTTCTTCTTCTTCTTGTTTTTCTTCTTGCTTCCTATTCAATTGAATTAAAAAAAAAAATCAACAACTATAATCAAATTATAATCAAACAACCGTCATAGCCTAAACCTAATTTTTAATGTTTTCAAAATGATTACCGTTGCTTATTTTCTTTGTTGTTCTTTTCTTCATCATGCTTCTTCTTTTCTTTTTTGGTTTTTTTGTCCTTTTTTTCTTCATTCAATGTAGGTGGAAGATCTTGATTAAAAAAAAATCACAATTAACAATTCACATAATTAATTTGAAACATAACCAAAAAAAATTTAGAACATTAAAACAACTTTTGACATAATCAAAAATTTATATCATACAAATTAAATATTATAAATATCCAATATACATATAAGAAAAATAAAATTTAAATAAGTTGAAATTACCAACTATTGGTGAGGGCGACAACAAATTGAAGCTTGGAGGAGAAATATCTTTATATGTCTTTTTTGGAGGAATTGGTGTCTTTGGTGTGTCCTCATTCCTTTCCTCTTTCTTCTTCGTTGTACGTAAGAAAATTTTAAGCTTATTCTTTTGTCTAAACATAATCAAAATTACTTTAGAACATGGACAAGTAACTTAGAACATAATCAGAAATACTTTAGAACATAAACTTAAATACTTTAGAACATAATCAGAAATACTTTAGAACATAAACTTAAATACTTTAGAACATAATCAGAAATACTTTAGAACATTATAAAAATAAAAATAATTAATCTAAGTCAAACATCAAAACCTTCATAAGCAAATAATTATATATTTCTTATTCTATTCCTACTTCATAAACTTGTAAAAATCACACCAAACAAACTTGTAACAGACAAACCAATATATATAACTAGAACACACAAACCATTAATTCTATAGTAAAGTTTTACGAAATCATCCAACATATGTTTTAAACCAAAACCATTGTTTTAAATATTCCTATTACTAATTAACATTGATTACCCTTCCTTTGCTTCAACTTTCTTGTTCATCATTTTTTCCTCCTTTTCTTCTGCCTTTATTTCATCTTGCTTCTCCTCTTGTTTTTCTTCTTGCTTCTCCTCTTGTTCTTCTTCTTGCTTCTCATCTTGTTCTTCTTCTTGCTTGTCTTCTTATTCTTGTTTTTCATCTTTTCCTTCATCTTGTTTTTCTTGCTTCTCTTCTTGTTCTTGCTTTTCCTCTTTCTCTTTTAGTTGCTTCTCTTTGTGATCTCTTTCTGGGTTTAGAAAATCACAATTAAGAACATCTTCAACCATTTGATCATCTAGAGCAACTGTGAATGAAAAAGAATATAAGAAAATACTTAAAACATAAGAACTTTGAAATATAAAAACAAAATACTTTATAACAAATATGTAATTTGAATAAATGTGAAGTTACCAATTTGTGGAGAGGGCACCAAGCTTTTCTCTTCATTCTCCTTGCTTTTTTTGTTTTCTTTATTTTGTTCATCAATCTCATCATCATTCTTCTCCATGTTTCTCTCTTCATTACCCTCTTTGTTCACATTAAAAATATTAAATAGAAACAATTAGTATACAATCTAGAAAAGTAAATAAGAAAATGAGTTTGAAAATAATGTGAAATTACCAACTATTGGTGATGAGATATTATCATTTTTCTTCTCATTGCTTTTCTCTTCTTTGTTGTTCTCTTCTTTTTCTCCTTCATTTGATGTCAAGTCTTCAAAATAATTGTAAAACACAATATTAGAACATAATAATATCACAAGGATTTGATTTGGAACATAAACATAAACTTTAGAACATAAAGTATAAACTTTAGAACATATAGCGTAAACTTTAGAACATATAGTGTAAACTTTAGAACATAAGCATATACGAATATTTTATTTCATTCTTTTTAATACTTTTTATTTTCCAAATCAATTTATTCAAAGAACATTAATAAGAAATGAGTTTGAAAATAATGTGAAATTACCAACAATAGGTGAGGAGATACTATCATCTTTCTTTTCATTGCTTTTCCTTTCATTGTTGTTTTTTTCTCTTTCTCCTTCATTTGATGTCAAATCTTCATAATAATTATAAGACACAATTTTAGAACATAACTATATCATAAAGATTTGATTTGGAACATAACCACTTAATTTAAGAGCATCATTTAGAATATAGATATAATTTAGAAATTAAGCATGTAATTACCATGTCCTAATGTCTTTAGTGACTTTTCATCATTGAATTTCTTCCATGCTATGTTCATTAACATATCCAATTCTTCTATGAATGCCGGCTCATCGAAGAAATGTTGATCTTGACTAAGGATCTTGACTAAGTATAGAAGGACTTTTCTTCGGTTGGTTCTTTTTTTCTTGATTTTCCAAAGGCTATATATAAAAATAACACTTTAGAACATAGGCTGAAAATAGTTTAGAACATAACCAAAAGCTAATTTAGATCATAAGTAATTTGGAACATGATTATAGTACCTTTGTGGTATACTTGCCCCAAATGTTGTCTATAAGATGATGCATTTTCTTACTTGTTTCTTCCTCAACAAAAAAATCTTTTGCTTGGTTCAACATGGAATACATCTCTTTCACATTCGATGCAAGACTTTTTGCTAAATCTCCAAATTTGCTTAAAAAGCCCTAATAATTTAGAACATAAAGTAATGAATATTTAAAACATTATAGAAATAAGTAATTAAATAAATAAAAAAAATATGTTAAAACATTATACCATCATGTCATTTGGAGATGTGATAGAATTACAAGCCATGGATTGTTTTTCCATAACTTTCTCCTTTCCTTTGTCTTTCCCTTGCTTTTTTGACAATGGCATGATTTTTTTTTTCATTACTTTCTTCTCCCCTTGTTTTCTCTAATTGTCAAAGGTTGCTCTTTCTTCTCGCCTTTGTCTTTCCCTTGCTTTCCTCTAATTGTCAAGGGTTGCTCTTTCTTCTTGCCTTTGTTTTTCCCTTGCCTTTTTTCCAATTCCTTTTTAAAAATAACTTACAAATTTTAGAATGCATGCATAAACATAATGTATAAATAAATATAAAACGGTAATTACCATTGATGGACCTTCACTTTTCTTTTCCTTATCCTCCGATTCTTTCTTCTTGATTCGACCCTACAAATCATAATATGAATAGATTACAAACTTTAGAACATATGTAATAAACTTTAGAACATCCGTAATAAACTTTAGAACATACATAATAAACTTTAGAACATAAAATAAACATGCATAATACTCTTTAAAACACATATACAATAAACTTTAGAACATATATTATAAAGTTTAGAACATATAGTATAAACTTTAGAACATAAGCATATACAAAAATCATACCACTTTCAATTTCATTCTTTCTAGTACTTTTCCTTTTCCAAATCCAAGGTCTTTCTCAAACTTCAATCTCGCATGAAACCTTTCTTGGTTCCACAATGATATTAGTGGAACTCCACGTGGTATCACCAACCCCTTTCTTTGTACCCAATCAAAATAGGATACCTACAAGAACATCATTAGAAATACTCTAGAACATTGATATGTAAATTAGAACATAGATATATTATTTAGAACATCATCAGAAATACTTTAGAACATAGACATGTAACTTAGAACATAATCAGAATTACTTTAGAACATAGACAAGTAATTTAGAACATAGATATGTACATTACAACATAATCAAAATAACTTAAAATAAGGTTAATTAATTAGACTATTTTAGTGCATTTTTATCATAATATAAATAACACATATAAAGAATGTTAAAAAAACTAAAAATTACCATAAGAAAGATTAAAGGACCCGTGAAGTAAGATTCTCCATCTAGCCATTTTTTACAAGTTTCCATCAAGTGCTCCTTCACAAATTTGCACCAATCCAACTTCACTATATTCTTTATATCCTTGCAACTATACAAAAACTTAATGTATAGTTGGTTGCTATTAGTTGAACGAATGCAACTATTAACTACACAAACAATGAAGTTCCAAATGAATTCATCGGAAACTCGATCGTGTGCTTTATCTACCTCTTTCACCTTTTGGATCCTACTAATCAATTGTCCATTTTTTGGAGCACCCTGTAAGTAATTTAGAACATGGACAAGTAATTTAGAACATAATCAGAAATACTTTAGAACATAAACTTAAATACTTTAGAACATAATCAGAAATACTTTAGAAGATTATAAAAGTAAATTAGAACATAATTAGAAATACTTTAGAACATTGACATGTAATTTAGAAATCAATCAAAACTACTTTAAAACATAGATATATAATTTAGAACATCATTAGAAATACTTTAGAACATTGATATATAAATTAGAACATAATAAGAATTACTTTCAGAACATACACATGTAACTTAGAACATATTCGGAATTACTTTAGAACATAGACAAGTAATTTAGAACATAAATATATACATTAGAACATGATCAGAATAACATGCAATGTACAAGAACACATAGATATATACAGCATAAAAATATAATTTTCATACCCATTCAAGATCATAGTTTTTTCAATGTAAATATGCAAAAAATATAATTTAGAACATAAGCCAAATAACAAGTTTATAATACAAGTACACATAAAAATATTCATACCACTTTAAGGTCAAAGTTTTTTCTCCATTTTTGCATAAACTTTGCACATTCCACATTCTCCTTATTTTCTAAGGTATCAACAATTGCAATATCTCCCATTGGCAATCCATATGTCATGTGAACATCAATTTCATCAAAGAATATTTCTTCTTCTCTCCCCGGTAGCATCAAGCAACATCTTTTGGGATCAAAATTCGTAAGAAGTTGTGCTGTCAACCTAGATTCAAATTAAAGGTTTAAAATACAAAATACATATAGATTAGAATAGAAATAAAAATAAAAATTAACATAATAATTAAACTTTAGAACCTTATAAGAATTAGAACATAATAGTCGATCTTTAAAACATAAAAATAAAAATAAAACTTAGTGCTAGTGCTTACCAAGAATCGGCATGATGTGGTGCATCCAATTTCAAAAAAGCTCCAAATCCAATTTTCTTAATTGCTTCTTTATGCTTATCAGAAAGAATTACCAACACTTGTTTCATCAATTTCTTAGTTTTAACTCTTTGATAAGCTGTTCTCTTACTTTTTTCTTCTTTTATTACTTTGACATCCTCATCATCATTTTCTTTTTCAATCTTTCTTTTCAGATTTTTTTTCAGAACCACCTGAAAAAAGTAGAACATTAGAAAGAATTTTAACATAATAAAAACATGAACTTTAGAACATCAACATAAAGTATAGAACATTAGCATATAATTTAGAATACATGTACTTGTTAAAAACATATACTTTAGAACATAAGCACATAGTTTACAATGAGCGCATAGTATTAACATGAGCACATAGTTTTATAACATGCACAATCATATCAGATTATAAGAATACAAATTAGGAGAAAAAAGATTTAAATTAGAACATGAACTTTAGAACATAAGTTCATTGTTTAGAACATGTAATTTAGAACATAAGCATATAGGTTATTGTTATAAAAATAAAGTTTAGAACACATGTATATACTTTAAAACATAAACTTGGAAATGTAAGCATGTAACTTACAAAAATAAAGTCACATATTAATTAAATCATTTACTTTAGAACATAAGCATGAATGTAGAATATAAACATGCAATTTATGACATTAGCATATAATTTAGAACGTCAACAAATAATTTAGAACCTTTTTTCTATCATCTTTCACGTCCTCTCTTTTATCATCTTTTTCCTCCAACTTTGGTCCATCCATCTCTTCATTAGTATCATCTTTTTCCTCCAACTTTGGTCCATCATCATTCTCATCATCGTCATCATTTTCTTCTTCCTTTTTTTTCATTTTTCTAGGTGGTTGAATCCTTGATGGAAGCTTGATACTTTTTTTTTCGTTTTAGACTTTGCACATGTTTCTCAAATTCATCTTTTTCAATTACTTCCGCTTCATTTTCAACAACTTTCCTTTAAAATCAAATATAAATGATTTAGAACATATATGATAATCTTTAGAACATAATAGAAAACTTTAGATCATAATAGAAATACTTTAGAACATAATAGAAAACCTTAGAACATAATAGAAATACTTTAATTACCTTTTTCTTCCATAAGTAATTTTTTCATCTTGTATAATAGTAATTTCTTCTTCTGATTTTTCTTCATTTTGGCCTTGCATTTTGCTGCAATTTTAAAAAAATAAAAAACATTAGTAACATATATAGAGCCATAGAGGTGAGTATGGCAAGAAGATTACAATTCTCATTTCAATTTAAGCTCCAAAGGTATCCATAGCATGGTCTATTGCAATGGAATTCAGTTTCTTTTTAATATTCTCAACTTCACGAGCATCTTTGAATCGTGCAACAAGTTGATTTGATGCAGAAAAAAAAGACCGTAACTCTTTTGTGAAGTTACCTCCACTCATGACTTGTTTTTGTAATTTTCTAGTATTTCTTACATCCAAGAAGTCATCCAACCTATCAAGTTGACAGCTGAGTTTCTGCAGGGTGTCTTGTTCAGTAAGGCTATATTGCTCGGACATTGAATCTGCATCAAGGAGTGCAACTTCAATGAGAGTCCTTGTATTCTCAAGCCTTTTCACCTCGGATTCGAGGTCCATTACATAATTGATTGCTCCATAACCCTTGTTAACCAGTTTTTTCACAGCAAGATCAAATATTGCAGTCTGTACTGCTTCAACCATTTTTTTGAATTTAGTATGCTATAGTTCATAATCATGTATAGAATTTAGTATGCTATAGTTGATAATCATGCAGTTAAAATTTTGAAACAAAACTCAAAAAACAATTTCGAACATGATTAAAAAAAAGAGTTTAGAACATGATTAAATCTCAGTCATAAGATAAATCTCAATCGCTGTATAGAATGACTTTAGAACTTATTAAAAAAAAAGAGTTTAGAACATTATACAAGTGTGTTTTAGAACTAAACCTTCAGGACGTGGCCGTCGTGTGAGCAAGGACAACAGCAGGCTGAGTAGAGGAGTTGCGAGAGCAAGGTAGTGAGTTGCGGGAGCAGGGCACGGAGTTTAGAGGAGGCTGATTAGCAGCAGCGCACAAAGGAGGGGCAGTAGGCAGAGTAGAAGAGGCTGTACTAATAGTCGTAGCAGCAACAAATCTATTGTTCCAATACAAATACACAAAAAAATTCAAAAATTGACATTAATTTGCAAAAATCGAACTAATTCAAAAAAAAAAATCGACATATCTTTTTTTCGAACATAAATATTTCACAAAATCGAACAAAAATAATTCACAAAAGTCGAACAAAATAATGAACAAAAATCGAACAAAATAATGAACAAAAATCACTTAAAGCATCAAGATACATAGTACTAGCACCTATGTAAACTTCCTCGATCCATACCATCATATCATCATACTCTGCTAATACACGAGAATTGGCAGAGATAAAATATCGATTACAATTGAACCAAAATGCAAGATGTTCCTCTTTCTAGTTCTAAGAGGCTACATATTTTTAGTATCTAACACAATGTAGTTGATTCCAACTTCAAGAGTAATGTACAGAGAGTGTTTAGCAGCCATAGCCTCCAAAATTTCAGCCTAAAAATTTATGGCATACTTATGAGGTCAGATTATTAAGCCACTAACAATATCAATTTATAGTCTATGTCACTATGTGAGAATTGGTTCTTGTGAATGTTTACAAGGAAGATAAAATAATAAAGAAAAAGAAAAAACTTCTACTAGTAACAAAAAACACTACTTAACAGCATATGGCACTAAGCAACTAAGAAAAGTACATATTGCTTCTTGCTATACTAGGTTCATGGAGGCCAACATTTTAAAATGTAGAACAATACAACATCAACTAGATTACAAAATTGTGTTACAATTTGGTTGAAAAATCAAGAGTATAATCAAGAGTCACCGACCAACCAACTAATAGATCCATGAATAATGCTATTACTAACAATTAAGAGCGCAACAAGTATCACTAACTTAGAACATTCTGAAGAAGAATTTAGAACATGCTGAAAATAGTTTAGAACATGCTAAGCTAATTTACAATTCACAGAAGTCATTTCATTCATTTAGAAATTCTGAAATTACATAATTAGTTGCAAAACATAATAGACAAATCATATATTCAAACAAAAAAACGAATACAGAGGTAGCAAAATCATCAAAAAAATAATCCAAAAATTATCGAAAAACCTGGTAAAATGAAGCAAAAAAAAAAAGAAAAAAAGAAATCAAACAATAAATACGAGTACAATTCGAACTGAATAAAATAGGACTTAATAATCGTTCAAAAAAATCGAATAGAAATCGCAAGATGAAATTAAAAAATCGAAACAACAAAACAAAAATGGAACAAAAATCGTACAGAAATCGTCTGGTAAAAAACGAACAAATCGAAAATAAAAAAAAAACTAAGAAATCTAAAAATTGAAGTCGAAATTCAGAACAAAATTCAAATCGAACTGATTCGAACAAAAAAATTCAAATATTGATATTAATTTGCAAAAACGAACTAATTCGAACATAATTAACTCAACAGATTTATATTGTTCGAACAAAAATCGAACTAATTAATTCGCAAAAATTGAACAAAAATTGAACTAATTAATCTGAAAAAAAATTGAACAAAAATCGAAAAGAATAATTCGCAAAAATCGAACAAAAAAATTCGCAAAAATCCAACAAAATAATTCAAAAAAAAATTTGAACCCTAAATTTGCAAAACTCGAACTCAAAAAACTCGCACTTGAACAATCATGCTAATTCGAACCAACAAAAATCGCACTTGAACAAAAATCGCACTCAAAAAATGAAGCTTAAATTCGAACCCTAAAATCGCAAAAATCATATCGAAAAATCGCAAAATCCAATTTAGCATCATGGTAATTTCATGAAAATTTGAACAAAATTGAAAAGAAAAACATACCTGAAACGAAAATCCTTCAAATTGCAATTTCTATGGAGATTTTTGGGGGTTTGAGGAGAGAGAAAATGAGAGATGCGTGAGTAAGAGAGAGAAAGTTAGAGGAGAGAGAAAAATTTGGGCGGTGGGTAGGGGGTTAGAGGAGGATACGTGTTTTAATCTAAACCGTTTAAAATAACTTAATCCTCCGGCTGAGATGGGTTCTTATATAAGTAGGGTTCTTATATAAGATAGGGTTCTTACCGGATCCCTCCCCTATATATATATATATATATATATATATATATATATATATATATCACAAACTTTTGTATGTGGCTGGCCACACGGTGTGGCCAGCCACAATTTCTATTTTTTTTTTTTAAAAAAAATTCTTAGCTTCTTCTCCAAGCCAAACCACACATCACCAACAACATATCTCTGCTTTACCCATTTTCTCTCTCCTCTTTGCCAAATTGATGTAATTAAAGCCCGAAATTGTAGAAATTGGGTGTCAAATTGCTGTGAAAAATTGCGATTAATTAACCTTAAGATCATCAACAACATTTGAAGTAGTGAAATCAATGAGAACCGAAGAAATGTGATCTCGTTTTCTTCGTGGAATCTTAGATCGAACATTCTTCATAAATAATTCAGCAACAGAAACAACAATAGTAATATGAGTAGATTGTAGAATATTTGTAGGGTGCGATTGGTTTGGTTAGAGGTTACTTGTATGGTGTTACTGGTTTGGTCAGGGGTTAGTTACTTGTAGGTTGTTACTGGTTTTGGTCAGGGGTTACTTGTAGGGTATTACTGGTTTGGTATGGGGCCTATAAGTAACCCTTGAATAAGTAACCCATACAAGTAACCCTTGAATAAGTAACCCATACAAGTAACCCATGAAGTAACTCATATAAGTAACCCCTGAATAAGTAACTCATACAAGTAACCTTTGAATAAGTAACTCATACAAATAACCCTTGAATTAGCCCATACAAGTAACCCCTGAATAAATAATCCATACAAGTAACCTCTGAAAAAAAAAGTACAAGTAACCCCTGAATAATACAAGTAACCTCAGGATAAGTAATCCATACACGTAACCACTGGAAAAAAAAATATAAGTAACCCTGACAAAAACCAGTAACCCCGTTATGCACGTGAATAGTAACCCCGTTATGCACGCGTCTGTGTCCGTTATTTTTGCTGTTATGCACGCGTCTATGTCCGTTATTTTTGCTGACTTGACAGTAAGGCTATATATATATATATATATATATATATATATATATATATATATATATATATATATATATATATATATATATATATATATATATATATATATATATATAAAATGTTATATTGTTATAAGTTTTTACGATAAATTTTCACTTTTTTATCCTTTATACAATTGATTTTTTTGGAAAAATTGATTCTAATAATCCCACCTTTGCCTGGTTCGTTGTTAATAATCCCACCTTTAAATTATTATTTAATAATCCCACCTTTATAGGGGCACTTCTACTATTGGTCTAAAACTTGTTGATAACCGGTTTTAATAGGTTAAGATGCCACGTGTAACTTTATGATTGGTTGTAATTAGAGGTGATCATTTGCGGGCTTGGACGGGTAGCGGGCCGGGCCTATGCTTATTTTTTTGTCCAACGGGCTTTATGTAGCAAACCCAAACCCTTTTATGCGGGCTTGATACTTTGTCCATGCCCGCTTGTTAAACGGGCCGGGCTTGCCCGCGGGCTAACGGGCCTTAATTTTTGTTTTACTTTTTATAACACTAACTAATCTTTTTATTATTTACTTGTGCTAAAATTATTTTGGTATAGTTGTCTTATAATTTTTGTTCACAAATGATAATAGAAATTAAAAAAAAGTTGAAACTATGACATATGTTATAAATATATGTAAGATAAAACTTATTTAATAAGTGTTAATGATAAACTATAAAATTAAAATGAGTAATTGTAAATAATAAAAGCTTATAGTTCAATATAATCTCTTTGGATTTATTTTCAAAAATAGGCAAAGTATGTCATAACTAACTAAATAAGATTATTAAAATAAGAATGTTATTATTATTATTATAATAATTATTATTATTACTATATATTAATAAACGGGCCGGGCGGGCTAGCCCGCGATACATATTTCTTGTCCATACCCGCCCATTTATGTTAACGGGCCGGGCCTAGCCTGTCCAAATATCCAAATTTTTTCAAAAAGGTTGTCCAAGCCCGCCCTTTTTGCGGGCCGGGTTGGGCGGGCTTAGCGGGCCGTCCCGCCCATGAACAACTCTAGTTGTAATATAAAAAAATAAATTAAATAAATTCAAAGTTTAAAAAAAAAAAGAAAAACAAACCAGCCATCCCAAACCCCTACGTCACTCCATGCCCACCTCCTATCCACCCTTCGGCGTCCCCCATCGCTTCCCCATCACCACCATCGCAAAACCCCCCTCTCCATCCCCACCCAACAAACCGCCTCCCCTTCCCCTAAAACCACCACGATTACCCTTCATTTTACTTTCTTCTATGATTATTTCTTCCCACCATTTTTTATTTTTGGGTTTTAATCATACCTTCCAATTTTTTAAAAATCCCAATTTTTTTTTTTTTATCAAAATATCAATCAAATTTGATCAGGTTTTTCCTTAATCAAATGAATTCCAACCCAATTTTTTGTTACCACCTCCATTGTTGTACTCACTGGTGTTGCTTTCTTGCTCATTTCGAAGGAATCCAACGGTGGAAAACATTAAGAGTCGTATCAAAACTTCCTAAAATTAAACCTACATTTTCGGCGCCAGGGAAGGTGAAAGGGGTGTTTTCTGGGGTGGCCGGTGGGCGGTGAGAATCGTGGTGGTTTAATTTTAGGGGAAGGGTTAAGGAGGAATGGTGGCCAGAAGCGTAGATCGGGTGGCGTCGGTGTTTGGGGTGGCTGGGTTCTCCTTTTTTTTTTTTCTGAAAATTTTAAGTTTTTCTTTTTTCTTTTTATTTTTTTGACCATTTACATAATGATACGTGTCACTTTAATCTCACACAAAAAATTTAACCTAATGTACAGGTTACTGGTCACAAGGGACCAATAGAAAAAAGATCCTCTATAAAAGTGAGATTATTAAATAATAATATAGAGGTGAGATTTTTAAGAGCGAAGCGATCAAAAGTTGAATTATTAGAATCAATTTTTCCATTTTAAACTACTCGGTATACTATTTAGAATAATTATTTATATGATACGATATTAGTTGTCTATAATTTTATTTTATTTTATTTTATTATTATTTTTTTTGACGGGATTAGTTGTCTATAATTGAACCTAACAAATCGTTAAACGTTAATCAATCAGACCTCAGCCCCTCTCGACTCTCGCTGCTCCATCAAAGTGTTGTCAATCTGCCGCTACTTCTTTATGCTCTCTCAATACTTGTTGCACCACTACATTCATATTCATGGCGTCTGCCCTCTTCTCCAAAATTCTCTTTAACACTCGCCTTCTTCATTCTTCTTCCCTCTCTCTTTTTCTTAAACCTCAATTTTCACCTCAATTCTTCCATGTAAGCTGCTACTTTTCTTTATTTAATATGCCGATTTTATATGGGTTTTTTTTTTTTTTTTTTTTTTTTTTGTGTTGGGTTTTCAATAATTATTGATTTGTCACTTTCAATTCCGTTTTCTTGGTGTTTTAGATGCTGCAACTCATATCTTCTTTTTGATGTGCTTAATTTCTATGAATTTCATATTCAATTTGGTAGATTTTTTTTTATTTTTTATTTTTGATGTGCTTAATTTCTATGAATTTCATATTCAATTGGGTACATTTATTTATTTATTTTTTTTTATGTGCTTACATTCTATGAATTTCATATTCAATTGGGTAGAATTTTGGTGGGCTATGCTCGGAATTCGTCGATTCGAATGCTAAATTTTGGATTTTGTATTTAAGTTTATCATCAATGAATGCAGCTTGATTAATAATTTGCACAATTTGCAGACAAGGGCTTTTGTTTTAAGGTCCAACGGGCTAGTAGGTTGCTATAATTCAGTACCGCGAACTCGTTGGTTTTCATGTGTAGTATCATCGATGAACTCTGGAGCAAAATCTTATTCTACACAGGCCATGTCTACAAGTGAACCTGTGGTTTCAGTTGAATGGCTTCATGCTAATCTCAGGCAACCTGACATAAAGGTACTTGCTTCAGATTTTATGTACTTAGCTTCAGGGGCGAAGCTAGGAATTCAAACCCTTATGTAGAAAATTCAATATAACTTAGAGTAAACGGTCTTCATTGATTAGAGATTTGACATAATATACGACATAATTAGCCGATACTGATTGTTAGGTTATGGTACAGCTACTACTTATCTTAATCATGGTTTAAAAAAGATACAAAGTTATTAGAATTGTTAGTTTAAACTTGCAATTTCTAAATTACAGTATATATTATGCCCCCTTTTAATTTTTAGGTGGTGGATGCATCTTGGTACATGCCCGATGAGCAAAGGAACCCAATTCAGGAGTATCAGGTTGATTTTATATTAATTGTAAAATTATTAGCTTGCTAAGTTTTTTATATGTTGTCGTTAGTATATTGCCTACTTTATCAAGGTACATAACTCCTTAAGGTATTGTCTAGGTACATAACTCCTTAAGGTATTGTCTATGTTCTCAAGTGAACCAATTTCTCGTATGCACAGGTTGCACATATTCCTGGTGCCCTTTTCTTTGATGTGGATGGCATTGCAGATCAAACTACAAATGTAAGTTTTTATTTTACAAGTTAAAAAAATATCTCAGTATCTGCTAGCTGCCTTTGTTTACATAGCAGGCTGAATTGTTGGAAAAAACATGTACAATGTTTGTCTTGTTAATATGGCCTATGACCGACAGAAGATTATGGAAACAAAATTAATCAAGTAAATAATCTTTGTATGGTTAAACCTTTGGCTTATAGCTAGTGTTTTAGGCTTCCTTTCCTACTGCCTATTTTCTATGATAGAGGATATTTTTTTGATATTCCTTGGATAATTGAAAACTGAGATTGTAACTATGCTCTAGTTGCTGCTGCTTTTAGCTGGAATGCTTTGCTTCGCTCTACAGCTAGTGGAGACAACAACTAATAAGATTGACGACAGGAGAAGACCTTAGCTTTATGACTTTTCTGTTCATTTCCGAATTTTCTTATGACAAGTCCTAGCATTAGTATGAGTTCGTTGTTCTTTTAGTCTTTTTAACGGTACTTGAATCTTAAGTCGCTGTCATGTCTTGCCCTCCTCTAGTATAGTGATCGCTTTCATGTTTTCCTCGAAACCTGTACTGTGCCTATGAACTCATCTTAAGCTAAGGAAAAAGACTGAGCATATGGCTACTCCGGTTAAGCACAACATGTACACAGGCGCAAAAGCCCAGGGGCTGTTTTATTTGGAATTATGCAAAGCATGAGGAAAACGGCCTTGAGATGGCCGTCTCCTGTCCCCCTGCCGGTGGGGAATCCGCTCCCGGGTCGTAGCTCCCTATAAATTATGGCTAAATTGAGGTTGTAAAGTTGTGTTTGAAATGAGAAACTCTTGAATTTTGATTATGTTTTTTGTATTGTTTCAGCTACCACACATGTTGCCTTCTGAAGAAGCTTTTGCCGCTGCTGTTTCAGCCCTTGGCATAGAGAATAAAGATGGAGTTGTAGTCTATGATGGAAAGGGCATATTTAGTGCAGCTCGTGTTTGGTGGTGAGGACTGGAGTTTGTGTGGGAGATCCTTTTTTTTTATTATTTATTTTTTTTATTTATTTTGGGATTTACCCCTTAGTTATGGAAATAATGAATTATGTTTACTTGAATTTAAAGGATGTTCAGAGTATTTGGGCATGAAAGAATTTGGGTGTTGGATGGAGGTCTACCCAGATGGCGTGCGTTAGGATATGATGTTGAATCCAGTGCTTCTGGTGATGCTATCTTAAAAGCTAGTGCTGCCAGTGAGGCCATAGAAAAAGTATATCACAGACAACAGGTACTTGTTATTTGCTTTTTATTAGTTCCCACCTTCTCCATAATCCCAGTTATTTATACAGTTCCATAAAGATAATGTAAGGAGGAATTAGACAACCAGAAAAGGGTTTTCTAACTATGAATAATGCACTTCAGACAGAATGATACTCAACAAAATAAATCTTTGATTCTGTGGCATATTGTATTATGTGAACTAAGTGTTTGAAGGTCACTGCATGTTTCAGTCGGTCCATCCATTTTTGCTATAACATCTTTCTCTCTAATCTCTTTCTCTTTTATGCTTTAATATATTGCTTTTTAAGAACCTTCAATGAATATTAAACCTCATTGCATTTGCTTTCCCAGGTTGGGCCAATCACCTTTCAGACCAAATATCAGCCTCATCTTGTGTGGACACTTGACCAGGTGATGTCACTAGCATACAAATGTTTTTGCTAATTTTCTTTGGTGATAGGTCTGTAGAATTCTGTAGTGATGGATTTCTTTTGTGCAGATGGTTGTAAGTCTTGTAACATAGAGTCGTTACGGACTTACAGATGTATTCTGTGGGGTATGGTTGTGAAAGAAGAAGCTGCTTAGGCAAAAATGCAGTTATGGCAAGAATTGCAGATTATGTGGCTTGAGTAGAATGGTCTTATATTTAATGGTGTTGCTGTCCCATGTGCTGTATTGTGGGGTAAAATAAAATTGTTGGCTCTCTTATGGGCAGAGGTGGTAGGGGCTTTCTCAAATTATTTAATAGATATATAAGCTATAAAGGAATTGGGAAAACATGAAGCACTGTTTGTATGTTGTTCTATGAAATCTATTTTTTATAAATAATTTATTAAAAATAGATTTCATATAAGTTTATAGTTCACCCTTGCTGAAAAGTTTTCATGGACTTAGGCCCTGTTCTCTTCACCTTAACAAAAAAATATTAAGTAAAAATAATTTTAGTTCAGTAAAAATAAGTTCAGTTCAGTAAAATTAATTTCAGTTCAGTAAAAAATAATTTCAGTTCAGTAAAAATAAGTTCAGTTCCGTAAAATTCAGTTTTCTTACAAAAGAATTATATCAGAAAATCAGTAAAAATAATTTCAGTTCAGCAAACATAATTCAGCAAAATTAATTTAAGTTCAGTAAAATTAATTTAAGTTCAGCAAATATAATTTTGTTTCAGTAAAAATAATTTCAGTTCAGCAAAAATAAGGTGAAGAGAAGAAGGCGGTTCATTTAATCCTTATTTAAAGAGAAAGGGGAAAAATTATGCAAGTAACCTATGTTGCTTCCGTAGTTTCGCATACCATGTATTACTGTGTTAAGCACTGAGAAGTCATTCCATCGTAAAGAAAGTGACTTCATCGTTGTAACATCATTATGACAGATTGAAGTGATGTTTTTGAACTTTAGATGTTGTATATTGAACCCCTTCCTGCTTCTCATTCACTGTAGAAGTCCTACACTCCCCTAGCATGCTATCTATTCCCATGATGTAGGAAGGCATCACTATTCTCAGCGCATCTTGATTCTTGTATATAATTGGAAAAAAGGAAATAAAAAGTACTAGGCAATGTACTACATTGTCTACATATGTTGTGGCCACAGAGTAATAAGTAAGAACTCCTGAAATCTATCTTATGTCACCAGATAAATTGGATAGTAGTGAACCCCTCCTAGCCAGTAAAAGAGGACTATCATAATGTGTGCTGGTTTGGTTAGTAACATTCCTTATCTATCATGCTTATAATGCTATAAACACAATGCAACCTTGATTTAGCAAAATACAAGGTTGTATAACATGCTCTGTCATTGAATAAATTCTTGTGTTATATTAGGTACCATTTGTTTCTTGTTCATTTTTTATTTTATTTGATTGCTAATAGTTTCTTTTCTCAGGTGAGAAATAATATTGAGGAAAAGACATATCAGCTTATCGATGCTCGATCAAAGGCGAGGTATTGTATATTTGTCAATAATTGTTGTTATATTTTTTATTGGCTCGTATGATTGGAAGTTTGTTGTGAATAACTCTTTTGTTTGATGTCAACTTGCACCCTTAAAATTTGAAGTATGTAATGGTCATTTAAAACAGAAGTCTGTATTGTTCTTTAAAATATTGCCATGTTGAAAAAAAAAAAAACAATTGGAAGTAATTTTGATCCTCTTTACTAATAAACAAACAATAAGTCAACAACCATGATGCACAATTTCTGCCAGGAGCAGGGTTCAAAATGTCGCCATGAATACATAATGAATATCCAAGTTAAAGTCTTCAGTGATTGCTGGTTAACTGAAGCAATGAAGCTTTAACATGGTTGCAACAACAATTAACAAGTTTCAAAGTGTCTGCCATTAGTTATGTAATCTAATGTTCCTTGAAAGTTGGGATGCATAGTGGGGTCACACTTGTCTCATTGTTGTTGGCCCGTCACTTGTTCTTTCTTTCTTGTGGCGATAGTTAATGAAACAGCACCTTTGACCACAGACCTGCTAGAGCTCTAGCTACCACCTTTTGGTGTGCGTCTCTTTCTTGTTCCTTTTTTTTAAAAAAAAATTCCTTACAAATATTGGGGCTCTTTATTGGTGTACCTTTCAATTTTAATCATGCACCGGGAGATAACTTCTTGTGAAAAAGCAGGGTTTTATAAAAAGAACATCTCATCTTTATTCAAACACCTACAGTTCAAAATAATTTGCATGAAAATATTAAAAATATAACATGCAGGTACAGCTAAACAACATTCACTAGGAGAATGATGCCCAAGTATGCCCTGGGTAACACAATATTATAATTGTAAAAATTTGAGAGAAAATGATAAGGGATTTGGTATATGCTGTGATGTTTTCTGGTAGGGTTACATAACTATGTTCTGAATATTCAATTCAGCTAGTTAACTAATTAAACATTTTACATTATTTACTTTATATTGACATCCTGATAGGAAGTGATGTCCTTAATTAAACAAGAAATCCTTCTTTCTGAGCATAGAGTTGATAATAATTTTTATGTCTCTCCAGGTTTGACGGAACTGTTCCTGAGCCACGAAAGGGAATCAGAAGTGGTCATGTGCCAGGAAGCAACTGTGTTCCTTTTCCCAAGGTGCAAATTAGTATATACTAGTAATTTGTAAAAATTAAATTATTGGTTGTATGTACCATTGCTACAGTTGAATAAAGATCATCCATTTGGCTAACAAGAGCATCATGTCTATCAAATGTTCTGTATGCTTGATAATAAATTAAGCTTCTTGATCTTCTGCAGATGTTAGATTCATCAGGAACTCTATTATCTGGTGATCAGCTGAAGGAAAATTTTGAACAAGAAGGTTGTGATTATCTTGTCTTTCTCAGTCTATATCTAAAACTTGTGACAAAAGCTTTTCTTGATGCCATAAATCACCTAATATTGCTTTGAGATACTACGTTTTGGGATTTCAGTAACCTTTTGGTACCAGAATAACCTCAATTGTATACTCCGTTATTCATTTGAAAAGGTTATCTTTATTAGTGTGGTTCTCAGGATGACTCAGCACTATCCTTTGCCCAAAAAGTCAAAATCTTGCTATTAACTTATGCAGGTGTTGTTGCATTACAGTGTTGTGTGTGTAATCTGTGTATGTGCGTGCGTGCGTGCCTGTACGTGTGCGTGCATGCGTGCGTGTGTGTTATGTAATGATAGGATACACTTTGATCTTTCAAGACATAGCCTACATATGCACCAAGTGTGGTGATTGTTTTTAATCTTATATCGTCCTTTCGGCATACACAATTTTCTATTTAGGCAGAACCTCATGGTTCAGAGTTTAGATGTATGGGGAGTGGTTTAGTAAATGAATTTCTATTTGGAACAGTATTATTGTCCCCTTATTTGTGAAGAGGAGCATCTTCTAATTTCTGGTTTACTCTCTAGATGCCATCTTGGCTGTCAAAATGCAGATTTGCTACTTAGGGAGGAGCTAATTAATGAGTAGTAGAATCGTGTGGCTCTTTCCTTTGACCCTTGAGGCCTTTTTGTCCATATATTCTGTTGATCTGGCTATCTTTTTTCCATTGCATAGTGACAAGAGCTGTCAAGAATCAAAATGTAATTGACCTTTAAGTTGAGATGTTTTTAAAAAATAAATAATTAAAACCTTACAATTGCATTATCTCTTATGCACTCGCTGTTCTTGAAGATCTTATTTTATCTGCATTGGGTGAGATTTTGGTGCTGGCTAAAATAGTAAAATTGCATTTGCTTTTGGTTTTGTAAATGGATAGGTTGCTCTTTTGATCTGTATTCTAATATTTGTTGTCTATTCTGTTTATCTTTTTGGTGGAATTTTCTGTTTATGCTCTTAAAAATTTGCAAGCTTTGCTCTTCTATCGGTTAGGATTTTAAATTTGAAGGCTTGGTCTTGTGTCATGCTGTTACTTTCTTGACCTTTTTTGTGTCCCCGATTCCTTTCTGAATCTACATGTTCATTTAAAGTCATGCTTTTGGTCACACTATGCATTATGCATGTATATGGCTGGAAATTACATGGTTTGCCTAGGTTGTGGGTAGTTATGTTGAACAAGAACTTCTTTGTCAAAATCAATGCGTGCAGCCTTACCTACCTGTAATTTTGTCATGGTTTTAATCTTTTATCTACTCTTACATGTACAGGGATTTCTTTGGATCAGCCCATTGTGACATCTTGTGGTACAGGCGTAACTGCTTGTGTTCTTGCATTGGTGATTTCTCTTTCCCTTCGATGCATATATCATAATGATGCAAGAGAATAGTTGTGGCTGTCCGGCTATTTCTTTGAGTAGCATTATTATTTTGTAAAATATAATAGACAAATTCAGTCTAAAACAGCAAAGATGTGGTAATAAATTCAGAAATACAGTGCTGGCTAACAACTGCACCTTTCTTTTTCAGGGTTTGCATCGACTTGGGAAAACTGATGTAGCTGTTTATGATGGCTCGTGGACGGAGTGGGGTGGGAATTCTGACACCCCTGTTGAGGCAGCGGCTTGAGTATTTGGATGACTCTCAAAAGTGTATCTAAAGACTTACTTTCCACCCATTTCCCCTTGGTTCGTAGTACAGAATTACTTTTTGTAACCTAAATGACATAATGCATAATTAAGTTTGGTTAGTCTTGAGAGTTGGGTTATTATGTGAAAATCTTTTCAATAATCTGATTGATAAGAACTTTTTTTTCGGGTTGAGGCAAGAAGGCTTGTGTTTATATATTTATATTGAATTGAAATCATTTTTAATATTTCCTCATTACAATTACTGATTTTTTAATGAATTGAAATTTTATTTTTATAGAATATTAATTTTTTAAAGGTGAAGAGAATAGATCTAATGATAGAAAATAACCCGAATATGACTTGTAATCTGCATATGACTTGCATAACGGGTTGAATATTGATGGGTCAGATCTTAATATGATCCTACAATTTTTATAATCCTTTGATGTAATTCTACATTTAGTAAAACGTTGACATCAAACATCCGATCTTAATATTAAATGGATTTTTTTTTTTTTTTTTTTTTTTTTTTTTTACTGTCATATGCACATACGAAGTATGTTTAAAGTATTCAACTATGGATTCTTGCCTGTATTGCACAGTTGTATATTATCACAATTTTTCAAAAGGGTTGATTCTTCCCCTTTTTTCTTCCCTTGTTGGAGGGTTTTTGTTTATATATTCTCCCTCCGTCCCTTTATTTTTGCCCCATTGTCATTTTTTGGGTCAAATTTTGACCGTATATTACCGTTAACCTACTACCTTCGGTTCTTGTTACTTATAACTTTGGGAGGTATTGCGGACTCCTAGGCAAAATTTTTAAGGAAGGTTAATGAATTGTATGGGTATGTAATTAGGAGAGATAAATTGAAGGGAATTGTTGTGGTCCCCTAATGACTTTAAGGAACCACTTGTACTTGGTTTTTTTTAGTGGGAAGTTTCCACTTTGTTTTTTTTGGCTGACTTTTGAAACAAGTGGGAAAATTTTCACCCACTTTGTTTCCCTCCCTTTTTTTCACCAAAATTTAAAACTGAAACCAAATTTCCCCAAGATAGTACTGTTCATAAAATTCAAACAAAAGGTCCTCTATAAAAGCAGGACACCCCATATTTAGCCCCTATTTCAGAATTCAGTTTCAAAGGGGATTTTTGGGGGGGTGGGGGGGGGGGGGGGGGGGAGGGAAACCACAATTCAAGTAGTTACACCACAAGTGAGACAATTCAAAAACAGGCAGTCCTACAAATTACATCAATCTAAATTAAAATTAGCATAATCCTAATTCCTAAGTGTTGTGTTAGTAGTTGTAGCATCATTAATTACAGAAATTAGGCTCCGTTGAAGACCGTCCAAAAAAAAAAAAAACCAGCCGCCACTTTATCACCAAAAGCCAACCTGAAAAAAAAAAAAAGCAAGGGACTCATGGCAGAGTTCATAGATGAACTTTTGGATGAGCTTTATGATGAAGAGCAAGCAATGGATGAAGCATTCATCCATGAAGAAGTTCCATGGTGGTATGAATTAGATGAGGAACAACATCAAGTAATCCATGAAAATGATGAGGGTTATGATGCAGATGATGATGCAAACAATGAGCATCAACAACATGATGGCAGAGCAAGCAGAGAGATGAATGTTGAAGAGAAAAGGGCAATAATTGATGAGATTTTGCTGCACATGGAGGGGACTCACTGCCAAGAGGATTCTTAGCCAACTTGGCCAGAAAATATTATGTGCACAAATCTACAACAACAAGGTGGTTCCAGGTAATTAAACAATCTCTAGCTGATGGTACTGCAGTAGATGTAAGAATAAAAAAAAACTACGCAGAACAGGACCAAAACCTAGGGAATACACTAATGAATTTCTTACACCTGTTCCATTGTACAAGAGAACTACAGAGAGGGGTTATGCTGCTGCACTCCACATTTCAAAATGCACTTTACATAGGCTAAGGAGAAAAGGCAGACTTAGAACACACACAAGCATAAATCACCCAACTTTAACTGATAACCACAAAGCAGCAAGCCTTAAGTGGTTCTTAGTCACATCAATCCAATACCAGCACAAGTGGACCCAACATTCATTGATATGCAACAAGTGATTCACATAGATGAGAAATGGTTTTTCATAAACCCAGAAACAAGAACATTCTACCTTTTCCCTAAAGAAGAAGATCTATATAGGGCACAACAGTCAAGGAGGTTCAAGATTAAAGCAATGTTCATGGAAATGATAGGGGGAAGCCCTTGTATGATGAAAACAAGAACATGTTGCATGATGGCAAATATGGTCTATTTCCTTTTATTAAGTATGAAATGGCCAAAAAGAAAAGTAAAAACAGATAAAGAGACTCTTGAGACAAAAGCTGTCCAAAGTGTGACCAAAGAAGCAATCAAAGACATGTTAATCACACATGTACTCCCAACAATTCATGAGAAGTGGCCTTAACAACTTCCAAAAGACATCATTATTCAATGGGATAATGCTAGGCCACATCAGGTTCCAAAGGATGCATAATTTCAAGCAGCATATCAAGCAAATGGTTTCAACATTCAATTCATATTTCAACCAGCATAATGACCATACACCAATGTTTTAGACTTAGGACTGTTTAGTGTGATTCAGTCACTTCAATACCAATCATTTCCAAAGAACCTAGATGATCTTATAAAAGAAGTTGACAGAGCTTTTGAAGAGTTTGATCCCCTTTGAACAAGTACACATGGATCACACTACAGTCATGCGTGATTAAAATTTTAGAGAAGCAAGGTGGTAACAACTTCACTCCCCCATACTTGAAGAAGAGAAGCCTGGACAGGTAAGGACTTCTACCAGAGCTATTAGAAGTGGAAAGAGGACTCATAGCATAAGTTGTTCACTGTTTGAACACAATTTTAGTTCCAATTACAGGTCAAGGGGAGGGCAACATGGAAGTAGATGCAAACTGATGCAAATCAACAAAGTGAACAGGTTTTTTTGGGAAACATGGAGTGCCACACATAACCATTTAATATTCTACTAACTTTTTGAATGTGTTTATGTCTTGGTTATGTGTACTTTTGGTATATACTAAGCATATATTGTTAGGCAGTCATGTACTTAATCTAGCTTAATTGTTTTGATTAGTCAAACACATTTGAAAGCAATGGAATGCAAAATACTTTTTTACACTATTTCCATCAGATTGATTGGTTTTTTTTTTTTCTTTTTCAGTCAAAGCTTTAGTGAGTGTTGGTACCTGTAGACACCTGATTGTGTCTCCCCAGAAACCAAACCTAGTGATGAGTACCTTTCATGTCATTGATTATCGAGCGAGGTGAAATGTTGAAGAGTCTCGTGAATTCTTCTGTTTTTTAAAATATTTTAATAAAAATATTTCAAAAATCATTCATTTCGTATGTTATTTATAAAAAGAACATCGAATCAAGTTTAGTTTGGTCCATGACATGGGTCTAATAATTGTGTAGTTGGATGAGGCTTGAAAAGAGCTTTCCAACGATATATTATAAGCCCAATTCCGAGTTGTAACAAGGAAGTTATGGCCAAAATACTAAACCAGGCTTAAAATGAGTTTTATGTACGGACCCAATGATCATGTGGAGGGTCCATTGATTATAATTGTATTCCTAAAGTCATTAGGATTTATCCTAATTTTCTAGAATTATCTAGAAGGTTATTTTGAGTTCTAAAGGGATTAGAATTAGTAATTATGATTATTATTGAGTTTGAAAAGGTAAAGAATTTTATTTGGAATAAAACAAGTGTTTCAAAAGGATTAAAATCAGTTTTAATAAAGATAAATACGGACTTAGATGACTCAATTTGATTGGAAGTCAAACTCCGTACAAAATTTTATTGTACAGAAACCATCGCGCCGCAATAGGTTCATCGCGCTGCGATGGCCTTATTGCCACGCGATAGCCTTGTCGCGTCGCGATGGAACTTGTTTTACTCCAAGTCAAATTCTGACTCTTTTCTGATCGTTTTTCTATATAAATAGGGTCTTTTTCTATATAATCTCTTCTCTCTCTAAGCTAAAGCTTATTTTTTTTCTTTCTCTCTTGATTTCTAAGACTAGCCTTTTCAAAATATACCATACGCCCATCACAAGACTTAGACACACATAACTAAGCTCGAAGTTGCCTTAGACCTCGACGTGAAAGGTTGATAGTTCTGAGGGTTTGGTCCCAAATCTAATTTCAATTAATATTATTATTGTTTGATTTAATATTTTCATTGAAGTTACTAACTCGTGTATTGTTTTGATAGAAAGAGGTATGAGACATCAAATTAAAGTAAGTAATTTAATTACTTAATTATTCTTTTGATATAGAAATCATGCTTAGATTATTTTATTAATTCCTACTATCATGTTAGGATGCTTTTATTGCTTTCTAGTATCATGTTAGGATGAAATCTTTGATTTTTATTATTTAGTGACATGCTAGGATTTGTTATTAATCATGTTAGTATCATGCCTAGGATCTTGCTAACATTATTATGCTTTGATATATTGTTTTGATGATGATGATGATATGTGGAATTAATATTATCAATATTTTATGTTGCTTGATATTATTATTGTTATTGCTTGTTGCAGGTTTAAAGGAAATTTGTACTTGAATCACGTTTAATAAGATAATTAATAATTTTATTTAGGCTAATATGATTTTAATTCAAGTGATCACCAATAATATATTTATTTGTGCATTAATAATCAACCAACATAGATTAAACAGGTTTAGGATTAATATATTGATTGTATATTGATAAAAAAACATACATGAATATGAGAAGAACAAAGTAGAGGCCTATTTAGGGCGGGTTTAATCTCTTTTAGGTTGGATTTGTACCATCATCTCGAATATCCAGTCATGGTTCAGGACCACTATGGAGTTAGCGATATCTGTGATCGTGAAGGGGTGTAGCCTTCACCTCGTGAACAGTTTACAAGTTCCTAAAACTTGTTGGCGACACTTTTGCTCTAGCTTCCTTCCCTGTGAACGCCACCATGCTTAAGTGCATGATCACAGTGGGGCTTAAAGTTGGGTGACTTGAAATATTCCCTAGTCCCTACAGTACCTCAACAAAAACTTCTAAAAGAGGTTTCTAGAGCATCCAGACCACCCAAGTAGCTATCAGATGAGTCCCATCATCATATGGAAATCAAAGAAGGTGATGCATTTATGGAAAAAGGGACTCAATGCATCTCAGATAAAACAAACAAAGGGACTTAATTCAAATGGTCTTCCATTTCCAAAAAAACAAGTTCAATCCATGATGCCCAAACATAAACACAAATAACAATCAAACATGGGACTCTCTGTATTTGTATTTTGGCAACAACAATCAACAAACATCAACCAGATCAACAAACATCAACCAACATTAAAATATCACAAACAATTCACCATTACCACCAACCAAATTACACCAAGAATCCACCAGCAATCAAGTATCACCAACAATCAAATATCACCACAAATCTACTATCCCCTCATGTAAAACAATTATGACAACTCTTATATAAACATTAAAGCACCAAAATCAGTATGGTTTGGGACTCAAGAAACACAACAAGCCACTCACATAGTTCAACATACACATTCGAACAATTAAATCACAAAAAACGTTGTAAGGAGCAATTCATTAAAAAAATTAGGGTTTTAGAATTTACGATGCTCATTCAGTTAGGAGGAGGGTGGAACTGAGGGTAGTAGATCTGCAGATAAGCCTCATACACGTCATTAGGCTCCATACCGTCTAGGAGGCCAGATCTGATGCGTTTGACACCAGAGGAAGGACCATCAGCAACCTCTTCGCTGCTTTTTGGGGACTCAGAAGGTGGTTCCACCTCTCCAACCACCAGATCTACTGGGTTAGACTCCTCAGTTTTAGTTCTACCATCAGAAACATCAACGACATCGTCAGGAGCTCCACCACCAGTCATAGGGTTGGCTACCGCAGCAGAAACCACACAACCTTATCTTTTGGTGGTTCATCATTAGCCTTAGCCTCAGGGACCACTTCCTTAGCCTTTTCTTCCTTGTCACTGATGTATTCAGCAATCTTAGCACCCCGAATCCCCCTCCTTGCAATTAGAGAAGCCTGACGAACATGTTTCATGTCTGTGGCTTGTAGGTAGTGGTTTCAGATCTTCTCTTAGATCTGCTAGAACCAAGTGATTCATAATAAAAAAAGGTCTGCATCTTTATCATTTGGGGTTGTCATGGTGGTAATCCTAGCTGTTGTTTCAATGAATACTACAAGAAGGGGGGTTTGAATTGTAGTATGAGAGTTTAGCCAAACTTTTTGCGGAATTAAAACTAAGTGACCTAAAGGAACAGAAAGACAAACTCAAGGAACTAAAAGATGCAAGAGAGATTTTTACGTGGAAAACTCCTTGGCCCTAACAAGGAGAAAAACCACGACCACTTGGGATTTTGGGAAAAGAATCTTCACTAGAATAAGGCAAATGGTCCTATTACAAACTAAAGACTCAAACTTCAAGTTCCTCAACGAACTTGAAACCCCAAGGAACAAGTCACCCAACTTGTTACTCTTCTCTTCTCTTTTTCTTCTCTTTCTCTTTTCTTTCTCTTCTCTTTCTCACTTCTCTTTCTCACATACAGAAATTCACTCAGACTTCCCCATTCCCCAAATTACAACTCGAAAAATAAATAACTCTAGTATAAGAACATAAGAACACTCTATATCACTTATGTGGAATTGACACTTAACTCGAATTAAAGCTTGAAAACTTATGTGAGTAATGGTGAGTTTTTCCAACTGATTTCAAAGACTATTTATAGATCAAATTCGTTTAGGAAAAACTCCTTTGTGCAGCAAATCCATTACGCCACTACTTCAACCCACTAAGAAGATCATGTTCCTAAAATTAAGGAAACGTGAACTCCTCAATGTGCAACACCATGACTTGAAGAAAATCATGGAGGAGTAGGCCGCAAGTTATTAGAAAACGTGGGAGTTTTTATTTTCAGAAGATATTTTCGAAAATCAGAAATAAAATAAAATCCCTTTTAATTTGGAAAAAGATAAACGTTAAGAAAACAGTTTTCCTAAAAATTAGCATGCACAATTTTATCTTTTGGACCAATTCCACACAGAATTTTCGAGTGCAACTTATAAATCCTAGAATAAAATATATTTTAGTCTTCATGTTTTTTGATGAAGCTTCTACTCCGATGCTTCCTGTTCCTTGGAAGGAACTTCTCTTCTCCGATGAAGCTTCTTCTCTGAAGCTTCTGTTCCCTGAGGGGAACCTTCTCTTCTCAACTCTTCATTTCTGAAGCACCAGTTCCTGCAAAGGAACTCTTCTTTATGGATAGCTCTGCTTCTGGCCTTCTTGTTCCTCATGGTATCTTTACAAGACACTTAATTCTCCCGGTCTTTGCAACTGAGTACACACTTAAACAATCAAGCACTTATTAGTTTGTAAGTAAGTGAGGTTGTGTCATCATCAAAATCATTAAGTCCAACACTAGCAGAGAAAAGAGAGAAATGAAGGAGAGAGAAAGGTAGGAACCTAGAAATAGAAGAGAGAGAGAGAGAAAGAGAGAGGGAGAATTCGGCTGAGGGGGAGGAGTGAGAAAGGATGAACTATGGTTTGGGGGGAGGGATTTATTCTGGAGAAATCTCCAGAATAAATGAACTCAACCAAATTCATCAGATGAATTGAATGCAGAAAGCAATCAATTCTGTTGGCTGGGGTGATGGGGAATTTAAAGAGATGGGGTAATTTTGGTGAGAATGGTTATTTTAATTAATCAATAGGTTAGTATAATTAGATTAGGTTAGTAGTTTAACTAAGTTGATTTTAAAAAAAAGTAAGGGTAAAATGGTAAATTCAACCCTAAAAACTTACCAAAAAGGAAAGAAAAAAAAAGTTGCAAGTAATGTGAACCATCCAAAAATGGCAAAAGTTGCAAGTAAAAAGAACCGGAGATAGTATAAGAGTTAATATAGTCATGAGTGATCTTGTTAGATTCGGCTCATTGTATATTTTATTACGCAAACTATTGGGTGTGGGCACCCGCACCCAACAGTTTGTGCGGCATACATACTCATTCCTCCTTTCTCCAGATTATTCTCTCTGAAAATTAGAAAAGTTGGGTGCCCTTTCTCTCTCCTCTTTCAAACCTCCAATTCTAGGGTTTCAATTTTAGATGTGAAGAAACAATTTGCAATTTGGTGGTGCGATTTGCGACTGAATCTATGAATTTGCAATTTGGTACGTGCTATTGCGATTTGGTGGTGCGATTTACGACCGGCAATTGTGAAGATCTCCACCCCTTCGACGCTGCTACAAATTTGCGATTTGGCGGTGATGTTGAGGGCTGCAAATCGTTCGAGTTGGTGGTTGCTATGGTTGTTTGGGGTTGGTGTGAATTTGGAGGTGGTTGGTGACTGCTATAGTTGTTTGGGGGTGGTGTGAATTTGTGATTTCTATTGTTGTTTGCGTTGAAGCGGTTGTTGTGGCGCGAGTGGTGGTGGTGGAGAGGGAAATGCAGCGGAGGAGAGGCAACGAGTAGTGGCAAAGTGGGTGGTGGAGGCGGTGAAGAGTGATGGAGTGAGCAGAGCATTTCGTATTTGATGTTTGATTTTGAGCATTTTGGGTTGGCCGATACATTTGAATGATAGAGAAAGAAAGAGAGGAAGTGAGGGAAAGAGGAGAGAGAAGAAAATAAAATAATTGTATTGTTGTAAATTATATTAGGCAACAATTAACACATATTAGCCATTAAATGAGCATGTCAGCCAATTGATGTTTGATATAAGTCAACATTAAAGATATTGATAAAACCGTATCAGCCAACAAAATAAATATATTAGCCAACAAAAGATACATATCAGCCAACAAAAAGATACATCTCAGCCAACAAGAGGTACTTATCAGCCAACCGAACAAACATATCAGCCAACAAAAGGATGAAATTAGTAAACAAAAGCAACAAGTAAGCCAACAAAATAAACATATTAGCCAACAAAATGAAACATATAAGCCAACAATTGAAATATACATATCAGCCAACAAAATAAATATATCAGCCAACGAAAGAAACATATAAGTCAAATGATGTTTGATATCAACCAACAAGAGGGAAAAAAAATTTATCAGCCAACAAAAAAAATATTAGCCAACACAAAAATCATATCAGCCAATAATGAAACATATTAGCCAATACATGAAACATATCAACCAACAAGTAAAACATATCAGCCAAGTCATTTGCACGAAAATTTGCGTGCGGGCATCCGCACGCAATAGCTTCTCATTTTATTAATATCAAGTTTTTATAATTTTACGTGTACGAAAATGAAGATATGTGCGTTTAAAGACACGTCTTGAAGACCGTAAAAATCAATGGGGCAAAAAAATAGGGACAAAAGCAGTAATTAACTATGAAGCCGGTGATTTACGGTTGTCCCAACTCCCAATAATGCGGTGCTTCTAACTTTTCATCTATTAAGCATATGTCATAAAAAAAATAAAAAAATAAAAAATACACCACCCCTCTACCATATAGTTATGCCCAAGTGATCTAGCTACAAGAGATAGGGGTAACTTCTTTGCAAGAATCTATGTACATCATAATTTTAAAAGCAAGAATGTATCCACACAAGTTTTCGCCATTATCCGTGTAAAGAGATACACATAAGTAGTTAAGATCACATATTAAAATCACCTCTCTACAAACAAACATCGATAAATCCATCTGGAATGTGGAGATGCACAAGCTGACACCGTTCAACTATACGTTACAAACTACAACAGTTTAAATCCAGGAAAAAAGGGAGAAATTACAAAAATATATTTCACTAATTCCATTCCACAAAATATAATAGGTGATTTGTATGAACAGATGAAAGTCCCCATTCTTCATCGTCTCCACATTTGTATGTTGAACTGTCTAGCAGTCTAGAGCAGCATTAGTTGCATAAAATCCCTCTATAAAAACTCATAATATTGTACAGCATGAGTTGGTCTTCTTTGCTTGCTTGTAGAACATCTGTGCAAAAAACAAAAATTTGTTACCATAAGTCATAATGGCATTGTAGTTGCAATTAATAAAAGATAAAGATTTTTCCCAACACTTGAGCTAAACCGTCACAACTTTGATGCCCAAAAATAAAATAAAAAAAAAAAAAAAAAAAAAAAAAAAAAAAAAAAAAAAAAAAAAAAAAGAGAAAAAGAAAAATTGAGCTTCAAGCTAAATAAATTCTTGTTTGTCATGCATATCACAATTTCAATTTAAACCATCAAACTAATTATCATCGAAACAAGATAACATATAAAATTTCCATAGCCAATAACATTGCAATGTGTTTTGTGTGTGGCTAGCCAAACCATGTGGTACCTCTGACCAACCGAGTAACCCTTGACCAATCGAGTATACCAACCGAGTATCCCGTGACCGGATCGAGTATCCCCTAAGTGGCAATGTGGCCGACCACACGATGTGGCCAACCACATATGAAAGTTTGTGATAACTCTTGAACTCATACTTGTTCAAAACACAAACCTAAACTCCTGTTCTCATTCTTTAATTATTTATTTCCAACACTTCATTCTCCCATTCTAAAGTCTAAAAGAAGGTGATTACACATCTAGCATGGTTTAGGCCCCTTTTGGTTTAATGTAAAACATATTCAATGAAAAATTAGTTTTCATAAAAAAAACATATTTGCAAGGAAAACCGCAATTGCAAGTTAGTTTTCCCTTGTTTGGCTCCAAACCACCCCCCCCCCCCCCCCGACCCCAATCTCTCCTTTTCTATGTACGTAATCCTATATACTTAATAATTGTTTTTCAGAGTGTTAATTTCAGATCCTTTCTGGACTTTTCGTCTTAGATCTTGTTTTGAGTTAAATCTCAAAAGAGAAAACCAAGGTGGGTATCTTTATTGCATCCAAATATCTAAATCTTGGTACAAATCATGAGAGCTCTGATGGATGTACAACGCCAAAAAAAGCTGCACACACACACACAATATTATCTAATTTGAGTAATTGAGTTAAAACCTTAGCTTACACATTGACACAAGACAAAACATTTAACCTTACTTGATAAAGAGATTAAATGATTGCAGCTATTGTTGTTCCCGCAGAGCCTACCCAAAGGTTCAGGCCGGCTAGAATAACAAAATGAACAGTTTATCTTGAATAATTTCCTATGTTCATCTGTGAAAAGATAAATCACAAAATCATAGGAATTTATTTTTGAGGCTTGTTGGTTATAAAAAAATAACAGTTATTTTCTTCGATAAAATTGCCACCAAGGTACAATGTGGATTGGCAATGGGACACCTATGCGATAGATCAACCACATCTTGTAGAATGTAGGACAATATAAAGAGCAGCAAATTCTCAAACACATGCATATCTGGCAGAAGTACAAGGAGCAAACACCACTTGCAAGAAATATATACATACAAGCAAACACCAAACTTAAAAATAACTAAAAGTTACGAGCAATGATCTAATAAACACCTGTGATGCAGCACTAAGATCTGAACTCTTTTCTACCAAGCTATCCAGCCTTTCACCACGCTCTAGGACACTATCAATTGTCTTATGCTGCAGATAAAAGAAAAAAAAAATGAATTAATTAAAAAAACAATTTAAAATTATCAGGCAATCAAATTGAAAGAAATAAAAGAGAGTACTAAGCAAACTCATTCCTGCAATAGTGCCATTACACCTACCAACAATGACCTTGTATGCATTTTGACCATGAAGCACACTATATTTCTTATTTGGTTACCCAATCATCACATTGCAGAAAAAGGAACTGTCGGATGAGCAGTATTACAGTTGCAAGTGTATATATATACATATTTAAGTAATACATGTCACAAAAAAAAAAAAAAAAACTCTTAGCATTGACATAGCTTTTTAGGATTACCAAATCTTTTCAGATAACTACACTCAAAATCTCAAATGGTTCAAATTTGATATTACATAACCAAAAGCTGCTGCTTTAATTAATGAAGGTGGGCAGAGACTGATAAAAGCTTTTGTACCTAAAAATGTATGTAACAAAACAAAAACGGCATAAATTCAGTTGACAAGTACTTGTAAAGGTATGTATATGTGAAGCAAGGCAATGCAAACTTTTAAGAGTTGGTGCCAAGTAGATAATAAGGTTAATAGAATAAATGGAACGTAAGATACAAGCTGTCAAATCACAGTTTTAGCAAGCAAAGGACATATTAAAATAGGCTATGTTACTAAGATGACAGTGCAAATTTCATACAAGAATAATCTTAGTTTCATCCAGCTCCCTTTGAATCTTCAGTAGCTTATCAGCTTCAGCTGGGTCCTGTAGATTAGTAAAAGAAACCATGATCAATTCTGCCTCAAATAGCATATACATTTAAAATACCTCACTCAACATAATGGTCTAATTAAAAATGCCAACACAGAAGTACCTGGTACTTGGCCAAAGCATCATTCAAATAAGGCCATGGTTGTGTACTATCAGAAGTTACTCCTTTCCATGAGTCACCAAATGCCTTTTGGTATTCATCTAACACCTACAAAGCATTAACATCAATAACCATCCATGGATTGAAGTAGTTCAATTGCTACGGTTACTTTGTCAAATTGTCAAAAATAGAAACAAGAGAGAGGGGGGGGGGGGGGGGGGGCACAAAGCATGCATTAGAATATAATAGTGTCACTAACAATACCAGTTGAAAATTTGCAGGTCAAATTATCTTAAACTAAAAGTAGATTGTTGTAAATAGGCAATAAATAACATAGGATCCTTATTCCAACATCTGCAAGAAGGGGGAATACTAAGGTGGGCATTGCTACATTACAATGAAGAACAAGTATTTAACTTACTTCGTACGTCGTCTTAACTCACCAAAAGATTCGTAAAATATAAAACAAAATTATACGTATTTCAAGGGGATATAATGTTACCAAATGAACCCCCACCCTCCATGAACCACTAACTGAATTGCAAACCCATACCCAATGTAATACTAGTAAACTGGCTTGGAGGATACGATACTCAAAATTACAATTACAATAAAGCATACAACATGAATTCTTAAATCTATTTTACAAGAGTGATTGGGGGGTAAAGAAAGGATAAACATTATCAATGAAATGGGAAAAACAATAGAGAGCAAATGAGGAAGGAAGAAACTAGTAAGCACACACACCACCAAAAATAAAAAATAAAAATAATAAAAAAAAGAGAGATTAAAGTGTAAGATAATCTAGAAGACAGTCTCATGTGTGTGTGTGTGGGTGTGCGCGTACGCGTGGGGATGTGTGTGGGTGTGTGCATGTGTATGCGCGCGCGCGCGTGTGTGTGTGTTAGGACTCTTAGGAGATACTACCAGCTAGCACAGTTGCAGATAAAGACCAACAAGTGCGGTTAGGAAATACTACTAGCTACACAGTTGCAGATGAAGACCGACAAGTGCGGTTAGGAATTATAGGAGAAGACAGAAGGAAACGTGAATTAACTGTACACAGACACACCCAAACATTTCAACAAAGCCTTACATTCAAAATTTTATCTATAAAAGACAAAATACAAGTTTTTACCATTTGAACCCTTTGATCTACAAATTAGTAAATTACTTCATAAACTGTCAAGAATGGATGAAATTCGGTGACAATTATTCGTCCCCCTTACCCCCCCCCCCCCTCCCCCAATCACTCTTCTGACAATCGGGAAAGTATTAGAAAAGTGGGCAGATCACTAATTGTATATGCCTGATTGTCATGTCAACCAAGCTCCTATGGGCATCTTCATTTCAACGAACAAGAAACCAACAAGGCCCCCAATCAAAATGGATCTTAATGCCAAAAAAAGTCCACAAGGTTTTATCCTTCCATTTCATCAATAGCTCATTCAAATAACAATTCCAGTTTAATTTCATCTTCACCTAATATAAAGCAATTGTTGGTTTGAAGACATGGTATGTGTCAACAGCCACATTGCTAACCCCAATGTTACACATGTTCCCGTGTCACCAACTGTTAGATCAATTTGACAGACAATACTTGATGAGTAAAGACACAATTATCCACAATTATGTTCAAATTGTAAATTTAGCACCATTATGCACTTGTGTGAATATATAAGCAGATGAGCTACCAGCAGAGGCTTATTGTCTATGCCATCAGAAAGTAATTATACATGTAACCGGCCAAGGTACCTGGGTTAGCAGTGAAAATGCACTCCGGACTGGGTAGGGGTCATCCATAAAACCCAATGCACAAAGGCCCCCTCTGTTGTAAGCATGCACCTTGTATTCTGATCAAAAGAAGAAAAAAAAAAAAACAAAAAACAAATGAGGTTCAGAACCAATAATAAAAGAAACTCAATCTCTCACACACACACAAAAGAAGAAAAAATTACATAAAAGCTAATACTGAACATAAATCTGACAATCCCATCAAGGGCATGCTTGATTGGGGGTAATATATTAAGGGGGTAATAAAAGTCAAACTTGAAAAAACATAAGTAAATAGAGGTGTTGTTGTAGAGGGTATGGTGTTTACAAATGACATAAGGTAGTTATTCTATGAGTAAAAGTGAGAGGCGGAGGAATTATTATTATTATTACCTTCATAATGAGGGTGATAGTTACACACCCTGCCCCTAGTGTAATTATTACCCCCAAAATGAGCATACCTCACAATCACTAAATAAATTTTCTTACAAGCACACCAATACTATCTCCTCCTTCCCTATTTACTTTCATTTTGCTTAATTTGACTTTTATTACCCTAGTAATACATTTCCCTCAATACAAGCATGCCCTAAAGTTGAACAAGAAAAAGATGTGAATGTTCAACTATTAGCATTATCCTTCAAAATCACACTTTCTTTTTAGCAAAATCACTCAACCAAAACAGCAAACTCAAGTAACAACACTTGTAGGACTCATTCATAGGGCAACTGCCAACCGCTGAATTCATAAGCATAGTGATATCAAACCCTAATAGCAATCCTGAACATATTTATACATATACGTAGTATTTGACATTCCTATTATAGCTGAAACAAGGTAACCTCTGTATGAATTTTCAATCATTCAACATATTTCATCAATCAAATTACTCTTTAGCTAGAACACTAATCAACCAAAGCAGCAAACACAAATTATGGTACACTTAAAAGGTGCAACTTAGAGGTCAACATCCAATAAGTGAAGCGGTATCGAGCCCAAGGGTTGATGACCCTGAAGTTATGAGAGAATATCACCACTCGCTTGACGTTCTTTCTGGTCACCTTTCTCCTATACCATCTTTCTGATGGCGATGAAATAGTCTTTGAAACACAGCACTGTAAAGTTGCACACCCCCACCCTGCATAACTGCTTCTGCTCTTTGTCCATCAATGCTAGTTTTTCATCATCAATAACCACAAAAGTAGCAAGCCCAGTAGCTGCTCTTTCCTGAACATCCTCCTGTGAACTCTGCATCAAACTGAGCAGCAATGTAGCACCCTGACTGACCCAAAAGTTATCCAAACCAGGAGGATTACACTCATCAATTCGCAAAAGCGAAAACGAAAGAACCCATTTGAGCCAAGTCATAATGTCATCCAATTTCTGATCTTTACTCTCGGTATCCCTCCAATCCAAAAACACATTCCACCCTTTCATTGAATCATCGACGAATAATGAACCTACTTCTTTGAATATATCACTAAGCAGGGAAAACAACAACTTACCTTTACTCACATGACTGCTTGTCACAAAGTTAGCATCTTCCTCAACATTTGTACAATTAAGTGCACAACACCTTCAAACTCTGACAAGACAACATCACCCTCGAAACCGCGGTAGGAATAATATCAGTCCTCGAAACATCCAACCCAACTAAATTAGGCAACTTACTCCAAATGAGACACCAAACCCCAGTTCAAATTAGATGTCCCAGCAACAGATAAAAATCTAAGTGAGCCCAAATTACCCAAAGCAGATTCATCAACTTTCAAAC
Source organism: Chenopodium album (assembly GCF_948465745.1). Lineage (NCBI taxonomy): Eukaryota > Viridiplantae > Streptophyta > Magnoliopsida > Caryophyllales > Amaranthaceae > Chenopodium > Chenopodium album. The sequence continues at coordinate 27,779,745 of NC_137851.1, read as the reverse complement.
TATCCATAAACCCAATATCACACAAATTGACACAATTTTTAGCAAGGGCATTGATAGTCAGAGTCAATTTCTCTTACCTCAGATAACCTGAGCCTCCTCAACCTCGGGAAATGGCAACTGCCCTGATCGCATCGCTGCTGATTCTATCACAAAAATCAGGCCCCAATTCAAGACACTCAAGCATCTCATGCCGGGAAGCGATGACCGGAAGCGTAGCATCAGTCATTTTCCGGCAATACTCACCGAAAATTTCAATGAGCAATTTAATTTTAAGCATATTATTTGAACATTAGAGCTGATCCTAAAAAAACTAATGATCAAACAACTTTGCTATACTAATCGTTGAAATTCAATTCCAAATCCATTAAATCAAGGCACAAACATTTCAATCAACCCAAAATCGAATAATCCTAAACCCACCAAGCTCAACTATCCATAGTTGCTCACAAAAACAGACAATCAACAAGATCAATTATAACAAAATCAATCAAAAAAACTGGATTTCGAAACTAAAATTGGAAACAATTATCATCAATAAAAGAACAAAAAGAAACCTTCATGTTGAACAGATTGACGTTGGCCAGGAAGGGTGCGTTTGGCAACGGTACGAGAGACGAAGACGATGAATTCACGAACGCTGGATCTCTGGAAGAATCCGAATGTACTGACATCAGATGCATTTGCTAAGATTATCGGGTTTTCTTCGCTAGACCCGCATTTCAGAACCACAATTGCCGTGATCTTCATCCTCAGTTCTTGATTTTCTCTCTCTAGAGATCGTCGGTTTCCAGTTTTCTCTCTCTACAAAACTCAGATGATTTTTATTAGCGTTTTCAATATCAAAAAGACACGAATAATTTTTATTTTTTTAGTTTTTATTTTTTAAATTTAATTTTATGGAAAGACACGAATAATATTGAAAATTTCAAGGTACAGGCAATTATACCATGTTTGATATATGCCTGTTTAATTCATCTTAATTTTAGTTCAGTTTAGTTCAATTCAAATCCAATTAGTTTAGTTCAATTTAGTTCAGTTCAGCTCTAATCAGTTCAGTTCAGTTCAACTCCTAATTTCCTTCTCTCATAAAATATTCATTTCAGCTCTATTCAGTTAAGTTCAATTCAGTTCAACTCATCTCAATTCAGTAAATGTGAACATGCCCTAAAAACGCGGAAAGAATAAGTAGTTATTTTGTAAAGATCATATACTAGTTGTTTTCTAAAGAACATCAAGTTTTATATTTTTTTTTATGTTTAAAGAACATCGGTAATATTAATATAAGTTATGATAATATTATGTAATGAACATTACTTTTTCCTCTAAAAAAAATGTAATGAATATTATTTCGGGGGTTTTTGTGTCCCTTGGGAGAGTTACAACTTGAAGATTGGGTCCAACGAAACCGCCTGTACCTGCAAAACAACGGAGCTCCGGATGTTCGGAGGTCCGCCTCCAAAAGGTTAAATTAGTACGGATTCGGAGTAAAACGTGCGGAAAGTAAATATCTTCTCGGATTCCAAGATCAGGTTTTCTTTGTTTTCAACAGCAATAAATGATGTAATGATTAAGACGTGTCCCAATAAATAGGGGAATCTCCTTATTTATAGGATCTTAGAAAAGTGTGCCCTACCCTAGGGTCTGATGACCTAGGGATTTGGGCTACGCCGTTTTACGGCTACCTTGGGAATTGGGCCTTGAAGGCCGCCAATTCCTGGGGGGATATCTACTTGACACATGTCTGCCCCTAAGAGGTCCATTTGGAGGCCTTCTCAGGTGACACGTGGCAAGCTCATATTGTGCCACGTGGCGGGGTAGAAATACCCAAATCATTTGCCCATCACAGGGGTCACGTGGCGCCTGTGACAAGTGTCGCTCAATCATTGGCTCGGCATTTTACCGTTTACCATGGGTAGAATATAGGGTTTTTACCCTAAACTTTTCACCCTTTCTATAAATAGGGGTTGACCCCTCCCTCGTATTCACACGTTTGCGTGAATTTTAGAGAGAATCTTTTGAATCTTTGACTTTGAGAACTTTGTCTTCTTTTGTGAAAGCATCTGACGCTTGGCCACCAGTCCGCCTGTAAGCAGACGACCAGATCTTCCAAGCGGCTCATCCTACCTTCACTTAGTAAGGTAACCATCTGTTCTTCCTTTTTTAATCTTTGTTTCTTTTCTTTTTTCGTAAATGGTTTCCCAAACGCACCTGGCATGGCCTAGGTTAGCGATTAGCCAGTCACCAGGGACGGCTGAATCTAGAACTAGGAGTGCCGAATGCTCATTCGAGGACTCCCCTTTGAGAACTTCTCCAAATTCGACCGTGTCTGTGCAGGACACCATGACCAGAATGAAGCAAACCAGTAGGACGTATAGGATGGATGGTACCTGATACCATTCGGAAAAGCTCGACCGTATACTCAGAAGGCTCCATTAGGGCGCTTGTTACCGAAGTCTATAATAATCCACCTAGTGCTACTAGCACCCCAAGCTCCTCGATTTTAGAGGAGTTTGATAATGAACGACAAGTTCCCGGGCTGAATGATTCGGTGCCGGATGAGGAAATGGGGGAGGACATTACTGGCACTAGCCAACAGGCCCCCAAATTGGACGATAGCTCCGATGATGACTCTGATTCATCATCTTCTGACAACGCCTCCATTGACTCGGAGGAGGCGCGTTCAAAATTAAAATTCTGCTAGAGAGTCTCTGTTAGTGGACAGGGGGGAAGGATGGGCAGAACCGTTTGCTTCACGTTGGTTGGAACGTGCTCCTTATAATTTGCATGTTCCCAAAGGCAGGCGGGAGAAAATGGCGGAGGACTTTGGGAAGTTCATTTCTAAACATGTCATGGGACATGGGGTTATTCTCTCTGTGCCGGACGCTGTGGACACATTCGTCTGGCCAGAGAAGGCCAGCTATGATGACCAATGCTTCGGCTGTTATGAGGCGGCCATTCAAGCTGGTCTGCGCTTCCCTCTCCATCCGGCCGTGGAGAGGATTCTAGATGGATACCAACTGGGTATTTGGCAACTAGCCCCGAACTCTTGGGTCAACATCATGGGCTACGTTGCCGCCTGTGAAATGCTGGAGGTGGATCCTAGCTTTGAAGCATTCGCCCACATGCATTATCTAAGAAAGACCCCTCAATCAAGCGGAGCCAGATGGTTCATCCTTACTAGCCATAAGGGTTACATGATGGCGGTGGGGAAGGAATCCAAATGGAAGGAGTGGAGGAAGAAATTTTACATAGTCTCCTCCCCCGACCGCCTGCGCAACAAGAGATACAACCGGTGGAACCGTAACCTCCTTTCCTTACTAAGAAGAAAGCTCTGCCGCCTGTCCCAAGGCAGGCGCGGGAGCAGATATTGGATCGAGGTCTATAAACTGTGGCCGTTCGAACTAATGAAGAGACGGGGGAGAAGGAGGTCACCCCGCAAAGCTACATTCCTCGTCATGAGTGGCTATCTGACGGGACGTATTTGGCCGCTTGCGGTCTAAGTACTGAGAGGCCGAGAGGTAGTAGGCCGCTTGGTTTTATTTTACTTTGTTGTTCTTGATTTTTACTTAGTTTCTAACTCTTGTCTTTCTTGTGCAGACAAAGCGATGGAAAAAATCTCGGGATCAAAGAAGTCGGCTGCACATTCTGCAGCTTATTACCGTTCGTCCATTCTGGGCAAACGGACCAATGAGGAGCAGCCGACAAGTGGAGCTCCTAAGGTGAGGAATTTTCCCACTAAACTTGGGTTGAGATTTCTTGAGGCCACATGAATACTAATTGGTGTATTCTATGCAGGGTAGATCATCCAAAACCTCTCCCTCCACCCGAAGCTTCAAAAGAAGTCGGGTGATGACGTGGGCGTTTCTGGAAAGTCCAGGAAACACATTTCCCATAAGCCTAGGAAGGCTCATGACGACTCCACCCCCAACAGGACACCCCTGAAGCCGGATGCCCCTGAGGTATCAAAGAGTGGCAAGACACTCAACACTGTTGTCGGCACAGCAGCAGGCGGAAGCAAGACCGTCAGGGAGGAGGAGGCGGAAGGTATAATCACTAACCTTTTACCTTAGGCTGTTAAGTAAAGTGAACAGGCGCCTAGTTCCTCAAAAGGCACCAGACCTTTCGGCCAACTTTATTTACAATGTTTGTTTGTGCAGAGAAACCCAGAGGTCGACTGTCCTTCAGATGGCCAAGCAAATGCTGAGGGCACTTGATCCGGAGGACAAGGCGTCTGTGAGAGGAGTCGGCACCCTTAACCTCAACGCCATCTTGGCGCTTCTCTGTGAGGTAAAATACTTATGATGTTTTATTTGTGATATTTCATCTTGGGTGATGGAAATGGCCGTTTGATACTGACCATTCTCAATGTTGGCCGAATGCAGGCTATGCTGCGCGTAAATGGGCTTAAAAAGCCAATCAACGATAAGTCCAAAGAGGTAACGACTGCTAAAGCTAGGGCTGCCTCCTCATTAGACACTGCGCAGTTTGAGATTGCTCAAAATGAATTACTGATACTTGATATGATGTATTCCTAGGCGATTGCAAATCTGTAGGTCAAGCAAGACTTGGATGCAGCGAGGGGGCGGATAACCGAGCTTCAAAATGAGGTCAAGGCCCTCAGGGCTAAGCTGGAGCCTCTTGAGGAGGCGGACAAGAAGGCGGGCCGCCTGTAGGGGCAGGTTGATAAACTTAAGGGTCGGCTGCAGAACCAAGAAACCCAGCTCAAGTCTAAATATAAGTCCCTGGCTGAGGAAGAGAAAAAAGACCTAGTCAAACAAATGATGGAGGACTATGACTCCATCATGCAGATGGCTTGGGAATCATTGCAGCCGGACTCTGACTACCAAACTTGGAAGACTAAGTTTGACGTAGCCAATGATGAGTTTAACGCCCGGCTTATGAAGGAGGCGGAAGAGGAAGCGGCCAGAGGTACTGATGCATCTGACTCCTCAGACGAGTCGTTCTCAGGGATGATGATGATCAAGAGGAGGATGGAAACGACAATGGACAACCTCAAGGGGGCAACAAGGATGATACGGCTGTTAATACTGAAAACCACTCCTGATCTTTTTAAGCTTTTTAGGAATCTTTCTCCGGCTGAATGGCCAAGTATTTTCATTTCCGGCCTGCGTGCCGAGTATTTGTGTATCTTTACCGACCAGGGGGTCTGGTGAATCAACAATTTCTCCCGATTTTACTGGTTAACTCTTTCAGTCATCCTAAGGGACGACTGTTTTATTTTAATGAAGCTTCTAGTCAATCTGACCAGTTTCATATTGATGCCTTGCCTTAAAATTTTAAAGCTTTCAATTTTTTATAACTTGTTGTATACTATGCTATTGTTTGTGCTACCGGATTTCTTTGCCCCACAGACGACGCCAAATATTTCGGGGGTTTTTGTGTCCCTTAGGAGAGTTACAACTCGAAGACTGGGTCCAACTAAGCCGCCTGTACCTGCAAAACAACGGAGCTCCGGATATTCAGAGGTCCGCCTCCGAAGGTTAAGTTAGTACGGATTCGGAGTAAAACGTGCGGAAAGTAAATATCTTCTCGGATTCCGAGATCAGGTGTTCTCTATTTTCGAGAGAAATAAATGATGTAATGATTAAGACGTGTCCCAATAAATGGGGAAATCTCCCTATTTATAGGAATCCTAGAAAAACGTGCCCTACCCTAGGATTTGATGACCTAGGGATTTGGGCTGCGCCGTTTTGCGGCTATCTTGAGAATTGGGCCTTAAAGGCCGCCAATTCCTGGGGGGATATCTGCTTGACACGTGTCTGCCTCTGAGAGGTCCATTTGGAGGTCTTCTCAGGTGACACGTGGCAAGCTCACATTGTGCCACGTGGCGGGGTAGAAATACCCAAATCATTTGCCCTCACAGGGGTCACGTGGCATGCCATGTGGTGCCTGTGACAGGTGTCGCTCAATCATTGGCTCGGATGTCTTTGCCCCTGGCCGGATATTTGCTTGGTTTCGAAAGGTGGGTTGATTGACTTAGAAATTGTTGATACTTAAAAGAGTATGATCGGTTTCTAAGTCAATCTCACTGTGGTGATTGCCCCAAACCAAGCGGACATTCGGCCATCATAAGTAGATAGGAATGCGCTTGAGATATCCGGCCATAGGCATCAATGAATTATTAAGTCTTTGGACTTAAACTTTTAATCGAGATATGGAATCTGGCCGCCTGCCTTGCCTTAAGGCAGCAACAAGCGGTACCGCATAATAATTTAAGCCTCTAAAATGAAAAGTTAGCCGCTTCCCGCCTGTTTTGAATCAGTTGGGAAACTTAGACTTTTTAGGTTTCAAATTAGATTAAGTCAAACAGCTGCGAGCGTTATCTTAATCCAGATAGTCGGTATGTCCGTTTGTTTTCGATTTATTGAGCAATGTACCACCCAAATGGGAGATACTCTCTTAGACGAATTCGCCCAAATGGATGTCGCCGGTTGTCTTACTCATGTTGGAGCAGACGGTCATACTCATGTTGGAGCAGACGACTTTTATAAAACATATCCGGCCTTCGGCCTCTTTAAGAAAAATGGTTAGCCGCTAAGTTTTTGAGACTTAGCTTAAATGGTAAGTAGATTCAGGCCGTATGCACATTGTGCAGGAGGTTCCTCTTATCATAAATATTCAGGCCGACTACTGTGGTGCAGTCGGTCCTTATTAATGCATTTTTCAAAATGCTAAGTGCGTTCGGGCCGTCTGCACATTGTGCAGGCGGTTCTCATGAATTACATTCCGGCTATCTGCACAATGTACAAGCGGTTCTCTAAAATGTAGTAAAAAATTTGAGCTCAGGCCGTCTGCACTGTGTGCAAGCGGAACCCTTTAATCACACAAAGTATTGGGTTTGGTATGTTTGCACAGACATGTGCCCTTGAATGCAAAAATAAATAAACGTAATTTGGGAAAGAAGGCATATTTCTCATTAATGAGTTTGAAAAAATTTACAAAATTTCAGAAGTAGTAATTTTTCAAGTTATCTACATTCCAAGTTGTGGGTAGCTTCCTACCATCTGGTGTCTCCAAACGGTAGGTGCCGCCTCTTACTTCTTCATAGATTCGGTAGGGGCCTTCCCAATTTGGGGTTAACCTTCCTTGCTCATTCGCCCTACCGACTGCCTCCATTTTCCGTAACACAAAGTCCCCAACCTTGAGGGGCCGCTTGTACACTCTCTTGTTGTAAGCTTTAGTCATTCTCAAACGGTAGATCTCATGGCGCAAGGCGGCATTACCCCTGCACTCTGGAAGCGAGTCTAATGCTAACCGCATGGCCTCCCAATTTTCCTCTTCGTCATATAACATGATTCGAAGAGTCGACTCATAGTGTTCGATGGGCAAGACAGCCTCTGCACCGTACATCATGAGGAATAGGGTCTCTTCAGTTGCCCCTTTTGCTGTTGTTCTGATGGCCCATATGACGTGTGGTAGTTCATCCGCCCATAGGCTGCCAACCCTTTCAATCTTCTTTTTTATGTCGTTTGAGATTAACTTGTTGAAGGCTCCAACCTGGCCGTTTGCTTGGGGTCGGCCGACTGATGCAAAGCAATGTGAGATCCCTTGATCTCCCAACTAAGTCTTGAGATGAGGCGTCTTAAATTGAGGACCGTTGTCAAAAACCATAGACATAGGCACCCCGAACCGGGTGATGATATTCTTCCAGATGAAGGAGATGACGTCCTTAGTCTTGATGTTTTTGACCGCCTTTGCTTCTACCTACTTGGTGAAATAATCCACGACAACAAAGATATACCACCGCCTGCTTGATGTAGGAGTATATGGCCCCAGAATGTCCATGCGCCACTTGGCGAACGGAATTGGGCTATGAATAGGACGGTGTATAAGCTTGCCGAATTTTTGGCATTTTTCACATTTTTTCACCAATGTCATGGCGTCTTTCTCAAGGGTAGGCCAGAAGTAGCCCTGCCGCCTGGCCCTTTCTGCTAGAGACTTGCCGCCTATATGCGAGGCACAAAAGCTCGCATGTAGATCTTCTAGAATTTCCTGCTCCTTCTCGGGGGTGATGCATTTCAAGAGGGGTTGTAGGAACCCTTTCTTAAGAAGCTCTCCTCTGCGAATTTCAAAATTGGCTGCACGCTTTATCAGTGCGGTTGCTTCTGGAGTTGAATCCGGCAACGTGCCGTCTAGCAGATACGCTCGGATGTTATCCATCCAGGTAGAAGTTTGTTCTAGTAGTCCAATGAGATCTTCTTCAATGATTTGTTTCTCCATTACTTCCCAGAAGACTAACCGAGGTGTATCACATGAGGCGGATGATGCCAGCTTAGACAGAGCATCCGCCTGGTTGTTTTCGGACCGAGGCACTTGGCTTAGATTGAATTCTTCAAGTGTCCCGACCTCAGCTTTGACCGCCTGCAAATATTTGATCATAGCCGGATGGGTGGCCTCATAGTCACCATGGTATTGGCTAACGACCAACTGTGAGTCAGAGGAGGCGTCAATCTTAGTTGCCCCTGCCGCCTTGCACATGCGGATGCCGGCTAGCAGGGCTTCATATTCTGCCTCATTATTTGAGGCCTGAAACTTGAACCATATTGCATGCTCGTTATTGCATGCTCGTACTTATCTCCCTCAGGAGACTGATATATAACACCTGCACCACAGCCGTTCATAGTGGAGCTCCCGTCCATATACACTTTCCAAACCTGATTAGTGTTATCCAGCGCAACCGGCCTTATCATTTTGACAATAAAGTTAGCGAATGCCTGACCCTTTATTGCCTTCCTTGGTTCGTAAGTGATTTCCAGACCTTGTAATTCAATAGCCCATTTGAGCATTTGGCCTGATGATTTCAGGGTTGTCATTCGCCGCTTGATCGATTGATCAGTGTAGATCACTACCGGATGTGCTAAGACATAGGGTTTCAACTTCTTGACAGCCATATAGAGGGCAAGGCCAAAATTTTCAACCATGGGGTATCGAAGCTTTGCGTTTCTGAGAATGTGGCTAATGAAATAGATCGAGCTAGGTGCCGTCTCTTTCAGCAAGGAGAACGACACTGAGGGCATGATCTGAGACAGCCAGGTACATGTAGAGCGTCTCTTTGGGTAGAGGGCTGACCAGCCTTGGCAAAGAGTGAAAATGTTGCTTCAATTTTTGGAAGGCCGCCTCAGCATCATCCCCCCATTCAAACATATCCTTCTTCCTGATTGCCTGGAAGAAGTAGAGGCATTTGTCACCTGATCGGCTGAGGAATCTCCCCAGGCCTGCTAGACAACCTGTTAATTTCTGTACTTCTTTGATAGTGTGGGGTGACTGCATGTCAATAACCGCCTGTATTTTTTCAAGTTTGGCCTCTATCCCCTTTTAGTCAATCAGGAATCCGAGAAACTTCCTAGACTCAACACCAAAGACACACTTCTTGGGATTGAGCATGATCTTGTGCCGCCTGAGTGTGGTGAATGTTTCTCAGAGGTCAGCAAGGTGATCTGCCTGTTGCTTGGATTTGAATATCATGTCATCAATGTACGCCTTTACATTCCTCCCAATCTGATTAATGAATACTGTATTGATCATTCATTGGAAAGTAGCAGGCACATTCTTCAAGCTAAACGGCATCACATTGTAACAGAATAGCCCTTGATCAATGACGAATGCCGTCTTTTCTTGATCATTTTTCCACAAGGGTATCTGGTGAAAGCCTGAGTAGGCGTCCATAAAGCTCATCAGGGCATGTCCGGCTGTAGAGTCTACCAGACTGTCGATCTTTGGAAGTGGATAACTATCCTTCAGACATGCTCTGTTCAAGTCAGTGTAATCAACACACATGCGCTAGGTACCATTCGGCTTCTTCATAAGCACAACACTCGCAACCCAGTCAGGGAAGTTACATGGCCGAATGAACCCCGCGTCTGTAGACACCTAATTGTGTCTCCCCAAAAACCTAACCCAGTGATGAATATCTTTCACGTCATTGATTATCAAACAAGGTGAAAGTGTGAAAAGTCTTATGATGCGGTTGTTTTAATGAAAATACTTTCTTTTTGCTTTCGAAAATGTACTCTATTTATGAAAATGTCCAGTCCAATTTAGTTTGGTCCATGATAAGGGTCCAATAATGGTTAGTTGGATTAGGTTCAAAAAGAGCTTTCCAACGATATATTATAAGCCCAATTCCGATGAATAATGAGGAAGTTATGGCCAAAATACTAAGTTGGGCCCAAAACGAGTTTTATATATGACCTAATGATCTAGTGGAGGGCCCATTAATTATTATTCCTAAAGTCATTAGGATTGACTTTAATCTTCTAGAATAATCTAGGAGGTTCTCTTAAGTTCTAGTGGAATTAGGATTAATAATTATATTTTTAGAAAAATAAAGAATTTTCTTTAGAATAAAACAAGTGTTTTTAAAAGAATTAAATCTGATATTAAAAGATAAGTACGGAAGTTAATTAGTCGAATTTAATTAGATTAAGGACTCTGTACGGATTTCAGAAAACGCGTGAACCATCGCAAAACGACAAAACCATCGCTTCGTGATGGAGCTGTCGCGCCCGCGCTGGACCCTGTCGCGCTGTGACAGAGGTAGTTTATTCCAGATTGGATTCGGTCTTTTTCTGATCGTTTCCGGACTATTTTTCTTATAAATAGGGTCGTATTTCCCTATTATCAAAATCATCAACAAGCTCAGTCATCAACAATCATCTAATTCTATTCTCTTCTCTCTTAAGCAATAGATTATTCCTTCTCCCTCTTTCTAGCCTAGCCTTTTTATAAACACAATACCGCATTCACGAGTTCTAGACACATCTTGATGCATATTTTTGACGGTTTTAATTTGATGGAAGGATCTGAGTGATTTTAATGGTGGAAATTCGAATGATAGTCTTAGAAGGCAACAACTTCTAGGTTTGATCTTAGGAGCAACGACCCTAAAACCCTAGTTAACAACTAGTTTGAACCTTAATAGAGTTCTCTTCAAGAAAAAGCTCAATAAACTCAAATTTTTATTAAAAAATATCCTACCAAAATAATTGGCATACAACTAGTATATATAGGAAAAATAAATCTATCCTACTTGCTCCGCAAGCAAACTAGATAAAATTCCTAATAAATTAATGAACCAAGATAGCCCACTAACTAATTAACACAACTTTGGGAGCCCAAGGCCCCATAACTACTACTAAGAAAATAATAAAAACATTATTAAAAACTCATTTGTAAAACCCCCACTTTAAGAGTAAGGTAAAACCAAGAGAGTGCCTAAATAAAGCAATAAAGATAGTTATAAGAAAGGGGACTCGATTCACATCATTCCCTCCCTCTTAAAAAAAAAATTGCCCTCAAGTTTCGTTCGGAAGACAAGGCACCAAGTCACTAGTCCTCATAGTAGCACAAATTCCCGCTCCAAGAAGCACTTGAAAAGTATCATAATTCTCCCTATGCACAATCTTGAAAGGTCCTTCTTCTAGTGGTTCATTCTTACCTCTAGAATTATTAAAGATTTTTTGAGCATTCAAAGATAAGAAAACATAGTCATCAATCTCAAAGGGATGTTGGTTTCTCAATGACAACATATTAGCTCTTCTTTCCTTTTTATCAAGCTTAGGCATAATCAACAACTCTGTAGTAGGAGCTTGAATAGGTGGCGCCTTAGGGGGTAAAGGCTGTAATTGGACTCTCTTGTCCCTAACCTTCACTGAATAAACATTTGTAACACCATTAAATAACACCCCTCAATTATATCGCCAAGGACGACCCAAGAGTATTGAACAGGCAGTCATAGGTAAAATATCACACCACACTCTATCAGTATATGAACCCATGGAAAAGTTCACCAAAGCTTGCCTTTTAACTTGTAGTCCATCTCCATCATGTAACCAATTAAGCTTGTAAGGAGTGCAACATTGGTGCATGATCCCGTATCTATGATTAACGAGCAACTTCTATCACCTACTTTGCATATAGTATGGAACAAATATTCCCTTTGCTCATGTGTAGTAGGAGGAAAAAAATCAGTATGCAAAACTCTTCTTAAGATACCAATATGGTGATGTTCAAGTTCAGGAGTAATCTTTTCTTGATCCTCAAACTCTTCAAAATCAAACTCTTCCTCTGTATTGAGCAAACATGCACTCTCCTTCCCTTTCTCTTCTTGGTCAAGATAAGCCAACAACATTCTATGTTCCTTCTTGGATACCGTCACTTTGTTGCCACAATCTCTAGCAATGTGTCCTACACCTTGGCACTTGAAACAAACTTTTTTCGCCAATGCAGCTTGTTCGGGAGTAACAACAATCATCTTCCCTCAATCTCTTGGCACGTAAATTCTCAAACCATAGAGAAGCATATTTCGTCAGTTTTAGGTTTGCAACCTTGTAGGCTTTTAGCTCATCAAAACCTTTATAGTCAAATACCTTTTCCATTTGACGAACCCAATCTAAAAAGCAACAACTTCAAATCTCGATCATTGTCAATGGAAAATTTCTCATGACTCCCCTAGGTTGTTCATTGTTGATTATTCTTCCTTCCCCAACTATTTGAGTAGACAAAGTTTCAACCCTTTGATTGGTTTGAGAAATTTCTTGTGTACTCTTCTCAATTTTCTCATTCATTCGTTCAAGACTCGCATTAAAAATTTTCATCATATTAACAAGCATAGTATCAAGATCCTCGTTTGTTAAAGTACTCATAATATCGCAATAATTACAGTCCTATTCGTGGCCAATTATCTCCAAAAATAATAATAATGCAACAAGTCGTATCAAAGGCAGTAAAAATATTTTGATAAAGCAGACAAAACAACTAATTACCAAAATACAATCCCCTTAAATTAGAATAATTGCATCAAACTTATTTTAATTCTTTAATAACTCAATTAATGTATACCACCGACAACGATAACTGCAAATACAACAATTATTATGACGGCAGAATTTATTGTTCTAACTAATTCAATACTTTGCAATTTGGCAGCAATTCCACTAACTCTTTTTTGACGAACAATTCCACTAACTCACGAAACAAATTAAGAGCATAACCAACAAATAAAACACTAGGTAGGAGTTACGAGTACCTTTTCCACAGATACCAACCGCAATCAGATTCTGCAATTTATCCGCTTGAGTACGAACAGTTTTTATTTTTTTTTTCTTATCAATCGTGTAAGTCGAGAGAACTTACGAACCTGGCTCTTGATACCAATTTGATGCGTATTTTTGACGGTTTTAATTTGGTGGAATATGAGTGATTTTAATGGTGGAAATTCGAAGGATAGTCTTAGAATGCAACGACTTCTAAGTTTGATCTTAGGAGCAACGATCCCAAAACCCTAGTTAACAGCTAGTTTGAACCTTAACAAAGTTCTCTTCAAGCAAAAGCTCAATAAACTCAACTTTTTACTAAAAAATATCCTACAAAAATAATAGGCGTACAACTAGTATATATAGGAAAAATAAATCTATCCTACTTGCTCCGCAAGAAAACTAGATAAAATTCCTAATAATTAATTAATGAACCAAGATAGCCCACTAACTAATTAACACAACTTTGGAATCCCAAGGCCCCATAACTACTACTAAGAAAATAATAAAAACATTATTAAAAACTCACTTGTAAACCCCCACTTTAAGAGTAAGGTAAAACCAAGAGAGTGCCTAAATAAAGCAATAAAGATAGTTGTAAGAAAGGGGACCCGATTCACATCACACCTAGCCAAGCTCGAAGTTGCCTTCGCCCTAGACGTGAAAGGTTGATAATTTCTGAGGGTTTGGTCCTAAATCCTTATTTCTATTATTTAAATTAATTGTTTGATTTAATATTTTCCTTGAAGTTACTAGTGTGTGTATTTTTTTGATAGAAAGAGATACGAGTTAACAAAGTAAGTAGTTTTATTGTTCTATATCTTTAGAAAGCATGCTTAGATTTTATTAATTCCTAGTATCATGTTAGGATATTATTTATTGCTTTCTAGTATCATGTTTAGGTTGCTTCCTATTTTCTTCTATCATGTTAGTATCATGTTAGGGATAAAGATTTGATCTTTATTGTTTAGTGACATGCTAGGATTTGTTATTAATCTTGTTAGTATCATGCCTAGGATGTTGCTAATAATATTATTATGCTTTATTGAGATTATTATGGTGATGATTTGTTGTATCAATAATTATTATGTTGTTTGATATATATTATTGTTATTGCTTGATCATTCCCTCTCTTGCAGGATTAAAGGGAACTTATACTCATAATCACACTTAATAAGATAATTAATAATTTTATTTAGGCTAATATGATTTTAATTCCAGTGATCGCCAAAAATAGATTTGTTTGTGCATTAATATTCAACCAACATAGATTAAACAGGTTTAGGATTAATATAATGATTGTATGTTAGTCAGAAAGCGCACATGAATATGAGAAGAATAAAGTAGAGGCCTATTTTTAGGGCAGGTTCAATCTCTTTTAGGTTGGATTTGTACCTTCATCCCCGAATATCTAGTCATGGTTCCAGACCACTATGGAGTTAGCGATCTCATGGATCGTGAAGGGGTGTAACCTTCACCCTGTGAACGGTTTACAAGTTCCTAAAACTTATTGGCGACTCTTTTACTCTAGCTTCCTTCTCTTTGGACGCCACCATACTTAAGTGTATGATCACAGTGGGGCTCAAGTGTTGGATGCTTGAAATTATTCCCTACAGTTTTTGGCGACTCCACTGTGGTGGATTTCTATTTTAATTCCTAAAATTTATTTTGGCAATAATTTAGAATGAGTGGATGAGACTCGAAAAGTTCTAAGTATTCATGTGCGTAATTTTTATTAACATTGTGGCATATGCATAAAAAGGTCCGCATTGGATAGACCATCTGTAATACGTCAAAAACATAGGATTTTTACACGTAGGAAATTTGGGAAATATCTTTCACAACTAGAATCGAAATAATGCTACGAAAAACTGGAAAATTCTAAGAATAGAAAGCTGCTGAGGCATGTTAGAACTGGCGCTTTGAAAACAGTGCCCATTGCAGTGCGATGGCTCTGTCGCTGTGCGACAACAATATCGCGTGGTGACAGGGTGATCGTCTTGCAACGGTCCCTATTGTCTTACACTAAGTTCTTCCAATACCGAGCCAGAAATCTACCTTCTTGCTTTGACCAGTTCTAGTACTGTTTGCTCGATTTTACTTCCTGATTGAGTTTTTCTCACTTTTCTAAACCCATATGTGTTCTACATATGGCCATAACCCTCTGGGAATTCATGCTCCATCTACCCAATCAAACGCTCATTGCAAAGACGGGTACATCCGAGTTTGTGAATTCACCAAACCATGGAAGCAAGTTTAACTTGCGGGGTCCCATCCATATGCGCCAACCCTTCCAAAGGTAAGGCTTCCGCGCGATGCATCTAGACTCATAACCATGGAACCTCTTTTACTAACCCTTATCCTTGAACTTTAGAGAACTAGAGCCATGGTTAGGTTGTAAACTCATTGCATCATGTTGTGACTATTTGACTACTTGTGCATACTTACATGTGATTAAATTAACCATTTGGTTTGACTTGTAATTATGAATATGCTTAAATAAACTAACCAAGGACTAAACGACTTTGCTTAATTAATTAATTAATTTGAGCCAGTAAATACGCCTAAAATCGAGTCATAGTTCCTTTAAGTCAACCTGGATTTTTCCATGGTCATGACACAAGTTTTAGGAATATTTACGAGTCATATAGCCTATGGATCTGTAGCCCCGAGTTTTATCTTTCATTTGGAGTTGATATCGTCCAATTTGGACTCACAGATCAAAAGTTATGACTAAAATACTACAGCCTGTCCAGTTTAGTGCATATACGTGAGGTCTTAACTTAGTCTTTGTTTGAGTCTAGTCCCATGGTCATGACACGAGTCTTGAACATATCACTTACACTCACAAGTATTCACACACTTTGTACATTTTCTTTTCACACCATGACCATTTTCTTTCCGTCATTTGAGTTGGGGGTCCACTTTAATCCTAAATTCTTCCACATCTCTCCATCTACATCATCTTTCCACTCTCTACATGCTTTCTCTATACATATCATTCCCCTCATTCTTCCATGATCTTTCTCCATCTATACATGTTGAATCGAGTTTGAGTCAAACAATTAACAATAAATATCCATGACTTCCTTTTCCGCAGTACTTGGTCAAGAAGAGAAGGACGCTTAATCAAGGACAACACCTTCGTACTAATGGCTTCCCAACAAGAAGTTGATGAGTTAAGGCAATACATGAACAATCTAACTGAGATGGTGAAGACTCTCGTTCTTCAAGTTAACGATCCTAGCAAGCAACGACAGCTTGAGCGCATGGAAGAAAGCCTTAAGAAAGTTTCCAACGATTATAAGTATCAAGGAATTAACTTACAAGGGGTCTCAATGGACAAGGAAATTCTTCCGCAGAGGTTCAATGCCAATGACATCCCTAAGTTCAAGCCAACAGATAACCCTTACTTCCATTTGAGAGCTTTCGAAACTATAATGAACATTAAGGGGATTGATAGGAAGGCTTTTCACTCGTTGTTATCACTATCTTTAGAAACCATTTGTCAACAATGGTTCTTGTCCCTTGAAAAAGAGAAGACCTCTTATTGGGATTCCATAATAAACGCTTTCACAGATAGATATAAGTGCAACATTCACGTTGAAACAGAGCATAGACAACTTGAGATGCTAAACCAAAAAGAAAACGAAGGGTTCACCTCTTTCTTCAACAAGTGGAGGGAAACTTCCGCTAATATGGTTGAGGTTCCTACTAAAGAAGAGTCTGTAAGGAAGTTCATCAAGAACATCCAAGAAAAATATTCAAAGTACTTGAAATATCAACACAACTTGAATACTTTTAAGGCCGTCTATGACATAGGTATTGAAATCGAAGACGACCTTGCAAAGTAAAAAGCTACTAACAATAGTAACAACAGTGGCTGGAAAGGAAAGAAGAACGATAATCCTTCTTCTTCCGAAAACACGCACTCTAGTAACAATGTTAGTACCTTTGACCTCAATGAAGTCTTAGCCATGGATAATGAAGGACCTAAAAAGGAACTAAGGAAGGAGTTCACTCCTATTGGGATGAGCTATGATACTGCCTTCGATCGGCTCCATGCCAAGGGACTCATTACTCCCATTGGACCTATTCAAGATCCCACACCTGAAAAGAGGTTGCCTAATTAGAACCCAAACGCATACTACAAGTACCATCAAGGTTGGGGTCATACTACTAAGAACTGTTGGAAACTAAAAGAAGCCATGCAATATCTGATTGATAATAACAAGCTTCCCATACCTCCAGCTGGCAAGAAGACCGAGTGATGATAAAGCACAAGACACAAGGCGGGTTGCAACGACAAGATTTCGTGACCTATTTTTTCTATTTCTTTGATTCTTCCTTTCCCCAATAAGTCTAGCATAGGCACCTTTGTATTTTCCTTAGATTTATTTTGTAGGTTTTTTTTTTTCCATTTTTAATAAAATGAGCATTTCTTTCCTTACATATGATCATTGCATAAAGAAAAAAAAAATCCATGCCGAACTAAGCACAAGGTATACTTATGATTTGAGGCACCCTTTTATAGCCATATCATATCACTTTCACCCTTTAAAAATGTAAATCCTTTCTTGAGAAGCCACTTTGAGCCTCATCTAGCGATAAACCTTTCTTTTTTCAACCCACATCTACTTAACCTTGGGATGGGATGGTGTGCAACTTATGCAATTTACAAATAAAAGCTTGAGTGATATTACAAAAATTTCAAAAGATAAAAAAATAAGCAAAAAATAATAAAAGTTTACAAAAGGGCAAGTTTTCCAATGTCTTTGATATGAACATGTCTTTGATAAGAACACGTCTCAGAATGCGTCTCTATCGAGTACTCGGCACCGTGCCTGAGAAACATGAATGCCAAGTGAGTAATACACTGCATGATCGGGATTGCCCATACTTATCAAAATAAAAAAAAAATGCAAAAGCAAAAAAAAAAAAAAAAAAAAAAAAAAAAAAGAGAGAGAGAGAGAGAGCAAAAATATAAACAAAAGAGAGTTCAAAAGTGAGAAACCTCTAGCATACAAATATAAAGATTCAAAAATAAGGTTGCACACCTTGGGGGCTTATGTAGGGTCTTGAGCCTTTATCCCTGACAGGGTAAAGTCGTATCCCCTAATCAAAAGTAATACCTAAGTCCTCTAACTAAAGTAGATAGGGAAGTAGGGTCGAATCCACAGGGAAACTGGTCTTTCTACTCCTAATTAATTAATATAATCTAAATTATTAAGGTAACCAATTTATTGTGTTTAATATGAAATTATACTACGGATATTAAGTTTAGAGAGAAAGTCGATAATAAGAAGGCCTAGGGTCATAGGTTCACCAATAATTAATATTCCGGGATAAAACATAACAATCAATTAATTAACATTGCACGGATAACATGATTAACAGGCTCTCGCAATTTATTAACCAACATAGATCTAACAGGCTCTCGCAATTTACTAGATCTAAGTTCCTATTGAAAATAGCCTTTAACATTAAATTAACATCTGCTCGATTCATCAATTCAATATTGCTAAACATTCACAATCAAATTACATCTGCTCGATTCATAATACAATTGCAAAGAATTAAAACAATTCAATAAGAAATTATCATGAAACATCAATAATCAACAATAACAAATTATCCCTTCATATTAATTATGGATCCCCATAAACCCTAGAATTAAACTACTCGGACATAATTAAATCTAAAACAAGCAAAGTAATAAAACAAGTCATAAAGAATTGAAAGGAAGAAATTACTGAAATTAATTGAAAATGAAATCGTACCAAAGACGGCGGAATTACAAAGTAATCAAGAACAAGAGTAAGGTAGAGAGAAAAGTCTAGAGAGAGAAAATATTAATTAGAGAGAGAAAGTAAAAGGAAAAAGTGAGTGAAAAAATACAATTCTAAAACGTATTTAAACGAAAATAAATAACGATCCTAATTAGAAACTAAGTGCCTCAACAACTCAGCTCCCCAGAAACACGCGCCCGATCGGGCTAAGGGCCGCCCGATCGGGCGCGCCTTTTGCTCGATGCCCTTTGCTGCGCACCTCGCCCGATCGTGCTAGGCCTCGCACGATCGGGCGCGCCTAGCACTCAAGGCTTGGTGCTGCGTTGCCTTGCCCGATCGGGGCTATGCTTGCCCGATCGGGCCCTTATGGCTTCTTGAGGCCTTGGACTTCCGATTGGGCTCGACTCCTCGGCCCAATCCGGATCTCCTCTTCGGGACTTGAGTACTCGGTCCAAACCTCGGTATTCCAGATACCGAGCCCTTAATCACCGGCTCGATGGATCTAGCCGGCCTTGGGCTTCAACGACGGTCGTGCTCCTCCAATGCTCGTAGTTGCTTCATAAAATCCCGGGAAAATGCTCCAAAGGTGCAATTCCCTACAAAACTCAACCAAAACTACGAAAACACTAGAAAACACATATTAGTAACGAAAGTGGCTCTAAAGAGCCAAAAACACTACTAATTATGACCAAGGGACGGGGGTAAAATACTATATAAAATGGACATATCAAACTCCCCCAAGGCAAACCTTTGCTTGTCCCTAAGAAAAGAGCTCTTTAATGAACAATAAAACATGCCTCACCCCAATATAAAAATCAAGCACAAACGATTCAAGGAAAATCAAGGGAACATGCTTCAAAATAACCCGATCCTATTCATCTAATCACCCTTCCTCCCCAACAATTGTCAAGTAGAGCAAACCACAAGAGCATATAGAATTCAAGACTAGTGCTCACACACTCAACTCTCATTTATGTGGCGAGTAAAAGATGTACTAGATCGCTCTCCGTCCCAACCCCTTTATGTGAACAATGCCCTCCCAAACTCACACACTCGTGTGTCTAAAAAGACATACACTCAACCTAATAGTCGACTCGGAATATGTCAAGTCATAACTTGCATTGATAAACAACACTTTCACATTTACACAACTCTATGCACAAGGTCAAAAGGTCTTTTAAAGCTTGTAATGTAAGGCTAGGGTAAAAGGGTAGGATAAATTTGGGAAAATGTGAGAGAAAAGCTATGCTAAAAGGGAGCCATATCCTAATAAACCCATGATAAAAAATAATGATCATATACATCTCCAACATAACTAACTCCTACACAAATCCACCAAATATACTCCAATCATAAAAATCAAACCCAATACTTACAAAATTTCACCCCTAAAAATATGATAATAAAGAACTTGGGTGAACAAACAAACTTTGAACTCAAACTCAAATATTTACAATGAAACTCAACTTTTCTTTTTCTTTTCTTTTGATAAACCTTCACTTAGACCATTTGAACATCAAACACCTTTTTTTTTTTTCTTTTTTTTAGAAGTTCACTTTCTTTTTTTTTTCTATTTTCTCACTTTTTTTTTCTTTGAACTTCTCTTTTTTTTTTTCTTTCTTTTTCATCACACTTTTTTTTTTTCAAATATATAAACTATTAAACTCATCAAAACAAAAATATGATCAAGAACAAATAACTTCTCAAACCTACCCAAATTATGCAAATAATGTGCACACTACAAACTCCCTCACCTCACTCACTAATAGCTCCCCCAAGCCAAGCTTGGGACTAGTAACCAATGGGGCAAACATGGCTTGTAATGTGGCTATAAACAACAAAAAGTCAAGGCAACAACATGGGTAGCAAGAAGGGAACAAATGTATCTAAATAAATCTGAAGGCTACCTACAAGAATAAATGCTTTCGTCCTCCACATGTGCATAATATTGAGTCATGAAACACTGCTCATAGTTGCAAACCAATACTCAAATTCATTGACATACCAGGAACTAATCACACATTCCTAACCAAATCAACTAGTCAAGCACTATATTCACAAGTAGTTGGACAAAATTGACGCAAGTTTAGGAATCCAAGTAATTAAACTTCAAATCATGATCAACAAATCCACAATGTTCAAAATCAAATACCAAGAATCAAAACAATTTTTCTCAAGTATCGGGCACAGGGAAGCATGATTTACAATTCATTGGTTCGTATTTTTTTTGATTTTTGATTTTTTTAATTTTTTTGTGTTTTTCATATAAGGAAAGCAATAAAACTAAACTAGAAAGCAAATAAAGACTACACTAGAAAGCAAGTAAATAGAGAGAAAGAAAAGAGAGTTACCAAGCGAAAGATACCCCCCCAAGCCGAATCAAGCAATGCCCTCATTGACTTGGGAGTGTAACCTACTCCTCATCCTCATCCATCCTCGAATAGCCGCTACCACCATGACTAGGACCGGCCCCTCCATGGCTCGAACCACCACCTCCATAACCCGAACCACCTGCAAAATAGTTAGGGTCTACATTCCCCCCAAGCCCACCAAAAGGAGCATCGGTCCCATATCCATGGACCGATGAATAGTCCACATAGGTACCGTAGGCACTTGGGTCCGTGTATCCCCCTTGGGGATATTGGAACCAATCGGGAACAAGTGATTTGGGGGGAATAGCCCCCCGACGGGCATAATCATCGTACATGGGGTATAAACCCCGCCCTAGGTTCCTCTCCACCACCCCAACCCTAGCATCTAGGGCTCCTACCCTAGTGTCCAAGTTCCTAACCATACCCTCCATCCTCCCTTGCCCACTCTCTATCCGGTCCAATTGGCTTCTAAAAGCCGAAAAGTCATATGGTGCGTTAGGGTCGATGTTGTAGTTTGTTGAGGAAGTGGGAATGTTATGTGTGTAGTGTTGGGGTGATGGTTAGCGGAAATGTTGTGGTGGTGAGGGAGGTGCTTGGTGGTGTGGTTGGGCCTCTCCTTGGTCTCCTAATTCAAAGGTATAGGAGGGAAGACCCTTCTCAAATTTGGTCATGGCCGGGTTAGGCAAGGTGAAAGCATTGTCCCTTCTACCCGACTCCCTATGAATCACCCACCAAGTCTCACCCCCTATCACATTTATCCAATTAAGGCATCCTAAGTAGGGTGCGTCTATTAAGGTTGAGCCGGCTACCTTACCATCACCGCTAGGGGTCCAACCAAGGTGTTTGACCGCTATGTGGGTTATTAACCCACCAAAATAAATTGGGACCCTAGACCTACCCGATTCGGCCGCGTTGGCCACCCTTTGGAAGTGTTGGGTCATCCTATGAACTATGTTTAGCTTGTCACTCCTAGGGATCATGTAAGACCCTAATAGTTCTAGTTCATCCCTCCTCACATTTGCGGGTTCATGCCTCCCAAAGATGGTGAGGCCAACAAACCGTTGCCAAAGTTTTGGCACAGGATGTTGAATCCAAGTGCCCTTGGCATGTTGGAGGTTCAAGTTAGGATTCCCCGTTAAAGCATGGTAGACAAAGGTAATGTTGTCTTGGGGTGGTTCAATTGGTCTATCGGCTTTCAAATCAAACAATTTTCCAAAATCTTTCAAAGACAATCTAATATCATTATTAAACAATCGAAATTGAACACGAGAGATTAAAGCATTTGATTTTATGACATTAAAACTAGAAATGAATTCTAAAGTAAAATAATCATAAGTATTATAGTGTAATTTGAACAAACCACTCATGCCAATTCCCTTGAATAATTTTTCAATATGTGTATCAATTCCTAGTCTAGAGAGTGTTGGGTGATGAATAAAGCGGGTAGGAATTACCTGCCGTGAGATGAGGTTGAGCATCCTTTGCTTTTGCTTTTGCTCTTGGGCGGTGATGACCACCCTCTCCCACCCCGGAATTTGCAACTCCGGGTCAATACTAGGTGCTTGTTGCCTCGATCCTTCACCCCTTTGCATTCTAGACCTTTTTGATGCCATTTTCTTTGTGAATTGGTAGGAATTGAAGCTTTCTCTCTCTTAGGGTTTGAGTGGGAATTGAGAGAAAGTGATGAAAACTTAGTGTAGATTGTAGAGGGAGATGAGAGGAGTTGGAAAATGTAAGAATTTTTGAGTTTGGATGGAAGAATTGGAGAAGAAGTAGGATTGAAGTATAAGTTGAAGGTTTGAAAATGGAGGTTTTAGAGAGAGAAAGTGAGATGAAGAAGATGAAATAAGGAGAAAGTGAGGAAAGAAAGAATAGGAAAGAAAATAAAGGGAACCGTGACTGATGGCGCGCCCGATCGGGCAAGCTCCGCCTGATCGGGCGCGAACACGAACTTAATTTTCGCCAAATTTCTCGCCCAATCGGGCGAGCTTCGCCCGACATTTCTTTTCCTTCACTCGATTATCCACAAAAATGCGCCCGATCGGGCAAGCTTCGCCCGATCGGGCGAAATTATCCCCGAAAACAACTATGCTTGCGCGCCCGATCGGGCAGATTCGCCCGATCGGGCGAATTTTGCTCGATTTCTCAGCTTCACTTGCGCGCCCGATCGGGCGAGCCTTGCCCGATCGGGCCCGTACCAAGCCCTGGAGTTCATGCTTTCTCCGATTTCTTTTCTTCTTCAAATTTTTCTAAGTCTTTTTACCTGTCAAATTCATACATGTACAACAACACTTATAAAATATCACTCTCCTCAGCTCTCTAATAAAAATAAAAATAAGAGAAAAGGAAACTAGTCTAGAAAGCAAGAAATACGGGTTGCCTCCCGCAAAGCGCTGGTTTATCTAGGTCCCGCACGACCCTCTTACCACCTTTGAGCTCATTTTGGAAGTGGAGTTAGGAGAGTCTCCTCCACATCTCTAATGGTAGCACCTTCGTGATACACCTTCAACCTTTGGCCGTTAACCTTGAACTCTTCGCCTTTATCATTCACCAACTCCACCGAACCAAACTTGTTCACCTTTGTGACAGTGAAGGGACCGGACCATCTAGACTTCAACTTTCCTGGAAAAATCTTTAATCTAGAGTTAAAGAGAAGAACCTTATCACCCGGTGCAAACTCTTTTGGTAGGATCCTCTTGTCATGCCACTTCTTGGTCTTCTCCTTGTAGATCCGTGCACTATCATATGCTGCCAATCTAAACTTATCCAACTCATTGAGTTGGAGAAGTCTCTTCTTACCCGCGGCCTTAGAATCCATATTAAGCTCTTTGATTGCCCAAAAAGCTTTGTACTCCAACTCTACGGGAAGATGACATGCCTTACCATAAACTAATCTATAAGGTGAAGTACCAATCGGTGTCTTAAATGCTGTTCGGTATGCCCAAAGTGTGTCATCAAGCTTCAAACTCCAATCCTTCCTAGACTTGGCTACAACCTTTTCTAAGATCGCCTTGATTTCCCTATTAGAGACCTCAACTTGACCACTAGTTTGGGGATGGTAACTAAGCCCGGTTCTATGATACACACCATACTTCCTAAGTAGGTTATCCAATTGTCTTTCATGGAAGTGGGTACCCCCATCACTAATAATAGCCCGTGGAACACCAAACCTGGGAAATATGATCTTTTTAAATAGCTTGATGACTACCTTAGAATCGTTTGTTGGTGAGGGTATGGCTTCTACCCACTTGGACACATAATCTACGGCTACAAGTATGTAACAATTCCCATTGGAAGATGGGAACGGCCCCATATAATCGATACCCCAAACATCAAATATTTCCACTTCAAGAATCCCAGTTTGGGGCCTCTCATGCCTCCGCAAAATGTTGCCAGTCCTCTGGCAAGAGTCACAAGCCTGCACAAAAGTGTTATCATCTTTAAACATGGTCGGCCAAAAGAAGCCTGACTCATTAATCTTAGCCACCGTTTTAGTGGGGCTGTGATGTCCACCATAGGGTGAAGTGTGACAACTTGTAAGAACGCCGTGAACCTCCCATTCGGGAACACACCTGCAAAATAATCCATCTGCACACTCACGAAACAAAAAAGGATCATCCCAAAAATAATGTTTAACATCAGAAAGGAATTTCTTTTTCTGTTGGTAGGACAAGTCAGGAGGTAGAGTACCACCCACTAAATAATTAGCAAAGTCCGCATACCAAGGGTGATGCTCTACTACTGCATACAAGTTGTCATCAGGGAATGAATCATCTATAGGAAGAGAATCCTTACCCTCATCATACCTGATTCGTGACAAGTGGTCTACCACTACGTTCTCTGCTCCCTATTTATCTTTATCTCAATATTGAAATCTTGGAGCAAAAGAACCCATCGGAGTAGCCTTGGCTTGGATTCCGCCTTAGCTATTAGGTATTTCAAAGCTGCATGGTCAGTAAAAACAATGACTTTAGAACCAACAAGATATGATCTAAATTTTTCTAAAGCATATATAACAGCAAGAAACTCCTTTTCCTTGGTGGCATAATTGACTTGGGCCGCATCCAAAGTTTTGCTTGCATAATAAATAGCATGCAAAACCTTGTCCTTCCTTTGTCCAAGCACGGCTCCTAGAGCGAAGTCACTTGCATCACACATGATTTCGAATGGAAGATTCCAATCGGGTGCACATATGATGGGTGCCGATATCAAAGCCTGCTTAATCCTGTCAAAAGCCGCAAGACACTCGTCAGTAAAAACAAAAGGGGCATCCTTAAGAAAAAGCTGAGTTAGTGGTTTAGCAATTTTAGAAAAATCTTTGATAAAACGGCGATAAAACCCCGCATGACCCAAGAAACTCCTAACTCCCTTAACATTAACTGGGGGAGGTAATTGCTCAATCACTGAAATCTTAGCTTTGTCTACCTGGATGCCCTTATCAGATACAATGTGACCAAGGACTACTCCCTCTGTCACCATAAAGTGACACTTAACCCAATTTAAAACCAAGTTGCATTCTTCACATCTTTTCAAGATTTTAGCAAGGTTAATTAAGCATGTATCAAATGAAGAACCATAAACACTAAAATCATCCATAAAGACTTCCATGATAGACTCTATGAACTCAGAAAATATGCTCATCATGCAACGTTGAAAAGTAGCAGGTGCATTACATAAACCAAAAGGCATTCTACGATATGCAAAAGTGCCATAAGGGCATGTTGTAGTCTTTTCCTGATCGTCAGGGTGGATCGGGATTTTGAAAAATCCCGAATACCCATCCAAATAGCAAAAGAACTTATGATTCGCTAACCTCTCAAGCATTTGATCAATAAAGGGGAGAGGGAAGTGGTCCTTTTTAGTGGCGATATTTAATCTACGATAATCAATACACATACGCCACCCTGTAACAGTTCTAGTGGGAATTAATTCATTTTTATCATTTTTTATAACAGTCATCCCACCCTTCTTAGGAACCACCTGAACAGGACTTACCCATTTAGAGTCAGAAATAGGATAGATAATACCTGCATCAAGTAATTTCATAACCTCTTTCTTGACTACCTCTTGCATATTGGGATTCAACCTCCTCTGGGGTTGAATGCAGGGCTTGTAGTTGTCCTCTAAGTGTATCCTGTGCATACAAAAATCTGGGCTTATACCCTTGAGATCATCAATACTGTACCCTATTGCACTTTTGTGGGTTCTGAGGACCTCTAGAAGTTGGGAAGTTTGTGGGTCATCAAGTGCAGTACTAATGATCACAGGGTACAATTCCTGCTCATCAAGAAAAACATATTTTAAATGAGAAGGGAGAGGTTTTAGTTCAGGTTTCTTCACCTCTGCAGGTTTTGATTCCTGAACCAAATTTACTACCTCCACACAATCATTAGCATCAAATTCCTTGGTGGCAAGAGCTCTTTCTATGTCATCCACCTCCTTGCTCCATATGCTCATGTCACCTGCAGACAAATTTCCACAAAGAATTTCCTCCAAGGGGTCCCTTGTAAGAACCTGTTGTAAGCTTTCCTCACAAATATCATCCATTACATCAAGCACATCAATTAAATAACAATTTTCTTCAAGCATAGGACCTTTTAAAACTTTCCCTAAGTTAAAAGTGATATTATCATCGCCAACAGAAAGGGTTAGTTTACCGTTTTTGACATCAATAATTGCTCCTGCAGTATGGAGAAAAGGTCTACCTAATATAATGGGAATTTGTGTATCCTCAGCCATGTCCAAAACAACAAAATCAACAGGGATAAAAAATTTACCAACTCTAACAGGTACATCCTCTAAAATACCTAAGGGGTATTTAACAGAATGATCTGCCATTTGCAAAGTTATATTAGTAACTTTTAAATCACCCATATTCAATTCAGAACATACAGACGATGGCATCACACTAACAGAAGCACCTAGAACACATAATGCTTTATCAATGAAGACATTTCCAATATGACAAGGGATAGAAAAACTACAGGGATCCTTTAATTTAGGAGGGGATTTATTTTGTAAAAGTGCTCTACATTCCTCAGTGAATGCTACAGTTTCTACTTCATTAAAGGCCCTTTTCCTAGTCAAAATATCTTTCATGAATTTAGCATATGCAGGAACCTGAGTAATAAGTTCTGTGAAAGGAACTGTTACCTGCAAATTTTTTACTACCTCCAAAAACTTACCAAACTGCTTATCCAACTTAGTCTTCAAGTGACGTTTGGGGAATGGTAGCTTGATAACTGGTGGTGCTCCCCTACTCTTCTCCTGGGGTGCATCCTTCCCTGAGGTTGTACCCTGCAATGAATCATCAGAAATATTAGTATTAACAATTTTACCTTGGAGCCCTGCAGGGGCATTTGGTACAACGGAATCAAAATTAGCAATATTAATTAAATCAGGTTCATCCTCTTTGGACATTTGGGGCCCATCGTAGTGTGAACCACTCCTTAGGGTAATTGCATTCGCATGTTCCGTAGGTAGAATTCCCTGCGCTGGTAGGGCTCCCTGCTGGCGAGATTGAAGGGTAGAGGACAATTGGGCAATTTGGGTGTCGATGACTTTATTATGGGCTATAATAGAGTCAACTTGTTGGTCTCTACTCTCCATATGCTTTTGCATACTGGTCAGCATTGCTCTAATTTCTGACAAAGCAGGGTCAGAAGATGTAGTAGGGGTTTGTGCTGGGGCTTTCTGGTTAGCATGAGGGTGGTAATATTTCTGCTGTGGAGGGGGTGCTTGTTGTGGTTGTTATGGAGGTGGAGGATTTTGAACATTGGTGCTACGGTAAGATAGGTAGGGATGGTTCCGGTAGCCAGGATTGTAGGTGTTGGAGTATGGGTTATTTTGCTTGTAAGTTTGGAAAGCATTAACTTGCTCCATTGAACTCCTGCAATCTTGTTCATAATGACCTACACTTCCACAATTCTCACAGAAAGCATCGTTAGCATTGTTAGTAACAGCAGAAACATTAGCAACAGAATTAGGAATAGTAGTACTAAGATTATCTAATTTCTGGCAAATAGATGTAAGCTGGGCTTGCATAAGGGTTACTGAATCAACATGGTGCTTGCCCTTATTTGCATAACCTCTAGTATTCCCATATTGGGAATTGTCTATTGCCATATCTTCGATAACCTGACCTGCATCATCAACATTAAGATTCATAAATCTACCGCTAGCTGCGGAGTTTAAAATTGTCCTTGATGCATTCCCTAATCCATTGTAGAAAGCTTGAATTAACTGCCACTTTGCCAAGTTATGGTGGGGACACTCCATCTGCAGATCCTTGAATCTTTCCCAAGCCTCATATAATGCTTCATCTGGCTCCTGGGCAAAGCTTTGAATGGCGCTTCTCAGTAAAGCTGTTTTCTCTGCAGGGTAATATTTATTATAAAAATTCAAAGCAAGTGTCTCCCAGTTAGTAATACCAAGTGCAGCTCTATTCAAACCATTAAACCACAATTTAGCTTTTCCACATAAAGAAAAGGGAAAAAGAATATCCCTGATTTGGTCCTGCGTTACCCCATTTTACCTAATAGTGTTGCAGTATTGACAGAAATCCGCAATGTGAAGATTAGGATCTTCACCCTTAGCTCCACTGAACTGCTTTCTTTCTATCATCGTTATAAACTGGGGCTTTATCTCAAACTGGACTCCCTCGAGATCAGGTGTAGGAGAAAGATGTGGAAAATCCGTCAGGGACGGCTGCGAATAATCACTGAGCTTGCGAGGTGGAGGTGGTGGTGGTGTACCCATCTCTAGTTCTGAATCAGAAGAGTGCTCCGAATCACTAGAATTAGGTAATGGATTTCTAGGAATATCGTTACTCCCAGAACCTGCCAGAATCTGCCTATAAAAATTCTTCTGTCTATGAAAAGAGCGCTTGATCTCAGGATCGAATGGAATGTAACCTGATCTGGAACAGCTGGGCATAAACAAAGAACTAAAAAGACAGATATTAGAACTACCTCAAAGAACAAATGTCCTTTGAGGGAAAAAGAAAATAATCTAGACTATAAAAACAATTAGTAATAAAAATAAAACCGTATCTCCCCGGCAACGGCGCCAAATTTTGACAGGGTAAAGTCGTATCCCCTAATCAAAAGTAATACCTAAGTCCTCTTACTAAAGTAGATAGGGAAGTAGGGTCGAATCCACAGGGAAACTGGTCTTTCTACTCCTAATTAATTAATATAATCTAAATTATTAAGGTAACCAATTTATTGTGTTTAATATGAAATTATACTACGGATATTAAGTTTAGAGAGAAAGCCGATAATAAGAAGGCCTAGGGTCATAGGTTCACCAATAATTAATATTCCGGGATAAAACATAACAATCAATTAATTAACATTGCACGGATAACATGATTAACAGGCTCTCGCAATTTATTAACCAACATAGATCTAACAGGCTCTCGCAATTTACTAGATCTAAGTTCCTATTGAAAATAGCCTTTAACATTAAATTAACATCTGCTCGATTCATCAATTCAATATTGCTAAACATTCACAATCAAATTACATCTGCTCGATTCATAATACAATTGCAAAGAATTAAAACAATTCAATAAGAAATTATCATGAAACATCAATAATCAACAATAACAAATTATCCCTTCATATTAATTATGGATCCCCATAAACCCTAGAATTAAACTACTCGGACATAATTAAATCTAAAACAAGCGAAGTAATAAAACAAGTCATAAGGAATTGAAAGGAAGAAATTACTGAAATTAATTGAAAATGAAATCGTACCAAAGACGGCGGAATTACAAAGTAATCAAGAACAAGAGTAAGGTAGAGAGAAAAGTCTAGAGAGAGAAAATATTAATTAGAGAGAGAAAGTAAAAGGAAAAAGTGAGTGAAAAAATACAATTCTAAAATGTATTTAAAAGAAAATAAATAACGATCCTAATTAGAAACTAAGTGCCTCAACAACTCAGCTCCCCAGAAACACGCGCCCGATCGGGCTAAGGGCCGCCCGATCGGGCGCGCCTTTTGCTCGATGCCCTTTGCTGCGCACCTCGCCCGATCGTGCTAGGCCTCGCACGATCGGGCGCGCCTAGCACTCAAGGCTTGGTGCTGCGGTTCCTTGCCCGATCGGGGCTATGCTTGCCCGATCGGGCCCTTGTGGCTCCTTGAGGCCTTGGACTTCCGATTGGGCTCGACTCCTCGGCCCAATCCGGATCTCCTCTTCGGGTCTTGAGTACTCGGTCCAAACCTCGGTATTCCAGATACCGAGCCCTTAATCACCGGCTCGATGGATCTAGCCGGCCTTGGGCTTCAACGATGGTCGTGCTCTTCCAATGCTCGTAGTTGCTTCATAAAATCCCGGGAAAATGCTCCAAAGGTGCAATCCCCTACAAAACTCAACCAAAACTACGAAAACACTAGAAAACACATATTAGTAACGAAAGTGGCTCTAAAGAGCCAAAAACACTACTAATTATGACTAAGGGACGGGGGTAAAATACTATATAAAATGGACATATCAATCCCCTTTTTCTTCAACCTAGCCTAACCCTGTTACAACCCTTCAAAAGACCTCTTTGAGGCATACACACACTTGTGCGAGGTTCGGCTAGAGGTACATTCGGCCTGATTCCTAACGGATACGTAAGCAACCTCACATTGAGATGCAGCCGTAATAAAAATGCATTCATTCATATTTACAATCATCCATGATCATATCAAGGGATCTCCAATTCTCATCCCTAAACATCTAGAGCTAGACCTGGGGGCTTGATCCCTACACTATTAGCTTACCTAGCCTAAGAGTCACCACTATTAGACTCTTCTAAAAATATTTTTCCCACACACTTAGCCCTTGCGGCCAAACTATAGTGTCACTTTCTCACCCATCACAGATACATGACCAAATAATCCTTTCTTTAGGAACCCTTTGTCATGAAATCATAACGCAACGCTGAAGCATGCCTTGTCATATCAAAATCACTCATTATCATAATCATCATCGCATCACAAAGTATGAAGTACTTAGCCTCCGTGCCTAAGTTACCTAAATACTTTCATTATCGAGTCAACAATTGAGATAGCCTAGGATGCTAAAATCCTTGCACCATGGGATACAACGATCAATGCATACACTTGATTTAGCTCATTTAACATGCACCATCAAAAAATTTGATCCTTTTTCGCGTCTTTCTTTTTCGAGAGAAAGTCGGTACCCTCCACAAAAATGACGAAATTTTTTTGCTTTTCTGCATTTTGAGTCAAGAACATCATAATACAATGCACATACACATGAGTCATGAGTCATGTCGTGTCCTATCACATCGAGTTGAGTCTGCACACACGTGTTAACACATTGAGTTACACAATGAGTTGAATAGCACCAAGCCTTGGGTCAACCCTAAGATAATTAAACATGAACAAAGTCCTATAGTCTAAGAATATAGATGCAGATACACTAAGAGACAATTTGATTGAGCGTAAATGAACGAGCAAAAAAAAAAAGGCTCTGACTTGGATTCAAGCAAGACACAGCACGATGCACCCCAACGCAGAACGATACACCCTGGCGCAGGACGATGTTCCCTGACGCAACATGAGGCGCTATGATGCGGTGCGACAGACCTGTCATTGCACGATAGACTTGTCACTGCGCGATGGCTCTGATTCGCCCACGTTAGCATTCGATGGTCTCACAATTTTCATTGGTTGGTCCGCGACTAACCCATTTGAGCCTTTTGATAAGCATTTGAGCAATTGATCTTCGATGGCTTTTATTAAGATTGTGGAGGTTATCATTTGATTTGAGAAGATGGCACGAGATGGGCGATCTTCAATGGCTTTCGCTAAGATTTTGGAGGTTATCATTCAATTCGAGAAGATGGCATGAGATGGGCGATCTTCGATGGCTTTCGCTAAGATTGAGGAAGTTGTCACTTGATTTGAGAAGATGGACGAGATGGGCGATCTTCGACGGCTTTCGCTAAGATTGTGGGGGTTGTCATTTGGTTTGAGAAGATGGCACGAGATGGGCGATCTTCGATAGCTTTCGCTAAGATTGTGGAAGTTGTCACTCAGATTTGAGAAGAATGGTTCATGATGAGGCGGTCTTCGACGACATTCTCTATGATTGTGAAGGTTGTCACCTTGATTCAAGAAAATAGCTCGTGATGTAGCAGCGATGATAGACGATGTTCCCTATGATGTGGGAGATTGTAACAACAAAACTAAGGATCAACAAGCGGTGATCACGCAAAAAGAGAAGATTGCTACAAGCAGAGCGATATTCGACGATGTTCCCTAGGATGTGGAAGATCATCATAAAAAATTGAAGATGGCTACAAGCAGAGTTATCTTCGACAGCTTTCCTAGGATGAGAGAAATTGTCAGAAAATCGGGAGATGACTATAAGCGGAGTTATCTTCGATCACGTTCCCTAAGATGTGGAAGATGGTCACAAAACGACAGAAGATTGCTACAAGCGGAGCAATCTTTGATGGTGTTCCCTAAGATGTGGAGGACTATCACAGCGGAAATTGAAGGTAGCTACAAGTAGAGTAGTCTTCAGGCGATGTCCCCTGGCTTGTGGAGGTTGTTAAACAAAAACGGTTACCCTAGAGGCGTGTGCTCGACGGTGCAAGATACGTGTTTCTTAACTCTTTTATCTGTTTAACTAACGCTAGTTTGCAGGTATCGGCGTTACAAGAATGATTTAGGATCACAGAATGTTCTGAATCATTCTCCGTCCCTATCGATACTTTGACTTTTGTTTTCGAAACATGCGTTTCTCCAAACTCAGTTACAGTGGGGGCTTCTGTAGACACCTAATTGTGTATCCTTAAAAACCAAACCCAGTGGTGAATATCTTTCACGTCACTGATTATCGAACAAGGTGAAAGTGTGAAAAGTCTTGTGATGCGGTTGTTGTAATAAAAATACTTTCTTTCTGCTTTCAAAAATGTACTCTATTTATGAAAATGTCCTGTCCAATTTAGTTTGGTCCATGATAAGGGTCCAATAATGGTGTAGTTGGATTGGGTTCGAAAAGAGCTTTACAACGATATATTATAAGCCCAATTCCGATAAAAACATTATTAAAAACTCACTTGTAAAACCCCCACTTTAAGAGTAAGGTAAAACCAAGAGAGTGCCTAAATAAAACAATAAAGATAGTTATAAGAAAAAGGACTCGATTCACATCACACCTAGCCAAGCTCGAAGTTGCCTTCGCCCTAGACGTGAAAGGTTGATAATTTCTGAGGGTTTGGTCCTAAATCCCTATTTCAATTATTTAAATTAATTGTTTGATTAAATATTTTCCTTGAAGTTACTAGTGTGTGTATTTTTTTGATAGAAAGAGATACGAGGTAACAAAGTAAGTAGTTTTATTGTTCTATATCTTTAGAAAGCATGCTTAGATTTTATTAATTCCTAGTATCATGTTAGGATATTATTTATTGCTTTCTAGCATCATGTTTAGGTTGCTTCCTATTTTCTTCTATCATGTTAGTATCATGTTAGGGATAAAGATTTGATCTTTATTGTTTAGTGACATGCTAGGATTTGTTATTAATCTTGTTAGTATCATGCCTAGGATCTTGCTAATAATATTATTATGCTTCATTGAGATTATTATGGTGATGATTTGTTGTATCAATAATTATTATGTTACTTGATATATATTATTGTTATTGCTTGATCACGCCCTCTCTTGTAGGATTAAAGGGAATTTATACTCATAATCACGCTTAATAAGATTTTAGGCTAATATGATTTTAATTCCAGTGATAGCCAAAAATAGATTTGTTTGTGCATTAATATTCAACCAACATAGATTAAACAGGTTTAGGATTAATATAATGATTGTATGTTAGTTAGAAAGCGCACATGAATATAAAGTAGAGGCCTATTTTTAGGGCAGGTTCAATCTCTTTTAGGTTGGATTTATACCTTCATCCCCGAATATCCAGTCATGGTTCCAGACCACTATGGAGTTAGCGATCTCATGGATCGTGAAGGGGTGTAACCTTCACCCTGTGAACGGTTTACAAGTTTTTAAACTTGTTGGTGACTCTTTTACTCTAGCTTCCTTCTCTTTGGACGCCACCATACTTAAGTGTATGATCACAGTGGGACTCAAGTGTGGGATGCTTGAAATTATTCCGTACAGTGTCTAACAGTTTTTTTACTTTGGCAGTTGTCGCCTGACTTGTTTCCTCATCGTGATTTCTTTTCTTTTGCCGGATGGGCTTCTTTTTTGGATCCACGGCGAGTTTGTGGACAGAAAGATCCGGGATGATGCCTGGCATCTCTTCCACTTCAAAGGCAAAAATGTCTTTGAATTCTTTCAACAGATGGTGCAAGTTCGCACCCATCTTCGCAAAAGCAACCGTCCCCACCTTAACAGTTCGCTCTGGACGGCTGTCGTCCAGAGGAATATCAATGTGCTCACTAGCCGGCTGGGGACGGAGGTTGTTTGACTGTTCCCCGGTTAGTGATTGCTATTGCCTTTATTTCTTGACCACCACCAACTGATCAGTCTTTCTTTTCTTTGCGGCTGGTGGGGTCGGTTAATATTCCTTGATATCATCAAAGTCTATTGGCTCCTTCCCCTGTCCGGCTGCTGCGGCCACGGGTTTGACGTCCGAGAGATAGCACTCCCTGGCCGTCTTTTGATCTCTGTTTAGGGAGCCAATAGAGCCATCATCCCTCTCATGCTTGAGCAGCAAGAGGGATGGGATGATGATGGCCTTGCACTCATTTAGAGTGGGTCGGCCAAGAATGAGGTTATAGGTGGTCAGCTCTTCGACCACCAAAAACCGGACGGTCATGTGCCGCCCTTTGCCCTTTTCTCCCAGCCGGACAGGGAGATCTATCCATCCGACTGGGTGCACCACTCCTCCCTCAAACCCCACAACGGGATGGGAGACATCATGCATTCTATCCAGCTTGTATTTGAGATTGGAAAGGCACTTGTAGCTGATGATGTCAGAAGAGCTACCTGTGTCAATCAGAATGCGGCCAACCAGTTGGTTGGCCACTTTACACTCGGTGACCACAGGGCCATCATGCGGCCGGCGTACTTTGCCCCGATCCTTCTCAGTGATGACAACTTCTGGGAAGGCGGTAGTGCCAGACGCTTGTCCCTCTTCAACAGAATTGACCATCTTCTCAGATGGTCCTTGGTGCCTCGCATGGTCGGGCCACCTTAAGCGAATCCGCCTGCTATAGTGTAGACCGGCTCCTAATCGGTGTCCGAACTACCAGTAGGCTAGGGAGTCTTTTTGGAGGACTGCCCTGGATTCACTTTGGAAGTCACTTTGGACTTCACATAGGACTTCAAAACTCCTTTGTCGGCCAGACGGTCAAGCGTCTGCTTGAGGCTGTAACAGTCGTTGGTGTCATGGCCGACGTCTTCATGGTAGTGGCAGTGTTTGTTTTTTTTTCGATTTTCGACGAAACCTTTTATTGGATTCGACTTCTCTAAGGTCAGCCGATCCTTTATCTCCATGAGGATGGAGTAGCTATCCTTGTTAAACTTGTACCTTAGAACGTACGTTTTAAATTCTTTTTTTTTCTTCTAGGCTTGCTGATCAGAGTTATCAACCGCCCAGATCTCTTTCTTCCTCTTGCTATCTTCAGGCTTCTGAGCCAGCTGAGCAGGCCGACTCTCCTTCTGCTTGTCAGACCTTTTAGAGCCCGACTGCTTATTTGAGGAGCAGAGTTCAGTCACATGTATGTAGGCTTGCGCCTCCATCAGGGCTCCCTGGAGGGTAAAGATTTTCTTGCGGATGAGGTCGAACTTGAAAGTCGACCCATCTTTCAAACACTTGAAGAAATATGTATAGACAACTTCGTCAGACAGCCCTTGAATCTGGATTCTCACTAGATTGAACCGCTTGACGTAGGAGTGCAATCCTTTTGTATCTCCCTACTACATATTGCTCAGGTCAAGACTTGCTTTCTTTGCAGGGATGTTCATAGAGAGGAAGTAAACAAGAACGCAAGCATCTTGAAGCTGTTTTTGCACCCAACCAGCAGGTTACCGAACCACTGTTGGGCTATGCCCTTCAGGGTAGCTAGGAAGCAGCGACACCAAGTGGCATCATCCAACCCCTGTAGATACATGAGGTGGGTGTATGCTAGAAGGTGATCTTCTGTTGGAGGTACCATCATAGGTTCCTACCAACACGTTCTTTACCTTGGCCGGCTGTTCGGCCTCGGCTATCTCCTTGGAGAACGCAGAGGGTTGTTCTCCAAGGTTTTGCAGCTGAAGTTGCCAGTCCATAGGCTGGTAATTGTATGCCGCCTGTTATCCGAAGAAGGCAGGCTGGATGTAGGGCAAAGCAGGCAGCCTGCAAAATGGCTGGGCCACATATTGTGTCGAGTTAATCACATGAGGACCCGTGGAGACGGAGGGGCCGCCTGACGTGGATACAGAAAGAATAAGTAGTTATTTTGTAAAGATCATATAGTAGTTGTTTTGTAAAGAACATCAAGTTTTATATATTTTTTTATGTTTAAAGAACATCGGTAATATTAATATAAGTTATGATAATATTATGTAATGAACATTATTTTTTCCTCTAAAAAAAATGTAATGAACATTGTTTCAGGGGTTTTTGTGTCCCTTGGGAGAGTTACAACTCGAAGACTGGGTCCACCTGTACCTGCAAAACAACGGAGCTCCAGATGTTCGGAGGTCCGCCTCCGAAGGTTAAGTTAGTACGGATTCGGAGTAAAACGTGTGGAAAGTAAATATCTTCTTGGATTCCGAGATCAGGTGTTCTCTATTTTTGAGAGCAATAAATGATGTAATGATTCAGACGTGTCCCAACAAATGGGGGAATCTCCCTATTTATAGGGTCCTAGAAAAGTGTTCCCTACTCTAGGGTTTGATGACTTAGGGATTTGGGCTGGGTCGTTTTGCGGCTACCTTGGGAATTGGGCCTTGAAGGCCGCCAATTCCTGGGGGGGATATCTGCTTGACACGTGTCTGCCCCTGAGAGGTCCCTTTGGAGGCCTTCTCAGGTGACACATGGCAAGCTCACATTATGCCACGTGGCGGGGTAAAAATACCCAAATCCAACATTATTTATAAAACCAGCATAATTTTTGACAAAATTCGAAGAACATTTTACACACCATAATTTGAAGACAAAAATCAATGAACATTTTACAATAAGTAATGAACATTATGCCACAAACAAAAATACATAACATTGACAATCAAAGAAAATGGACATATGTTTACACTCTTTTTTTTGGTGCACATATGTTCTTTCAATCTGGGTATTTGTTCATTACATTTTAATAATATGTTCTTTTAACTTTAGGTATATATGTTCATTACATTTTAACAGTATATTTTATTCAATAAGCTATATGTTCATTAATTTTCTATGTTATGTTCTTTCCTACAAAACGGTTGAACTATGCAGCGCACCAGCCTGCCTACAGAGACCAACGATTGAATAATATTGGTCTGTTACAAAACGTTTAAGAAGTGCGGGTTGTTGTTAAGGTTCGTTTGGTAGTAGCATTTTTGGTAGCGATTAGCGTTTTGACCAAGTCCAAAACACTAGTTAGAAAAAAGAAGAGTGTTTTGTACGGTAGCATTTCATGCAACGGTTAGCGCCAGAGGTAGCGTTTTGGTTGCTTTTCTCAAACGTTAAAATTGATAGTGTTTGAAGGTAGCGAGTAGCGGTTGACAAATATAATTTTGCATTATATTTAAATAGGAAAATTTTGATATTTGCTACAAGTGAAAGATTTTGTTGACATTTGCTACCTATTTAATTTTTTATTTTACTTTACTACCACCTAAATCCAAAAATTATAGTTATTTTTACCACTAATCACAATCTGTTAAGGTTCCGTTAAGTGTGCCCATTATTTCATTAAATAATAATTTTAAAAAAAAGTTCCCAGCCACCTCCCCTTCCCTGTAAGCCACCCTCCCTCTCCCCGTGCCGACGCCTAAACGTTCCCCTGACGTCGGCGAACCCCACCTCCTCCATTTTCCCCGCCACGCTGTCCGAAACCACCTTGAACAGGTGAAAACGAAACCTTAAAACGCGTTGAGGGTGGTTTTGAGGAATGGATTTAGGGTAAGGATGCCAGTTTTTGGGTGGGGGAATGGGAAGGGGGTCGATTCAGGGTGAGGGAAGGGGAGGGGGACGTTTCCGGTTGGGGAAAAGGGGGAATGTGTGGTGTCGGGGTGGGGGTTTCATTAAAACCACCCGTAATGGGTTTTAGTGTTTCATTTTTACCCTTCTAGGGTGGTTTTGGAGCAGCGTTGATGGGGGAAAGGGAGTAGGGTGAGGTCGCCGTGAAGGATCTTTGTCTTCGTCATGTGCAATTTCTAGATATATAAATGGATCAAATTATGGAGATAATTAAGTTCGTTCATTTGGGTCATCGTTATATCATAGCTAGAGGTACTAACGATCTTTGGGCTAGTAAAATAGGTCAAAGACCAATTAGACGGATCCTATAAGGTCACACAAAGGGCCTAGATTGAGCACGAGAGGACAAGGCCCATGATGGGCCTCATCCCCTAGTATGCCCGGCCATATGGAGTAGTATGGAGGAGTTTGGGCTTCGTAACCTAGTCTAATTATAATAGGGATTATAAATAGACTAGGTGTCTAGGGTTTCAACAAAACATTCAGTGATCAGTAAGATCAAACCCTAATTAGCAAACACGAAACCTAACCCCTCTTATACTTTCTCTCTCATGACTTTCTCCTCCCCTCGGCGCCGGTTGTGGTGGTTCGTGCTGGTGGTGGTTCGTGCCGTGGTCGGTTGTCCATTAAAGGTGGTGATCGTGGTTTTTCTCCTTTACTCGACCAATCTAATATTGGTGGAGGACTTG
Organism: Chenopodium album; assembly: GCF_948465745.1. NCBI lineage: Eukaryota > Viridiplantae > Streptophyta > Magnoliopsida > Caryophyllales > Amaranthaceae > Chenopodium > Chenopodium album. The sequence continues at coordinate 27,740,673 of NC_137851.1, read as the reverse complement.
TTCTAATCCCGTGGACTAAGTAGAGGAGCAACGCTTGGGGCTCTATTCTCTCCCTGATTTGCTGATTGAATAGCTTTGTGGAATTCATGCTTCAAAGGTATGATTATGTGTCTTGTGTGTTATGCATGCGATCTTGGGATAGGATCTTATGAATATGATTCATGTTTTCCGCAATACAATACCTATAAACTCCTATACCCCTGCACCGGTAGATTGTTTGGGTATCGACAAGGGGATGGGGTGGCAGCGAGGTTTCGAGGGCAGCATTGGTTTGGGAAAGGGAGGTTGGATGGTGGCGATGAGGGTGGCTGAAGTTGGAGCGGTGGCTGGAAGGTGGTTGAGGATGGAGGGATGGTGGTTGGGCCCCACTAACGGAAATAGTAACGGCATAAGGCAACATGTAGTGATATCTATAATTTTGGTATTTAGGTGGTACTAGGATAAAATAAAAATTAAACATGTTGCAAATGTCAACCAAGGTTCTTTCGCTGGTAGCAAATGTCAAAATTTCCTTTTAAATTTTGTACAAGAAAAATTGCCCGGAATAATTCGACCTTTGCCTCATTCGCCCACAAAAATCCCACATTTCAATTAGTTTATAATGTACCGAACTTTGTGTAGAAGCGAAGCCTAACTCTATGCAAAATCCGCTTCAAACGGTCCCAAGTGACCTATAACCGGTTGAGTAAGTAAATTTTTTAATTAAGTATAATTTACATGTGTCACAACGTGATTGGTTAAGAAAAAATTATTACCACATAATTTTAATTTTTTTTAAGAAAAGAGTAATACTAATTAACCTTAATAAACTACTTCAAAACTAACTTTTTAAAAAATTGATAATAAATAGAAATTTTAACCACCACCAACCATAGCCCCAACCACCTCCCCGCCCCACCATCTTCCCACACCCTAGCTCCGCTACGCACATAATGTCGTCTAAAACCGACTGTTAGCCCCGCGTTGGTCGCGACCCCTACCCTTGTCCTTTTCATCACCTTTAAACCAGCAAACGCATTACTGAAAATCTGAAATCAAGGCATGGGAAGGAGAGGGTGCTGAAATCAAAGTGTGGGAAAGGGAAGGGGTCGAAATAGGAGCGAGGGGAAGGGCAAGGGGAGTGGGAGGGGGATAGAAAAGGGATGTATAGGAAAAGGGGAGGGTGGCCAAAACGTTGCAGAGGAAGGGGAGGGAGGTCAGGATCGGGACATGTAAGGTTATTTCGAGGGTGGTTGGTGGTTCAGGAGGAGGGGGAAGGGAGTCGGTGGTTCAAGGGGTAGGGCAATCGGTGTGGCTCTTTAGCGTCGGTAGGAAGTAAGTGGGAGGGTTGGTGGGAGTAGGCAACTATAGAGGGTGGTTGGGGTGGTGGGGGTGGGTTTTTTTTAAAAAAAAAATTTACTACCTCCGATTATTTTTAGTTGCAACTTTGGAATATTTTATATCTAAAAAATAATACCTCAAAGTTGCAACTAAAAAAAATCGGAGTTAGTATTTTATGAAACAAATGGTTTTTTTGATTAATTAAGTATAATTTTTATTTTTTCTTTTAATTTTTTTTAGACCAAACATATGTTGACACGTGTCATGTTGTGAGTAGGGTAGCTCGGGGATCCCACTTCCTCTATGCACATGACCCTTTAAATTAAAGCTTAGAACTTTACACTTTTGAAGGTGCGTTAGGATTTGAATTCGTGACCGTTTGGGAGACCTTGAATTAGAATTGATTCTATAACATTACACGTTTTTCTAAGAAACTAATATGGAGTCACCACTAAGTTTTAGGAAAACTCATAAATGATTCATAAGTTTATCCATGCCCAAATTGATCTACTTGTACCAGAAAGTAGTTCGGGAGCGAGGGTACTAAAATAACATTCCCTTTAGGGGTAATCGCTATCGTAGCCACAGTGCGACCTCTACTAACTCTTTCTTTTTTCACAATTTCACCACTAAACAATATATGCAACGTGAAATCACCACTTGTGCCACGTATTATGCCACGGGAATTCCAAATTCGAGGCATAATTTCATCTAGCCACGGGAAAAATGAACTATGATACAAACCTAACTAAGAAGAATAATTTATGCCACGGGTATTTATTTACCCGTGGCAAATATCACACTTGTACCACGAATAGCGCTTTTCCCGTGGCAAACTTTACATTTATGTCACGAGTAGCTCTTTTCCTGTGACAAACTTTACAATTGTGTCACGAGTAGTTTTTTTTCCATGGTAAATTTACACTACTATCATATCACTAGTAATAATTTTCTCATTTTTTTTAAGAAATAATTTTCTCTTTACAAGCATACACTTATGCCACGTTTTTTGCTACATTATTAAATTTTTGTAGCTAGATACACTCATGCTAGGTAAAAGGAGGAAATCATAACATACAATAAGAATAGATATTTCCTTGACAATTAAATTAGATGTCATGAATTGTCCATGTTACTTCGTCTTTCTTTACTTTTAAACTTAAAGATATTTAAAATACTATAGGCACTATATTTTTTTTAAAGACACCCCACAAGGCCACAAGCACTAATTGATACAGAGTAGAATATTAAACATAATACAAATTAGAGGTTGCTCGTATATTTTTCTATTTAATATTTGTTACCGTAAATAATTTGTCAAAAAAAATAAAAATTATTTTTTTCCTTAAAAAAAAAATTAAAAAGAAAAAACACTTAAGCACACACATGCAAGTGACACAACGTTCTTTCATAAAATAAAAAAAAAAATAACGCCAGGCCTCTATCTGTATTTTTCTCCCTCTTTCTCTTCCAGTTTCCATTGAAGCGCACTCAACGTTGTCCATCGAGGTGAAAATTTTCTCCACCTCAATTTCTAAGTAAACTCGTAAAACCCCCAATTTCTCAATCAAATAGGCTTCTCAATCAACCAAAACTCAAAACCCCCAATTGTCACCCAAACTCCCCATTATTCCACCCTAAAATCTCCATCATCTTCCATTATTATGGAGGAATCGGAGAAGAGAAGAGAGAGATTAAGAGCAATGCGATTAGATGCAACAACTGATGTTGTTTTCGCTGACGGAGGCAGGGGTGGAAGGTTAGGGCTGGATGGGTTGGGTTTGCAACGGCGTGGGTGGGTCCGGGGCTCGGGATTCCGATGCTTACACAGCAGATGCTTCTCCGCCACAGCGATGTGATTATCACACCAATCCTATGGGTGCTTACTCCACTGATAAACGGCGATCTTTCACTCCTATACCTCAAGTTTCACCCTCTCCTCAAGGTAAATTTTTTCTCATCTTTTTTTTTTAATTAATTTTTCAAAGTGGGTTTACTTGGGTTTTGATGAAATTGGGGATTAGGGATGTGGGAAAGTCATAAATTGTATTTAATTTAGTATTATTTCTGGGTTTTATATCAAATTGGTGTATATTTGTTTGCAAGTTTGCTATTTTTTTAATGTTACTGAAATTTTTATGTTATTGATGAAATTTGGAATTTGGGTGGGCATAAATTATGAGCTTACTAGTTATTATTATTGGGTTGTTATTTTTTTGTATTGATGTTTTCTACTTGCAAAAAGAAGGGATAAATTTCTATTTCTAATTCACAGTAATGGTTTGAGTTATTTGGTTTATCATCTGTTGCAGCTCGCTTTTATTCGATTTTTTTTTTACATTCTTGTTGAATTAGGGTCCTCCTGTAATAGTGATGCATTGTGAATATGCAATTCAAAGGTTGGACTTTGTTGAATTTGTCCACCACTGTCGTACTCATAGGCCTGAATTGCTTTGAGGTTGACTTGTTTTTCTAGAATATGTGATGGTTTGTGTACACTTTCTTCGAATGTTTCCTCCTAAGTTGCAAATTTTGCAATCAAAGTGATTGTTTTTTTTGCTTTTTTGGTTTAAGATAGTAAAAAATTATTGGTATGTAGGGGGTAAAAATCGTTTATCAGGTAAGCTTATCATGGGGTACTTTGTTGTATAAGAAAGGATGTTCTTTCAGGAAAGGTTGTACAATGGACAGTGATCCTTATGGAAAGGTTGTATGATTTTAAATCTTAATAGTTGACAAAAAAAAAAGAACATTGGAAAGCTCTTTTCGAACCCCATCCAACTACATAATTATTGGACCCATATCATGGAACAAACTAAACTGGACTAGACATTTTTCGTAAATAGGGTACGAAAAGAAATAGAAGAAGTATTTTTATTAAAAACAAGTGCATCACTGTAGACACCCAAATGTGTCTCCCCAAAACCAAACCTAGTGATGAATACCTTTCACGTCATTTGATTATCAAACGAGGTGAAAGTGTGAAAAGTCTAGTGATGTGGTTGTTTTTATTAAAATATCTCTTTTTTTTTGTTTTTGAAAATATTTTTTTTCTTACTCTGTTTATGAAAATAGCCAGTCTAATTTGGTTCGGTCCATGATAAAAGTCCAATAATAGTGTAGTTGGGTTGGGCTCGAAAAGAGCTTTCTAACGATATATTATAAGCCCAATTCCGATGAATAATGAGGAAGTTATGGATTAAATTAAATTGGGCTCGAAATGATTTTTATATGTGGCCCAATGATCTAGAGGAGGGCCTATTAATTATTATTCCTAACGTTATTAAGATTGATTTTAATCTTCTAGAAATATCTAAAAGGTTCTTTTTAATTCTAATAATATTAGGATTAATAATTATATTTTAAAGAGTTTTATTTGGAATAAAATAAGTGTTTTATGATAAAGCTGATTTTAATCTGATAAACACGGAATTTACTGCTTAAACATATTAAGAAGAGGATTCCGTAAAAAAGCACGTTTTATCTTTTAATTAGCGCCAAACGACAAAGTCTGTCGCCTGGCGCTGGTCTTGTCGCCTGGCTCTGATGCCTGTCGCCTGGCGACAGATTCCAGTTTTATTTCGTATAGTACTTAAAATATTTTCTATCGTTTTTGGACTGTTTTCTTATAAATAGGGGTCGTATCTTCCCCGTTATCATCAATAATAATCAATTATCAACAATTATTCACAATCATCTCTCTTCTTTCTCTCTAAAAAAGCTAGAAATTTTCCTTCTCTCACTATTCTTTTTCTAAACCTTTCCTTTTACAAAATTCCACATATATTTAGTTCTAGACACCTAGCCAAGTTCGAAGTTGCCTTCGCCCTAGACGTGAAAGGTTTAATATTCCTGAGGGTTTGGTCCCAAATCCCTATTTCAATTATTTAATTTAATTGTTTTGTTTTAATATTTTTCCTTGAAGTTACTAACGTGTGTTTTTTGTTATTAGAAAGAGGTATGAGGCATCGAAGTAAGTAATTTAATTACTTTATTGATCTTTTGATATAGAAATCATGCTTAGATTATTTTGTTAATTTCTAGTATCATGTTAGGATGTTTTATTGCTTCCTATTATCATGTTTAGGGTTAACTAATATTTCTGATATTATGAATGTTTATGATGCTTCCTATTTCTTTTCTAATATTATGTTAGTATCATGTTAGGGATAAAGCTTTGATCTTTATGGTGTAGTGACATGTTAGGATTTGTTATTAATCTTGTTAGTATCATGCCTAGGATCTTGCTATAATTATTATGCTTTATTGAATATCATGATTATGATGATGATTGTGATTGTTGTTGTTGCTTGACATGTTTTTATTGTTATTGCTTGATCACGCCCTCTCTTGTAGGATTAAAGGGAATTTGTACTTGTAATCATGCTTAATAAGATAATTAATAATCTTGTTTAGGCTAATATGGTTATAATTCAAGTGATTGTCAATAATAGTTTTGTTTGTGTATTAATATTCAACCAACATAGATTAAACAGGTTTAGGGTTAACCTATTGATTGCGTGTTAGTCAGAAAGCGCACATGAATACGAGAAGAATAAAGTAGAGACCTATTATAAGGGCAGGTTCGATCTCTTTTAGGTTGGATTTGGACCTTCATCCCCGAACTTCCAGTCATGGTTCCAGACCTATTGGAGTTAACGATCTCCTGGATCGTTAAGGGGTGTAACCTTCATCCTGTGAACGGTTTACAAGTTCCTAAAACTTGTTGGCGACTCTTTTGCTCTAGCTTCCTTCCCTTTGGACGCCACCATGCTTAAGTGTATGATCATAGAGGGGCTCAAGTGTGGGATGCTTGAAATATTCCCTACAATCACGAGACTCTTTCGCATTTCACCTTTTTCGATAATCAATTATGTGAAAGGTATTCATCACTGGGTTTGGTTGTTGGGGACACACAATCAGGTGTCTAAAGAAGCCCCCACTTTGACTGAGTTTGGAGAAACATAAGTTTCAAAAACAAAAGTCAAAGTAGCGATAGGGACGGAGAATGATTCAGAACGTTCTACGATCCTAAATCATTCTGTGCAATGCTGATACCTGCAAACTAGCATAAGTTAAACAGATAAAAGAGTTAGAAACGCGTATCTTGCACCGTTGAGTACACGTCTCTGGAGTAACTGATTTTACTGCTGCATTTGTGATGACCTTCCTCAAGCTAGGGTATATCGTCGAAGACCGCTCTACTTGTAGCTGTCTTCAATTTTTTGCTATGACAATCCTCCGCAACCTAGGGAACACCATCGAAAATTGCTCCGCTTGTAGCGATCTTCTACTATTTTGTGACCATCTTCCGCAAGATAGGGAATATAGTCGAAGATAACTCTACTTGTACCTATCTCCCGTTTTTTGTGACAATCCTCCACATCCTAGGGAACATCGTCGAAGGTGACTCTGCTTGTAGTCATCTTCAGTTGTTTGTGACAACCCTCCACATCCTAGGGAACGTCGTCGAAGACCATTCTGCTTGTAACGATCCTCAGTTTTGCTGTGATAATCTTCCACATAATAGGGAACATCGTCGAAATCTGCTACATCATGAGCTATTTTCTTGAATCAAGGTGACAACCTTCACAATTATAGCAAATGTCGTCGAAGATCGCCTCATCACGAACCGTTCTTCTCAAATTCGGGTGACGACTTCCACAATCATAGCGAATGTCGTCGAAGACTGCCCATCTCGTGCTATTTTCTCAAATCTAGGTGACAACCCCCGCAATCTTAGCGAAAGCCTTCGAATATCGCCCATCTCGTGCTATCTTCTCAAATCAAGGTGACAACCCCCATAATCTTAGTGAAAGCCGTCGAAGATCGCCCATCTAGTGTTATCTTATCAAATAAAGTGATAACCTCCTTAATTATAGGGAAAGCTATCGGAGATCGCTTCATCTCGAACCGTCTTTCTCTCAAATCAAATGATAGCCTCCTCAATCTTAGCTAAAGATATCGAAGACCGCTTCATCTCGAACCGTCTTTCTCAAATCAAAGTAAGAGCCCTTTTTAATCTTAGAGCCTCCTGTCGAAGGCTTCTTCATCTTGAGTCTTCAAATCTTCTTGTCTTTACTCCTAGAAGTAATTAACCTTTCCATCTTTAGAAAATTCATTTTAAGAACCGTATCTAAAATTCTTAAAGTCTTCAAATAGATTTGTGGAAATCTTCCATCCTAGGAATTCTTTGTGATTATAATCAATCACTACTCAAATGTTCTTAATAAATTTTCAAATCTGTTTCATTTGATCGTCATCAGGCCGATCATCAATCAAGTTGTAATCGAGCTGACTACTAATAAAAAATGTTCATTCAATATGTAATCAAAGTATGATCGTCATCGGGCCGATCAATCAAGACTGTAATCGAGCCGATTACCAATTAAATATCTATCAACTGTTCAAAAAGATCGAATGCTCATCAAGAGACTCAAATAGATTAGTCACGGACCAACCAATCCAAGTTGTGAGACCATCGAAGGCTGACGCGGGCAAATCAAAGCCATTGCGTAGCGACAGGTCTATCGTGTAGCGACAGGTTTATCGCACTACGTCATAGTGTATCGCGTTGTATCAGGGAGCCTCATGTTACATCAGGAAGCATCGTGTTGCGCTAAGGTGCATTGTGTTGCGTTGGGTGTATCGTGCTATGAGGTTTATATTGCAAAGCGCTTGAACCTAAGTTAGAGCTTTTTGTGCTCGTTTAGCTTTGGATTTAGCGTACCTGCATCTATATTTTGGATTATAGGACTTTGCTCATGTTTTTCTTAGGGTTGACCTAAGGCTTGGTGCTATTCAACTCATTGTATGAACTCGACTTAATGTGTTTTGACACATATGACTTAACATGACTCAAGGTTCAAGACTCCACTTGATGTGATATGACACGACATGACTTAATGTACATGACTCGTGTGTGCATTGTATTGTGATGTGCTTAACTTAAAATGTAGAAAACAAAAAATTTTCCGTCATTTTTGTGGAGGGTACCGACTTTCTCCCGAAAAAGAAAGACACGAAAAGGAAGAAGTGAAGTTTTTGAGAGTGCATGTTGAAGAGTTTAGTCAAATGTATGTGCTGATGTTATATCTCATGGTGCAAGGATTGTAACATCCTAGGCTATCTCAATTGTTTACTCGATGATGAAAGTATTTAGGTAACTTAGGCACGGAGGCTAAGTACTTCATAGTTTGTGATGCAAAGATGATTATGATAACGAGTAATCATGCCTAGGATCCTGCTAATAATATTATGCTTTGAAATTGAGATTATGATGATGATTTGTTGTGTCAATAATATTATATTGCTTGATATTATTGTTATTGCTTGATCACGCCCTTTCTTGCAGGTTTAAAGGGAATTTGTACTTGAAATAACGTTTAATAAGATAATTAATAATTTGATTTTAGGCTAATATGATTTTAATTCAATTAATCGCTAATAATAGATTTGTTTGTGCATTAATATTTAACCAACATAGATTAAACAGGTTTAGGATTAATATAATGATCGCATGTTAGTCGGAAAGCGCACATGAATATGAGAAGAATAAAGTAGAGGCCTATTTAGGGCAGGTTCAATCTCTTTTAGGTTGGATTTGTACCTTCAGCCCCGAATATCCAGTCATGGTTCAAGACCACTATGGAGTTAGCGATCTCATGGATCGTGAAGGGGTGTAACCTTCACCATGTGAACGGTTTACATGTTCCTAAAACTTGTTGGCGGCTCTTTTGATCTAACTTCCTTCCCTTTGGACGCCACCATGTTTAAGTGTAAGATCACAGTGGGGCTTTAGTGTAGGATGCTTGAAATATTCCCTACGGAAGGATAACAAAGACAAGAAGCTAGCCTCTTCTAAATTTGATTTCGAATGTTTCTATTGTAAGAAGAAAGGACATTGGAAGAGATTGCCTCAAATTCAAGGAAGATAAGAAGAACGAAACCGTTGCTTCTTGATCAAGTATTTTCGTTATAGACTTGAACTTCGCTGGCACAACATTATGGGTATTAGATACCGGATGTGGCTCACACCTTTGTTCCAATTCTTAAGGACTAAGAAAAACTTAAAGGCTAGAGAAGGGAGAGGTTGAACTCCGGGTTGGCAATAGAGTCAGAATTTCAACCGTCGCCGTAAGAACTCTCAGTTTGTCTTTCCCTTTCGGGCTTGTTTTACAACATGAAAACTGTTATCATGTTCCAAACATTACCAAAAACATCATTTTAATTTCGGCGTTGGACGCCAAAGGATTTGAATTCCGAGTAAAAGACAATGTTTGTTCATTTTATCTCAATAATGTTTTTTATGGTATGACACATTCTGAAAATGGTCTTTATGTGCTTTCTTTAGACAAATATGATTATAATGTTAATGATACCATCAAAAGACCTAAGACCGTTGAGTCAATTTAGACATACTTGTGGCATTGTCGTCTTGGCCACATTAACATCAAACGCATCAAGAAACTCCTATAAGAAGGTATTCTTGACTTATTCGATTTATAATCGTTTGAGAATTGCAAAGTATGCTTGTTAGGCAAGATGATAAAGCAGCCATTCTCCAAGTTGGGAGAAAGTGCAGGTGACTTATTGGGCCTAATACACATCGATGTATGCGGACCAATGAGCACACCCGCAAGGAATGGTTATCGATATTTCATTACCTTCACGGACAACTATAGTAGATTTGGATATGTCTACCTCATGTCGAACAAATTTGAATCTTTTGAGAAATTCAAAGAATTTCAAAGTGAAGTTGAAAATCAGCTTGGCAAGAAAATCAAAGCCCTTCGATGGGATCGAGGTGGTGAATATTTGAGCCATGAATTCGATGACCACTTGAAAGAACATGGTATTTGTTCAGAATTGACACCTCCAAGAACTACATAATGGAATGGAGTATCCGAAAGGAGAAATCGAACCTTGCTGGACATGGTACGATCAGCAATGGGTCTTAGTGATCTTCTTATCTCTTTCTAGGGACACGGACTTCTAACCTCGGCACTAACACTGAACCGTGCTCCGTCAAAAGCTGTCGAAAAGACTCTATATGAATTATGGACGAAGAAACCTCCACGGTTACCTTTTCTCAAGATTTGGGGATGCGAAGCATATGTTAAAAGATTAATTTCTGACAAACTTCACCTTAAATTTGACAATTGTTTCTTTATGGGATATCCAAAAGAAACCAAGGGGTATTACTTCTACAACAAATCCGAGAACAAAATGTTCGTTGCTCGTGATGGTGTCTTTTTGGAGAAGGAACACCTTTCCAAAATGACAAGTAGGAGGAAAATCGAACTCGATGAAGTTCGAGAGGACGAACAACAAAATCAAATTGACAGTCAAAGTGCTCAAACAGCATCTGTTGACGTTGGTCAAACTGTGCAAAGTCAAACTGACGATGCAAATGCTCAGTCCATTACCTTACGTAGGTCACAAAGGCCAAAGTCTCAACCTGATACATATCTCGGTGTCGTATTAACCGAGAATCAGGACATCCTAGTCGTGGATAGAGACGATCCGACAACCTACAAGCAAGCAACGGCGAGCCTCGACTCTACTAAATGGCAAGAAGACATGAAATCTGAGATGGACTCCATGTTTGAAAATCAAGTATGGGACTTGGTTGATTTGCCCGAAGGTTACACACCTATCGGTTGCAAATGGATTTTCAAGATGAAAACTGACAAAGATGGAAATGTATTTATATACAAAGCTAGAATGGTAGCAAAAGGTTATAGGTAAATCACAGTGTTGATTATGATGAAACCTTTTCTCCAGTTGCAATGTTTCAGTCTGTCCGGATTATCTTAGCAATTTCTACCTATTATGATTACGAAATATGGCAGATGAACGTCAAAACCTCCTTCCTAAATGGTATTTTGGAAGAAACTGTGTACATGACACAGTGGTAGAGGAATGATCGGTCGTTGGACAATCATCATAAAACCAAACAATAATTCTACCTAAATCAACCTAAAACAAGTATAGGGTAAGTAGAGGATCGTATCTGTAGGGAATGGGTAAAGAAAACCAAGAGTATGAAACAGTTGTAAGCTTATTCGGTCACAAATTGGGTTTTGATTAGTTAACTTCTTCATAGACGAACGCTAGGGGAAACGGGATTCAACACCAACCAAACCAAAGGACCAATAACAAGGATAAATCATGAGCATACATGGAAGATAGAATAGGAACTTAACATTTTCTTCTTTCAAAGTTACAACATAAGTATTTCCTAGATTAAGCACCAAAATAACAAGGATTAAGAATCAAGGATAGGAAGTGGGTTTCTGATGAGTGGCATTTATGCCACGATTAAAGGCTCATTTTAACGGTTCTTTTCCCATATTTGTAGCTTGTTTGTACCCTCTTTCTTATCTTTAGTTTTTCTTTCTTTTGTTCGTATTCTTTCCTACCTTTTACATCCTTTATCCATTTTGTACCTTGGTTTCCTCGTTTGTGTTTTGTAGGAACCGTGGTCTTGAAAAGGAGAAGGCTTTAGCTAAAGGGAGCTAAGGGAAGCAAGATCAAGAGGAGAAAAGGGAAGGAGAGGAAGTAAGGGAAGCAAGATCAAGAGGAAGCAAGGGAAGCAAGTTAAAGAGAGGTGTGGTCGAACTTTTCAAAAGTTCGACTGAACCTCCAAGGTGCAAATAAAGCAGTTTCAAACCAATTTTCAGCGATTTTGCAGTTCCAAAGTTCGACCACCCCGGGAGCAGGGAGGTTCGGTCGAACCTACCCATGGTCCGACCGGACCTACCCTGAGTCCGACTGAACCTACCCAGTGTTCGGTCGGACCATTTCTTGATTACAGCCGACTTTGTACGGATAATTTAAGTCCCTCTTTAGAACCTTTAAGAGAGTTAGATTAACTTAGCTTAATTTTATGACTTTGTACGGACTATTCAAGTTTATTGTGATTAAAGTCTTTACATGCTTGATTGTTCTTCGATTTTCTTGCAAAGTGCACATTGTTAGTTGATTGAGGGTTAATCTTTGCTAAATAAAACGATAGTTGACTTAGCTAAGTTCATCTGTATCAATTGTTACTTGATTGCATCTCCCAATATATGGTTCTAATGTGAAAACATAGAGGCTATGTTAGGAGAAGCCAATTGACCCCGAAAGGTGGCTACATTGGACCCCTTTATATCGATATTCATGCATGTTTAGTTCATAATCGGTTTGTTCCCATGTTATTTCATGTTCAAGAAAACCTACATCTACCCATTCCCCTTGGTGTTCTCTTTATATTGTCTCTAGTTCATTTCACTCTTAGCTTTAATCTCTTAGTTAATTATATTCTTCGTCCCAAGATAGCTTAATTGATTAGTAGTGATCACAGTGTTTAGCTTCTTCCTGCGGTTCGACCGTTTGCTTACCTTATACTTGTATTTGGTTCGTTTAGGTTATATAAATTTCATTTGATTTAGGGTTAGACACTTGACGACGTGTTTATCTCTCTTGTCAAATTGGCGCCGTTGTCGGGGAGATGGCTTCCATTGCTATTTGATTGCTTTATTGAGACTATCTCACCTTTTATTTGCTAGTTTTGGTTACTTTTGTTACTTGTCAGTGCTCACTTTCTTCTTAGTTTTGTTGTATGAATAGAGGATGAACTCACTCAAGGTCTTTGGTCCCCATCGATCCCGAGCTCAAGAGGTCTTTGTCCTTGCTAAGAAGAGAAGCGAGAGCAAGGAGTAGAAACTCCCATACTACTATAAGAGGAGTGAGAGAATAAGAAGATACTCCACCTTCCTCACCCTCAAGTGAAGACGAAGGTAATCTTAATTCTTCATCAAGTTTGGAAATCAATCCTTTTTCAACCTTCGATTTTGAGAGTGTGCAACCCCCCAAAATGGGAGAGAATACACCTTTGGGTCATGTTGGGGCTCTCGAATCCTTTAGGGCGCAAAGTGGAATCCTAGCTCCTACTACTCAATCCAATAATTTTGAAATCAAGCCCAATTTGATTGCCTTGATAGAGCAGAAACAAATTTCGGGTGGAAAGTATGAGAGTCCTTATGAACACCTAAAAGAGTTCGAGAAGTATTGTGATACAATAAAAGCCAATGAGATAACTTAAGAATATATTCGACTCAAGATGTTCCCATCCTCTTTAATTGGGATAGGTTTAGAGTGGATAGAGAAGGAGGTGCTCCCTAAATCTCTCACAACTTGGGACCAACTTACTACGAAATTCTTGAGAAGGTTCTACAATCATAGAAAGACCGCCAAACCTCGATCTTTGATTCAAGCCTTTTTCCAAAAGAGTGGTGAGTCCCTAAGTGCGGCTTGGGAAAGATACAAAGAACTCCAACCCCAATATCCAGATCATGGAATACCCAAGTATCAACTCATTCACACTTTTTATGGTGCTCTTACACCTAAAGGAAGAACAAACTTAGATGTCGGAGCTGGTGGCCCAATTATGAACAAAGGAGAAGATGAACTGGAACATATCATAGAGGAGGCCGCAAAGCACTATGAAGATTGGTATGAAGGAGATAGAGATGATACATCTAGCAAAGGCGTTTATGCATTAGAGCAAGCTAACGCAATCAACAACCTCTCTACACAAATCTCCAAAATGACCAAGCACACGGATGAGATAATGAAGGGGAGATCCAATCCTCAAGGTAACACCTCATCTTCAACCAAGGGAGGCAATGGTATGAACACTTCCTCCCCTTCCTCTTACAATACAATTCCTCAAGGATGTTTGTTTTGTGCTAATTGTGGAATCTATGATCATGACACCTCTCAATGTGTATATTCTTGTGAAATTCAACCCCCTCCCCAAAAACATGATGAAAATGTGGAAGATTTTAATGCTATGAACTTTGCTCCTAGAATGGGGAATATAAGGCCAAATTCCAATAAAATGGGGCATTAGAATCAAAGTGGAAACTATGGTTGGAACCAAGGTGGTGGTGGTTATGATAACCAATAGCATGGTGGGGAGGCCCTTCCAAATTTAATGGAAGAGGCTACTCTAACCAAAGAGGGTATGGTAATCAAAACCAACAACCTAACTCGTGATACTATAACCATCAAAATCAAAATTTTGGTGATCAAAGTAACATGGGAAACAATTAACAGAGAAATGTTCCTAACCAAGGCACCGGAGGCAATAGGGGTCAACATGCTTCTAATTATGCCAAAACTAATAGGCCTTCGAGTTTCCATCAACCCCAACTTCCCCCACCTCAACAACCTCTTCAACTTGAAGCTCCTCCAAATGATCCCGTGATGGCTAAATTAGATGTTTTAATGAAAATGCATGAATAGGATAAAAAGCAAACTAATGCTCACATAAAAATGCTTGAAACTCAAATTGCTCAACTTACATCTAACTCCTCCAATTCATCCCATTCCTCTTCTTCCACCATCCCGAGTTAAGGAGTCAACCCAAACCTATGTATGCCGTGACAACTAGGACTGGAAAGGTAGTGGGGAGTGACCCTTTGGTTGAGGAAGAGCCTCAAGAAGAAGTGGAACTAGAGGATGAGAGCGAGAAAGCCAATGAGTCATTGGGTGGTGAGAAAGAAAGAAGTTACCCCCTTGCCCCTAAATCGCCAACCTAGAGAGGAAAAGCTTCCCTTCCCACAACGATTTGTGAAAGCCAAGCTTGATGCTCAATTTAGGAAGTTTTTGGATGTCATTTAGAATTTGCATGTTTCCCTTCCTTTTGTTGGTGTTATGAAACAAATGCCCCACTATTCTAAATTCTTGAATGACCTTTTGAGTGGGAGATGGGAGTGTGAAACCGTGAAGCTAACCGCCAATTGTAGTGCCATCCTTTCCTAAAAACAACCTACCAAGTTGAAAAATTCAGGTAGCTTCTCCTTTCCTTGTTCCATTAATGGTGTCGAGTTTGACAAAGCATTGTGTGATTTAGGAGCAAGTGTGAGTCTTATGCCCTATTCCGTCTACCAAAAGCTTAGTGTAGGAACCCTCTCACCCACAAATGTTACTATCAACTAGCGGACCGTTCTACCAAGTTTCCCATGGATAAAGTTGAGGACATTCCCCTTAAGGTTGGAAAGTTCACATTTCCTATTGAATTTTATGTGCTAGAGATGGATGAGGATGAGAGGATCCCTATAATTTTGGGTATACCATTTCTAGCTACTTCTAGAGCAATCATCGATGTGAAAGAGGGTAAAATGACCCTAAAAATTGACAAAGACTCAATTGAATTTGATTTGAATAGTGTCATGCAACAACCTTCCTCAAGTGGTGAATGTTTTAGAGTTGATGTTCTTGATAATGTGTTCAATGAATTTTCTCACTCCCCTTTGCATGCTACTAATGATTATCTTGAAAGTGTGTTATTGAATGAATCCAAGATAGGTGCTCACAAGGAATACATGCAATTTTATGAGGATCTGTTTGAGGAAAGTAAAAGGAAGTGCAAGGATGCAAGCATGGAGGAAGAAGCTCCTTTCACTCATGACCTCTTTCAAGTTGAAAAAAGAGAAGAGAGGTTCAATGCTAAGGGAGCACCAAAGGTAGAGTTGAAGCCCCTACCTTTGGGCTTGAGGTATGCATATCTTGATTCCAATGAGTCTCTTCCCGTAATTATCAATTCTAATCTAATGGAGGAGCAAACCTTGCTCTTGATCAATGTTTTAAGAAAACACAAGAAGACTTTGGGTTATACCATTGATGACATCAAAGGTATAAAACCATCCTTATGCATGCACAAAATTGATGTAGAGGGATATGTTAAACCCGTTAGGTAAAGGCAAAGGAAAGCTTAATCCTTCCATGCAAGAGGTTGTGTGGAAGGAAGTTGCTAAGCTTCTAGATGCGGGATTATTTACCCAATTGCTCATAGTGATTGGGTATCTCCCGTACGTACAAGTTGTGCCTAAGAAGGGTGGCATGACGGTGGTGAAAATGATTATGATCAACTAGTTCCTAATAGGCTTGTTACCGGTTGGCGTATGTGTATTGACTATCGCCAACTCAACACAAGTACATGCAAAGATCATTTTCCATTGTTCATTAATCACATGTCAGAAAGGCTTACAAAGCACTCCTATTGTTTCCTTAAAGGTTACTCGGGATTTTTCCAAATCCTGATTGACCCCAAGGATCAAGAGAAGACGACTTTCACATGTCCCTGTGGTACCTATGCGTATCGTAGGATGCCTTTCGGGCTTTGTAATGCCCCCACAACGTTCCAACGTTGTATGATGTCAATCTTTAGTGATATGATTGAGGATGAGATAGAAGTATTCATAGACGATTTCTCCGTTAGAGGAGGCACCTATGAAGATTGTCTATCTAATTTATCTCGTTATTTGGAAAGATGTGAGAGGGTTAACCTCATATTGAATTGGGAAAAGTGCCATTTTATGATAGAGAGTGGGATCGTTCTTGGGCACAAAATTTCCCATGCTGGCATCGAGGTGGATAGAGCCAAGGTAGAGGTCATTGAGAAACTTCCTCCCCTCACCAATGTGAGGGAAGTGAGATCTTTTCTTGGCTATGCCGGGTTTTATCGGCATTTCATAAAAGATTTTTCATTAATTGCCAAACCTCTCACATCGCTCTTGCAACAAGATAAAGAATTTGTGTTTGATGATACTTGTCAAGAATCATTTTGTAGGTTGAAAGAAGCACTTTGCACCGCTCCCATAGTCCAAGGACCGGATTGGTCTCTACCATTAAAACTAATGTGTGATGTAAGCGATAAGGCTATTGGCTCGGTCCTTGGACAACGAAAGGAAGGAAAAATTCATGTTATACATTACTTGTCCAAGACTCTCAACGATGCGCAACGGAATTATACAACTACCGAGAAGGAATTACTGGCCGTTATCCATTCATTTGAGAAATTTAGAACCTACCTCATTGGTTTTAGGACAATAGTGTACACCAACCACTCGCCTCTTAAATATTTGATAAGCAAGAAGGAGGCTAAATCGAGATTGTTGAGATGGGTTTTGGTCCTCCAAGATTTTGATTATGAAATGAGAGATAAAAAGGGGGTCGAGAATGTGGTGGCGGATCACCTTTCTAGGTTGGGTGGTATAAGGATTCATGAAAACGATTTGCATATAGAAGATGCTTTAAAGGATGATGTTCTGTATGCTCTCGAGGAGAAGACGGAGCCTTGGTATACGTATATAGTGAATTATTTGGCTTGTAGTGCCATACCTCCGGACTTGACCTCCCAACAACGTCCAAGACTCAAGCATGAAGCTAAGCGATATATATGGGACGACCACATTTTGTTGAAAAGAGGTGTTGATGGTTTGCTAAAACGATGCGTCCCCAACGATGAGATTCAAAGCGTCCTCCATATGTGCCACTCTTCTCCTTATGGTGGGCATTTGAGTGCTCAAAAGACCGCCTCCAAGATCTTGCAATCTATGCTCTTTTGGCCCTCTCTATTTAAAGATGATTGGAAATTTGTCAAGACTTGTGATAGGTATTAAAGGACGGGGAACATCTCTAGAAGGGACGAAATACCTCAAAACCCTATCCTTGATCTCGAGGTCCTCGATGTATGGGCAATAGATTTCATGGGACCTTTCATTTCTTTTCAAGAAAACAAGTACATCTTGGTAGCCGTTGACTATGTCTCTAAATGGGCGGAAGCCGTGGCTTTTCCTACGAATGATTTAAAAGTGGTGGTCAATCTATTCAAGAAGGTGATCTTTCCGAGATTTGGTGTTCCTAGGACCATTATTATTGATGGGGGGTCACATTTCAAGCATCACACCTTTACTAGACTTCTCGATAGATATGGTGTATCTCACAAGAGAGGGTTTGCTTACCACCCTCAAACGAGCAGTCAAGCAGAGATCACCAATAGAGAGATCAAAGGTCATCTTAGAGAAAACGGTGGCTAGAACAAGGAAAGATTGGTCTTCTAAGCTCATTGACTCTTTCTGTACATATAGGACCGCTTTCAAGACTCCAATAGGGACTACTCCCTATAAGCTTGTTTATGGAAAAAATTGTCATTTACTTGTAGATATGGAGCACCGGACTCATTGGGTTATCAAGAAAATCAATTTCGATCTCCATAGTGCGGGTGAGCAAAGACTCCTAGAACTTCATGAGGAAGAGTTGAGAATGAATGCCTACGATAGTGCAAGCATGTACAAGGCAAGAACCAAGGCTTGGCATGATGCCCAAATTATCAAGAAAGAGTTCGTCATAGGCCAAAAGGTTCTCCTATTCAATTCCCGCTTGAAGCTTTTTTCGGGCAAGCTTATATCGAGATGGAGTGGGCCATACGTCATTACAAAGGTGTTCCTATATGGCGCTTACGAGATCTCTAAGGACAAGCATTCCCCATTCAAGGTTAATGGTCACCGACTCAAGCCCTATTATGAAGGATAACCCATTGATAAGCCGACTTCTACAACACTTCTTGATGTGCATCATTCTTTTGAGCCTCCTTGATTTAGTCAAATGAGCGTCGAGCTAACGACGTAAACTAAAAGCGCTTTTGGGAGGCAACTCGAGTTTCTAACCCTCTTTTTCTCTTCTCTTTTCTTGATTCTTTAATTCTTCTATCTACAACTTTGGATTAATGGATTTGTGTGTTTTGGTTTGTGTTAGCATTCTTGTATGTCTTGCCTTTAAGGAGAGTGCATTTTTCAATGGTCATTTAGCATGATTGTATGGTGTTTTAGTGTGTTGAAGAGACGTTTTGTGTAAATTTTGAAAGGTTAAGCATTTGTCTTGGATGGTCTGACCAAACTCCATTAAGGTTCGACCGCTCCTGTTCTAGAAGTGAAATTGTGTTGCAAACTGTCGAGTTTTGAAAAATTGGGTGGTTCGATGGAACTCCCAAAAGGTTCGACCGAATCTTGGAAAAAGTTTGACCGAACCCTTTCGGAGTTCGGCCACTCCTGTTCTGAAATCAAAACCTGGTAACTTTCTGTCAGAATTGCGGAATTTGATGATTTCGAGTAGGTTCGAACCAAATGGTTCGACCAAACCTGATTAGGGTCCGACTTAACCTTTGTCGAGCAGTTTTTTTTTTTAAAAAAAAATAGAAATGTCGCAGCTTCACCCCCTTTCATTCTTTCGGCACTCTCTCTCTCTTCTCTTCTCCTTCTCACTCTAAAAGTCCATTGTCACCCCTCTTACAACCTCAAATATCCATAAAAATCACTCCAATCTCCCTTATTTCTCACTTATTTTTCATCTACTACTCAATATCTACAATCTCCACCCAAAATTCCTCACAAAAATCCATCTCTTCAATTTTTCCCCAATTTGTAGGGTTTGAGTGACTTGGTATTTTTGGGTTTCTACTTGCTTCCAATCAATTGTGGTATAGTTATTCTAGCTTTTGCAAGTTCAATTCTTCAATTTCTCTTAGTTTTATCATGTTTTACATGTTAAAGTATGGATTGTGATATTATTAAAATTGTTAGTAATGGATTGTTTGATTTATGTGGTTATTGGGATTTCCTTGTTGTAATTGGTTGGTTGTTTATAGTAGAACTTGTTTAATGATGAACATGCATGTATGCCTTGGTTTCCATGATTTCAATCTATTTTCTTAAATATGTTGATTTTTCACTAGATTATTCATGATACTTTTTGATTGAGATATTCATGATTTGGATGTAGTTATGTGATCGTTACTCATTGTTCTTGGTTGGATTTTGAGGAGTTTTGAAGTGATTTTCATGAATTTTAGGGGAGATCATGCCCAAATTCACCTAGACTTTCTTAAGAAATGTTTTTTATTTCCATATGACATTTTGCTTATGCCTTGATTTATAAGTGTCCACTAATGCCTTGAATTGTATTGTTGTTATCCTCTACATCTAATTCATAACTCATGGTTATTACTCTCATTGCATACACTTTTTATCTTGGCATGCTTCTTGTGTCACCTCTTGGCTTGAATCTTCCTAATGATAGTTCTTGGTAATTTTGTAAATCCACAATGAATCTTTTTGGCAAAGGTAAGTCTAAGAGGAAGAGGGTCGGTGAATGTTCAACACCCAATTTTCCACCTCCATCCGGCATCAATGATCATGGCATCATCGCTCTGAACGAGCACTTTTGGGATGTCTATAAGTCTCTCATAGATCGTCCTATACGATCAAAAAGGTTCTTTTGTAGCACAACTTTTAGGAGGCTCGACATCAATGATGAAGTTGTCCGGCTCGCGCAAAAATTTGGGTGGTGCGAGTTCATCAACCTCTACGCTTACACCTATGAGCGGGTCATATTAGAATTCCTTTCTTCTATCCGCAAGGAGGTCATAGAGGAAGATGATGAAGGGAATGAATCTCGCATTATTATTCAATTCCGCATGTTCAACGAAGACCATTTCCTAACCGAGAGTGAGCTAAATGATATCTTTCATTCGGAAGTAACCAAGTTATCTCGTCCTTCGGATATGACCTCCTTGTGCCACATCCCATATAATGAACAAGAATGGTAGAGGAGCATTTCCACCCAGGCTTTCTTCCACACCAACTACGCAAAAGTCAATAACATCATTCATATAGCCTTGAGATACTTTGCCCGGCTCCTTCAATACGCCGTTTTATTCAAGGCTAACCTCAGCTCTATCGTGAAGGATGAAGTGGCTTGGCTCTACTTGGCCGACAATCCGCAGCACCTAAAGTTTAATTGCTCCACCACCTTTATTTCGAGATTGTTGGACACTCGGGATGGGCGGCTTGGTGATGAGATATATATGGGGGGCATGATTACTCTCATAGCACTTTCCTTGAAAGGTGGAGCTTATAAGGACCAAATTGATCTGCTTCCCCATGTGCTCCAAAACAGAGAGGAAGCAATCGAAGACTATCCTCCTTATGCTCTCTCTATTATTGCGCTCCGCAACCAACGCTTCATCAACTACACTACCAATGATCGCAAGTTCATCCTCTTGGTTGACAATGGGGAAGAATGGTGTTTCCTCCCGGACCCGCCTCACACTTCGGTAGATCGTTCTAATCCGCTAAGATGGAAGATCGCACGAAAGCACATTCCAGATGAATTAAGGAAGAACCAACTTCGCGGCGCAATTCCACACCCTCCTCCAGTCTACCAATCCGGGCAACTCGTTTTCCCCCCTAGTGGGGGAGGTGAGGCATATTCTTCCTCTTTTCCTTTTGATATGAGTGCCTTCCGTAGTACCCTTGATAATATTCGATACGATAATCAAGTTTCCATTGAACAATGGGGCTAATTCGGAAGGATGAATTGTGATAGTCTTGTGCAAGCGGGCGTTTAAACGCCCTATGTTAACTATCCCTACCACCCACCTCAAGAAGGTCCGGTTGCCCATTGAGGACCCTATGACCCCAACAACCCCACCTCCAACGCCTACCCCTATTTGGAAGGTCCTATCGACCCTTCCCAACATATTGGTACCCCACCATACAACCCATATCGATCGGGTGGGTGTAATTATGCCTATGATCTGGAATGTCCATCAACACCAAATCGATTTGATGGTGTTTGGTGACCAAGGGTGGCCCTATGAGCATGTCAACCAATCCTTCCATTCGTTCATGGATCGCCCCGGGTTTGATTTCGATAACCCTCCTACGGAACGGGAAGATAGGAACCCGCAATGAGGGTTCTCCCCATCCTCCCCCCTGAAATTCCTTGCCTTTAACTTTTGCTCGGGACGTGCAAAAGACTAGTATGGGGGAGGATGTTTGCTTGTGCATACGGAGAACCATTGAGTATAGTTATTTTGTTGTAGTTGGTGATGATTTTTATTGGTTAGCTTTTGATGATGTTGATGATGATGATTTCCATGATGATGATTTCTATGCTGTGAACAATTTTGAATCCTCTCTTTTCTCTTGGCCTAATGAAAAAAAATTT
The DNA here is from genome assembly GCF_948465745.1 of Chenopodium album. Lineage (NCBI taxonomy): Eukaryota > Viridiplantae > Streptophyta > Magnoliopsida > Caryophyllales > Amaranthaceae > Chenopodium > Chenopodium album. The sequence goes on along the minus strand of NC_137851.1, from coordinate 27,718,509 downwards.
CAATCCCTATAATCCAATCCCCCCTTAATCCAAAATTTTGTAGATAGCTTTTTGTTAGTCATTTTCTTTTGTATACTAACCTTTTTCTTGTTTAGTTGTATTTTTCTTTCTTTTTGGTTTAATCTCCTTGCAGCTTGAAGAATGGAGACACAAGATAAAGGCTAGGAGCGACTCAAGCTCCGAAAACCTTGGTGAGATTGCAATATTTAGCTTGTGTTATAATTCAAACGGCATGGTGAGACCTTTCCTTACTTTCTTTTATTTTCTTGTGTGCATAGTTAGTTAGATTAGGATGGAATTCATTGGTCGAAGTTATTTGCATTTGATTCTATGGAATCTGGTGATCGTTGGTATGATGCCGAACGATCTTTGTTTGTCGATTGGGAATTATGTGCTTACTTGCCTCTTACTACTTTTACACTCCTCTCTCTTTAACCAAAAAAAAAACAAAAAATCTTCCCTTTTTGTTCAAGACAAATCATGCAAACTCTAGTTGTTTCATTTTCATTTTAAGCATAATAAAAGTTGACTCGTGTGTTTGAATGTCTTGCTTCCTAATGTTATAAGTTTGGACGCTTCGGGATTGCCATTGGTTGACTTTAGGATAAGTTCATGATAAGGTAGTCAGTTTAGAACTCATAAGGCCCATCGAACCCAAATTCACTTGTTTGTGGTAAGAAAGTGTTACTCTTATTAGGGGATTTGATGCCCTAGAAGTAGTTTTTGTAATCAGATGTGAGTTTCATGGTTCAAGCCTCCAGCAGTTTTTATAAGAGCGGAAAAGGATTCTTACCAAGGCATGCTTAGATCTAGAACTCGGCGTCTAGCTTCCCGAGATCGCGACCAAACTAATTTAGGGATGACAAAGAGCATTCTTCATTCGGTGACTATTTTGTTTTCTAGGATTAGCTTTTATTTTATTGTTTCTTGTATTTTTGGTTGCATTTTCCCCTTTTGCTTGCCATGTTGAACCTTTCCCTCCTTAATTATAGCACATTACAAGCCCACGACCTTTTGTTTTACTTTCACCCTTAGGATCGTGAAGCTCAAGTCGCGAAAGCTTATTGAACTTTTGATTTGAAATATGAAAGGTAATGGTTCTAAATGGAAAGTGAAATAATGATGTTGCGAATGTTTGTTCAATAAATGCAAGTGAAAATCCTAGAAAAAGTCGTCCATAGTTATAAAAGGCAAGGACATTGAAAAAAAAAGAGAAAATTTGCAAAAAAAAGAAAAAAAAAAGAAAGAATAAAGAGTTGTTGTATGATGATGAAAGAGGAAAAATGAAAATTCAAAAATACTTGGCAACGTAATTCAAGTTCGTGGCAATGTAGTTTGAAAATTGATAGTTGTTTGATTTTGGAAAGGAGGCTTGATCACCCTTCGCTTTATGATTAGGTTAAACACCAATTTTCAAATTTTTCCACACCTTCAGCCCTAGCGAACGTTACAACCCTCTTAATGCTCTTTTGACTTAGGGTAGTTGAGTCACTAGTCAGTGGAGGGAGCTAGATTTCAAGCATATGGAGAGAGCATGACTTGGTAAGATGTCGGGTTTCCCTATTTTGTATTGATTTATCTATGTTTCGGCTCCTTCGTGGAGTCATGAGACGCTACCTCCAAGGGTGGATTTGAATCTAGAAGAGGGAACGCGGTAAGATTGTATGGAATGCGGGAGGAGTGGTGCATGTTAGAGTTCTCTATGCTTAGCATGATTTATCCTTCAATCAACCATTGGCATCCCCTTGCATGCTTACTTTTACCACTTAGAAAGCTTGCCATCCACTTATGCTTGTTGCCTTTAAAAGCTTGATTTGACTATGATTTGCGTGTACTTATTGATTCCTTCTCTTGTTTTCGCCTTTTGGTTTGTCTTGAACGCAATTTTGTGAGAGTTGTGGGGTAAGCTCTTTGGAAACCCTCACGAGATCATAACTTGTCCTCATCGGCGACCTTGAGGTTTAAATGGCTTGTTGCTTACGTTGAAAGCAAATTCGGTTTTTCTTTGTTAGCTTTAGCCTCTTCTAGCTTTCTTTGCTTGAGGATAAGAAAGAGGCAAGTGTGGGGGAAGTTGATGAGTGGAATTTATGTCACGATTAAAGGCTCATTTTAACGGTTATTTTCCCATATTTGTAGCTTGTTTGTACCCTTTTTCTTATCTTTAGTTTTTCTTTTTTTTTTGTTCGTATTCTTTCCTACCTTTTACTTTCTTTGTCTATTTTCTACCTTGGTTTCCTCGTTTGTGTTTTGTAGGAACCGTGGTCTTGAAAAGGAGAAGGCTTTAGCTAAAGGGAGCTAAGGGAAGCAAGATCAAGAGGAACAAAGGGAAGGAGAGGAAGCAAGGGAAGCAAGATCAAGAGGAAGCAAGTTAAAGAGAGGTGTGGTTGAACCACCCAGAGGTTCGGTCGAACCAAGGTGTGGTCAAACTTTTCAAAAGTTTGACCGAACCTCCAAGCTGCAAATAAAGCAGTTTCAAACTAGTTTTCAGCGATTTTGCAGTTCCAAAGTTCGACCACCCCAAGAGCAGGGAGGTTCGGTCGAACCTACCCATGGTCTGACCAAACCTACCTAGAGTCCGTCCGAACCTACCCAGTGTTCGGTCGGACCATTTCCCAATTACAGCCGGCTTTGTACGGACTATTTAAGTCCCTCTTTAGAACGTTTTAGAGAGTTAGATTAGCTTAGCTTAATTTTTTGATTTTTAGCTTAATCTAGAGAGAGAAACACCATTAGTTTTGGCATTTTAGAGAGAGAAAGTGTGGATTCCTCCATTTTTGAGCTTGGATTTTGAAGAAGAAGTTTAATCAACCTCTTTGTAAAACTTCAATTTCAATGAATGAGCATTTCCTTACTCTTTTCTCTTTACTTTGCTATTTGATTTTGTTTTAGATTGCTTTTGCTTTGTTAATTACTCATTAATAATGTCTTTACTTGTTAATTTCATGATTGACTTGTTGATTGCTATGGATAGTGAGTAGTTATCTAGCCAAGGGTGTGGGGATGATGTAGTTGGAATTTGTTCATGTTTTTAGTGTTGGGATTCAAGTTGATTGTGATTAAAGTCTTTACATGCTTGATTGTTCTTCGATCTTCTTACAAAATGCAAGTTGTTAGTTGATTGAGGGTGAATCTTTGCTAAATGAAACGATAGTTGACTTAGCTAAGTTCATTTGTATCAATTGTTACTTGATTGCACCTCCCAATATAAGGTTCTAATGTGAAGACGTAGAGGCTATTTTAGGAGAAGCCAATTGACCCCGAAAGGTGGCTAGATTGGACCCCCTTATATCGATATTCATGCATGTTTAGTTCATAATCGGTTTGTTCCCATGTTATTGCATGTTTATGTAAAACCTACATCTACCCATTCTCCTTGGTGTTCTCTTTATATTGTCTCTAGTTCATTACACTCTTAGCTTTAATCTCTTAGATAATTCCGCTCTTCATCCCAAGATAAATTAATTGATTAGTAGTGATCACAGTTTAGCTTCTCCCTGTGTTCGACCCTTTTCTTACCTTATACTTGTATTTGGTTCGTTTAGGTTATATAAATTTCATTTGATTTAGGGTTAGGCACTTGACGATGTGTTTATTTCCCTTGTTAGTTTCTAGCTCAAGTTTGTCTCTCGATCGTTCGAACTAGCATAAAGCACAAATAATTGGGATTTTTCGCCTAATTACCACACTAAAGCATCCTATCCAATGAAATCAAGCATCCATAATCGTAAAAGTAACATAATCTAATTGCACAAGAAAGGACTCACTCCAAAACTCCATCTTTCGATGTAAGTAGAGGGATGAACACATTAGTATAAAGTGGCCATCAAAATACACATGCAACAATCAATTCAAGCACAAACAACTATCAATCCAAAATAGAACATGAATAAATCCAAGTTAATCAACCATGGCTTGGTTGGGTTTTCACCCAACCCCTAACTAAGAGACTACTCACTAAACATGGTAGAAATTACTATAACAATTAAATCTAGGGTTTTCATGAATTCAAATAAGCTAGGAGAGAGATAAAACAAGGATGGATTAAACATGCAAGAACAAATAAACAAGATTAAGTGAGAAATTATCAAGTCAAAGCAATACAAAACTGAAAATTAAGAACAAGAGATAGAGGAAAGAGATTACTTAATAAGCTTCAAAGTTGAGGAAATGTTGTATTGAAGAGAATAATCTTCAATTAACTATTACAATGATTGTGTTTGAGAAGATATAAGCTAATTAATGAGAGTTTTAAGAAACTAAGGGGTCGTTTGGTTCACACAGGGTAATCGAAATGGAATAAACAAAGGAAAAGACAAGGAATGGAATGAAAATACCTAAAATTTTGTATGTTGTTTGTTTTGAAAACAAAGGGAATGAGACCTACCAGTCCCATCACCACACCACCACCACACAGCCACCTAAAAGCTTTAATATCTAACGTTTCCAACCACCAAACCATTCGCTGCACCTCCCTCACCATTCGCCTCCCTTCTCCAGCCATCCCCGCCCCTCGCACAGCTCTCCCTGCCCCTCGCAAAACCTCCCTCAGCCCCGAAAAACTTCCCTCAGCCCGAAAAAACCCTAGAAAGTAGAAACCAATGAGGGAGGTGCGACAACCTCTGATGAGGGTTAAAGGAGGTGCGACAACCTCCGACGAGGGTTAAGGGAGGCGCGACAACCTCCAACGAGGGTTGAGGGAGGTGCGAACATGGGCAGCGTTTTCCGACGAGGGGTCTACGAAGATTTTCAATTGAAATTGAACTTCACTTAATCGAAATAGGTGCAGCGATGGGGGAGGTGCGACAACCTCCGACGAGGGTTAAGGGAGGCGCGACAACCTCCAACGAGGGTTGAGGGAGGTGCGAACATGGGCAGCGTTTTCCGACGAGGGGACTACAGATTTTCAATCGAAATTGAACTTCACTCAATTGAAATAGGTGCGGCGATGGGGGAGGTGCGACAACCTCCGACGAGGGTTGAGGGAGGTGCGAACATGGGCAGCATATTCCGGCGATGGGTCTAGGAAGATTTTCAAGGTCAGCGAGTGGCGGAGGAGGGACGACGACGGCTAGGGGAATGTTTTTGCGGGGTAGGGGATAGGCGAGGGTCGGGGGAGGGGCGGCGAGGGTCAGGTAGGAAGGTGGTTGGGTTTTCCGGTGGTGTGGGTAGGTAGGAAGGTGGTGATGTGGTGGTGTGGTGGTGGTAGGGAATGGGAATGGAAATACCTAAGGTGGTGTGGGTAAAGGGAATGAGAAAGAACGACTAACAAACAGCAACAAAGGGAATCAGGGTGGTTGATACCCCTAACCAAACGGCCCATAAGGGCCTAAGAAGACTAAAGGGAAGAAGATCCGTACAAATGAGCTTAAGGGAGGTATTTATAAGACCCCCAAATAAAAAGACGGAGAAAACAAGAATCGGGTTTGACTGCAGGCCTACACGGACGTGCCAGGCTTGGCACGGACGTGCAACCTATCTTGCACGGATGTGCCAAGCTTGGCACAGCCGTGCAAAACCTCTAACACAGGATCAAGAACTCCTGCCTTGGGTGCTGCAGCTTGCATGGTTGTGCAGGAATCCTGCACGGATGTGTTGATTTCTGCATGTCCTTGCTTGCTGGGGAGGACTGAATCAGGAAGTTCCTGATTCCTTTAGGGCACTCCTGCATAGACGTGCCAGATACTGGCACGTCTGTGCAGGTCTTCTTGGGCATGTTTTTCCCTCATTTCTTCGATCTTGGTTCATTATTCTTCATTTTTGCTTCAGTTCTTTTCCTCTTTGTTTAAAGTTCCTTGCATACTTCCTGGGATGCTTGTAGTGCATTTTTTTGACCTAAAATGTCATTAAAAACAATAACAACCCGTGAAGCACGTAATATAAAAAAAAAATGCATAAAAATAGAGTAAATAATGAAGTAAGGCATCAATTCCTTACATATTCAAACATTTAAAACCACTCTAAAATCATACAAAATAGCAAGCTATCAAATCCCCTTAAGCTAAGTTTTTGCTCGTCCCGAGAAAAATAGTCATAAAAAATAGTGAGAGAATAGCTTGCAAATTAAGCCAAGGCAAAGCAACAAGAAAGGGAGGAAAATCAAGAAAAACCAATTAAGGCAAACACGAATCACTTTTAGCTCAAGTGAGAAGCCATTTAAACCCACAAGTCGCCTTATGGGACGAGTTTTGTTCTCGTGAGGGTTTCCATCGAGTTTAACCCACAACTCACACAAAAACCTAAAAAAACCATCAATAATCATACACAATCCAATGTTTTTATCACCCAAGTCAACTCATCAGGATATGAATCATAAGCAAGATAAGTGAGCAACTTTCGAGAATTACCAATCATACAAATGTACACATGAGTTGGGGGTAAAGAGAAGAACTAAGCAAGGTTGCACTAGGCTACTTCTTTAGACCTTTTACTACTTCATTAGAGCACATCTAGATATTTCAAAGTTGTAACAAGCCCTTTTTCGGTTATAAAATCTCGAAATGCTAGTCCACCTCCCAAAATGCATACCCAAGGCCCTTCAACTACATTCTAACTCAGGAATTTCACAAGATATAACGATGTAAAAACGGTCTGGGAGGCATCCACAAGTTGACCTCTAAAGAAGAAAAAATATGAATTTGAGAATTTTTTTAGGGGAGTTTTTGTTCACCCTTTTTCTATGCTCTTCTTTTCTTTTCAATTTTTTCTTTTTTTTTTCATTTTTTAATTGCCCTCGCCTCTTTTAACTGTGAGCGGCTCTTTATTTATTCAAAACATGTAGCTTATTATGCCACTTATTACGCATGATACAAGTAGAACCAATTCCCTAATAGAGTTTCATTTCGGGGAGGAAAGGATGCACATCAAGAGCACAAGGGACCGCAAATCAAATCAAACATATCCTACTTTGGGAAAATTTAGACAATATCCTATGCTAGATGTGCAATTGATCATTCATCGGTTATCATTTCATAGACACTAGTGCAATCAAGAATAATAAACCTCTAAATGACCCCAACTCTTACATACACCCTTCTAAGAGAACTTTTACTCATCACTCAAGAGTCAAGCAAGCAAAACACATAAATATCATCATTTGAGTCTCATCCTTGGGCATTTTTTTCGGTTTTTAATTATAATTTTTTTAGAGGAAAGAAACAAAAATCTACAAAGCACTAATATTTACAACAATAAACTAAATTGATCATGAAAATAAAACACAACTATGCACTAAGTAAGGAGAGAGGAGAAGTATTCACATGATAAGAGATTTGGATTTCAAGGGGAGCAAATTTGGATTAAAAGGATTTGGATGTTAGGGAAAGGGAAAAAACAACATGCAAGTTCAATGCCCACACAAGAACACACATGAACCAACATATGAACCAATGAAACAACATGCAAGTTCAATGCCCATACAAGAACACACATGAACCAACATATGAACCAATGACTTGTGAGAAAGACTCCCCCCCCCCCCCAAGCTAGCATAAACATTGTCCCTAATGTTAAAACAATATAAGCACAAAGAGAAGGGGAGGAAGAATACTAACTCATTGGCTTTGGCCTCCTTAGGAGCTTGAACCCCCGGGGTACCGATGCCGGTACATGTTGCGGAATTCACCTAACTCCATACTTAAACCATCGAAGCTCGTCCTCGTGTTGTCATAAGAGGACCTCATGTCTTCGTGAGACTTTCTCATAGTCTCAAATTCGGTGGTCATGAGGGTGAAACCCGCATTCATGAGCTGAATTTGCTGCTTAAAAGATAGGTGTGGGTTTGCTTCACCCACACCTTGCCCTTGGTACCCCTCTTGGTACCCTTGTTGGTACTCATGCTGCTGTTGTTGTTGATGAAATTGTTGTTGTTGTTCTAGCTGCTCTTGTTGTTGTTGTTGTTGTTGCTCTTGCTCTTCTCTTTCTTTTCCCTCTACGCCGGGAGCCCAAGGAAAGTCTTTGGCGAAGACCCAGTTACTCTCGTCATAGATGACGGTGCTCTCGGGGTCAGGGAGGTAGGCGTAGGGTTGCTTACTCACCAACCAAAGGAAGGGGTGGGCCCCTTCCGTGTCCCTTAGCCATTTCATCGTTTGAAGGATTGCATGTCCAACTCGGTCGGTCCCGAACAAACCTCGGCATCTGTAAAATCAAGATCATGAAATGAATAAAAAAATGGTGATCATGCCACCTATAGTGATGTTGCCGGAACCAGTGGTAACATCATTTAGGTGGTCCATAAACCAAGACCCGACATCTAGGGCCGTGTTCCCCTCGCTCAAGTTCCATAGGAAGTAAGCTCCCTAGTGGACACTACCCTTGAACTGTCACCTCTAGTAAACGTCGTGTTTGCTATGGTGCGTTGTGAAAGCCTAAATGTGGGCTGGATAAGGGTCGTGGCCTTACCGGACCTAGGTTTATACTTGAATAGGCCCGTGAGACATCTCTAAAAGTCCCCCGCATCATAGTTACGGGGGTACTTATCCTTAGGCGCTATGGTTCAGGTCGTAGGCCACCCAAAGGCTTGGTTAAGTACATGAGTTGGAAGGTTATGTACCGAGGGGTCCGGGTTATGTCTCGGTGCACGTAAAGGGTAGAGAAAAACTCAAGAGTCAATCTCTTATAGGTAGGGGAGTGCAAATCTAGCCAAGATCCTAGTCTGGAACCCTCAAAGAGCATTGTCATGTCTCCCCCTACCCCCAAACTGTCGGCCACATCGTCATTATAAAATTTGGTGGGCCTAATTCGCCTCCTACTTATTCTACGGTAATTGGCCAAGAACGCCGGGTCATTAAACACGATCCCCATTGTGTCCACTTGCGGTGGAGCAACGGGAGGAGGAGGCGATGGGTTGCGGCACCTAGTATTGGTGTTCTAGGTCGGTTCCTTCTAGACAAGGTCGGTCTTTCCAAATCTATTTCACAAACCACAACAAGAAAGTCACCACAACAAACACACCAAAGGTACTAAGTCCACCAAGTAATCAAGTCAAGGCTCAAACAACGACAAGCACCACACCAATCAAGTCAAGCTCTAAGTCGACCACCTAAAACCAAGACCAAGCAAATCACCTAACAACCAAGACTACCTCAATAATCCAATCCACAACAATTCAATATTAATCCAATCCACAACAATTCAATATTAATCCAATTCTACACAACGATGCATTATCATCAATTAGATCAATTACAACAATCCACTAAAACAAGCATGCTTTTTATTCACACCAAAATCAATTCCCCAATTTCACACTTCCTTATAAAATTTCAATTCTCATTCACTCACAACCAATATCTCCAATTCACAATTACTAACAAAATTCCATCACTCACAAAATTCATTAAACACTTTCAAATTCAACAAAAACCAACAATTCCTAACAATCATTCACAAAACTACCAATTTCAACAACTTAGCAAGAAATTTCATTCACTCACAACAAAGAATTAGAGTAAGAATGTAGTAAAGGTAAGGAAAGATTATACCGAGCTTATCGTGGGTGTAAAACCCGTAAATGAACCTTTCTAACCTTTCTTGAGCTTGATTTACCTTCTTCTTCAACCAATTGCTTCAAAATCCAAGCCACAAGAAAACCCCCAAATAAATTTTTTTAGGTTAGGGTTTGATAATTTTGGTGATTTTTTGGTTTAAATGTGGAAAAGGAGTAGTAGTTTGTGATAATGTTAAAAAAAGGAGTGAGATTTTGAGTGTTTGAGAGGATTTGAGTGAAGTAAGAAGGAAGAGGAAGGAGTTTTAGAGAGAGATAGTGAGGATTTCGTAGGTTTAAAGTGGAGATTTTTTATTTTTTTTTTATTTTTTTTTAATGATTTAGAGCCGTGTTGAGTAACCCTTAAACAGGGGCACGTACCAGGAAAGTTCTAGACTTGCTCTGCACGGACGTGCGATGCTCTGCACGTCCGTGTAGCCCTAATGTTGCACGCCTCTTCTCTCTCTTTTTTTTTAATAAATAATTATAACAATAAAGAAAAATAATAATAAAATTATTATTATTATTATTATTATTATTATTATTAACACCTCTCTCACAAAATATTATTATATATATTTTTATTTTTTTTATAACTTTTTCAAGCATACTTACAAGTATAGAAAGAAAGGAGTTAGTGAAAATAAAAATTGAGAGAAGAAAAAATAGGAAAGAAATAAGGGAGAAGGGTGAGAAACTCGGGTTGCCTCCCGTAAGCGCTCTTTTAATGTCATTAACTTGACGACCCTTGGATCGCATTAATCGGAGTCATTGAATTCTTTCACCTTGATGGACTGAACCACACCTCTCTTGTCACCCTCATAATAAATCTTAAGGCGTTGACCATTTACTTTGAACGTTTCGGTGCTTTTGAAAGGAATGGTGTCTGTAGGGAATATTTCAAGCATTATCCCCAACTTGAGCCCCACTGTGATCATACACTTAAGCATGGTGGCGTCCAAAGGGAAGGAAGCTAACAAGGTTTAGGAACTTGTAAACCGTTCACGAGGTGAAGATTTCACCCCTTAACGATCCAGGAGATCGTCAACTCCAAAAGGTCTTGAACCAAATAGGGTTCGGGGATGAAGGTACAAATCCAACCTAAAAGAGATTGAGCCTGCCCTATAAAATAGGCCTCTACTTTATTCTTCTCGTATTCATGTGCGCTTTCTGACTAACATGCAATCAATAGGTTAACCTTAAACCTGTTTAATCTATGTTGGTTGAATATTAATGCACAAATAAAACTATTATTGGCGATCACTTGAATTATAATCAAACTAACCCTAAACAAGATTCTTAATTATCTTATTAAGCGTGATTACAAGTACCAATTTCCTTTAAACATGCATAAAAGGTGTGATCAAGCAATAACAATAATAATATGTCAAGCAACATGATAATCACAATAATCATCATAATTATAATCATAATCATAATAACAATCATAATAATCATAATTATCATAATCATGTTAAAGCATAATATTAATAGCAAGATCCTAGGCATGATACTAACAAGATTAATAACAAACCCTAGCATGTCACTAAGCAATAAAGATCAAAGCTTTAAACCTAACATGATACTAACATGATATTAGAAAAGAGTAAAAGGCACCCTAAACATGATACTAGAAAGCAATAATAACATCCTAACATGATGCTAGGAATTAAACAAATTTAAACATGCTTTCTACAAGAATAGAGCAATAAGATTACATACTTTGATGCCTCGTATCTCTTTCTAATAACAAAATACACGCGTTAGTAACTTCAAGGAAAATATAAAATCAAACAATTAAATTAAATAATAGAGATTTGGGACCAAACCCTCAGAAATTATAACCTTTCACGTCTAGGGCGAAGGCAACTTCGAACTTGGTTAGGTGTTTCTAGATCACGTGTATGCGGAATTTTGTTTATGAAAAGCTAGAGAGAGGGAGAGAAGAATTGTTGATTGTAGATGATTGAAATTGATTGTTGATGATTGTAAATTCAATAAAAACGGAGGTTCAGGACCAATTTATAAGAAAACAGTCTAGAAATAGGTAGAATTTGATAAGGAATAAAACTCCACGCTGTCGCTGCAAAACCGACCTTGTCGCTTGGCGACAGGCCTGTCGTTTGGCGACAGCCTAGATTCCTACGCGCTTTCAAACACGGAGTCCACTTATCAATCAAAATTGACTTGTAAAGTCCGTATGGAAATTGAAATCGTATTTTCATAAAATAATATTTTATTCCAAATAAAACTTATCAAAATATATTATTAATTCTAAGTTTATTAGGATTAAAGAGAACCTTCAAGAGAATTCTAGAAGACTATAATTAATTCTAATAAATTTAGGAATAATAATTAACATTGGGCCCTGCCCTAGATCATTGGGCCGCATGTAAAGCTCAAACCGGGCCCAGTTTAGTATTTTGGCCATAACTTCCTCATTATTCATCGGAATTGGGCTTATAATATATCGTTGGAAAGCCCTTTTCAAGACCCATCCAACTACACTGTTATTGGACTCTTATCATGGACCAAACTAAACTGGAATGCACGTTTTCATAAAATAGGGTGAGAAATGAAATATTTTCAAAAACAGAAAGAAGAGATATATTAATAAAAACATCTTCATCACTAGACTTTTCACACTTTCGCTTTGTTCGATAATCAAATGACATGTAAGGTATTCATCACCGAGTTTGGTTTTGGGGAGACACATTTGGGTGTCTACAGAAGCCCCCACTTTGATTGAGTTTGGAGAAACGCAAGTTTCGAAACGAAAGTCAAAGTAGGGATAGGGACGGAGAATGATTCAGAACGTTCTGCGATCCTAAATCATTCTTGTAACGTCAATACTTGCAAACTAGCGTTAGTTAAAACAGATAAAAGAGTTAAGAAACGCTTATCTTGCACCGTCGAGCACACGTCTCTGGAGGTAACCGATTTGTTGCATTTATTGAAGATCGCTCTGCTTGTAGCTAGCTCCTATTTCATCGAAGATGACTCTGCTTGTAGTCATCCTCCGCCGCTTATGACCACCTTCCACATCCTAGGGAACACGATCGAAGATAACTCTGCTTGTAGCCATCTTCAGTTTTGTGACAACTCTCCACATCCTAGGGAACGTCGTCTATCATTGCTGCTACATCTCGAGCCTTTTCCTTGAATTATAGTGACGACCTTCCAACCATAGAAAAAGTCGTCGAAGACCACCTCATCACGAACCGCTCTTCTCAAATCTTGGTGACAACCTCCACAATCTTAGCGAATGCTGTAGAAGACCGCCTATCTCGTGCTATCTTCTCAAATCTTGGTGACAACCTCCACAATCTTAGCGAATGCTGTCGAAGATCGCCCATCTCATGCTATCTTCTCAAATCTGGGTGACAACCTCCACAATCTTAGCGAACGCTGTCGAAGACCGCCCATCTCGTGCTATCTTCTAAAATCTTAATGACAACCTCCACAATCTTAGCGAATGTTGTCGAAGATAACTTCGCTTGAAGTCATCCCCAGTTGTTGCGATAATATTCCAAAGGAAACTACCGATGATCAACGGTTGTCGATCTTAAAGCTCGCTTGAACTTTGTTGTTGCAAAATTTTTTTGCTGTAATTTCCGCGGTGCTAGTACGTCGGCGCATTTTTGCTGTTTGTGAACCATTATGTCGGCCTTCTGCTGCTTGTGAACCATTATGTCGGTGCCTTTGCAATGAGCCAATGTTTAGGCGCTTTAAGCTAAGTGAGACGATCTTTCATCAGGTCGATCACCTATTGTGATTGTAATCAAGCCGACTACTTAATCATGTCAAATTTCTTATAAGGGCTAACTGGCGTACCAAGGAACCCGAAATTGCTGCATAAGGTCCACATAGTCACTTATGAGGGCCATGTATCCCGTCGTCGCACCGGCGCACACTGGAACATATTGTTGCTGTAATTCTGCTCTGTTGCCAGTCGACAGATGTTGTCGCCAGGCGACATCCTTGTCGTCTGGCGCCGGAGCCGGATCTTCCTTATTTTGCTCTTGCTGCTGCCGTTCGTTGCTCGGTTTCGCTCCGAACTTTGAACTTGGTCATTTCCTTTCAACCAAATCTGCTCAAATCTTTTGTAAATTAAAGCTCTTCATCTCTAATTTACTGATCTATGTAACTCCTCTCATCTTGGAAGAATCTCATGTGTCATATTCGCAGTTTTTCGAAAAAGTCCGGGAATGTTCTGGCTTGCGGTTTATATTTTGGACTATAGGCCTTTGTTTATCTTTCTTTAGGGTTGACCTACGGTTTAATGTCGCTTGACTCATTAACTTGACACGACTCAAGGTCTAAACTTGACTCGCTGTGATTGACTCGAGGTTGACTCGACTCAAAGTGAAATGACACGTGTGACTCATGACCCGTGTGTGCATTGTATTGTGAAAAGCAAAAATTTTCCGTCATTTTTGTGGAGGGTACCGACTTTCTCCTGAAAAAGAAAGACGCGAAAAAGAATCGAAGTGAAGTTTTTGAAGGTGCATGTTGAATGAGCTTAATCCGTTAATGTTGTCTTCTCACAGTACAAGGATTGTAACATCTTAGACTATCCTAGTTGACTTGATAATGAAAGTATTTAGGTAGCTTAGGCGCGGAGGTTAAGTACTTCATACTTTGTGATGCAATGATGAGTGATGAGTGATTTTGTTATGACAAAGTATGCTCCAACATTGTGTTAAGAGTTCATGACAAATGGTTCCTAAGGGAAAGACTATTTGGTCATGTATCTGTGTAGTGTATGAAAGTGACACTAAAGTTAGGCCGCAAGGGCTAAGTGTGTGGAAAAATATATTGAAAAGAGTCAAATGATGGTGTCTCTTAAGCTAGGTAAGCTAATGAAGTGAGGATAAAGCCCCCAAGTCTAGCTCTAAGTGGAAAAGGATGGGCATTGGAAATTCTTAGATATGATCAATTATGAACGTAAATCTGAATGCATTTTTATTACGACCGCACCTCAATGTGAGGTTGCCTACGTATCCGTTAGGAATCAGGCCAAACGTAGCTCTAGCCGAACCTTGCACAAGTGTGTACCTCAAAAAGGTCTTTTAAGGGTTGTAACGTGGTTAGGCTAAAGGTTTGAAGAAGAGGGGGATAAAGGCTCAACACCCTAGGTAAGCCCCTAAGGTGTGCAACCTTGCTTTTGAATCTTTGTATTATTATGCTTGAGGTTTCTCACTTTTGAGCTCTTTCTTTTTTTTTTTTTTTTTTTGCTCTTTTTTTTTTTTTGCTTTTGCATTTTTCATATTTGAATCTTTTCTATAAGTGTGGGCAATCCCGATCATGCGGTCTATCACTCACTTGGCATTCATGTTTCTCAGACACGGTACCTAGCACTCGATAAGAGACGCAATCTGAGACGTGCTCATATCAAAGACATGTTCATGTCAAAGACATTGGAACACTTGCCCTTTTGTACACTTTTATTGTTTCCATTTTGCTATTTTAATCTTTTGAAGTCACTCAATCTTTTTATGAAATTGAAAATTGCATTAGTTGCACACCATCTCATCCCAAGGTTAGGTAGATGTGGGTTGAAGAAAGAAAGGTCAATTTTTAGACGAGGCTCAAAGTGGTTTATCAAAAAAGGATTGCATATTTGAAGGGTCAAAGGTGATATGATGTGGCTACAAGGGGTGCCTCAAATCATTGGTATATTTTGTGCTTAGTTTGACATGGATATTTTTTATTTTTATTTATTTATTTATTTTTTTTTTAATGCGATGTAATGAAATGATCATATGCAAGAAAATAAATGCTTATTTTATTATAGGGAAAAAGAAAAAGAAAAAAAACCTACAAAATAAATCTAAGAAAGTTGCCTATGCTAGACTTATTGGGGAAAGGAAAAAATGACAAAGAAATAGAAAAAGAGGTCATGAAATCTTGTCGTTGACGTTTGCCTTTTGTCTTGTGTCGTTTGCTTCAACATCACCCAGTCTTCTCGCTAGCTAGAGGCAATGGGATCTTGTTTGCTTCTATGAGATCTTGAATGAGATTTTGAAACCTGTAGCATTCATCGGTGGTATGACCATTTCCTTGATGGTACTTGCAGTAGGAATCGGGATCTCATCTTGAAGATCGCTTTTCCGGCGTTGTATCCTCGGTAGGGCCAATGGGTTTGATTAATCCTCAATCGAAGAGACGATCGAAAGCAGCATCGTAGGTCATTCCAATGGGTGTGAACTCTCTCCTGGGTTTCTTTTTATATCCTTGATTATCCATAGCTAAGACACCGTTATTGTCAAAGGTGCTAACATTGTTACTAGAGTGGGAGTTTCCAGAAGCAGAAGGATTGTCGTTCTTCTTTCCTTTCCAGCCACTGTGGTTACTATTGTTAGTAGCTTTTTGCTTTGCAAGGTCATATTCGATTTCAATACCGATATCATAGACGGCCTTGAAAGTATTCAAATTATGTTGATACTTTAAATGTTCTGAATACTTCTCTTGGAGGTTTTTGATAAACATCCTCACAGATTCTTTTTCGGAGGGCACCTCAATCATCTTAGCGGAAGTTTCCCTCCACTTATTAAAGAAAGAAGTAAATCCTTCATTCTCTTTTTGTCTTAGCATCTCAAGTTGTCTATAATCGGTTTCGACTTGAATGTTACATTTATATCTATCAATGAAATCGTTTACAATAGCATCCCAACTAAAGGTTTTCTCTTTATCAAGAGAAAAGTACCATTGCTGACAAACAGTTTCTAAAGATAGAGAAAACACAGAATGAAAAGCTTTCTTATCTATTCCCTTAATATTCATTACAGTTTCAAAGGCTCTTAAATGAAAATAAGGGTTATCCATTGCCTTGAATTTCGGGATGTCGTTGGCATTGAACTTCTGCGGAAGAAGATCCTTGTCCACCGAGACCCCTTGTGAGCTAATGCCCTAGAATCTATAGTCATTAGATAATCTGCTCAAACTTTCTTGCATGAGCTCCATTTGTTGTTGTCTCACGGGGTCATTGATTTGGAGAGTCAGATTCTTCAACATTTCAGCCATGTTAGCCACTTGTCCCTTGAGTTCGTTGACTTCTTCCTGACTTGCCATTATCTTCTTAGCTTTCCTTTTTCAACCGATTGGCTTATCAAAAAGTTGAACTTGAATAAAGGTGTTGTCTTTGATTAATCGTCCTTCTCTCCTTGACCAAGTATTGTGGAAAGGGAAATTAAGGGATATTCATTGTTAATTATTTGGCTCGACTATATTCAACATGCGATAGATGGAAGAAGGTAGGAAGAATGAATATTGTGACATGGGGAAATCATGTAGAGAATGGAAAGATGATGTAGATAGAGAGATATGAAAAAAAAATAGGAATAGAATGTACCCCCAACTCAAATGACGGAAAAAACCGACTCATGCGTGAACCTAAGACATGGTGACTATGTAATGTGTGTGCTACGACTAGTGAGTGTAGGTGACATGTTAAGACTCGTGTCATGACCATGTGGCTAGACTATGTGACTAGACTCAAGCAAAGACTAAGTTAAGACCTCACATATATGCATTAAACTGGACAGGCTGTGGTATTTTAGTCATAACTTTTTATCTCTGACTCTGAATTGGACGAAACCAATTCCAAATGAAAGATAAAACTCGGGGCTACAGATCCATAGGTTATACGACTCGTTACTCTTCCTAGAACTCTGGATATGACCAAAACATATTGATGTTTGTGCAGTATACGGGAATAAAAATCCGAGTTGACTCAAAGGAACTATGACTCGATTTTAGACATATTTATTAGCCAAATTAATTAACTAATTAATTAAGCAAATTCCTTTAGTCTTTGGTTAGTTTATTTAGACTTAAACACAAGTCAAACAAACGGTTAGCACATATAGGGTATGCACAAGCAAAGAATGCACAAATAGTTCAAATAGTCACAATATGATGCAATGAGTTTGCAACCTAACCATGGCTCTAGTTCTCTAAAGTTCAAGGATATGGGTTAGTCAAAGAGGGTCCATGGTTATGAGTCTGGATGCATCGCGCGGAAGCCTTACCTTTGGAAGGGTTGGCGCGTATGGATGGGACCCCGCAAGTTAAAAAACTTGCTTCCACGGTTTGGTGGATTCACAAACTTGGATGTACCCGTCGTTGCCAGGAGCGTTCGATTGGGTAGATGGAGCGTGAACCCCCAGAGGGTTATGTCCATATGCAGAACACATATGGCTTTCAGAAAAGACAGAAAAACCCAATCAGGAAGTAGAATCGAGCCAACAGTGCTAGAAATGGTCAAAACAAGAAGGCATAGTTCTGGCTCGGTATTGGAAGAACTTGGCGCCAGACTACAGGGACTATCGCCACAAAAGTACCCCTGTCGCCAAGCGACAGAACTGTCGCCAGGCGACAGAAGCACTTTACAGGCGACAAGTCCTGTTTTCTAGACGCTAGTTCCTACATGCCTCAGCAGGTATCTACGTTCTTAGAATTTTCCAGATTTCACAGTATTATTTCTAGTTCTGAAAGATATTTCTCAAATTTCCTACGTGTAAAAATCTTATGTTTTTGACTCATTTCGGATGGTCTATCCAATGAGGACCTTTTTTATGCATATGATAATAATGCTAATCAAAATTACGCACATGAAATACTTAGAACTTTTCGAGTCTCATCCACTCATTCTAAATCATTGCCGAAATAAATTTCAGGAATTAAAATAGAAATCCTCCCCAGTGGAGTCGCCAAAAACTGTAGGGAATATTTCAAGCATTATCCCAAACTTGAGCTCCACTGTGATCATACACTTAAGCATGGTGGCGTCCAAAGGGAAGGAAGCTAACAAGGTTTAGGAACTTGTAAACCGTTCACGAGGTGAAGATTTCACCCCTTAACGATCCAGGAGATCGTCAACTCCAAAAGGTCTTGAACCAAATAGGATTCGGGGATGAAGGTACAAATCCAACCAAAAAGATATTGAACCTGCCCTATAAAATAGGCCTCTACTTTATTCTTCTCGTATTTATGTGCGCTTTCTGACTAACATGCAATCAATAGGTAAACCTTAAACCTGTTTAATCTATGTTGGTTGAATATTAATGCACAAATAAAACTATTATTGGCGATCAATTGAATTATAATCAAACTAACCCTAAACAAGATTCTTAATTATCTTATTAAGCGTGATTACAAGTACCAATTCCCTTTAAACATGCATAAAAGGTGTGATCAAGCAATAACAATAATAATATGTCAAGCAACATGATAATCACAATAATCATCATAATTATAATCATAATCATAATAACAATCATAATAATCATAATTATCATAATCATGTTAAAGCATAATATTAATAGCAAGATCCTAGGCATGATACTAACAAGATTAATAACAAACCCTAGCATGTCACTAAGCAATAAAGATCAAAGCTTTAGACCTAACATGATACTAACATGATATTAGAAAAGAGTAAAATGCACCCTAAACATGATACTAGAAAGCAATAATAACATCCTAACATGATGCTAGGAATTAAACAAATTTAAACATGCTTTCTACAAGAATAGAGCAATAAGATTACATACTTTGATGCCTCGTATCTCTTTCTAATAACAAAATACACGCGTTAGTAAGTTCAAGGAAAATATAAAATCAAACAATTAAATTAAATAATAGAGATTTGGGACTAAACCCTCAGAAATTATAACCTTTCACGTCTAGGGCGAAGGCAACTTCGAACTTGGTTAGGTGTTTCTAGATCACGTGTATGCGGAATTTTGTTTATGAAAAGCTAGAGAGAGGGGGAGAAGAATTGTTGATTGTAGATGATTGAAATTGATTGTTGATGATTGTAAATTCAATAAAAACGGAGGTTCAGGACCAATTTATAAGAAAACAGTCTAGAAATAGGTAGAATTTGATAAGGAATAAAACTCCACGCTGTCGCTGCAAAACCGACCTTGTCGCTTGGCGACAGCCTAGATTCCTATGCGCTTTCAAACACGGAGTCCACTTATCAATCAAAATTGATTTGTAAAGTCCGTATGGAAATTGAAATCGTATTTTCATAAAATAATATTTTATTCCAAATAAAACTTATCAAAATATAATTATTAATTCTAATTTTATTAGGATTAAAGAGAACCTTCAAGAGAATTCTAGAAGACTATAATTAATTCTAATAACTTTAGGAATAATAATTAACATTGGGCCCTGCCCTAGATCATTGGGCCGCATGTAAAGCTCAAACCGGGCCCAGTTTAGTATTTTGGCCATAACTTCCTCATTATTCATCGGAATTGGGCTTATAATATATCGTTGGAAAGCCCTTTGCAAGCCCCATCCAACTACACTATTATTGGACCCTTATCATGGACCAAACTAAACTAGAATGCACGTTTTCATAAAATAGGGTGAGAAATGAAATATTTTCAAAAACAGAAAGAAGAGATATTTTAATAAAAACATCCTCATCACTAGACTTTTCACACTTTCGCTTTGTTCGATAATCAAATGACATGGAAGGTATTCATCACCGGGTTTGGTTTTGGGGAGACACATTTGGGTGTCTAAAGTGTCCTTCGAAAAAGTGTATTATTCAGATAGAGGGTTCGGAGCTGTTGAAAAGCTATTTATTCAGTAAGTTCAAGTGATCGGAATGCCTAGGTGGAGGCCGCTTCCGATTAGTAATATTAATTCATAATTAATATTACATCTTAATCTTGACTGAACCCTTCGGGTGACACCCAAGCAACTAACGATTCGACGCGACGAATTAATCCGAAAGGAATTAATGAGTCACCCGAGTATTATGAACAAAGACGTTGGATTTCGAGCTTAGAGCGTCGGAACTGAATCTCAAAAGTTGAGCCAAAATTTAGGAATTGGTGAGACCGGGAAATGCTCCAAGTAACAAGTAAAAACCCTAGCCACGCGAAGGCTAGGGAAGCGCACCAAATAAAAAAGCGCGCCACATGGCAGAGGATATGGCAGTACGCCATGTGGTAGCACACGTGGCAGCCACCTAGTGGAAGCGCGCCACGTTAGCAACCACCAAGTGGCAGCACGCCACGTGGCAGCGTGCCACGTTAGCATTGCCATATGGCAACGGGCCGCGGACCCGAGTGACGGGTCATGGACGCGGGCCGAAGGATGGCAGCCCAACCGAACCCAACTTGGGGCTCAAGGTTGGGTGCCACATGGTTTGCTCACAATGCATGTGAGTTGCCTTTGGGAGCAAATGAGGAAGTGGTCCTCACCTAACCATGTGACACTTGTTACTTTGTTATTCCTTGGTTTATTTAATTAAGGATTGAATTCAACATTCTTTCTATGTGGGATATTTTTGTGGAAAAGTCCCACATTGAAAGATGAGTGGAATTCACAAGGAAGCACTTCTTATAAATAGCCAAGGTATGCCTTGGGATTGTTCACTTGAGTAAGAGTTAGAAAAGGCATCTCCATTGAGAAAACCTTTAAACTCATAATTACTCGAGTAGTTTGGTCGGACTTGGCTAACCTTCAAGTAATAGACTTAGTCGGGGTCGTGTTATGGGTGGATACCGTAGGAGGTTTTCGCCCGTTACGAGACTTAAATTTTCTAAAGTAAGAGCTCGGGGTAAGAGCGAAGCACGCTTCAAAGGTATTATCGTCTTTCCTTAATTCTTGTTAATTATGTCTTTTGATTATATTAATTGTGAGTTTGATCTGGGCTCGGGTTTTATTTCCGCGGTGAGTCAGACTCGTCGAAACCCAACAGTGGTATCAGAGTCTTGCTCATTTATTTTTATAATCATAATTTTCAAGGTGTTTTATGGCTTTATTTTTCTGGTTTTATGTTGCTTATTAGATTAGTAGCTCGGTTTTATTAATTTTAATCCCGTTTTAAAGCTGATTATGGCCCCAAACCCAGATTTTTGCCCAAAAATAGTGAATTTTGGGTGGAAAAGGTGTTCTAGAAATGTTTTCACCCTTTTAGAACTGTGTTTTAGGCTAAAATCTAACCAGAAATGCCTTTTTCGAGGGATTTTTTATTTTGACGAAAATTTTTAAGTCTTTCTAACCTTGAATCTTAATGGCATATTTATGGTGATTTTGTATTTGGTTCTTTCCTTAATGTTTCTGCATTTTTGAACCTCTTTAAGCATGGTTACTTGGTAGTAATTAGTGCTTGAAAGATTGGTTAAAATTTTCACATAAATGCAAATCCATTGCATTAAGTGTGAAAAATTTATTCTTTAAGGCTTCTAAGTACTAAAGATTCAATGTTTAATTATTTTAAGTGATTGAAACGTTGAGTTACTAAATTCCATGAATTTTTTGTTGAACTTTTGATTTAATCATGTAGTAAGTTGATTGGAATCACAAAGTTTGAATCTTGTAATAGAAATTTCATTTATCTTCAAATTGGAAAATATAATTTTTCAAGGATTCACAAGTTAAAGTTGGAATCTTTATTTGAATATTTGTGATCATAATTCCAACTCCCCTTTATTTTGTCAAAACATCATGATTAATTTAAATTAATTAAATTAATAGTGAGTATTGCCTTATTCATTTTATTGCATCAAGTTGAACCAATTTTATTAAAGAATAGTTCTTGGAAATAATTTTGGTTTTGGGCACTTGGAAGAATTTATTAAGTTGGACTTGTTTTAATTTCATTTTGCTAAAAATATTGATTCTTAAATTAATTTAGAATTGATTAGAAACGTCACACAAAATAGGGAAATAATCTCGAGGGACTAGCACGCAAACCGAGGCACAATAGCCTCGAATTTCCCTTGGCCAGCTTGTGGCTGCCGAGGAATAAGGGCTGTGCGCTTGGTGCGTGCGAGGATTGGTGCACATGTGTGAGTGTGTGTAATGCGAGCAAGTGTAGTGCATTGATGCGTGGTAGAGTGCGTGTGGGGTGTGATGCGTGCTTGCAGCACGAGGTGCACAACCCCAAACTTGGCACTTTAGCCCCGGGTTTTAAGGCTATGTTAATTTTGCAATAGTAAAGAGCAATAGTTGTGAATTTGTTTTAATGGCATGGTTGTCTAAACCATGAGTCAAGAATGCTTGATTATAAACAAACATTTCCCTAACATGAAAATTCACAAAAGTTCAAATCATAGGCATGATTTGTGTTCCCAACATCTTTAGCAATGTCACATTAACAAGAACTTACTCAAGGCTATATAGGGTCTTGACATTTGATCGATTCAGAATCATTCTAAGACAAGCAAGTCTTACTTCATAGTTTCAGTTACTTCATAGTTTCACGAAGAATATTGTTCTTGTCATAGACAATTGACTCCAAACGCTAAAGAATATTCAGTTACTTCATAGTTTCACGAAGAATTTGAAAGAATATGGCTATATTCATCAAATGTTAACAAAACTTGACCTTGAGTAGCTCAAGAGTTGAATGAAGTATAGAATCGACTTGGAAAGATATCAAAATGTCTAGATTAGATCGAGCGATGTTTGCTTAAGCCAAGCGTGACCATCACAAAGTTATGAAATTGAAATTTTCATAAATAACTCAACAAAGAACATAGTGTGTCTTCACGGAGACCTCGATGCCATTTAAAAATGACTCAAACAATGATTGGATCATATCCCTTCCTATAAAACTCTTAAAGATTTGCACAAATGACTAATGTTACACTAAACAAAATGTCGAAGCTAAGAAAGGACACCATATTCAGTTATGGATAGAAATAACTTCTAAACGTCTTTTCAAGTATATGTCTAAAACACTTAGCCTCAGTGGGAGCTCACTGGCTCAGTGGGAGCTAAGTGACTCTCAGTGGGAGTTCACCGGCTTAGCAAGAGCTAGGTGGCTCAGTGGGAGCTTAATGGCTCATTAAAATCTAAGATAGCTCAAGTAGGAGCTAACTGTTTGTTTCACAACGAACTTTTACCCAAAGACAATATACATGTCTCTTTGTAAGCATTCAAGTGAGACTACAGGCATTACCTCCAACCCCTAAATGAGAACATAATTTTTGTTGCTCTAAGTGGTGTCTTTTTGGAAAGTAACACATTTTCAAAACGACAAGTGGGAGGAAAATGAACTCGATGACTATCGAGCTTAGCAACAAATTAGAACTGAGAATCTCGGAAGACTCAAAAGGGCTTCATGAGAATGATTGATTAAGAATACTTGATCAAGAATACTCAAAAGGACTTTACAAGTGGCTTAAAAGAGAATTCATTACTCGCAAAACTTCTGAAAAGTTGGAGTAAGATCAAGATAATCAAAGGGCTTTGGAAGAGCCTTGAAACTCAGTGTTTGATGCAATAACCCCGTATAGGTATAGAATTCACCAAAGTTTTAGATTGAATCCTATAAATTTTCTAATAAGTTAGAAATTAACCTAATACTTACAAGCATACTATTTACTATTAGATAGTAAGGGAATAATGCCTTGTAAGATAGCTACGACAAATCCGAATTCCGAATAATGGTTAGAGGCCATAAAATCCGAAATAGAATCCATGTTTGAAAATCATGTTTAAAACTTGATTAATTTGCATGAAGGGTGAAAGACCCATCGATCGCAAATAAGTTTTCAAGGAGAAAACTAACAAATGTTGAAATGTA
Source organism: Chenopodium album (assembly GCF_948465745.1). NCBI lineage: Eukaryota > Viridiplantae > Streptophyta > Magnoliopsida > Caryophyllales > Amaranthaceae > Chenopodium > Chenopodium album. The sequence goes on along the minus strand of NC_137851.1, from coordinate 27,694,462 downwards.
TATGCATACATAGCTAGATTGGTTGAAAAGGATATAATTAAATTCACAGAGTTGATTTAATAAAAACCTATTCACCAATCCGAATGCTCAAGTCTTTTCGTGGTTATTCTAGCAAAATTGCACATATGAAATATGGAAAAATAGATACCAAAACCGCATTCCTAAAATAGGATTTTTGAAGTGACTATGAAAATAGTCTAAGGGTTTTGAAAATCTAAATATTGCTAGATTTGAAAGCAAGCTCACGAAATCCATTATGGGATTGAAGGAAGCATTGCATAAAGGAATTGGAAAGTGTTTTCTCATAAATTTAATAAAAGGATTGACTTATGGAGAAACATAGAAATTCTTGTGGATAAGAAGTTTAGTGGGAACAAGAGTCAATCTTTTAAGGTCCAACAAGAAGTTTACGAACTCTGGTGTAAATTAACTATCAAATGGTAAATGCTTAGATTTGAAAGTATTTTTGACAATGGATCAAGCAAAAGACGATACTTAGTACATATTGGGAATTAAGATCCAATGTATAGACTTAATAAAATGTTTGAACGAGTAAAGAAATCTACCGTATTAAACATGAATTGAAGGACTTAAAAGGCTTTCGACCCGTATGTATAAAACTAAGTAACTGTTTGAATTAAGTATAAGCTAGGCTAAATACTAAGTCAAACAAGAAACACTCTAGTAGAGACTTTCAATCGTATCACATAGCAAATAGTTTAGCAAGACTCAGTGGAACTGGATGAGCTAAAATGTCACATGGATGGAATAAGATTGAGAATCATTCTACAAATTAAATCAATCATGTACGCTACGATATGGAATCATCACACGTCTTACTTGTTTAGAGCATGTAAAGTACGTATATAGTACCAATCAATTTGAATCTAAGCAATAGATTGTTAGATTATGGTCAAGAACATCCATAGCACTTGGATAAGTAAGAGGATGAGTTCTTGACTCATGGAAACAAATACAATTTGAGTATTGATGTTGCAAGCACAAACCTTAACAAGGATGAGATCCTTAACACGAAATAAGAAGCGTCGTGGCTTGAGAATGGTAACATGGATGTGCATCCATGTGTAATGTGCATAAATTTAAGGTAAATTTCCATTATCACAAGTTATTAGGGTATCCCAAATTGTTGTGAGTCGTTTGGAAAGAAACCCAAGCAAAGCATCATCAGGAAGTCTATAAAATATATGTTGAGAATATTGTGCTTTAAAGGCAACAACAAGGAAGATGTTAAATGGAAAGTTCGTTGTTGAACATTGATGATTGTAGGGTGTCAAGTTGAAGATCTCAATCATGAAAATGAATGGGAGCCATTACTTGGACAATAAATCCTAAATCACAGATAATCCATAACACTCTCAACTTTTATCATCTTATTATGAAAGTGATCAATAATGAAAATGCTAAGATTTGCAAAGTAATTGTAACTAAACCTATGCAATAAGTGAACGACAACATTCACAATTACACGAAAGAAATCAAGCATATTATGAAGGAATTATGTCTTCGATAAGTGCAATTACTAGATATATCAAGGATTACTATTATGGAGATAATAAGTTCGTTCTTTTGGGTCGTCATTGTCTATTGCTAGATTATGATAAATGATCTTTTGGCTGGTCAAATAGACCAAAGCCCTTTAGAATGGATCCTATGAGGTCACACAATAAGAGTATTGGGTTAAACAAGTTAGAGGCCCATTAATGGACCTTATAAGATTATGACAAACCATAAAGAGTGTTGGGATAGAGTAGGTTGATTAGGAATAGGAGTTTGGGCTTAACATAGACTCTTATTTAGAGATGTGATCTATAAATAAGATCCATGACTTAGATTGACATAACAATTGACAATCAGTTAATTGTAATTCAAGCAACCAAGTCCCAAAACCCTAATCCTCTCTCTCTTACTCACGTCCCTCGCTCTCTCCTCCCCTTGTCCGTACGGCCGGCCCTCCGTGGTGGTTCGTGTGGTGGCTCGTGGTGGTTCGTGGTTGGTTTGTTGCTCTCTCTTCTCCGTAGAAGGTTAATTGAAGGGTTCAATTGCAACTAACTAGTTTTAGTGGAGGTTTAATCCGTGCTTGTGGACCAAGTAGAGGAATAACACTTGAGGTTCTTTGTCTCCCTTGTTCTTGCTCGATCATACGTGGAATCACGCTTCAAAGATATAATTACTTATTCTTTATGTGTTGTGCATTGATCTTGGTTATTAGATGTTTATGCATATGATTCATGAAATTCCGCTTAGAGTATCTAAATCCCTATAGTGATATCAGTTAGCCTATGCATGTACATATATTGAATATTAATTCTTTGATAGTCCACAATTTTAATTCAATTAGGAGGGAGAATAATTTAATTATGGGTCAATTATTATTTTAAATGTGACATATAGAATAATTAAAAGTTGTTTAATTTGCTCAAAAAATTAGCCTAAAAGATCCGATTTTAGCCCTAATATGTTCGAAAATTCGAACCTTCCTAAACCCTAATTCGATTTTTTCGAAAACCCTAAACCCCAAATAGTGATTTTGTGTTTTGGTTTTGAATAAATTCGATAACCCATGTGATTTATGATTTTAATCTATTTGATTTCATGTTAAATTATGAATTTTTCATGATCAAATTATTTGATTTAAGAGTTAAATAGAATTGGGGATTAATTTCATGAAGAACCCTATTCAAGATTGAATATGATTTAATTTTGAAATTAATTGGACCACATAAAATTAATTTATTTTAACAAAAGAAATTGTCTTAATCTAATTAAAATAAAAAAAAAGGGTTTTGTGTGCGGCAGCCGTGGTTGGGTGGCGCAGCGACGGCGGCTGACGTTGCAGGTGGTCCGGAGGGAGGGGTGGGGCGGGGCCGCAGGTCGGAGAGCAGGGGCGGCAACAGCAGCACCGTGCAACAATTGCGCGGCACTGCTGCTGCTGCTGTGCAGCGTACACCATCCGGTGTACGGCCACCGTGGCTGGCTTCGGCTGGCCACACTACGGTGGCTGGCGCACTATTTTCAAAAAAAAAATTATTTTATTTTTGATAAAATCAGATTTCAAAATTAAAATTAAAAAGGATAAGTTTTGATTTTGAAAAGATAATTATCAAAATTAATGTTGTTAATTTTGTTAAGTTTGGATAATTATTGAGCAAAAGATTCTATATGGATAATAATTGATTAAATAATGAGATTATCCCATAATTATTTTAGGATAATAATTGATTTAAAATTATGTAATTGGCTAGGCAATTAGGATAGAATCTCCTAAATTAGTTAGGATAATAATGGAAAATAAATATGATTTATCTTCCATAATTAAAATAAGATTTGATTCTATCTCATACCTAAGATAGAATATATGATATTTTATGATTGGTAATGAATAATATATGATATTATCTAATTGCAGTAATTTAATTAAAATATGAGATATTTAGAGCCATGTTTCCTTAATTGTGAACATTTGATGTTGTACTTTAGGAAAGCATGATGAGTGATTTATTATATGACATTTATAATATATGATAATATTTATTGCTATATATAGACTAGTACGACCCATAGATTCTAAATACGATCCGCGCATCGTTTCGTATTTTTGTAATCTAAATACAGTCTGCTTATCGTTAAGTATTTTTGTAATTTATTTTATTTTATTTAAGTAGTAGATAGAATAGAATAGTATTACAGGTTGCAGTTGATCCAAGAACCCAATGGAGTGAAGGCCCAAAGGAGCTAGATGGATGAGATTCATGAAGTTTAAGTGGGAGTTTTATTTTATTAGTTTTTAGGATTAAGGGGCCATACTATGTCACGTTTTATTTATGCATTAGTAGATTATGCATGTTAGATATTATTGATATTTGTGATGATGCGCTAGAGTTCACTAAATAATCACAACATAATAAATATACGTCCCGGTAATATTGAGGTTGCTTTTCCAATTAAAAACCCAATAAACCTTTGATATTTATGATAGGTCATGCCAAAGTCGGGTGTCATTTATATCTTGGGAAAGTTGGGGTAAATCAAGTTTTACAATTTTAATTGGTTATACTCAACAAGGTTACCTAAAGAGTTTAGATCCTTGAAGCAAAGGGTGATAATTAAACATGTGATGATTAATTAATCAACTAAGAGTTACAAGAGTTGTAATCAGTAAAGAGTTTACTCACCTTGAAAATGTAATGGTTGATGGTAGGGCTAAAGTCTGGTTAATTATTGCACAAATAAAGGGTCTTGGAATCATTTAATTCAATTAGGATCAATTAATATTGAATGAAATGTTTTAAAGTTGCCTATATAATACGCTAAAGGTGCTTTAAATTTTATTAAACATAATTATTGAACTTTTCCTCGTTTTGATTTTGTAGATGAATAGCTTTAAGGACAACACTAATCTGCCAACCAAACTGAAAACAAGGCTTAATTTCAGAAACTTCAGGGATTGGGAAGAAGAGCTAAGAAATGTTCTTAGGAGCCACAGTCTTGAGGCTCGACTCTACGTTCCCATTCAGAGTAGATTCACAGTTGGTTTCACTCCTCATAGGCATTCGAAAGATATTTCGGATGCAGAGAAAATCAAGGAACTCATATTGGCATCTATTCCAACTTGTTGGAAAAGAAGGTTTAAGGACTATGAGTTAACCAATCTATACAATTGTCTTCGTGTCATCTGTCGAGGTGGCATTGGGGCATTAAGAAGTGGAGGCATCAACGATGAGAATGTTAGAGACATCGTTAACTCGATCGCTCCAATGTACTACTCCTAGACTGACAGTGTAAGGTTTGAGACTTACAATATTCATTGTAAGATATTGGCTAAGAAACTCATTCCTGGTCAGTCAGTTATAGACCATGTGAAGGAATTTATTGATTCTTTCAATCAGATAGATATCTTAGGGAGACCATTTGATGATGACTTTGCTCATGACACTATTTTGTTCCCACTCCATGATTGATTTGATCTCGTCAAACTTATTCATGATGATAAAGGCTCGACGGTGACACTAGTCAACCTTTTAATCAACCATACAGAGGAGTACTTGAAGAAGAAGGGAAGCCAATGTTCTATTGCGGTAGGTGGTCTTGCCACACGCTAGGGTGTCCCCATTACATACCAGTGCAAACGGAAGGTAAGGAGTGACCTAATGTTTTTGTTGTTGAAATCAATCTTACCTCTTATAGCAATTGGGTATTCGATACCGGTTGTGGTGCTCACATTGTTAATAACATGCAGGGCTTAAGAGAGAGTAGGAAGTTAGCTAAAGGGGAAGTCACACTTCGAGTAGGAAATGGAGCAAAATTTGCTCCACTTGCTATTGGAAACTATCATTTGAGACTTCCATCTGGTCTTATTTTGGTGCTTAATAACTGTTATTATGTCCCAACTATTACCAAGAACATTATTTCAGTTCCTATTTTAGATACTGAAGGTTTTTTCTTCTGAAATAAGAGACAAAAGTTGTTTTATTTCCAAAGAAAATATGTCATATGCTAACGCAAAATTGATTAATGGCTTGTATGTCTTAGATTATACAACTCATGTTTGCAACATAGATCAGAAAAAAGCGCAAAACAGATGAATCAAACCAAACCTATTTATGGCATTGTAGGTTAGGTCATATAAACCAATTGCGCATCCAGAAATTACAAAAGGATGGACTCCTAAATTCATTTGATTATGAATCATATGAGAACTATGAGTCATACTTGTTAGGTAAAATGACCAGGTCACCTTTTACTGGAAAGGGTGAAAGAGCTAGTGACCTTTTGGGCCTCATACAGACGGATGTCTGTGGACTTCAAAAGCTAGAGGTGGTTTTAACTACTTCATTACTTTTACTGATGATTTAAGTAGGTATGGATATATCTAATTAATGAAGCATAAATGGAATCCTTTAAAAAGTTCAAGGAATTCCAGTATGAGGTACAAAACCAACTTGGGAAAACAATTAAAGCATTGCGATCCGATCGTGGTGGTGAATATTTGACCCAAGAATTTGATGAACATCTGATTAATTGTGGAAAAATTTCACAGTTAACTCCTCCAGGAACGCCACAGTTGAATGGTGTTTTAGAAAGAAGGAATCGAACTTTACTTGATATGGTTCGATCCATGACGAGATTTACTGATTTTCACATATAGTTCTGGGGATATACATTAGAAACAGCTGTGATCATATTAATCAGAAGCCCGTCCAAAACAGTTGAGAAGACTCCATATGAGTTATGGACTAGAAAAGTTCCAAAGTTATCTTATCTCAAGATTTGGGGATGTGAAGCCTATGTAAAACGTTTACAAGGCAATAAACTAGGCCCTAAATCAGACAAATGTTTCTTTGTGGGTTATCCCAAAGAGACAAAAGGGTATTACTTCTAAAATCGCGAAGATAACAAAGTGTTTGTTGCTCGCGATGGTGTCTTTCTAGAAAGAGAATTTCTTTCTACAAAGTCCAGTGGGAGTAAAGTGGTTCTCGAAGAAATTCGAGACGAGAAACAAATGGATGTGGATAACACCACATCAGAAGCGAGGGCGCATGAGTCGCCTAATTCGAAAAATCATGTGTCGGAGCAAGCTAATTCAAATAGTGAGACTCCTGTCGTCCCACTTGAATCTAATTCTTGCGAAAATCTTCAAAGAGTTGAAGAGAATATTTCTATTGTTGCTCCTACCCCACGTAGGTCTGTCAGATTAGAAACAAACAGTTTGCTGAGGTTTTGATAATTGAGGATTTTGAAATCTTCTTATTGGAGAATGAAGAACCCACAACCTACAAGCAAGCTTTGGCGGGCCCCAACTCAGATAAATGGCTTGAGGCCATGAAGTCCGAAATGGAATCAATGTCTCAAAATGCTGTGTGGACCCTTGTTGACTTGCATGATGGGTTAAATCCCATTGGATGCAAGTGGGTTTACAAGATTAAAATAGACAAGGATGGAAATTCCTACATCCACAAAGCAAGACTGGTTGCAAAAGGATACAGATAGATTCATGGTATTGACTATGATGAAACCTTTTCCCCCAGTAGCTATGCTTAAGTCCATTCGAATTCTTCTAGCGATTGCTGCATTTTCAACTATGAAATCTGGCAGATGGATGTCAAAACCGCCTTCTTGAATGGGTTCTTGACGGAGGAAGTGTATATGACACAACCTGAGGGTTTTGAAGATCCAAAAAATCCTGGAAAGGTATGAAAACTTCAGAAATCCATTTATGGATTGAAGCAAGCATCAAGGAGTTGGAATCTTCATTTTGATGAGGCAATCAAATAGTTTGGTTTTCTCAAAAGCGAAGAGGAACCTTGTGTATACAAGAAGTCCATGGGAGCAGCATGGTTTTCTTAGTCTTGTATGTAGATGACATACTACTCATGGGGAATGACATACCAATGCTTGAGTCAGTCAAGGAATGGTTGAAGAGTTGTTTTTCTATGAAGGACTTGGGTGAAGCCGAGTACAGTTTGGGAGTCAAAATCCATCGAGACAGGTCCCGAAGGATGATTGGACAGAGTCAAGAGACTTATATTGATAAGGTTCTTGAAAGTTTTGAGATGACAAACTCCAAGAGAGGATTTCTTCCCATATCCCATGGCATTACGCTTAGTAAATCTCAGTGTCCAGTTACGCCAGACGAGATGAGATGTATGGCTATCGTACCTTATGCTTCGGCAATAGGGTCGATAATGTATGTCGTGATTTATACAAGGCCAGATGTTACATATGCTTTAAGCATGTGTAGCAGATTTCAGGAAATCCAGGAGAAGCACACTAAACAGCTGCCAAGAACATCCTTAAGTACTTGAGAAGGACTAAAGGAGTGTTTCTAGTATATGGCGGCGAAGATGACTTGGTTGTCAAAGGCTATACGGATGCGAGTTTCCAAACAGACAGAGATGATTTCAAATCCCAATCTGGGTACATTTTCTGTCTGAATGGAGGAGCAGTGAGCTAGAAGAGTTCGAAGCAAAGCATTGTCGTAGACTCTACAACAGAATCAGAGTATTTGGCTGCAGTTGAAGCAGCAAAGGAGGCTGTTTGTGTTGGGTTTCGGTGAGTCCGACCCACCGTGGAAGGAAACCCGACCCCAAAACCAAATTCACAATAATTATAACCATAAAGATAATTAACATAAACACAAGACTGAGTAAGTAATTATTACCTTTGCAGCATGCTTCACTCACCAAAATGAGCTCTTACTTGAAAGCCTTCAAGTCCCGCTTACACGGCGACCTCCTTCGAAGTCCACCCGCAACGCGAGCATCGAACTCGGTCTATTGCCTTGGAGTTAGCAAGACCCGACCTCAAAACTCGAGTAATTAGTGTTTAAAGGTTTTCACATTGTGATGCCTTTTTCAAAACTTACTCAAGTGAAGAATTCCAAACTTCCTAGGTTAGTATTTATAGGCAAAGGCTCCAAAAATTCTCATCATCTTTCCATATGGGAGGTTTTGATTTTATTCATTTTATTTTAAATCTAAAATAAAATAAATAAGCAAGCTACTAATAAATCAACAAGTGTCAAGCTCACATGAGGGGTTAGGTGAGGACCATTTGGAGGAGGGGGGACCAAACTTGCTCCCCACTCTCCTTGTAAAAACCGGCAACCTCATTCCCTCATACCCCTTTTATTTTTGCGCTACATGGCAGCCCCACTTGGGCACCAAGGCACCTAAGTGGGCTGCCATGCCCTTGCTGCCATACACTCGGCCAGCAGGCCTAGCACTTGCGTGCGGGCTGCTTGGCCGAGGCCCAGCTGCACGCAAGGCCAACCATACTGTGGCTAGCTGCTGCGGGCTGGCGCGCCTAGCGTGCTGGCAATTGCGGCTGGGTGCCGCGGCATGGCTGCTAGCCAATGCACGCACATGGCTGCGCCAGCTATGCTAGCGTGGGTGCGCTAGCATGCACCAACCAGCCTAGGCTTGGCTTGGCGTGCATGCTAGCCACCATGCTAGGCCATATGCCCCTAGCACTCGGTTTGCTCGGGGCGTTCCGATGCAAGGGGTATTTTGGGAATTTGTTGATTTATTATTTTTTCTCGTCTCATCATTTTATCATTATCGACTCGATTTTCAATGCTCGGTTTCGAATTTCCGACGTCTAAATAATAATTACTCGGTTTGCTAGTTACTTGGGTGTGACCCGAAGGGTTCATTCAAGATTAAGCTGTAATATTAATTATTCATTAATATTACTGATCGGAAGCGGCCTCCACCCAGTCATTCCGATCACTTGACCTCACTGAATAATTAGCTTTCTAATAATTTCGAACCCTCAATCGGAATAATACACTTGTTCGAAGGACACCATTCCTTTCAGTTTGGATAAAGAAATTCCTAACTGAGTTGGACATTGTACCAAGTGCTCAAAAAGGAATTGAGTTGCATTGTGACAACAATGACACCATTGCTCAATTAAAGGAGCCAAGGTGACAAGAGGAAAATGTAGGTCGTTATCTACCTCTCCCTAGAGCCAAACCTATTTCGTAAACACTCGACCAACCTAATACAAGTATATGGAAGTCAAGGGTCGAACCCAAAGGAATGAGTAGGAACGATGCTATAGCCTATGTCAAGCTAATTCGAAGAATATAAATGGTTGTGGTTGGTAACTAAAGTGTCAAGAAGCTAGACAAATCGAAGAATTCAATATACTAAACACTAGGGATATAGGTTCAACATGCAAGCTCAATGATTATGCTAAGGGACAAACAATAGTTACAATCAAAGGAATCCAAAAGCTATCTCCTATAAGCCAAGTTAGGGTTCACTTTGAATGGCTAACAAGGGAAATCACAATCAAATTCAATCAATTAGAGCGATTCTCAAATCAAGGGCTCATGTTATTGAAATTTGCAATGCAATCTAGATTAATCTTATAGGTTGATCACTCCTAGTTTAATTAATCATATGCATAACTATGTTAACCAATTTAATTGCAAAAATCCAATCAATTTAGTATCATCAACAAGCAAAAATCATCAATCAAGCATGCTTTCCCTTCTCCCTAGCAAAATCTACTCACTAATCATGGTGAAATTAAGGAACAAAACAAATTCAATCAAATTCATATTCATTTAAAGCTTAATCAAAAGAAAATCAATCAATCAACAAATTCTAGAGCAAGGAATGTAATCTCAATCAAAATTCAAGAAACTAGAAAGAATTCCATTAAAAGTAAATCAAGGGAAAGAAATCTTACAAATTTTCATTGAAGTGAAGAAGGAATTTCAAGATCCAATTGAAATCTAAGATCAAATTCAAGTACAAACAAGTAAATCTTAAGTACAAAAGTTCCGTCGTCATAAAAAAGAAAGTCAAAAGCTATAAATAGAAAAATCGAGCGAAGGGGCTGCACAGGGCCGTGCGCACGCACCCACCAGCCGCGCGCGCGCACACTTTGATCTACGCGCACGCATCCTTGTGCCGCGCGCGCGCACCCCTGTGTGGTGCACGAGGCTTTTGCTCCTTCGCTTTGCTTGATCAAACTCTACGTCCCGAGCATCCCCATCATCAGTGCACTCGAGATGATGCCCGCGAGCAAGGCAGTCCCAAAATTAGCAAATTGAGTTGATTATTCACCTACAAAACACAAATAAAATAAAGAGAGAAAGCATAACAAAATAAAACTAAAACTAAAACTATGAATTATCAACTAGAAATATGAAAAACTCGTAAAAACTAATCGAGAACCAAAGTGAATTATAAAAAATGGAAAATCAAATAAACTAAGAAATTATATGAAAATGATGAAAGAAAATAAAGAAAATGAGCCTAAATCTTATTCTTTTCAGCGCCATAAACGACGCTCATCAAATTCCCCCAAGCTAAACTTTTGCTCATCCTCGAGCAAAACAAAATCAAACTCAAGGGAAAATGATGACACTATTCAAGAAAAGAATGAAACAAGAAAACTAGAGAAGATGGAAATATACACTAACTCACTTTCGTAGGAATCACAGTCAATTTTAGCAACTAAAGACAAGCCATTTAAACCCTGAGATCGCCCTAGAGGACGAGTGATTCTCTCGTAAAGGTTTCCAAAGATGTTAACCTATAACTCTTTTTATTAAAAGGGAGGCAAAGCATAAGAAAAGAAAAGAGAAAGTTTAAAACCTTGAAAAGAAAAGAAATACTTATACAATGGACTTTTGCACATGATCAAAGCACGAAGGGTATCAAACTTTCTAAAACAACAATGGTAAGCACGTTTTAAGATATCGATGGTTGATTGAAACATAGGGCATGCTAAGCGTAGAGAACTAATGAGGCGCAATCCACTTTCATCCCAACCAATCTAACCGCGTTCTCCCTAATGGCTTCAAATCTTCCCTTAGTAAGCGTCTCTATGGTTCCTCGAAGGAACCGGAAAAGAATAGAATTTGAGGGTTCTCGACATCTTGACCTTGCATCCCTTTTCCTTAGGCTTTAACTCATAATGCCCTCCCTCGGTATATGACTCAACCACTAGGTTGAAAGGACTTTCCCAAAGGTTGTAACGTAAGGGCAAAAGGTTAGGGGTAGGCCTAAAATTTAGAATTTGGTGGTACACCTAGGTTATGAAGCAAAGATTGGCCAAACCTCGACACCAAAACAAAGAAGTCACCAAACAAAAACAAACTAATACCCCCAAGCTTATTCAAAGCTATATCCACAAGCATATATACAAAAAGCGTAAACGCTTCTCCCCCAAGCTAAAATGAAGCATTGTCCTCAATGCTTGAAAAGGGAAAAGAATCACATCAAACTGTTTTTGGAGTTTTTTTTTTTTTTTTTTTTTTTTTTTTTTTTTTTGTTTATTTTTGAATTTTCTCATTTCACCTTTTTTTTTTTTTTTTTTTTTTTTGTAACTTTCATTTTATCAAAGCAATTGTCTTCGCCTCCTTTAACTTTGGACGGCTTTTTTCGATTTTGCATTTATTATGTCCTTGCCTTTTTAAACTTTGGACGGCTTTTTCATATATTCATTTGCCATTATTCACAATATATACAAAAGACGAGCTTGCTTATAAAAAAAACCAATATCAAACTTTATAGACCACAAACTCCAAAAACATGACCATTTGCTTCACAAAAACCAAAAATGGAACAAAAAGACACAAATGGCTCAAAGTTCTAAAGATGTGGCTTGAAAAGAAGGGGAAAGGCTCAAATGGTTAGCAAGATGGCAAATGTAAACCCAATGAACTAAAAAGAAAGAAGAAAATCCTAGAAATGAAAAAAAAATTACCACCCCGAAAAATGGCCTTTGTCCTTCCTAGTTGGTTCGGTCTCGTGTTTGGAAATTATGAGTCAAGATTCAAGATTAGGTATGCGAAGGTTAAGGATCCACGCCACACAAAAAAAATGATGAAGGCTTGAAAAAGATAATTCCTTACACGGTTGTAGCAAAAATTTACTAAAGGTGTCAAATCCACCAAAGGAAGCAACTCCGTATTACCACAAACCAAAAGAATCCGGCTTCAAGGCCCCAAAAGGTCTAAACCGCTACCTTAGCATATCCTATCCTAGAGTCAACCAAAGATACTCTCAAAACGCGCAAACTATTGTATTTAGGAGAAAAATAGCCAATGTACAAGTTCAAGTGGTACTAAGTCCAAAGTAAAAGCAAAAAGATGAAGAAAGAAAAGCAATGCCTCAAAAACATTTTATTCAAATTTACAAAAACAATATTTTTTTTTTTTTTTAAGAAAAGAAAAGGATTAAAAACAAAATAAAGAGAACAAGGGATAAAAAGAAAAGAAAAGAATAAGAAAAAGAGAAAAGGAAAACATGAAGGAAGAAAAAAACCAAAAGAAAAAGAAAAAGAAGAAAAGGAAAATGAAATGAAAAATAGAAAAGTAAAGGAGAAGTAGAAAGTTACAAGGAAGTAATGCTAACACACATAAATCCCAATCAACAAACAAGTGAACATTCGGCCACAAAGCCAATGCTCCCAAACACACTAGGGTGTTAAAAAGAAAACAACCTCGAACCATTCAACTTCTCCTAGAACTAATCCTAGACTAAGCAACCAAGAAAAGAAAAAGAAGAGAAATAGAAAGATCTCACCGGGCGCCAAAGCTATTGTACATTAAACAAGGCGAAAGAGCACCTTTACGAATCGTCGAAATCCAAAGCATAAGCAATAGAGCAAGGTGAGAAATAAAAAAAAAAATTATATGCAAAGAAAATTGTCAGTAACTTCAATACAAAAGAAAAGAAGAAAAGAGAAAAAAAATACATGAAAATAAAGAAAAAGCAAGTAATAAAAACAACAGAAATAGGATCAAATGAGTATAGGAAGTAGAATAATCAGATTGAAATAGTATCAAGAGACAAGATATCCAAAAATAATCATCAGGAATCATCATAACAGAGACACAGAGAAACACTGTGGACAACGATAAGCGAAACAAGCAAGAAAAACCAATAACTGGGCAGAGAAATCAGCAGAAATACAGCATCATCATCATAAAACCAAAAGACACAGAGATCTATACCAGAAGCATATGAGACCAGGAATGAACTACTAAAGCAAGGGGGGGAAATGGTGAAGCACAGAAACAAACGACATAAAGCACCCCTAAGCTTAAAATGGACTACCACCCCTAACTCTAAACCTAAAGACATATAGGGAACAGAGAAACATCATACAAAGCACATAAGAAGGGGGGTACCTATGGTAGTATCACTCCGTACTATGGTAAGGGGAAGAATGCGAACTCCCCTCACCGGTCTCCATCATACGACTAGAGCTAGCTATCTCGTTCACGTTCATGGGAGCCTTACCCCTTAAACTACCTTCCCTCCTAGCTCTATCAACCTCAAAATAATGAGACCAATCATCTAAGACCGGCTCACCCTACCTACCCCACCTAACTAAAGTCTCGGGGTCCGGAAAGGGCGAAGGATTAGCCGGATCATATGTATAATCACAACCACCGGGCCGTCGATAGTCGTTAGTGGACGGGGTGGTACCTATGATAGAACTAGGGTGAACATAAGGGCCCTTACAATAAGGGCTGCAAGGCCGAGGACCAACGGTAGGATCAAAAGGCTCCCATTGAGGGATATGTCCTTGTTGGACCGGGAGATACGGGTAATACACATAAGGCTCGATCTCCCCCCTCCGAACATGTAAATCGTACAATTGATTTGTATGATAGTCATAACCAAGATAAGGGTTTTGCATCGAAGGCATAGTATATAACACATTAGCAATAGAATCAAGCCTAGCATGAATGGTTGACAAATCAAAAGTAGAAGGAGTAGGAGAGTCGGAAGGAATAGGCGTACCTCCCGGTTCAATCGGGGGAAGAGTTTGAACATTCGATGAGAAGGCATTGGTTGAGCTGCCTCTTGTGTGGTTCGTCCTTCGTCGAATAGAGTGATTAATATCTCGCACTGGAGGCCTCCAAGACAAGGAATCTTTCTCTTTCGGTCGGGTAGTTGCCTCTTTGCATGGGATTAAGAACCATTCTTTAATCTGAGAAACTTTCCAAATGAAAACATTATCCTTTCTAGTACGATCGAGGAACTTTTGGTTCACAAGGGCAGAGATGTTGAGGAAATGAGAAGAAGATTTTTCTCGAGGATCGATAATTGGGGGAAGCTCATTTAACAAAGTCTTATAGTTGTCATTAATGCAAAGAGCTAGGATAGAAATCATCCCTCCCAATTGGATGCTCCCTAATAGGCTAACTCCATCACGGATATCCAAAAATCAATTGATCAAATGCTCCGTGAAATCCACTAGCTCAATCTCAAAGTCGTTTTGGTCGGCTATCCACAACCAACAAAGCTCTTCTCGGGAGATAGCTCCCAAAGAGTCCTTGGAGCAAACAACATAAGTGAGGATACAGTTGAAATACCGCATAGCCGGATGAATCATGGAAGCGGTCTTGGAATTTTGAGGCTCATACTTTCCTTCCTCTAAGATACTTCTTCATCAACGCTGCTCATTAAATCCATGGTCACTTGCCATTCTACTATGTGCCGGATAAATACAATGATCCGCGTCCTCGGCCCATGGAAACTTGAAGTATGAACATAGTTGAGAATCCGTCAATGTGTGATTATTATTAAAAAGTTTGAAAGTCAAAATCCTTGAGGAATTTTCACCTGGTTCTCGGACTACTTCATGAGAAGAAAGAAATTCATAGGTCACCCTAGCATAAGTAGGGGCGCTCAAATCCAAAAACTCTAAAAGATCAAGGTCCTTTGCAAGAAGGCGAACGTCCTCATCTATTTCGAGAAACTTGGTTGTTGCTTGATCGTAGAATCTTGTTGGTCTTAGCTTCCTCTTGGATAGACGCTTGAAACGATCCCAATGTGATTCTTTAGAAAATTCAATGTCGTATGTTTCTTCTACCTCGGGTGGAGGTGGAACAACATGCCTAGATTTGCTTGAACTTGATCTTGCTCGCTTCTTTTGACGGATTAGAGCCATCTACAAGAAGGAAAACAACTCATGAGCAAATTTTTACATTTGTCATATTTCAATAATAAGCATAAGTAATTGCTCAAGAATCAAGCACAAATGCTATTATCTCAAATTAGAAGCAAGAGATGGCTACATATGAACAATGCCATTAATATAGAACCATGAATTTGAAGAAAGTAGGCATGGATTAAAGGCAAAATTGAACATAAGAGACCAAATCATGAATCAAATTGAGCAAAATATTCTCAAACATTGTATTATCAAAGCAATAAAGCCATCATAAAGAATACCCATGAGAGAGAAAATGACCAACAATGGTGAATCAAGGAATCAAGAAAGGTATACAACTTCATCATGAAAATGCTTCAATTTAATATCCAATAACATCATTCAACACAAATTACAAGCTAAAAGAACCAACAATGGAGTTCTACCATGAAAGCAAAAACAAGGGTTTCCAGCTTGAACAATGAGGAAGAAGATGACTAGAAAATAAGAAATTATACCTCAATGACGCCTTGAATTACCTGTAAATTGCCCAAAATGAAGATTAAAGAACAAATAGAACACCCAAAGACAAGATTCAAGCATCAAAAAAAATCCTCAATAATTCGAATTAGCCCCAAATTTTCGAAAATAGAATTGAAAATTTTAGATTTTGTTTTGTTTTTGAAAGATTTGAGATGAGGTTAATGTAATTTTTGATGAATTGATAATAAAAAGGGTGAATAAGCTTGTGTTTTCAAAGAGATTTATGGGTTTTGAAGGCAATGTAAGAGTAGAAGAATGAAGGGGAGGTCGAGGAGAGAGAATGGGGTGAATAAAGGAGGATAGGGGAATGAAAAAGGGGCGAAGAAAGGAGGGTAGCTGCTGTCGACGGTGCGTGTGCACAGAGGGGTTGGTGCGTGCGCACCAGCGACAGCAGGGGGGCTGATGCGAGGCTTGGGGCTGCGATGCTTGGCCAAAAACTTTGCCTACTTGGTGCGTGCGCGTAGCCAGGAGGTGCGTTCGCACTAGGTAAGGGCTAGGGTGGCTGATTCTTGCTTGTGTCGCACCAAAAGAGACCAAAAGTTCTGACCCCTATGGTGCGCGCGCGCAGTGATGGTGGTGCGTGCGCACTAAGGGGGTACGGGGGTGGTTCAAAAACCATCAAATTTTGTCAAAGTTAGTGTAAATTTTTGACCTCTTTGGTGCGCGCCCGCAACCTATGATGCGCGTGCACCAAGCAAGAATATTTAGGCCATGTATATACTTTCGTGTTTGCTTAATGAGATAGTTGAAAGCGCATTCGAAAAAGAGTAGAAAATCAATAAAAATGCAAACATGAGAGCATAAAACCCCAACAAGCTTTTCCACCTAAACTTAACCAAACCTCGTGAAATCTTGAAGTAATTGTTGGAAATTTTCTTCGATCCAATCTCATGGTACCTAAAATCAAGAGAACAAACAAAAATAAAGAGAAATAAGAAAAATTCTCAAGGATAAAAGAAATATAGAAAATCGTAAAATCAAAATAAATAGGTTAGAAAACCGGGTTGCCTCCCAGGTAGCGCTTGTTTAACGTCATAGCTCGACGTCCTCCACCAATTAAGGTGGTTGTCGGAGAAGCAATGAGTGAAAAAGGCCAACAAAAGCACCGTCGAAATACTTCTTGAGACGATGGCCATTGACCTTAAACGGAGAAGAAGAATGCATCGTTGAGACCTCTACAATACCACTTGGAAAAAAAAATTCTTGACCAAATAGAGACCACTCCATCTTGACATGAGCTTTCCGGGAAACAACTTCATTTTTGAATTGTAGAGAAGAACCTTATCGCCAACACATAAATCTTTCTTCTCAATTTTTAAGCTTGTCATGTGTTTCCCTGTAACGAGCCTGGTACACACTAGCACAATCATAGGCATTAAGTCGAAGCTCCTCTAGCTCATGAAGATCTAACCACCTTTTCTCCCCCACTCTTGCCAAGTCAAAAGTTATCTTCTCTATTGCCCACAAAGCACGGTGTTCAATTTCAACCAGGAGATGGCATGACTTGCCATAGACTAGGCAGTATGGAGTGGTACCTATGGGGGTCTTGAAATCTATTCGATAGGCCCAAAGAGCATCATCCAACTTTTCCGACCAACCCTTTCGATTTCTCGCAACCGTGTTTTCAAGGATGAGCTTGATTTGACGATTAGAGACTTCCACTTGACCGCTCGATTGGGGATGATATGGGAGGCCAAATTTTTGATGGACTCCATGCTTCCCCAACATCTTTTGAAAGGCATGGTGAATAAAGTGAGAACCGTTGTCGCTTATCAACGCCCTTGGTACCCCAAATCTTGGAAAGATTATCTTCTTAAATAACTTCATAACCACCTTGTTGTCGTTAGTTGGGGAGGCAATTGCCTCGACCCACTTAGACACGTAGTCGACCGCCACAAGGATATATTGATTTCCGAAAGATGAGGGAAATGATCCCATAAAATCAATACCCCACACATCAAACACCTCCATCTCGAGTATGGGTTGTTGAGGCATGTCATTTCTCTTGGAGATATTCCCAACTCTTTGACATCGGTCACATGTCTTTATAAAGCCCCATGAGTCCTTAAAGAGATGTGGCCACCATAGACCGCATTGAAGGACCTTAGTGGCGGTCTTAGAGACACCCATATGGCCCCCGCTTGGATCCGAATGGCACATTTTCAAAACACTAGGCACCTCTTCTGTGAACGTCTAAGTAAGCCATTGACCCCTCGCTTGTATAAGATGGGATCATCCTACACATAATGCCTTGCCTCTCTCTTGAGCTTCTTTCTTTGGTTTGTAGAAAAGGAAGGAGGAAACTCCCCACATGCAAGAAAGTTCACTAAATCAGCAAACCATGGGAGCTCCTTTGCTTCAATAGCATACAAGAAGTCATCAAGCATCCTATCCTCAATTGGAGAACCATCATCATGAGTTTGAGAATCTTTTAAACGAGAAAGATGGTCCGCCACAACATTTTTCGCTCCTCTTTTATCCCTAATCTCAATGTCAAAGGTTTGGAGCTCAAGAACCAACCAAATCAACCTTGGCTTGGACTCTTTCTTGGCAAAAAGATACTTGAGAGCTGCATGATCCGTGAAGACAATGGTCTTGGAACCTAATAAATAACAACGGAACTTCTCAAAAGCATGAACTATAGCCAAGAATTCCTTCTCCGTTGTAGTGTAATTCCGTTGAGCTCCATTTAGAGTCTTGGACATATAATAGATTACATGAAGTTTCTTATCCACTCTTTGACCCAAGAAACCTCCTATTGCTGATTCACTTGCATCACACATCAATTCAAATGGTAAATCCCACCTTGGAGCTTGAACAATAGGAGTAGAGATTAGAGCTTTCTTTAACTTATTGAATGCCTCCAAACACTTATCATCAAATACAAACTCGGCATCTTTTTGAAGAAGATCATTGAGGGGCTTTGCAATGAGCGAGAAATCCTTGATGAATCTTCTATAAAACCCGGCATGCCCTAAGAAAGATCTCACTCCCTTTACATTTACCAGAGGTGGAAGCTTTTCAATAACTTCAATTTTATCTTTATCCACCTCTATCCCCTTGTGAGCGATCTTGTGGCCAAGGACTATGCCTTCCTCCACCATGAAGTGACATTTCTCCCAATTCAAGACCAAGTTCACATTTTCACACCTTGCAAGACATTTTTCAAGGTTTTCAAGGCATGCCTCGAATGAAACACTTCCTACGGAGAAGTCATCCATAAAAACCTCCATCTCCTCTTCCAACATGTCTCCAAATATACTCATCATGCATCTTTGAAATGTCGCGAGAGCATTGCAAAGGCCGAACGACATTCTCCTATAAGCAAATGTACCATATGGACAAGTGAAGGTTGTTTGCTCTTCATCGTCCGGGTGGATAGGGATTTGGAAAAATCCCGAATAACCATTAAGAAAACAATAGAACTTGTGCCTTGTTAGTCTCTCAAGCATTTGATCAATAAAAGGAAGGGGGAAATGATCTTTCGTTGCAGATGTGTTTAGACGTCTATAGTCTATACACATCCTCCATCCCGTGACCGTCCTTGTCGGACAACGTGAACAGGAGAGACCCACCTAGAACTAGAAATGGGGAATATGATTCCCGCATCCAAAATTTTGGTGATCTTCTTCTTCACTACCTCTCCCATTTGGGGGTGTAGCTTTCGTTGTCTCTCAATAGAAGGTAAAGCACCCTCCTCAAGAGTTATGTGATGTGTACATAAAGAGGGGCTTATACCTTTGAGGTCATCAATGGTATAACCCAAAGCACTCTGGCGCTTCCTCAAAACACCACACAACTTTTTAGCTTGATGCTCACTCAAAGAAGAGCTAACAATCACGGGAAAAGTGGAGTTGGGTCCCAAAAATTCACACCTAAGGTGTGATGGAAGAGGTTTGAGCTCAACCATTAGAACACCTTTACCTTCCTTCGATGTGGCCACTTGCAACACTTCTTGGCTAGAAATGCTCATACACATTTGCTCTCCAACATCCTCAAAGCTTCCATTGAGCACATCTTCATATAAAGCCATCTCCTTGCTAGGAGTACCTATCTTTTCGTTATTCAACAAAAAATTCTCAAGAGCAACATTAAAAGTGAGCAATTGCTCATGCATAGAAGACACAACATGATCAAGAGAATCAATCAACATGCAATTTTCTAAAGAAGAACTTGGATACTTCATGCTATCATTCAAGTCAAATTCTATCACCTCATCCCCTACTTTGAGTGAAATTTTCGCACTTTTCACATCTATCAAAGCACCCGAAGTAGCAAGGAATGGTCTCCCTAGAATGATAGGAATATTAGCATCTTCGTCCATCTCAAGCACCACAAAATCCACCGGAATAACAAATTTCCCAACCCTCAAAGGAACATCCTCTACCTTACCCTTAGGAAAATTAATTGACATATCGGGCAATTGCAAAGTGATGTTAGTAGGTAAGTGAACAAATTTCCCAACCCTAGCTCAAGTCTTTGGTACACCGAATATGGCATAAGGCTAACACTAGCTCCTAGGTTACATAAGGCATTCTCAATTTTCATTTTATAAATGGAACAAGGGATGGAAAAATTTCCGGGGTCTTTTAGCTTAGGTGGCATCTTGTTCATTATGATTGCACTACAATTTTCGGTTAAGTTCACCGTATCTACACCATCACAAGTCCTCCTACCACTCAAAATGTCTTTGAGGAATTTTGCGTAGGTGGGCATTTGGGTGACAACTTCGGTAAATGGTAGAGAAAGGTGAAGTTTCTTGAGCATGTCAATGAATCTTCTAAATTGTTCATCTAACTTGTGTCTAATGAATTTTTGTTGATAAGGAAGCTTGGGTTTCACAATTTCTTTCTCCACTCTCACCTCATTAGGCTTCTTAATCTTTACCTCACTCAAAGATGCACCAACTCTCTCATCCTCTACCAAGACTTCTTTTGTGCCTTCTTTGGTCTCACTCTTCCTAGGCAAACTCTCCTCAAGAACCTTACCACTCTTTGTGACAATAGCATTGACCGGTCTCTTTGGGATCTAGGCCTTGGGAAGGTAAAGAAGAAGGACTAGCATGGTCTTTCAAAGCATTAGCAAGTTGAGAAATTTGGTTTTCAAGAATCTTATTATGAGTCATCATTTCATTAAATTTCTTGTCACTTACGGCCATGTAAGTGTTCAACAACTTTGTTTGATTTTCAATGATTTCTTCCAAATTTGTTCTATGTGAAAAAGAAGAGGATTGAACATAGGAATTATCATTTTGGGCCTTTAGAGCAAATCCGGATGGAGGTCCTCTTTGAGCATTGTTTTGAATATTGCCTCTACCTTGATTGTTCCAATTACCCCTATTTTGATTTTGACCATAACCTTGATTATGGTTACCACTACCTTGATTATGATTCCCATAAACTTAGTTTTGATTACCATAATTTTGGTTTTGATTTTTGCTACTATAACCTTGATTGTTATAGTTACCTCGAGAATCTTGGTTCCCTTGGTTCCTATAACCACCTCCTTGGTTATAGTTGTCAAAATTGCCATGATTGTTGTAGTTCCTATTCCATTGACCTCTTTGATTCTCAAACCAAGAATCATGATTATTTGACACATAGTTCACATGCTCATTCACATTTCCACCTTGATCATCACAAACATCCATACATGCATGAGGGAAACTAGAAACATCATGATCATACGACCCACAATCATCACAAAATAAGCATCCACTAGGCATGTTATTAGAAGAGGAAGGGGGTTGAGAATTAGAAGACATACCTCTCCCCTTAGATTGGGAGGGAAGACTTGAAACTTGGTAGGTAGCACTTTCCAACTTTTCCTTGATAGCAGACATCTCCTTCCCCAAGTTTGTCATTTGTGAGGATAGATTGTTGATTGCATTTAGATGATCTACCGAGTACACCGAAGAGCTACTCTTGCTAGTTGACTCTCTTTTTCCATCTTGCCAATCTCTATAATACCTCACTACGTCTTCAATTATGTCCACCACTTCCTCTTCCGTTTTGTTCATGATAGGACCTCCGGCTCCTCCATCAAAACATGATTTTCCTTGAGGGCTAAGGCCTACATAGAAGATTTGAATAATTTGATAGGTTGGAATTCCGTGATGAGGGCACTCCCTTTCACTAGTAGAAAAAGGCTCATTTGAGTAGCTCATTTATAGTGTATTTGCGTCGCTTCGATGAGCGACGCAAATAACTTTTAAATCATTTGCGTCGCTCCTAGGCGCGACGCAAATAAGAGTCATTTGCGTCACTCCTTTATAAACAAGTGACGCAAATAAGAGTTATTTGCGTCGCTCCTTTATAAACAAGGGACGCAAATGACTCTTCTGAGCAACTTCTTGTTTGTTATTTGCGTCACTTGTTTGTATAGGAGTGACGCAAATGACTTACTAGACATTACAAAATTGCTTTATTTGCGTCACTTGTTTGTTTAATGAGTGACGCAAATGATGTGAATTTTTTTTTTTTAAATTCCATAATAATTGCTTGTATATGTTTGTAGTACCTGTTTCTTTGGTAGTGGTATAAAGTAATATACTAACGCAAATAATTGAAATTAAAATGCAATATTAATGAATGCAAATGTAAATTTCGGCAGAGTCTCCTTTGTATTTTGGCCTACCCATAAAATTGGGAATGACGGCATTATATTAACAACCTGTCCAATAATTTACATCTCAATATCATTGACATTATACTCATCATCCCAACACCATTTAACTAAAATCATTCATGTCAAGCCTATAATCCAAAACAAGAGTCCAACATGCGCTAAGTGTAAATCTAAAGTTCAACATTACATATAAATTACTCTGCCCAAATATCTCGAATCTCATTTATCTCCTCCTCGGTGTACGGTGTAGTTCTTGAAAAATCCTATTAACACAACAAAAATACAAGAGGAAAGTTTTAATTCAAGATTGTAGCTAACATAAAATTGTATTTATCAAACAAAAATGAAATATTTGACAACTCATACCTTAATAAGATCCTCACTGGTACGGTGATGTTCAAGTATTTCGTACATATAACGCATGACGTAGTAGCCACACTCACGTCCACCCAATTGTTGAGGACACTACATGTAATATATTTATAAGTTGAATTAAATTGCTATACTTAAATTATTAAGAAACTTAAAGTTTGGGCAAGAAATTAAGGTAACCTGTCCCAAATGCCATGTCAATTTACTTCCCCTAGATTGTCCACTTAATGCCTTGTAACTTCGAAAAGCACTACACATTGAAACAAATAACATATTTATACATAATATGTAAAACCATCTATTATCCTTACACACACATAAAATCATGACATTAATAACAAACTAGACTTACTTTGTCATTGCAAACTTAATTGCTAAATTTCGCTTCTGCCTCAAAGAATCAAAGATGATGACTTCACGCTTAGCCATGCATAAGACCAAAAGAACCCAATGATTCCTACATAATAAATTAGACACACATTTGTAAATGAGTAAATAATATCAACAATTTGCAAAGTTCAAATAAATACAAGTTCAAAGTTTATACTTTTCATGGTATGGGCATAAGATGAACTGCTTAGATTTTTGTTTTTCCATCACATGTGTCATGTATAGTAGGATACGATCTGCATCACTATGCAAATAGGTTTCTGAAATCATTTCGGGACACATGAATCCAATGGAAGCCATATCCACCGTATCGAGTATGTCACTCAAGGCCCTACATATATATCATGTAATAACATTATAAATGGTAATAAAGTATATATGGGAAGAGTGAAATTTGAATATCTTACATCATAAAAACTTGCAAAATTGAAATATTCAGCCAACCTCCCGTGAGAAGTTGATTGACATCTTCACGTCTGATAATGATGTCCTTACTGTCTTCATAACTAAAGGTCCAAGCATCAACCTTTACCTTAATAGTTTCACCTTCGGGTAATGAAGATAACAAACTATTCAAAGACCCACACTTCTGAGACAAGTTTTCCAAAGCATAATCCATAAGAAAAACGATGCAAGGATTGGTGTTGGACTCTTTTGTTTCGTGACCACTTTCAACTACTTTCACTTTGTCTTGCATGTTTTCTTTGGCCGCTTTATTGTTATCATCGTTCTTATTTGATATGAATTCCTAATTAATAGTAAAGCAAATCTATTCAACAAATTGCTATATTTTGTATGGAAAACTATGTAAATTGTTATAAAAATAATTTACCTTGTCATGCATGAGTGAAACCAAGTCTTTTGGCCATTGGGTAAAGGTACCATGAGCATGCTTAAGTTTCTTGATGACTGAAGAAAGAACTAGAACCGAGAATTCTTTGAACTCGTCAAAAAAATCATCAACACTTACCCTCACGTGATCTGGAAGGAGGTTACTATGATGATCAAGGATTAACTCCGGATGATATGTACCTTCAGCGACAATGACTTTCTCAGAGTCATTTTTAAACAATGATAGCCGACATGGAACCGGTTCCTTACAAAGATAGAAAAAAATCATTACAAAAAAAAACAAAAAAAAAAATTGAGTTACAAAGTTAAAAGTATATCGCAGACATAAATCATTACAAAAAAAAAAGATAATAAAAATAAAATAACAAAATTTTGGATACCTGTATGTTTGCAAATGGATCATTACCCACTGATTGGCAACTACTACGATTTTGTGGAGTCGCCCGGCCTATGTTATTCATTTCCATCAATTCAGTTGGAATTTGAATACCAATCTGTTTAGCAAATAACATAAACTTCTCTTGAACCATGGAATCCATTTTAGAGTCCATCTCCTGCATAGTCTCCTCTCGTACCCTCCGGGCTACTCTTGCCTCTAATTCTTCCAGCTCAGCATCTCCGATTTCCCTACCCCGTCGGCCACTACGCCTCTCTCCGGATCCCCATACAGCTTTAATGCCAATTCCACTGCCAAATGCTATTGCCCGACCATTACGATCTTTTTTCCCAAGGGCACGAGATAAGATATCATCATGCCTATTAGGAACAAATTTTCCATCAGCTTGTTGCTTTCTCCAATTATCCTACGCAAAGACTTCAAGTTAGTAAACTTTGGTTGCAATACATATACTTAACAAAATATATTAAAAATTAAAATAAAGACTTATTATATACTTACAATGGATTCTTTCACCTCTCTTGTTTTCTCATCCGGCAAATAAGGATTTCCCTTATCATCTTCTATTGATCTTGCTAGAAGCCAAGCATATGTCCTATCCGGCAAACTAGACACAACCGAAGAACAAGATGAAGTACTGGATGCTGAAGATGCTGTGGGAATATACCCTTTTCTACGCCATACAATATTCATTTCACCATATGATTTGGCTCCTTAATGGTGAGGGTATTCGTTGAAAGATTGGCTTTGTCTTGCCTTCTCACTGATTTCCTATAATCACGAGCATTAATGGAGAATAGTACATAAGAAGCCATTAACAAAGTATTAATAACATGCATGATCATTGATATTAATACACACACAAACCTTAAAATCATCTGTACTATGCTCCTCCACAAATGTTTTCCACATATCTTCAGATATGAAATCATAGAGTACATACGGCATTCTTTTCTCCTTCGGCATATTCCTAGTACATGTGATCCAACCACTGACCAATTTTGTTTTAAAATCTCTCCTACACTTATCACAAGTGCGTAGGACCTTTTTTTTCTTGTCTTCATCTTCTTCTATTTGAAACTCTCTACAAAAAAAATTAAAAAAAAAAAAATTAGTAAATAATTTCATCATATTCAAATAAATTGTTTTCATCATACTCAAATAATGTCAAAATGATCATATAATAGTATAACATTTAACATTTAATAGTTAATATTACCTTAACATCTTCCCACAAAGTGTCTTTTATTCCTTGTGGAACTTGATTCCAATCTTTATACAATATAGACACTTTTGCACGGCTTATTTCACCAAGATGAGTTTTGTATGCTTTTGCCCACTTTCCAATGGGTCGACACAATTCATCCCATTCAAGCACTCTAGGAATCCCAAGCATGGATTTCAGGCCCTTTGAAGGACCTCTTGGCTTCTTTTTCTTCTTTTGAGAGTCGGTTGTTTGTTGCTCTGATTGTGATTGATTGTGTGGCTCATCTTCCTCACCTTGCGAAGACATGGAACGATTATGCATATCCTCATCCTCCATTATTACTTAACTGAAAAAAAAAGACATAAATAAATTAAGACATCGATTTGTATCATTTATAAATTATAAACGTGTACACATAACAATAATAAGCAATTTATGCAATTAGTAAAACATATTGGAAAAAAAAATCACAAAATTCATACCTACTTCATTCTTCTCTTTTGCGACATAAAATCCTTTATTATGATCTTTACGTTTCAACGGTGTGTCAAAATCATCAACTATTGGAGGGATGCTCCAAACGGAAGATGGTGACTCATTTAATTGCTCATCATATTCTTCCTCGTCCACCACATCTTCAATGCCAAGTATCCTTCTTTTACCTTCTAAAACAACTGACCATTTACAATCAGCTGGGTCAGCCATGTAAAAAACTTGTTTTGCTTGTGAAGCTAATATAAATGGATCAGCTAGATGCCCTCGTCGACCAAGATTTACAAGGGTCAAGTTCCCTTGTTCATCTTTTTTTACACCACGGCTACTATCAGCCCACTTACATCGAAATAGAGGAATCTTGAAATCAACATAATCCAGCTCTATTATTTCTTCAATGATTCCATAATAAAATTTCTTCTTATCCACAAGTGTTTTATCATGTGCACTAACATACTCAGATGACAAACCTATTACTTTAACACCACTATTTTGCATTGTTGACTTGTCATCTTGTTGGCTAGTGTAAAAAGAATACCCATTGATGTCGTATCCCTCATATGACATGACTTGACATTTAGCACCATATGCCAACCATCTCAATGTGTCAGATATATCGTTAGGTGTGGTGGACAGTTGGGAGATCACTCGTTCCTTGACCCATGTAACGAATGAACAATTATGCTCCTTTATCAGCTGAAGATCACTTTTGGAAGGATATTTATTTTTAAGAAAAAGCATGTGCTCATCCAAGTAAGGATGAACCTCGCTAAGATTTTGCAACACAAAAAACTCGGCCTTATTTTTCATTTCAAAGCCCATGGATATCCTTTTCCTGCCAATAGTACCTTGACCTCCAAGCCTCCCATCGTGTCGAGACTTTGGCAACCCAATTTTCTGTGAACGTGCAAGATATTGAGCAACCCATGCTGCCACTTCCTCAGTAAATGTTCGTTGTACAATACTAGCTTCAGGTTTGGTCGGATTCATGACCTTTCCCTTTAAGTCACCCATTTCTCGTTCAAAAGGATACATGTATCTCATACACACTGGTCCACAAAGTTTAATTTCACGTACAAGATGAATATATCTGCTTGCAAGTCATCTAAAATACTTGGATTTATGACCTTGTTACAGATAGTGTTAAAAAAGACACATAATCTTGTAATCGTATACCTCACTTGAGGTGGAAAAATTCCTCGAATGGCAACTGGTAATAATTGTTGCATCAAAACATGACAATCATGAGATTTCATGCCACCCAATTTCAAGTCAGACATTGACACAAGTCTGCGAAAATTAGAAGAATATCCAGCCGGGACCTTTAAACCATGAAATGACTCACAGAAGCTAGTTTTTTCCTTTTTAGACAAGGTAAAGCAAGCTGGGGGAAGATACCAGCGTTTTCCTCGAGATTCGGGTGCCAACACTGAACGACCCATAGCAGCCATGTCTTTTCTTACTTTAACTCCATCCTTTGTCTTTCCTGGCATATTTAATAAAGTTCCCACAATGGCATCACATACATTTTTCTCAATATGCATTACATCTAGACAATGTCTAACTTCCAAATGTCTCCAATATGGAAGAGACCATAGCTCAGACTTCTTCTTGTAACCCCCAGTTGATTTTCTTTTGTAAGGTTTACCAAACTTATTCTCAATGTCTTTGACCCGCTGATAAACCTCACTTGCACGTAAAGGGCCACGGGCTTCTCTCAACTCCACTTTTCCATTAAAAGCATCCTTATTGAATCGAAAAGGGTGGTCTTCAGGAAGATGTATGCGATTATCCATGTATACATGCTTGCCACAATTGTCTAGGCGTAATGCCTCCAAATCATCTTCACAAATGAGGCAAGAAGTTGTTTCCTTCACAGTGTACCCCAACAAATTCCCATAAGCTGGGAAGTCATTTATCGTACAAAAAATCATGGCACGTAAAGTGAAATTGGTTTTACTATATGCATCAAACATTAGGAAACCTTCATTCCATAACAATTTCAAATCTTCAATGAGAGGCGCTAGATACACATAAATGTCATTTCCAAGTTGTTTAGGCCCAGATATTAGAAGGGACAACATAATGTATCTAGACTTCATACATAACCAAGGAGGCAAATTGTAGATAGTTAGAAGAACCGTCCAAGTGCTATATTAGGTACTTAGTGTCCCAAATGGGTTCATTCCATCTGTACTAAGACCAAGACTAAGATTTCGGTCTTCTTGACCAAAGTCCTTGAACTTTCGATCAATGTTCCTCCATTGCGGGGAATCAGCCGGATGCCTCATTAACCCATCTTTCTTCCTCCCAGCAGCATGCCACCTCAATAATTTTGCAGTTTTTTCATCTGAGAAGAGTCTCCTAAATCTCGGTATAATTGGAAGATACCATAATACCTTCGCCGGAGACCCTTTCTTACACAACTCACCAGTATCATTCATCTTGTAACGAGAAACTCCACACCTTGGACACTCATGCAAATCAGCATACTCATTTTGATATAACACACAGTCATTGGGACAAGCATGTATCTTCACATATTCCATACCCAAAGGGCACATAAGTTTCTTGGCCTCATAAGTGGAGTTTGGAAGTTCATTCCCTTCGGGAAACATTTCTACTAAGGCTTCCAACAACTACGTAAAACCCTTGTCGGTCCAACAATTGCTCGCCTTTAAGTTGAATAACTTCATAATAGCACCAAGTTTAGTGAATTTTGTACAACCAGGATATAACGGGGTTTCTGCAGCTCTCAAAATACTATCATATGTCTGGGACACTCTGTGAAATGGTCTTCAACATCATGCATCATTTCATCTATCCTGTCCTTCTCCACTTAACTCTCACTTTCAACACCAATATCAGCTGTATCGATATCCTCACCTTGGTGTTCATTATCATCATCACAATGATTCTCATCTTCCCTTGGGCAATAACTAGAACTTGCCTCAATATATATGCTCTCACCATGCCATGTCCACCTTGTGTAGTATTCTTTAAACCCACGACGAATTAGATGATCTTTAATATCATCTATATCACGATATCCCCTTGAATTATTACAGTCACAACAAGGACAAAGAATAGTCTTTGATTTATTCTCTGTTTGGTGTTTTAAGGCAACATTGCTAAACTCTTCAATTCCTCATAAAAAACTTGTAGAATTTCGCTTACCATACATCCAACTTCGATCCATTTTCAACCACTGAATAACAAACTTAATTTTAAGATAATGTGTATATTTTCTAACATATATAGCTCCTTAACCATAAACAAGAATATAAGGCATTAAACATTTTCATTCAAATTTTATCTCATGTAAATGCAATGACATGATCCAACAAGGTCCTTATCACTCCAACCTAACCCATTCTTGAATGTCCTATCTCACTAATAACTACTTGTAAAGTTTGGTTCTAAAGAAAATCCGGCAGCATTTCCCTATAGTTCTCCAAGCACACAATGTAGATAATCGGCTATCTACATATGTACCCAGAGAACGATCGGGAAATAGTGAGCCATGATCTTCTTAGACCCAAAAACAGTTCAAGTAGTTATCACCTAAATGAGATAGAACATTCAAGAACAGTCCCAAACCGGGGACTATTCAAGACATACTCCTAATGAGTAAGCCCTGAACGGGTATCTAAGCCAATGATGCAAGTATTAATACAATTCCAATCAATTATATCACAATTAAAAATCTCATACAATTCACAATCATTATACCAACCACAAAAAATAAGTTAATACAAAGAATGGTTCAAATATATATACCACAAGTGAAGACAATCTCGTATGTGTACTACCGCCTTAATCGTTTGTCCACAACCAGAACCTCGAGCAACTTGTGGAATTCACTTCCGCATAATTAAGAATCTGCCATATAAAATTACATATATTAAACCAACAATATTCAATCATACTATAAAATATTTTCTAATTAATTCTATCTACAAATAAAATTACATATGTTAAACCAACAATATTCAATCATACTATAAAATATTTTCTAATTAATTCTATCTACAAATAAAATTACATATATTAAACCAACAATAATCAATCATACTATAAAATATTTTCTAATTAATTCTATCTACAAATAAAATTACATATATTAAACCAACAATATTCAATCATACTATAAAATATTTTCTAATTAATTCTATCTACAAATAAAATTACATATATTAAACCAACAATAATCAATCATACTATAAAATATCTTCTAATTAATTCTATCTACAAATAAAATTACATATATTAAACCAACAATATTCAATCATACTATAAAATATTTTCTAATTAATTCTATCTACAAATAAAATTACATATATTAAACCAACAATATTCACTCAAACTATAAAATATTTTCTAATTAATTCTACAAATAAAATTACATATATTAAACCAACAATATTAACTCAAACTATAAAATATTTTCTAATGAATTCTATCTACAAATAAAATTACATATATTAACCCAATTTTCTGTGAACTTTTTTTTTTGGGAAAATGAAAATATTGAACATAAATAAAAGCAATCTTACTTTAGGTGAAATTGACTTCACAAATTCAACAATGTCGAGCCTAAATGCAGTTGATTTGGGCGACAATGGTCGAACTGCTACACTAATCGAACTTCAATTATAAGGCTGTAATTTGCTCGTTCATCCTCGGATTTTTGGGGGGCGAAATTAATCAATTAATTCACTCAAAAATTCAATTATAAAGGCAGTAATTCACTCAACGAATACCTGGGGTTTTAATTCGATTTTTATGCTCGAAATTACTCGAATTAATGCTCGAATTTGCTCAATTTTTTTGCTCGCATTTGCCCATAATCGAATTTCTGGGTTTTTTTTTTGTTGTTTTGCTCGAATTCTTGGGGTTTCTTAGGGTTTTTTTTGTTGTTTTGCTCGAAATTGGGGGTTTCTAAACCTGAATTTTTTCAGATTATGGGTGTTGTCAACATTGCGGTTTGGTTGCTGAATTTGTGGGGGTTTTTTTGGTCGAATGTATGGGGGTTTTTGGATCGAATTTCTGGGGTTTTTAGGTGTATTTTCTGGGGGGTTTTGGGTCGAAATTTCTTGAATTTCAGGGTGATTTTTGCTCGAATTTTTTGGGGTGTATGGGTCGAATTTTTGGGGTTTTTTTTCTCGAATTTCTGGGGTTTTTTTGCTCGAAATTCTGGGTGATTAGCTGTAGGAAATCGTTGTTCTTGGAAGATAGGAGTAGGAATTATGTTTTTTTTTTAGTAAAAGGAAGGCAGCTAGCAACTGGAATCCGAAAAACGTAAATGCAACAGAGTCATTTGCGTCACTCAACTAATAAAATGTGACGCAAATAACTCAAAGTTTAATGCTGCCATTACTTATTTGCGTCTCTTATTAATTAAAGGAGTGATGCATTTAATTCTATTACTCATTTGCGTCACTTGTCACTAAATGAGCGACGCAAATAACATTATTATATGGGTCGTTTCACTAATTAAGAGCGACGCAAATAACTGAAAGCTAAAATGTATCTGACTTTTGCATCGCTTCTTGGTTAATGTGCAACGCAAATCACTTTTAAGGATGCTAAAAAAAACATTTGCTTCGTTCTTTTGTATGAGTGACGCAAATAAGGCGACGCAAATGTACGTTTTTCTACTAGTGTTTGATACTCTTTGTATCTCTCCCATGCTTCATAGAGGCTCTCACTTGGCTTTTGCTTGAAACCTTGAATCAAAGCTCTAGCCTTCGCCGTTTTCTTTTGTGGATAGAAACGGGATAAAAATTCCTTGGTAACCTCGTCCCATGTCCTTAGAGAATTCGGCTTGACCTCCTTGTCTAGCCATTCCAAAGCGCGCCCTATGAGAGAAAAGGGAAAGAGCTTGAGGCGGATAAATTCTTGGGAAATTCCGTTCACCTTGATAGTATTACAATATTTTTCGAACTCCTTGAGATGATTTAGCGGGCTTTCATGCTTGGCCGCACTAAATTGTCGCCTCTTTATCAAAGTGATCATTGCCGGCCTTATTTCAAAATCATTTGCCGGTGTTGTAGGTGGAGCAATCCCACTCTCAAATCTATATGCACCGGGAATCCCCAATTCTTTCAATGCCACCCTTGGATTTTCTCCTATTCTTGCTTGTTCTTCTTGTTGTGGTTCTTCTTCACTTGAAATGCTAGGGCTCAAAGATCGTCTAGCACCCCTCAACCTTGCAACAGTTCTCTCAATTTTCGGATCAAATGGCACTAGAGAATGACCACGTGCTCTATGCATAAAATCTCAAAAGAAATGGTTAGTAGCACGGCTACAAGTGTAGCCTAAAAGAAAATCTTTTTGTATTTTCAATTAAAGGTGAAATAGACTCAACAACTATAAAAAAGCACCAATATCATTCCCCGGCAACGGCGCCAATTTTGACAAGAGGAAAATGTAGGTCGTTATCTACCTCTCCCTAGAACCAAACCTAATTTTTAAACACTCGACCAACCTAATACAAGTATATGGTAAGTCAAGGGTCAAACCCAGAGGAATGAGTAGGAACGATGCTATAGCCTATGTCAAGCTAATTCGAAGAATATAAATGGTTGTGGTTGGTAACTAAAGTGTCAAGAAGCTAGACAAATCGAAGAATTCAATATGCTAAACACTAGGGATATAGGTTCCACATGCAAGCTCAATGATTATGCTAATTTATAGATCACTCAATAGATTCAACATCATAAGGGACAAACAATAGATGCAATCAAAGAAATCCAAAAGCTATCTCCTATAAGCCAAGCTAGGGTTCACTATGAATGGCTAACAAGGGAAATCACAATCAAATTCAATCAATTAGAGCAATTCTCAAATCAAGGGTTCATGTCATTGAAATTTACAATGCAATCTAGATTAATCTTATAGGTTGATCACTCCTAGTTTAATTAATCACAAGCACAACTATGTTAACCAATTTAATTGCAACAATCCAATCAATTCAGTATCATCAACTTGCAAAAATCATCAATCAAGCATGCTTCCCCTTCTCCCTAGCAACTAATCTACTCACTACTCATGGTGAAATTAAGGAACAAAACAAATTTAATCAAATTCATATTCATTTAAAGCTTAATCAAAAGAAAATCAATCAATTAACAAATTCTAGAGCAAGGAATGTAATCTCAATCAAAATTCAAGAAACTAGAAAGAATTGCATTAAAAGTAAATCAAGGGAAAGAAATCTTACAAATTTTCATTGAATTGAAGAAGGAATTTCAAGATCTAATTGAAATCAAGGATCAAATTCAAGTACAAACAAGTAAATCTTAAGCTTCTTTCTCTACTTTCTCTCTCTACTATTTATGGAAAACTATGTCTAAAGTACAAAAGTTCCGTTGTCATAAAAAAGAAAGTCAAAAGCTATAAATAGAAAAATCGAGCGAAGGGGCTGTACAGTGCCGTGCGCACGCACCCACCAGCCGCGCGCGCGCACAGCTTGGTCTGCGTGCACGCACACCTATGCCGCGCGCGCGCACCCCTGTGTGGTGCACGAGGCCTTTGCTCCTTCGCTTTGCTTGATCAAACTCCGCGCTCTCGAGCATCCCCATCATCAGTGCACTCGAGATGATGCCCGCGAGCAAGGCAGTCCCAAAATTAGCAAATTGACTTGATTATTCACCTACAAAACACAAATAAAACAAAGAGAGAAAGCATAACAAAATAAAACTAAAACTAAAACTATGAATTATCAGCTAAAAATATGAAAAACTCGTAAAAACTAATCGAGAACCAAAGTGAATTATAAAAATGGAAAATCAAATAAAACTAAGAAAGTTATATGAAAATGATGAAAGAAAATAAAGAAAATAAACCTAAATACTATTCTTTTGAGCTCCATAAAAGACGCTTATCACAAGGTCACACTTCAAATCCAAACATGTTGAGAGGAAATATCACCTCATTCGAGAGATCGTTGGCAGAGGATATGTCAAGATGTGCAAAGTTCATACGGATGAGAATATCGAGATCCTCTTACTAAACCCCTTCCATTGCCTAAGCATGAGAAACATGCTAGTGCAACTGGATTGAGGCAAATGATGTAATTTAAGTTGTATTAGTTTTTGAGAAAAACGTATTACATATGTAATATATTCATTTGTAGAATTATGTTTAATCAGAAATTCATTATTTCTCTTATTTAATTATGGTTTTGATATTAAATAAAATTTCCAAAATATTTATGGATTCATGGGCTCATTAGGTTGATGACCTGGTGAATGAAACCCCACAAGTGAACAAAATTCATATATTATTTAAGTTCCTAGTTCGAAATCATTAAAGTGGACATAAATGATTTCATTACAAGGACTAGCATGTAAGATTGATTGGATAGCGCAGTTTCATGGGCTATAGGAGCATATTGAAGCTCGGTCAATCACATGGATATGAATGTATGATGCATGATCAAACTATAAACCTACTTTGAAGTTCAAGTATAGAGCTTCCGAATATATTAGTGGATTCCTTTCACATGAGTGGAACACTGATTCTATTCAATAATTGATTTGACTGTGGTACATTCATACGTCTTCCCGTAATTGGAGATTATAAAGGATGTTTCTTGGTTAATTCAAGAGTTGAGTGGGAGCTTTTGTTGCCACAAGATTGGATTGAGTCTACCTATTTAATTAGGAATGTGTCGTGGCCCCTTGAAGAGGGAGAATTCAGAAAATGCATGGCCATGCTCAAATGGATTACATAGTAATGGTGGTTCGTGGTTGGTTTGTTGCTCTCTGTTTTCCGTAGAAGGTCAATTGAAGGGTTCAATTGCAACTAACTAGCATTAGTGGAGGTTTAATCCGTGCTCGTGGACTAAGTAGAGGAATCACACTCAAGATTCTTTGTCTCCCTTGTTCTTGCTCGATCATACGTGGAATCACGCTTCAAAGGTATATTACTTATTCTTTATGTGTTGTGCATTGATCTTGGTTATTAGATACTTATGAATATGATTCATGAAATTCCGCTTAGAGTATCTAAATCCGAACATAATAAATATGGGTATGATTTCTATAAATGTTTTATAAGTAGTGTTACTCTTAAAACATTTGGAAAAACCATTTATCATAAGATGAACCATTCAGGTTTTGGAGTAATTTAATTTCATGCAATTTTATCACTCCGGTTCTATTTAATTGTGGTTTAGAATTAAATTATGAGTCCAACGAGATAGGCGGTCTTCGACGGATTCGCTAAGATTGTGGAGGTTGTCACCAAGATTTTAGAAGAGCGGTTCGTGATGAGGCGGTCTTCGACGACTTTTGCTATGATTGGGAAGGTCGTCACTATGATTCTTGGAAAAGGCTCGAGATGTAGTAGCATTGGTTGACGACACTCCCTAACTTGCGAAGGGTTGTCACAAACAACTAGAGGTGATTTCAAGAGAAGTTATCTTCAATCATGTTTCCTAGCTTGCGGAAGATGGTCACAAGGCGGTAGAAGATCGTTTCAAGCAAAGCAATCTTCGATGGTGTTCTCTAGCTTGCAGAAGACTATCACGGCAGAAATTGGAGGCAGTTACAGGCGTAGCAGTCTTCAGGCGGTATCCCCTAGCTTGAGGAAGATCGTCACAACAAACTGGTTACTCCCAGAGACGTGTGCTTGACGGTGCAAGATACGCGTTTCTTAACTCTTTTATCTGTTTTAACTAACGCTAGTTTGCAGGTATCGGCGTTACAAGAATGATTTAGGATCGTAGAACGTTCTGAATCATTCTCCATCCCTATCGCTACTTTGACTTCGTTTTCGGAACTTGCGGTTCCCCAAACTCAGTCAAAGTGGGGTTTCTGTAGACACCCAAATGTGTCTCCCCGAAACCAAACCCAGTGATGAGTACCTTTCACGTCATTTGATTATCGAACGAAGCGAAAGTGTGAAAAGTCTAGTGATGAGGATGTTTTTATTAAAATATCTCTTCTTTTTGTTTTTGAAAATATTTCTTTTCTTACTCTATTTTATGAAAAGCGTGCATTTCAGTTTTGTTTTGTCCATGATATGGGTCCAATAATAGTGTAGTTAGATGGGGCTTGAAAAGACCTTTCCAACGATATATTATAAGCCCAATTCCGATGAATAATGAGGAAGTTATGGCCAAAATACTAAACTGGGCTCAACCGGATTTTACCTACGACCCAATGATCATATGGAGGAGGGTCCAAGGTTTAATCCTATTCCTAAATTAATTAGGATTAATTAAAAGATTTTATGAGTTTCTATAAGATCATAATTATCTTTTCTGAAAAGATAAGATCATTGAGTTTGAAATTGAATAAAACTTTTTTTTTATGTCCTAATTCTATTCGAATTTAAAGATGTTCAAAGACAGTCAGATATTATTTTTGTGCCTTTTAATATTTATCCAAATCTTATATGGTTGGATAGATCTTTAAATTATCTTTCCAATGATATATTATAATATTTATTCCGAGCTATAACGAAAAAGATATGAATGGAATACGAAACTCTATCCAAAACTGACACCGTTCCACTATTTCGGCCATATCTTTTTATCTTCAAAAGATTTTAATCTGATTCCAATTAGGTTGCAAATTAGACTTCAAGAGCTTTCCAACGACATATTATAGATTTTATTTGGACTTCTGGTTCAAAATATATGATAAAAACAAAATCCGCAAAAACTATCTTGCAGCGCCGGATGACAGGCTTGTCGCGAGGCGCTGCACTCTGTCGCGCGGCGACAGGGGCTGTTGCAGCGACATCATCGTGTTTTATTCCTTTTTGAACTATGATTCGTATTATCATATCCGGACTGTTTTCATTATAAATAGGGTCCTTAAACCTCCGTTTCCATTCATATACAATCTACAATCAACTCTCATCAAGAAATTCTTGATATTCTCTCTCTCTTTCTAGCTAGCCTTTTACAAACACAATTCCTCATACATTAGAACTAGACACACCTAGCCAAGTTCGAAGTTGCCTTCGCCTTAAACGTGAAAGGTTTGATATTTCTGAGGGCTTGGTCTCAAATCTCTACTTCAATTATTTAGTTTAGTTGTTTGATTTATTATTTTCCTTGAAGTTACTAACGCGTGTATTTTGTTATTAGAAAGAGGCACGAGGCATCAAAGTATGTAGTCTTATTGCTCTATTCTTGTAGAAAGCATGTTTATTATTTATTAATTCCTAGCATCATGTTAGGATATTATTATTTCTTTCTAGTATCATGTTTAGGGTGCTTCCTATGCTTTCTAATATCATATCAATATCATGTTAGTATCATGTTAGGGCTAAAGCTTTGATTTTTATTGTTTAGGGACATGCTAGGGTTTGTTATTAATCTTGTTAGTATCGTGCCTAGGATCTTGCTAAGATTATGCTTTAACATGATTATTTTTGTTATAATTGTGATTATTATTATGATTATGATTTATGATTATTTGCTTGATGATTATTATTGTTATTTCTTGATCACGCCTTTTATGCATGTTTAAAGGGAATTTGTACTTGTAATCACGCTTACTAAGATAATTAATAATCTTGTTTAGGGTTAATATGATTATAATTCAAGTGATCGCCAATAATAGTTTTATTTGTGCATTAATATTCAACCAATATATTGATTGTATGTTAGTCAGAAAGCACACATGAATATGAGAAGAATAAAGCAGAGGCCTATTATTAGGGTAGGTTCAATCTCTTTTAGGTTGGATTTGTACCTTCATCCCTGAATATCCAGTCATGGTTCCAAACCACTATGGAGTAAGCGATCTCATGGATCGTGAAGGGGTGTAACCTTCACCCTGTGAACGGTTTACAAGTTCCTAAAACTTGTTGGTGACTCTTATGCTCTAGCTTCCTTCCTAAAACTTAAATGTATGATCACAGTGGGGCTCAAGTGTGGGATGCTTGAAATATTCCCTACAGTTTTTGGCAACTCCACTAGGGAGGATTTCTATTTTAATTCCTAAAATTTATTTTGGCAATAATTTAGAATTAGTTGATGAGACTCGAAACGTTCTAAGTGTTCATGTACGTAATTTTGATTGACATTATTGGCATATGCACATAAAAGGTTTGCATTGGATAAACCATCCATAATGCGTCAAAAACATGGGATTTTTACACGTAGGAAATTTGGGAAATAATCTTTCACAAGTAGAATTGAAAAAACGCTGCGAAAAACTAGAAAATTCAAAGAATAGAAAGCTGCTAAGGCATGTAGGAACCGGCGCCGAGAAAACAGTGCCAGCGCAATGCGATGGCTCTATCGCCTTGCGACAACAATGTCGTTTCGCGACAGGGTCATCGTCTGGCGACAGGCCTTGTTGTCTTGCACCAGGTTCTTCCGATACCGAGCCAGAAATCTACCTTCCTTGTTTCGACCAGTTCTAGTACTGTTCGCTCGATTCTACTTCCTGATTGAGTTTTTCTCACTTTTCTGAACCGATATGTGTTCTACATATGGCCATAACCCTCTGGGAATTCACACTCCATCTACCCGATCGAACGCTCATGGCAACGAAGGGTACATCCGAGTTTGTGAATTCACGAAACCGTGGAAGCGAGTTCAACTCGCGGGGTCCTATCCACACGCGCCAACCCTTCCAAAGGTAAGGCTTCCGAGCAGTGCATCCGGAGTCATAACCATGGACCTTCTTTGACTAACCTTATCCTTGAACTTTAAAAAATTAGAGCCATTGTTAGGTTGCAAACTCATTGCATCATATTGTGCTTACTTGAATACTTATGCATTCTTTGCTTGTCCATAACTTGTGTGTGTTTACACTAACCGTTTGTTTGACTTGTAAATAAGTCTAAATAAACTAATTAATGACTAAAGGACTTTTCTTAATTAATTAATAAATTAATATATGTAATTAAAGTCTTAATAAATTGTTCAAACTTGACTTAGTACGACTGTAGGCTTGTCCTCTTAGAGTAAAACACTAAAAACAGACCCAGAAAAATGTTTCAGCAATGACGCAAAAGCATGGTCTGTGGCGCGACACGCTAGTGTCCGTCGTTATGCGACAGTATTGTCGCATTGCGCTAGTCCTGGCGTTTGGCGAAAGTTCCGTTGCTTAAGCGACAGTCAAGTTTTTTACTCAAGTCCTCACGATGAGTCTAATTAATCAGTTTATTAACGGCAGAAGCTATATTTATCCTTAATTGAGTCTTAGTAAATAGTCCCATGGTCTTATACAAGTGTCAAAGCATGTCACTTTCACTCACTGTTAAAGCACAAACTTTGTATATATGTTTCACCTTGACCATGTCTAGAGAATCTTGTGTGCGCGTGTTTTCCGTCATTTTTTTAAGGGGGTATGTCGGATATTAATATTAATCGTCCATTTAAACCATACTTGTTTGAACCCTACTCTTGATTCCCAAAAATATGCACCCTATTTTTGAGTCAAAGTCAAAGTCAATTTGAGTCAAGTTATTAAAATCAATAAAGTCAAAGTCAATTTGAGTCAAATCATTAAAATAAATGGTTTAATTTACAGTATTTGGTCAAGAGGAGAAGGGTGGCTAATCAAGGACAACGCTTTTGTTCAAGTCTTACTTTTTGATAAACCGATTCGTCAAAAGAGAAAAGCTAAGAAGATAATGGCAACTCAAGAAGAAGTTAATGAACTTAGGCAAAACTTGGCCAATTTAACTAAAATGATGAAGGTTATGGCGCTTCAAGTCAATGACCCTGTGAAACATCAACAGATGGAGCGAATGGATGAAAGCTTGAGCAAGCTCTCCAATGACTATAAGTTTTAGGGAATTAGCTCACAAGGGGTCTGAGTGGACAAGGAGCTTCTTCTGCAGAAGTTCAATGCCAACGACATTCCTAGGTTCAAACCAACTGACAATCCTTATTTCCACTTAAGGGCTTTTGAAACTATAATGAACATTAAGGGATTGATAGGAAAGTCATTCATTCTTTATTCTCACTATCTCTTGAAACCATTTGCCAACAATGGTTCTTTTCTCTTGATAAAGAAAAGATCTCTACTTGGGATGGAATAGTGAACGCTTTCATTGATAGATACAAATGTAACATTCAAGTTAAAACAGACCATAAAGAACTTGAGATGTTAAAGCAAAAAGAGAATGAGGGTTTTACTTCTTTCTTCAATAAGTGGAGGGAAACTTCCGCTAAAATGGTTGAGGTGCCTAGTGAAAAAGAATCTGTAAGGATATTCATTAAGAACCTCCAAGAAAAATATTCTAAGCATCTCAAATATCAAAGCAATTTGAACACTTTCAAGGCCGTCTGTGACATAGGAATTAATATTCAAGATGACCTTGCGAAACAAAAAGCTGCTAACAACTCTAACAGTGGCTGGAAAGGAAAGAAGAATGACAATCCTTCTTCTTCCAAAACCACCCACTCAAACAACGTTAGCACCTTTAATCTAAATGAAGTCTTTGCTATGAATAATCAAGGACAAAAGAAGCCATTTAGGAAGAACTTTACTCTTATTGGCATGAGTTATGACACTGCATTTGATCGCCTTCATGTAAAAGGTCTTATAACTCCCATTGGGCCATTTGGAGATCCACCAGTCGAAAGGAGGATAACTAATTGAAACCCCAATGCGCATTGCAAAGACCATCAAGGTAGGGGCCATCATACTGAAAACTGTTGGAAGCTAAAAGAAGCTATTCAAGATCTAATTGATAGCAACAAACTTCCATTGCCTCCTGCATGCAAGAAGCTAAGCATCAATAACACTCCACTTTCAGATTCTTTGGCTATTTCTGATGAAGAAAGTCATGTTGACCCATCATCCCTCATTAAACCAATCGAAGAAGCCCATGCTATCTAAGAAGTGGAGGAAACCTTTTTCGATGCCATGAGTGATTTCCTTACAGGTGGACAACCTGCCACTAAAGAAGAAGTATGGGTCCTCATACAAGCAATGAGGAAAGCAATAGACATGTGTCGCGAGGCCCTCGATCACGCAAAGATGGTTCAAAATAAGCATGTCATTAAAGAGGTGACGCCTACAGAGACCATTAAGAGAAAGCCATTTTCTCTCCAAATACTCGCAACACCCAAAAGGAGCAACAAGCCTTACACTCCAATTGGGACCTCTTATGCATATATGTTCAAAATGCTCTTCGAGAGTGGGAAAATCATACCTCTCAAGCCAAGACTATTTGAATCGTTGAAAAGGACAGATAGGTTCTATTGTCCATACCATCAAACAGGAGGACATACCATAGAACACTGTTTTAAATTCAAATATCTAATCTAAGGATTAATTGACAGTAAAAAGTTGGTCCAAATTCCACCAGAAAAAGATGTTAGCATCAACGGAGTTTGGGAAAGTGATGATGGGGACGTCTACCTCAAAGATGTGGAAGAAACTCCACTTTCCACGATATACCCAGTAGATGACATTTGGGATGAAGAAGATTCACCCATAGATGTTCTCACAAGATCAGGGAGAATGCAACCTCCCATCACTACAGAACCTATTCCTAAAACCCAACAAGTTCTCGTACCAATCATAGAGGACAACGATGTTGTCAAACAACTTAAAAAGAATAAGGTCGAAATGAACGTATGGAAACTATTAGCCACATCCCGTGAGCATAGAGTTGCAGTAATTGATGCTTTGGTTAAAGTAGGGATAGATTCTAAAACCACTCTTGAGGGATTAGCTAATTTTCTCACGAGTGATATTTCGAGTCCCATCAATCTAATCACCTTTTCTGACAAGGATTTACCTCCGGAGGGTGATAAGCACAATAAGGCCTTAAACCTCATAATAATCTGCAAGAGAATGAATGTCCCAATGACTCTTGTAGACAATGGGTCAACAATCAATGTTTGCCCACTACGAACTGCGAGGATGTTAGGAATAAGGGATGAAGACTTGCCTCCATCTACACAAGGAATAAGAGCTTATAACAACGCTCGTCGCCAAGCTCTTGGGACTATTACTATGATTGTCACCGCAGCAGTTATAGAACATGTTATTACTTTCCAAGTGGTAGATATTAAAGCTTCTTTCCACTTATTGTTGGACGCCCTTGGCTTCATGACCCTAAGGTCGTCCCTTCATCCCTTCATCAACAAGTAAAGGCTATAGTTGGAGGAGTTCCTATTACAATTGATGCTTCCCCAATGAGGATCAAGGCAATCGATAAGCCTATCATAAATGTGGAGCATGATGACAACGATGAAGACTTATGGGGTTTTAATGCAGAAGAGGTCTCTGTTATCGACGAAGATGAAAAGACCCCTCTTCACTATGACCTCCATTCAAGTATGATAGTTAATAGTATACTCTAAAACCAGCGGCACTTTCCTAGAATGACTCTAGGAAAGAAGAAAGGAGTAGTAATGCAAACGAGATCGTCTGACCCTCCTAAATTAGATACTTTTGGACTTGGTTTTGAACCGACTCCGAAAGACTATAAGCAAGCCCGGGAAAAGGCTAATGCGTAGAGAAACGCTCGTAACCAAAAGAAAGCAATCCCAATGGATCAATATCCTCTCACTCTAAATGGAAAATTCATAAGAGAGGGTGAAGATTATCCATGTTATGAATTTCCCGAGCCCTTTGTCAAAAATGGGCTAAGATAACCTAGGTTCGAAATCTTTCTGGATTGCAACTTCTTAGATGACATCCTAACTTCTATCCATAAAGAGAAAGCACTTCCATGCTTTGACTTTAATGTCATGGGAATCCTTTTCGGGCACGAGTGAATGAGCCAAGATATGTTGAAGAAACTTCGCGCTCATTCAAACAACACTACAAAGTGAAAGCTTTGACCCCTCAAAGCTTATCACTCCAGCAGAGGGATTAGTTCAAGGATGGCGAAAGACTGTGAAGGTGACTACACCAAATGGAAGGAAGATCTCCATAACAACAGGACAAGGACCCATGTTCGAAGAGTCGTCTGAGTCAGAGTCTAAATCTGAGTCTTCCCTTATCGAATTTTCAGCTATATTACCTCTCTCTAGCTCTTTTACTTTAGCACCTACTGGCATGAGGAAAATGCATGTCGTTATCTACCCTTTCCCCAAGTCAAACTAAATTTGTAAACACCTAACCAACCTTATATGAATATAGGGAAAGTTAAGGGTCGATCCCAAGGGAATGCAATGAAGAAAACTAAAGTCTAAGTCAAGCTACCTCGAAGTCGAAATTGAGATTATGGTTGGTACTAAAGTGAACTAAATCAAATTTAACAAGTAATCAAAGGTCGAAACACTAGGGATATGGGTTCCACATGCAAGATCAATGCTAATGCTAGTTTAAAGCTCAATCAATTAATTCAAGTATTACAATGGACAAACAATAGTAGCAATCAAGAGAGTTCAAATGCTATCTCCTATAAGCCAATCTAGTGGTCACTATGAAAGGCAAACCAAGAAGAATCACAAGCAAACTTAATCAATTAGAGCAACCTTCAAATCAATTGGTCATGTCATTAAGAGTTGCAATGCAATCTAGATTAATCTTATAGGGTGATCAATCCTAATCTAATCAATCTCATGCAAAACTATGTCAACCAATTTAATTGCAACAAATCAACCAATCAAAGAGCATCAACTAGCAATTCCATTAATCAAACATGCTTCCCCCTTTCCCTAGCAACTAATCTACTCACTAATCATGGTGAAATTCAAGAACAAATAACTAGAAATTGCATTGATCATCATTCTATATCAAAATCTAATATAAATCAAAGTATTCAATAATATCAAACTCAAATCCAAAGAAAAACAAGCATCAAGCAAAAATCAAATAGCAAGTAAGTAAGAGATGAAAGAAGGAAAAGATTCTCACTAATATTGATGATTGAAAATGAAGAAATCCAAACTTCATTGATTAAATGTTGAGTTACAAATCCAAAACCAAGAACTTCTCTCTAACTTCTCTCTAAATTCTCTCTCTAAAACTAAGCTAATGAAATATTATCAAAAAGTTGGATTCAAAAAGGAAATACAATTCTATTTATAAGCTAAGGAGAAAACGGCAGCTCCCGCGCCCTCTCCCGATAGACCCGCGCCCGCGGAGAAATGGGTACGGAACCCTCCGCGGGCTATCTGGGCAGCACCCGCGCCCGCGGCATCAGGGACCGCGCCCGCGGCAATAACACCCGCGCTCGCGGCATGATCCCCTGCTCCCAAAGGCTGATCAGGGGGCCGCGGTCTCTCTGAGTGGAGAGACCTCTCCATTTTGCCCGTGCCCGCGGGAAGCCCTCGGGGCAACCGCGGCAAGTTCCTGCCTCATTTTGACACTTTTAAGCATCTTGGGCCCGCGCCCGCGGCAAGATGGCCCGCGCCCGCGGCCTACTGGAAATACCTTGGAGACCTCTTCGAGGCCTCTCCAAGGCCTCTCTAAGCCCTCTCTAATCAAATGCTTCTTCCTTGCTTGATCATTGAGGTCCCGAATTGCATCCTTTGCCAAGGTGAATCTCACA
This sequence comes from Chenopodium album, assembly GCF_948465745.1. Taxonomy (NCBI): domain Eukaryota; kingdom Viridiplantae; phylum Streptophyta; class Magnoliopsida; order Caryophyllales; family Amaranthaceae; genus Chenopodium; species Chenopodium album. Next base: position 27,649,712 of record NC_137851.1, on the reverse strand, counting down.
ATACCTACACAAGTAAACAAAGGAAGGAAATAAAAGGGAAAAAGAGCAAAATAAAGGAAAACACGATAAAGACACGAGAATCATAAAGAAAAGAGGAAAAAGGAGAAACTAGAGGAAAAAGGACCAAAATTAAGAGAAGAAAGCAAGAAAAGGGGAAAGAAATAACCTAAAAGACTACCCTATGAGTGCCATAAATGACACTCATCAAATTCCCCCAAGCTAGACTTTTGCTCGTCCCGAGCAAAACAAAGGTCAAGAAGGAATAAGAAGGGATTATTCGAAATAAAAAAAAGAAAAAAGAGGGGTAAGAATTTACACTATGACTCACTGTCATAGGAATCACGGTTGTTTTTAGCTACAACAAGCCATTTTGAACCCCTAGATCGCCCAAGAGGACGAGTGATGCTCTCGTAAGGGTATCCTAAGAGTTTACCCATAACTCTCCACCAAATCCCCAAGAGGCAAACCCAAGAAAGAAAAGAAAAAGGAAACAAAATCTTTACGAAATGGACTTTACAAAGAGACTATAATTCAAATGAATAACAACCTTTCTAAAGTGAATTATGGTATGCACGTTATAAGATACCTAAGGTTGATTGAAACATAAATATGATAAGCATAGGAACTAGTTATCACACTCCACTTTCATCCCAAACGGTCTTACCGCGTTCCCCCTACTAATCTCATATCTCCCCTTAGTGAGCATCTCATAGATTCCGCGAAGGAACCGGAAAAAAGATCAAAGTTTTTAGGCTACTCGACATCTTGATTTCACATCCCCTTTCCTTAGTCCACAACCTATGATTTCCTCCACCGATGAAAGACTCAACTCCTACGTCCAAAGGTCTTCCCCAAGGTTGTAACGTAAGGCAAGAAGGGTTAAGGTAGGCTAAAAATTTAAAATTTGGTGGTTATCCTAAAATGTGAAGCAAAGACCGGCCAAATCTCACCATCAAACTTAAGTAATCACCAGACAAAAATGTATTAACACCCCCAAGCTTATTCAAAGCAATAATCTACTAAAATAGGAACAAAAAGCGTGAACGCTTTCCCCCCCCCCCCCCCAAAGCTAAAGGAAGCATTGTCCCCAATGCAAAGAGAGGTGAAAGACACTTGGAAAATATTTTTTCAAGATTTTATTTTATTTTATTTTTATTTTATTTTATTTTTTTTTGAATTTTCTCTTACACCTTTAAAGCATTAGTCCTTGCCTCTTTCTCAATTCGGACGGCTTTTACATAAGCATTTACCATTATTCACAAAAACAACTCAAATATGTGTACCAAATCGAACCAAACCCCAACTTCATACACCACAATCACCAAACATTGACCTTTGCTAGAAAAAGAACAAAACAAAAGGCTCAAAATATCTAATTATGCGGCTTGAAAAGAGGGAAAAAGGTTCAAAGGGGTAACAAGTAGGCAAATGTATCCCAAATCTAAAAAGTAAACATAAAAGGGACTATCCTAGAAAAAAGAAAATACCTCCCCGAAAAAGTTGCCTTTGTCCTTCCTAGGTAGTTCGGTCACGGTCTTATGAATCATATGCTAAGATTCTAGATTAGGTTTGCGAAAATCAAAGATCCATGCCGCTCATGCAAGAATTTGATGAAAGCTTGAACAATTTTACATCTCACATGGTTGTAGCAAAAACTCACTAAGGTTGTCAAATCAAAGATAGGGAGCAACTACCAACATGCCACAAACGAGTAGAGTCCGGTTTCATGATCCCCCTAGTTTTAGACAACTATCTTAGCATGCTTTATCCTAGAATCAGCCAAACGTAATCTCAAACCGTGCATACCATAATTACCTAGGAAGACTATTATTCAAAAGCAAGAGTCCATTGCATACAAGTCCAACATTCAAAAAGAGAAAGAGTAAAAAGAAAGCCTCAAAAAGATATGCACACCAATAAGAACAAAAGAAAAGGGAAAGAAAAGAAAAGATGGAAAACTAAGATAAAGATAAGAAAGGGAAAGAGGAAAGGGCAAAGATGCAATCATAACACGTTTATCCCAATCGACATACAAGTGGTCTAATGGCCACATCGCCAAAGACCCCAAACACACTAGGTGTTAAATTCATACATCCTCGAACCGTTCAACTTCCCTTAAATCTAATCCTAATCTAAGCAACCAAGAAAATAAAGAAGTGAAAATAAAAAGGAGTAAAATAAGAAAGGCCTCACCAAGCGTCCGTGCTAGACTAAAGTACCCAAGGAGTAGGAACGAGCTTCTCCAAAGGGTTCCACAATCTAAAGCATGAGCTATGAACAAGGTGAGTTAAAGAAAAGAAAGCTATATGTATACAAAATGCAATTGTTAGTAACTTCCAAACAAAAGCAAACAATAAAACACTTAAACACTAACTATATACAAAAACCTAGAAGAACCCATCATCATCAAAACCAATTTTTTTTTTTTTTTTTTTTTTTCAAGAAGTTCCCAAAAACATCATTCAAAGAAATAATCAACAACAAGCAACACAACAACGAGACCAATAGCTAAAATCCACCAAAAACCTTATCAAAAACTTCCCACCGAGCCGAAGGTGCCTTCCCCATGCTAACTCATCCTTTTTGACCCTCTCCCCTCACAAAATGAAAGCATCGACCCCGATGCCGATAAACATGCAAAAATAGGGAAAGGGGAGAACAAAAAGGGAAACAAACATGCGAAAAGGGGACTATTGGCCACTAGGGCCGGCACCATCATCACCTACAAAACCATCACCCCCATCCCAACCTCCGGTGAAACCGGGAGGAAACCCATAATGACCCTTAAATAGGTCTTGTTGGGATGGGGTCAATTGGTCAAAAGGCTCTTGCTGAACAAGGGGTTCGGGGTGACGGGGGTGAACATAGTAATATGCGGGATCACCCCTATAATCACTCCCCCCCCGAGACCCTATAATCATAGGGCGGGAAGTTGCACCTTGGCACATCGGGATTCTCAACCCCTTGCCAATAAGGGTACGTAGGGAGGCCGTCACCACCCCGGGAAGGTATCGGCCCTTGTTGGGGCGGCACATAAGGGTAGTTGATCGGAGGTGCGACCTCCCCCCTACGTACACTAGCGTCATACAAGGAGCTAGTTTGATTAGATAAAGTTTGGTGGTCAGAAAACATACCTTGCATGCTCAATTGCCTGCGTTCCATGTTGGCTCTCATGGCCTCCATTTCCCAAAGATAAGCATCTCCTTGGAAGTCTTGTTGTTGTTGTTTTTGTTGATGTTGTTGTCGTTGTTGTCTTCTCTCTCTTCTTCTTCCTTGAGCATCCTCTTGGAAATGCTCATGTTGTTGATGAAACGGCGGTTGTTGTTGTTGTTCCTCTTGTTCTGCTCCTCTTCCTTCCTCCTCCTCCTCGTTGACTCCCTGAAACCCGGCTCCCTCTACAAAATTTTCATCCTCCTCCATCTCATCCTCTTCTATCCTACCATTGTCCCTAGGGACCATCCAAAAATTCCTAGCTTGGCGAAAGATGGAGGTAGCGGCCGGGTAGGGAGAAGGCAATGGTGGGTATTCCTCACTAGCCAAGAGTAAGTACCGGCTCTCCTAGTACTAGTTATGAAACGGAGGGTGTTAACCTGCCTCAAACTAATCCAAATGTCTTCACTCCCTCCAACCGGAGTGCAAGACTCTAAGAACTGCTCTTGCTTAAAATACCTCACTAGACGGGTCACCATGCCCCCACAATGAATCTCCCCCGTTTTAACCCCATGCATAATCTCCTTGCAACGCTCCATGAAAATATAGCCAAAGTTTATCCTAGATCCCAATTCCGGCTTAAAAGCCATCCACAAAACCAAGATCTCCTCTCGAGATAACTTCCTCAAATCTTGCTTATTATAAACCGAATACCCGAGAATTCTATGGAGGATCCTAAGGGCCGGATGGATGATCTCACTAGCAAGGGATATCTTGGAGTCAAACTGGTTTTTGTGGGCTATGGTTCTCCACCAAGCAACCTCATTGTACTCACTTTGGGCAAGGGAGATAAGGGGCTCGAAGATATCACCATTTGGGTTGAAACCTAGGGCTACATTAAACTCGGCTAGGTTCATGGTGTGCTTTACATTGAAGAGTTGGAAGGAGATGATGAAGTCGGTTTCCCCCACCCTATTGAATTCAAATGTGGAGAAAAACTCAATTGAAGGCTCCATGTAGGTTCGAGGGGTAGATTTCAAAAACTCACCCAAGCTTAGGTTTTCGAGGAGTACGTCAAGGTCGTTATCTATGCCTAGCTTGGCCATGTCCTCACGAAAATAGTGGCGGGTGGGTCTAAACCGTCGGTCTTTCATTTTGTTATATATGGGTAATTTTTTAGACCGGTTCCACAATTTTAGAGGTGGTAGAGGAGGAGGGGCGTCATCTTGGGTTGAGGAATGTGTTTGGGGTTGAGGGTTTGAGGATTGGCCTTGAGAAGATTGGCCGGGAGATTGGTTCGAGCGGTTTTTGCTACTCTTAACTTTTCTCAACAAATTCATTTTATCACACAATTTCACAAAAATCCACAAGAAATACTCCAACTCCCTCAAACAAACAACAAACACCTCAAACGCTCACAAACCTCCTTATAAATCCAACCAAACCCCCAAAAACTACAAGTTACATGTTTCAATCAACACAACAACCAAAATTCCAACAACAAATACCAATATCAACAATCATCCATCAAATATATGCAAGATTTATCAAGAAAAATCAATCATCACTCAAAAATACCAAATTTCACAAAAACAACCATGAAACACAAAAATCATGCTCAAAATCAAGGTAAACAAACCAATGTAAAGAAATCAAGTGAAATTGACAAAAATAATACAAAGTTTAGAAGTATACCAAGATTGGAGACTCAAATTAAGCTTAGAGCACCACACACTACCGAAATTTGCCGAAAAACCACGAGAAACTTGAGTAGAAGTGATGAAATTTGAAAAATAAGGTAGATTATGTGAAGATTTGATGGAAAATTTGAAGAAAAGAGTAAGAGATTGATGATATGGGGTTAGGGTTTGAGAGTTTTTTTTAGAGAGAGAAGGGGAAAAGTAGAGAGGAGGTGAAAAAATAAGAGAGGAGAGAGAGAGGAGAGGACGTCCGGGTTTAAGAAACCCAGCAACCCGCGCGCTCTCCCGAAACAGCCGCGGTCTCGGGAACTCTCCCGCGCCCGCGTAGAGACCGCGGGGCAACCGCGGGGAGTTCCTGCCCAAAATTGCGATTTTCATACCTGATGGGTGTCGCGCCCTCTCCAAGGATGCCGCGCCCTCTCCAAAACTTCCCGCGCCCGCGGAGAGACCGCGGGGCAACCGCGGGAAGTTCCTGATCCATTTTTGACATTTTTGGTGAAATGAGGGCCACGCCCTCTCCAATTTGCCGAGGCCTCTCTAAACTCCCCCGCGCCCGCATAGAGACCGCGGGGCAACCGCGGAGAGTTCCTGATTTTAAATGCTCTTTAAAGCCGAAGAGGCCCCCGAGGTCTCTCCAAGCTCTCGGGGAGCCCTCTCCCCTGCACTCTAAACTCTTCACAAAACTCCTTCTTTCCAACATGAGATGATAATAGGCTACCTACAAAACAAACATAAAACCAACACAACATAAGATCAAAAATTAATCAAGGAAAATTTTAAGAAAAGAAAAGAAAAGAAAAATGAGATGAGAATCCGGGTTGCCTCCCGTAAGCGCTTTTGGTTAACGTCGTTAGCTCGACGTGCACCACCCTCTCAAGGCGGCTTGAAAAGAATCATTTTGTGAACAAGACCAACAAACACTCCATCAAAGTACTTCTTGAGCCGATGACCATTAACCTTAAATGAAGATGAGGAATCCAAAGGAGAAATTTCCACGGCACCATTACCAAAAACATCCTTCACCAAGAATGGACCACTCCATCTTGCCATGAGCTTTCCGGGGAACAACTTCATTCTAGAATTGTAGAGGAGGACTTTGTCACCTACACAAAACTCCTTTTTCTCAATCAACTTGTCATGAACCTCTTTGGAGCGAGCTTTGTAGGTGCTAGCACAATCGTAAGCATCAAGCCGAAGTTCTTCTAACTCATGAAGATCCAACCACCTCTTCTCTCCCGCACTTGCTAAGTCAAAATTGATCTTCTTGATGGCCCACAAGGCACGATGTTCAAGCTCAACCGGGAGATGGCATGATTTGCCATAGACAAGGCGATATGGAGTGGTACCAATGGGTGTCTTAAAAGTCGTCCTATAAGCCCAAAGAGCATCATCCAATTTGTCCGACCAATCCTTTCTATTGCGAGCAACCGTCTTCTTAAGAATAAGCTTGATTTGACGATTTGAAACCTCAACTTGGCCACTCGTTTGAGGATGGTAGGGAAGCCCAAATCGTTGATGCACACCATGTTTCCTCAACATCTTTTGAAAGGCATTATGGACAAAATGGGATCCATTATCACTTATCACCGCTTTTGGGACACCAAACCTTGGAAAGATGATTTTCTTAAATAACTTCAATACAACCTTGTGATCATTTGTTGGAGAGGCAATGGCCTCAACCCACTTAGAAACATAGTCCACCGCCACAAGGATATATTGATTCCCGTATGAAGAGGGGAATGGTCCCATGAAGTCAATTCCCCACACATCGAACACCTCCAATTCAAGGATAGGTTGTTGAGGCATCTCATTTCGCTTGGAAATGTTCCCAACTCGTTGACATCGGTCACATGACTTAACAAAGCCCCATGAGTCCTTGAAGAGATGTGGCCACCAAAAACCACTTTGAAGAACCTTGGTAGCGGTCTTGGAAACACCCATGTGCCCACCACTAGGGTCCGAGTGGCACATCCTTAAAACACTAGGCACCTCTTCATTTGGAACTCAACGCCTAAGCAAGCCATTAACCCCACGTTTGTATAAGATAAGATCATCCCACAAATAGTCCCTTGCCTCTCTTTTGATCTTCTTCTTTTGGTTCTTTGAGAAAGAGGGTGGAAACTCCCCACATGCTAGAAAATTGACTAAATCGGCATACCATGGGAGTTCCTTCACCTCTATGGCATACAAGAAGTCATCAAGAATTCTATCTTCTATTGGTAGACCATCATCATGAATTTGATCCCCTTCAAGGCGAGAAAGATGGTCCGCCACAACATTCTCCGCACCCTTCTTGTCCCTAATCTCAATCTCCAAAGTTTGCAATTCAAGCACCCATCGAATCAACCTTGGCTTGGACTCTTTCTTGGCAAAGAGATACTTGAGGGCCGCATGATCCATGAAGACTATGGTCTTGGAACCCAACAAGTAACACCGGAATTTCTCAAAAGAGTGCACAATTGCCTAAAATTCTTTTTCCGTTGTTGTGTAGTTCTTTTGAGCCCCATTGAGAGTCTTGGACATATTGTAAATCACATGAAGCTTCTTGTCTACCCTTTGTCCCAAAACACCTCCAATCGCCCAACCACTCGCATCACACATCAACTCAAAAGGAAGATCCCACCTTGGGCCTTGAACATTAGGAGTAGAGATTAGGGCCTTCTTCAATCTATCAAATGCCTTCAAGCATTTTTCATCAAAATTGAACTCAACATCTTTTTGAAGAAGGTCATTAAGGGGCTTAGCAATGAGTGAAAAATATTTGATGAATCTTCTATAAAAACCCGCATGACCAAGGAACGATCTCACTCCTTTGACATTCACCGGGGGTGGAAGTTTCTCAATCACTTCAATTTTGGCCTTATCCACCTCAATGCCTCTATTTGAAATCTTGTGCCCAAGCACTATACCTTCCTCCACCATAAAGTGGCACTTCTCCCAATTCAAAACAAGATTGACTTTCACACATCTTGCCAAACACTTCTCAAGATTCACAAGGTACTCCTCAAAAGAAACACCCCCCACCGAAAAGTCATCCATAAAGACCTCCATTTCTTCCTCCAACATATCTCCGAAAATACTCATCATGCACCTTTGGAAAGTAGCGGGTGCATTGCATAACCCAAAGGGCATTCTCCGGTAGGCAAAGGTCCCATAAGGACATGTGAATGTGGTCTTTTCTTGATCATTGGGGTGGATGGGGATTTGGAAGAATCCGGAATACCCATCGAGGAAACAATAAAACTTGTGCCTTGTTAGTCTCTCAAGCATTTGATCAATAAATGGAAAAGGAAAGTGATCCTTCTTGGAAGATTTTTTTAGACGTCTATAGTCTATACACATCCGCCAACCGGTGACTGTCCTAGTTGGAATGAGCTCACCCTTCTCATTCTCAACCACGGTCATGCCCCCCTTCTTTGGAACAACGTGGACGGGGGAGACCCACCTAGAGCTAGAGATGGGGAATATGATTCCCGCATCCAATAGCTTGGTGATCTCCTTCTTAACTACCTCTCCCATTTGGGGATGTAGTTTCCTTTGTCGTTCAATAGAGGGAAGGGCGCCTTCCTCAAGCGTTATGTGGTGTTGGCACAAGGCGGGGCTTATACCTTTAAGGTCATCAATTGTGTACCCCAAAGCACCTTGGTGTTTTCTCAAAACAGCACATAACGCTTGAGCTTGGCTCACGCTCAAGGATGCACTAACTATCACGGGGTAAGTGGAATTAGGGCCCACGAATTCATACTTAAGGTGTGATGGTAGAGGTTTGAGCTCTACCATAGGCACACCTTTACCTTCTTGTGATGTGGCCGCTTGCAAAGCTTCATTGCTTGATATTTTCAAGCACGTTTTCTCATCCACTTCCTCCACACTCCCATCAAGTAACTCCTCATAAAAAGTCATCTCCTTGCATGATGCACCTACCTTGTCTTTGTTCAACAAAACATTCTCAAGAGCATTGTTAGAAGTGAGCAAGTGCTCATGCGTGGAAGACACAACAATATCAAGTGAATCAATCATCATACAATTTTCCAAAGAAGAACATGGATACTTCATGCTCTCATTCAAATCAAATTCTATAACCTCTTCACCTACCTTAAGGGAGATCTTTGCACTCCTCACATCAATCATGGCTCCCGAGGTAGCAAGAAAGGGTCTACCTAAAATGATTGGAATGGTAGCATCTTCATCCATTTCAAGAACAACAAAATCCATGGGAAACACAAACTTCCCCACCCTCAAAGGGACATCTTCTACCTTACCTTTTGGAAATTTGACAGACCTATCCGCTAATTGCAAGGTAATGTTAGAAGGTAAGAGTTCCCCTAGCTCAAGTCTTTGATAAACCGAATATGGCATTAGGCTTACACTAGCTCCCAAGTCACATAAGGCATTATCAATTTGCATCTTGTTAATGGCACAAGGGATGGAGAAGTTTCCGGGGTCTTTCAACTTGGGTGGCATTTTGTTCATGATGATAGCACTATAATTTTCGGTCAAATTGATGGTCTCCACAACCTCACAAGTTCTTCTCCCACTCAAAATGTCTTTGAGGAATTTGGCATAGTTTGGCATTTAGTTGATCACATCGGTAAAAGGTAAAGAAAGGTGGAGTTGTTTTAGCATCTCAATAAATCTCCCAAATTGTTCATCCAATTTGTGTGTCATGAATTTTTGTGGGTAGGGGAGCTTGGGTCTCACAATTTCTTTCTCTACTCTAACCTCTCTAGGTGTCTCAACCACTACCTCATCCAATGATGCCCTATCCCCCTCATTCTCAACCAAAACCTCCCTAGGAATCTCCTTATCTACACCCTTCCTAGGCAATCTCTCCTCAAGAACCTTTCCACTCCTTGTAACAATAGCATTCACGGGTTTCTTGGGATCAAGACCTTGGGAAGGTAAAGAAGAAGGGCTTGCATGATCTTTCAAGGCATTAGCAAGTTGAGAGATTTGGTTTTCAAGCATTTTATTGTGGGTCATCATTTCATTGAATTTTTTATCACTAACGGCCATGTATGTGTTCAACAACTTGGTTTGATTCTCAATTATCTCCTCCAAATTAGTCCTAGGTGAAGAAGGTTGGGAATAGGAACTTTCACCTTGAGTCTTTGGAACAAATCCGGGTGGGGGACCTCTTTGAGAATTATTTTGAAAATTACCCCTTCCTTAATTGTTCCAATTACCCCTATTTTGACTTTGACCATAACCTTGATTATGGTTTCCACCACCTTGATTATGATTACCACTACCTTGGGTATGATTTCCATAACCTTGGTTTTGGTTACCATAACATTGGCCTTGATTACCATAATTTTGGTTTTGATTTTGGCCACTATAACCTTGGTTATTATAGCTACCACGAGAACCTTGGTTCCCTTGGTTTCTATAACCACCACCTTGATTATAGTTGTCAAAATTGCCTTGGCCTTAGTAGTTCCTATTCCATTGACCTCTTTGATTATCAAACCTTTGACCATTGTTATTCGACACATAATTCACATGTTCACTCTCATGGTTATCAAACTCATCAACACATTCATTAGGACAAGTACTAGAGTCATGATCATACGATCCACATGCGTCACAAAACAAGCAACCCATAGGCATATTATGTGAAGAGGGAGGGGGTTGAGAGTTAGAGGGAGTACCTCTCCCCTTAAATTGGGAGGGAAGATTTGAAGCTTGAGAAGAGGAAGAAGTACTCTCCAACTTAGCTTTGATTGCGGTGACCTCCTTTCCTAAGTTTGTCATTTGGGAGGAAAGGTCGTTGATCGCATTTAAATGGTCCACCGAGTACAATGAAGATTGCTTGCTTGAAGAGTCCCTCTCCCCATCTTGCCAATCCCTATAGTATGTCACCACGTCCTCAATGATGTCCACAACTTCTTCTTCGGTTTTGTTCATGATAGGGCCCCCGGCCCCTCCATCAAGGCATGACTTGCCTTGGGGACTTAAACCGCCATAGAAGATTTGGATCACTTGGTATGTTGGGATTCCGTGGTGAGGGCACTCCCTTTGATACTCTTTGAATCTCTCCCATGCTTCGTAAAGGCTTTCACTTGGTCTTTGCTTTAACCCTTGAATCAAGGCTCTTGCCTCCGCCGTCTTCTTTTGAGGGTAGAAGCGGGACAAGAAGACCTTTGTGGCATCGTCCCAAGTTCTCAAGGAGTTGGGCTTCACCTCTTTGTCTAGCCACTCCAAAGATCTTCCTACTAGAGAGAAAGGGAACAACTTGAGGCGGATGAATTCTTGAGAAACCCCATTGACTTTGATGGTGTTGCAATATTTTTCAAACTCCTTAAGATGGTTCAATGGGCTCTCATTCTTGGCCCCACTATATTGCCTTCTCTCAATCAAGGTGATCATTGCCGACCAAATTTCGAAGTCATTTGCCGGTGTAGTAGGTGGAGCTATGCCGCTCTCAAACCTATATGCACCGGGCACTCCAAGCTCCTTCAAGGCCACTCTAGGATTTTCCCCCATGCCTCGCTCTTCTTGAATCTCTTCTTCGCTTGAAGAACTATAACCCAAGGATCTATTAGCCACTCTTCTTCTTGAAAGAGTTCTCTCTATTTCCGGATCAAGGGGAACAATGGAACGATCACGGGTTCTATGCATGCAAAACTCAAAGAAAATATTAGTAGCACGGCTACAAGTGTAGCCTAAAGAAACAAAATCTTTTTGTATTTTTCAAATAAAATGAAGTAGACTCAACAACAAAAGCTAAGCACCAATAGCATTCCCCGGCAACGGCGCCATTTTGGCATGAGGAAAATGCATGTCGTTATCTACCCTTTCCCCAAGTCAAACTAAATTTGTAAACACCTAACCAACCTTATATGAATATAGGGCAAGTTAAGGGTCGATCCCAAGGGAATGCAATGAATAAAACTAAAGTCTAAATCAAGTTACCTCGAAGTCGAAATTGAGATTATGGTTGGTACTAAAGTGAACTAAATCAAATTTAACAAGTAACCAAAGGTCGAAACACTAGGGATATGGGTTCCACATGCAAGATCAATGATAATGCTAGTTTAAAGCTCAATCAATTAATTCAAGTATTGCAATGGACAAACAACAGTAGCAATCAAGAGAGTTCAAATGCTATCTCCTATTGGCCAATCTAGTGGTCACTATGAAAGGCAAACCAAGAAGAATCACAAGCAAACTCAATCAATTAGAGCAACCTTCAAATCAATTGGTCATGTCATTAAGAGTTGCAATGCAATCTAGATTAATCTTATAGGGTGATCAATCCTAATCTAATCAATCTCATGCAAAACTATGTCAACCAATTTAATTGCAACAAATCAACCAATCAAAGAGCATCAACTAGCAATTCCATTAATCAAACATGCTTCCCCCTTTCCCTAGCAACTAATCTACTCACTAATCATGGTGAAATTCAAGAACAAATAACTAGAAATTGCATTGATCATCATTCTATATCAAAATCTAATAGAAATCAAAGTATTCAATAATATCAAATCAAATCCAAAGAAAAACAAGCATCAAGCAAAAATCAAATAGCAAGTAAGTAAAAGATGAAAGAAGGAAGAGATTCTCACTAATATTGATGATTGAAAATGAAGAAATCCAAACTTGATTGATTAAATGTTGAGTTACAAATCCAAAACCAAGAACTTCTCTCTAACATCTCTCTAGATTCTCTCTCTAAAACTAAGCTAATGAAATATTATCAAAAAGTTGGATTCAAAAAGGAAATACAATTCTATTTATAAGCTAAGGAGAAAACGGCAGCTCCCGCGCCCTCTCCCGATAGACCCGCGCCCGCGGAGAAATGGGTACGGAACCCTCCGCGGGCTATCTAGGCAGCACCCGCGCCCGCGGCATCAGGGACCGCGCCTGCGGCAATAACTTCCGCGCACACGGCATGATCCCCTGCTCCCAAAGGCTGATCAGGGGGCCGCGGTCTCTCTGAGTGGAGAGACCTCTCCATTTTGCCCGCGCCCGCGGGAAGCCCTCGGGGCAACCGCGGCAAGTTCCTGCCTCATTTTGACACTTTTAAGCATCTTGGGCCCGCGCCCGCGGCAAGATGGCCCGCGCCCGCGGCCTGCTGGAAATACCTTGGAGACCTCTCCGAGGCCTCTCCAAGGCCTCTCTAAGCCCTCTCTAGTCAAATGCTTCTTCCTTGCTTGATCATTGAGGTCCCGAATTGCATCCTTTGCCAAGGTGAATCTTACAATACCTACACAAGTAAACAAAGGAAGGAAATAAAAGGGAAAAAGAGCAAAATAAAGGAAAACACGATAAAAACACGAGAATCATAAAGAAAAGAGGAAAAAGGAGAAACTAGAGGAAAAAGGACCAAAATTAAGAGAAGAAAGCAAGAAAAGGGGAAAGAAATAACCTAAAAGACTACCCTATGAGTGCCATAAATGACACTCATCACCTACTCCTAGGATAATTAGTAGCCAAGTCCCGACAGACATTTCCTTATTTGATGTAATGGTTTCTGAAATCAATAATATGTCTTCTTTTCCTTACTCCTAGTCATTCTTTAACCCAAAATGATGAGCATTGCTTAACTAACAATGAATGTGACAAAGAAATAATTAAAGCAATGGAAGCACTTGAGAATAAAACACCAGTAATTGAAGATACTGAAACGGTGGATACCTTAAAAGATCCAAACATCAAAAGAGATGTTAAAATCGGACTAACCCTTAATAAAGAAGAAAGAACCTGTTTAATTAATCTACTAAAAGAATATATCGATGTATTCGCTTGGTCATATGAAGATATGCCAAGAATAAATAGAGAAATAGCTCAACACACAATACCACTAATTACAGGAATGAAACCTGTAAAACAAAAGTTACGTCGAATGAAACCCGACGTAGCTCTTAAAATAAAAGAGGAAGTTCAAAAAAAAATAACTACAGGTTTCATTAGGGTATCTAAATACCCCGAATGGGTTGCAAATGTGGTGCCAGTTCCAAACAAAGATGGAAGGGTAAAATTGTGTGTCGACTATAGTGATCTAAATAAGGCAAGTCCAAAGGACGACTCCCCTTTACCACACATCGACATTTTGGTAGATAATACAGCGAATCATGCGCTTCTCTCATTCATGGATAGATACGCAGGGTACAACCAGATTCACATGGCCGAGGAAAGTATGGAAAAGACTACATTCAAAACACCATGGGGCACTTACTTTTACACGATAATGCCATCGAGTTGAAAAATGCGGGTGCCACTTACCAAAAAGCAGTGACTGCCCTACTACATGACATGATGCACAAAGAAGTTGAAGTCTACGTGGATGATATGATTGTAAAATCAAAATATCGTCCAGGACATGTAGTAGCCTTAAGAAAGTTCTTCGAAAGGCTGAGGAATACAACATGAGATTAAATCCATCTAAAAGCGCTTTTGGAGTCACCTCAGGAAAACTCTTGGGATATGTCATTAGCTCTAGAGGAATAGAGATAGACCCAACCAAGATTAAAGCAATTATGTCATTGCCGCCTCCCAAAACCAAGAAACAGATTCGAGGATTCATTGGCCGGTTGCAGTACATAAGTAGGTTCATATCCAAGTTAACCACAATATGTGAACAAATATTCAAGAAACTTAAAAAGAATGTGCCATTAATATGGGACAACGAGTGTCAAAAATCCTTGGAAAAGATCAAAGCCAACCTCGCTAATCCTCCCGTATTAGCACCAGCGCTCCCGGGAATCCCTCTTAGGTTGTATTTAATAGTCACCAAAGAGACAATGGGGGTTATGCTCACAAAAGAAGTAGAAGGAAAAGAAAACACCATATACTACTTAAATAAAAAGATGCTCATGTATGAAGTACGCTATACACCACTTGAGAAATTGTACCTCGCATTAGTGTGGGCCACAACCAAGTTATGATACTACATGCTCGTTTATACGGTCTATGTGGTATCTCGCATGGATCCACTAAAGTATCTCTTCGAGAAATCTACACTTAATGGGCGAATATCAAGATGGATAGTCAATTTAGCCCAATTTGATGTAAGGTTTATCCCTCAAAAGGCTATCAAAGGATTAGTGGTCTCGGACTTCTTGGCGGATTTACCAATAGAAGATTCGACACCAATGCATGAAAATGAGTTTCCAGACGAAAACTCAATGCTTACAGAAGATGATACTTAGACATTATAATTTGAAGGAGCATCAAACAAAAAGGGTTGTGGTGTAGGAGTATTATTAGTATCGCTTAAAGAGGAACATGTCCCAATCTCCATAAAGTTAGATTTTGACGTTACCAATAACGCTGCGGAATATAAAGCATGCGTGGTAGGCCTCAAAACAGCTTTGGCATTAGGAGTAAAGAAACTTCGAATATTCGGAGACTCTTCTTTGATCATCAATCAAATTTCCAAAAGATGGAAAGTAAGGAGCGAAAGCTTAGCCCCTTACCAAACATATTTGAAAACTCTCACCAATCAGTTAGAAAAGGTAGAATACACATATCTACCAAGAGAGGAAAATCAATTTGCCGATGCCTTGGCAAGAATAGCCTCGATGGTCAGAATTCCCACGGAAATTGAGCAAATGCCTTTGACAATAGAAAAGAGGCATAAACCCGCTTACATTCAAGCTATAGAAGACGATGAAGTAATCCAAGAAGAAGAAGAAGAAGAACAAGAACCTTGGTATACGGAGATCCTTAACTATGTCAACAAAGGGGAATATCCACTCCACGCTAACAAGAGAGCTAAAGGAGCCTTAAGCCTTTTGGCTCCCCAATATGTACTCATAGACAATGAGCTACACAAAAGGGTGCCTAAAGGTCAAGCTCTTTTATGTGTAGGCAAAAAGGAAGCACAAAGGGCAATGAGAATAGTCCACGAAGGAGTATGTGGAACACATGTGAATGGCAAGATGCTAGTCCAAAAGATAATGCGCGAAGGATATTATTGGACTTCCATGAACAGGGACTGTCATCATTATGTAAAAAGATGCCCTAAATGCCAAATATACGCTAATTTGCAGCACATTCCTCCGTCACTCCTTTACACCTACAAATCCCCATAGCCGTTCTCAACATGGGGAATATATATCATTGGAAAGATCACCCCTCCTGGAACAGGAGGTCATGAATACATCCTGGTAGCAATCGATTACTTCACGAAGTGGGTCAAAGCAGCATCATATGCAAAACTCACTGACAAGCATGTAGCACTCTTTATTGAAAGGAATATTATATGTCGATATGGAGTCCTACATGAAATGATAAGTGACAATGGAACTCACTCTCAAGCAGAATGTGAAGAATTGCTACAAAATTATGGCATTCAACATCATCACTCTTCCCCTTATAGGCCTCAAGCAAATGGTGCAGTAGAGGCAAGCAATAAGAATTTAAAAACCATCATCGAGAAAATGACAGAAAATTACAAGGATTGGCCTAACAAACTCCATTTCGCTCTTTGGAGTTATCACACGTCAATTCGCTCATCAACATGAGATACGCCATTTTCCTTAGTCTATGGAATGGATGTCGTACAACCTGTAGAGCTAGAAATATATTCCCTACGCATTGCATTGGAAAGTAAACTCGATGAATTCGAATAGACTAGAGCAAGATATGAGGAGCTAATTCTACTTTATGAAAAACGACTAGAAGCTCTACATCATAATCAATGATACCAAACTCGTATGGCTAGACACTTTAACAAGAAGGTCAAGACAAGAAACATTAAACTAGGAGACTTGGTATTAAAGGCATTAAGGAAAAATGTTCTAGATCCAAGAGGCAAATTTAGGCCTAATTGGTTTGGACCATATGTTGTCAAAACCATGCTATCGAGGGGTGGCACAAAGCTAACTGATATGGATGGAAATGAATTCTCAAACATAACAAATCTTGACCAACTTAAGAAGTACTACCTATAATCACTTGATTAAGATACTCAAAAGAGCTATGTTTAGCCTGATTTCTTAGGAAAGGATACGTAGGCAACCCTTTACAGGTGCGGCCACTTTAATCTTCACAAAAGACAATTCGTCAACATATAACGAACGGTGCGCAAATATCTAGTCCAGCGCGACACGCCACATCTGTCCCACAACGACAGGAAGCAGCGCATCGCGATAAGCACATCGTGCTGCGATAAATTCAAACTCGCAGCGCCAAAAGCTATGCATCAAGCTGGGCGAATTTCGGTGTTTTTCGGAAATTTTTGACTTCCATACTCGAATATTTCTCGGAAATAATTCAATACGTTTTCATTGCTTTAATAAATTTTTAATGTAAAAGTCGGTTTAATTTAAAAAGCTGAAAATTGCAAAAATTACATTATTGATGGAATTTTAAATAAAGCATAAAAATAAAATTGACTTAAAATTAAAACTGTCTAATAAGTTGAAAGTAAAGTAATGCTCTAATATGTCTTTTCCTTTCTAGCCCTTTTCCAATTCTTGTCTGCCTCTTCTTCATCATCCATCACTTTTGCTAGTAAACATCCTTTAGAAGATCTACACTCGATTTTGGTGTTGATAGTTTTTTCAATAGCCATAACACCGTGCTTGTTTTCAACCCCAACTTTCTTCTCTGCAGAGTCATCTTTTCTTTTCTCTTAACCCTTAGTAGTATTTTTCTTCTTACGCATGATAGGAGTCTTGAATTCAACTCTTTCACCCGAGAGCTCCTTAGGAGGAATTTTCTTATCCCCTAGGCTATCTTTCATATTGGTCTTACTCAGCTTTCGGGCTTTGTTCTTGTCCTTTTGAGATCTACCAAGTAGCCATTGCTTCACATCCCTAGATAAAGAAGATTGGACCTTTTGGGTAACAACTTCCCATAAAGGTCCAACACACCAATAGTCATCAAATCTCTCTACATCCTGTGAAACAGGAAATTCATAGGGACGACAAATATCACCAGAGGGAACAGTTTGAGCAAGACCATATTCGCTCCATACCCTAAAAGGGTAATAAAAAGTCAACTTTGACAAGCTAGGAAGACGGCAAAAAGGTTGACTGTTGACACCAACCATCTTTTCAGTTTTCCACCAAGGAACGACCCACTTGATGTCAAAGTCGCGAGTTTCAAAATTCTACTCCACTCCCGGCGGCCCATCTTTATGGAAAAGCGTTTCTTCCGTCTTACAAAACAATTTGGTGTATATTTGTGAACATTGTCAGAAGGGCTAACTAATTCAAGTTTCTCCATTAACCATATCTGTAAAAATTCAATGCAAATAATCAGTATTACTATACAAAATTAAATATTTTTGATATCTGTAATTAAAAGTATTAATTGGAGAACCTGGATGAGGTGCTTTTGGATTCTTTTTTAATTCATCTAAACCAAGCATGGTTTCTCCAACAATCAAAGGCATTGGATTTCTACTTAATTCAATTTGCTCCATGACAGATGCTAAAATCGCTTGGCCCTCCTGAATATTACCACTAGTAAGGAGATATTGGTTTAACATGCAAAAAAGGAAGGCTCTCCTCCAATAAACATGAAAAGACTCAGAGCGTGGTCTGTCAAAATAAAAACGTGCAGGTTCCTTCAGATTAACCACATTCCCATGCACTATATCTTTTAAGTCCTTGTCCCTAAGGTTAAGGAAATGCTCAAAATCTTTATAATAATACCTGCTAATTTTAGGAATTACCGCAAGATTTAGGGAAGGGAAGCCTAGAATGGCACCAAATTCTTCCGGTAAAGGACAAATTTCGTCATAACCAAGTCTAAAGTAATGAGTATCTAAATCCCAATACTATAAAGCGGTATGAATAAAGTCTATGTCAAGATCTACCCCCTTTATACCATATATACCCCCTAGTCAGAAAAGTTAAGCTCTTTTCTCTCCTTAGCGGTCAAAGACCGGCACTACTCACGAGTAAAATCGCTAAAACTCTTAGACATGATTACTTGATGAGAAATAAAAGCTAGAATTATTTTTAATTTTTTCAATGTATACATAATCGATAGATTTGGGGGCTATTTATGCATAGACCTAACGCAAACCGAATCCTTTAAGGATTCGGAAAAATATCACCAGCGCCATGCGACAGAAATCACACATTGCGTGATGTTTGTCGCATCGCGACAAGATTTTCGCATTGTAACAACCAAGCTCATGCCACGTCAGCCTAACGCGCAACGCTCTTCGTGTTTTTTTTTACTTCGACTCGGTTTCGCACTATGATTTTACGGTTTTTACCTTTTTCAAAGCCTTATCCACTCAAAACCAACTTTATAACAAACACTTGTCCCATATTTAATTATTTTGAGTTTAATTAAATTTAAGTTTATTTAAGTCAAACTCGACTTTTGTTTTCCATTTTTTCATTTTGGGGGAGAAAGTCGGATACCCTCCATTGATAATAAAAATGACGGAAATTTTTGCGCAAAAAGTTAGTCATATTTTTCACACACTCACATACACATAAAATGAAAAATAAAAAATGCAAGGCTAAAATAGACATAGTAATCATATATATATATATATGTACAAAGTGTCTAACACAAGTGATAAGTCGAGAAAGCAAAGTCCTATAAAGTTGAAATAATAACATACACAGGTACAATTATGACTGCGGAGGACGCAGATGATGAGGAACTCCGAAGGTATTTAAAAACTGTGTAGTCTGTTGAGTCAACCCCTTGCCAGCATTCTGATCACTAGTTGTTGGGATTGAGATAGTAGGGCCAGTCCATTCTGCCTCACCCTGCGGCTGTACTCCCAAATGCTGAGGATGCTGTGGCTGCTACGACAACGAGCCAACCTCATACGTCCCACCGCTCGCTGAAGGAGCCAATGTCGTGCCTCCTTAGCCGGTCGGTCTCATTGATACACCCTCAGACAAAGAGTCAGAGCCCTCTAGTCTGGCAGTATGGCCCGACTCTGCTCGACCGCCCTGACTTCGAGCTCAGGTACGGCGATGCCTCGAGTTAGACCCCAATCTCTCCCTCCTAGCCTCGGGTCTCGTACGAGTGCGCATCGGAGGAACAGGCTGAAATATAAAAAGCAAACTAAGTCAAGTAAAGAAGGACAAATGTAAACAAACATAAGAGGAGGTCAAGAGAAATACCTCCAGGCCGTCATCACCGCAACGACAGGTAGCTCGGTGGCTCAACCTCATGAGCTGGTAACGAAAGGCGTCCATGCCTCTCGCCATCCTTGTCAGCACGTCACAAGAAAACTGTCAAGGTTGCAAAGTTAGAGATAATTAAAATATACATGCGATAAAATGACAAATAAAGCGACTCCTCTATGAAACTCCATGTCTCGGGAGCCAGGGGAATCATCTCCTCAACCGCACCAAAAGTGCCTTGGTAAACGATGGATGTCGGTGGAGGCACAAACTCTGCTAGGGGGCTATCAAAATAAACCTAAGCGATTAGAATGTGCTAGGGGGCTATCAATGGACTATATAAAAGAATACAAAAGGTACCTCTGCCCTCTCTAGAAAGCAAGGTGGTGGGGCCAAACGCGGCAAAAGCCTCTCCCCATAACTCCGGTTCAGATGGACATGACTACGCCAATCCATACCCGTTGGCGACCTAGCCCCCAGAGCCCTCAGCCTCGTCTGATCGAACATGTGTCGTGGAGGGCGAGTAGGAACAACAAGGGACCCTGAGGAGTGCTGAATCGCAACTCTCACACCCAAACATACTACAACGTCGTATGTCCCCTGAAAATACCGACATTGAGCCGTGTACAGAACAACCAATGCGGGAAAATCGAAATCAGCCCATGCCGAAACTGAACATCAAGCTCCTACAAAACGAGTGTCCATAAGATCAAATCCTACTAAGGGGTAATATAAGCAAAAGTGCTAAGAAGGAATATCGAGTGAATCAACTCTCAAACATGAGCAGTAGCAGTGTGGTCACTATAGCGGTCTCCCCAACTAGCAGCAATGGGGAGCCCTCAAGGCAAAGGCCTCGCTGGTGAAAAAGACGGAAAATACTCGTAGAACCAGACCTATGAAACAAGGAAGCGTCAGTAAGTGCTAACACAAAAACGAAGACAATCTTTGGTTAAAGAAAGTAGAGTATACCTCTACGAGTCTCCAGAAACTAGAAAGTGTGACTTCCTCATCGAACCTGCGATGGCGACAAGAAAGTCGCAATCCAAGCAGGAAGTCAGCATAGGCCAAGCTGGCCCAATCATATGATCTTGCCATACGAAGGTCGCGAAGAGCAGGCATATAGTAGAGCAGCACGCGGCTACCCTTGTCACGAGAGAAGGTCCCCGACAGAAGAATCAAAGCAAAAATGCGCACCCGTTGCTCCGGGGTGGTCGCACCATCTTGAAAGGCCTTTGCTAGCTTGGTCCGACGAATACACCAGGCACTAATTTGCGTCGGCCGAGCCTTGCTGCGAGCTCGAACAGCGATGGGGCCGAGTAACTCCTTTACCTTTGGGGAGAAAACCTTGATGTCGCTGCCAAATGGAACCACAGTTGACCGGAACTCCAGTCCGGTGATGAGAGTGAAGTCGAGAGGAGTGACCGTCATCTCACCCCAAGGAAAGTGAAAGGTGCTGGTGGTGTTCCAAAAGAACTCCACCAAAGCTTGAACTAGAGAACGGCTCGACGAAAAAGAGTACAGAGCTCGAGTGGCCTGGAGCAAAGAGGTCAGACCACAAGACTCCCATAACTCGCGTAACCCATTGTTGTCGCAAAAGCGAAGATCGTACAGCTGACCAATGGTCTCGTTGCCTGAGCCATGGCAACAGACTCGATCACCGGTCATCCCAAGCCGCACCCGCTCCGAGATGTGAAACTCGGGCACAAAGTACAGGGTATGCTCATCCCACTCAGGGAACTCCCCTAGACTGGTGGAAGCCCCCTTGCCTGCGTCAACAGGCTCGTCCTCTCGGTGAGCCCCGCGAGAGCGTGAGCCGAAACCACGACGTAGAGACATACTAAATTATGTAAAGCAACAATAAATCAAAGGTTCTATAGTATCTAAGGTTCGCCTAGCCGCATGATACTATGTTCGAAAAAAAAAGAGACTACATAGTACTAAAACAGAGCATAATTTTGATTCAAGCAGAAATAGTATTTTCAAGCGATCAAATAAATTCTTGCAATACCATGACAATTATTGTGACAGATTAAGCATGAATAGCTAGCAAAAACATAAAGAATGAGCCACATTGTTCTCACGAACTCAAAGGGTTCAACAATGGCAAAATGTTCATTTCTTCACCAAATCGAATCAAACAAGTCTCAAAACACTCCCAAGACAATATATAATCATAAACAAGTAAATTTGTGGCATAAGATTCAACAAACAAAGCAAATAAATCCTAATTGGGTTTGAAATTTTCGAAAACCCGCGAACAAAACACATGAAATTCAGCAAAAACCGAGATGAGTTCGAGTAAAATTTACATAGATCGGGGAAATTAGAGATGAAGAGCTTTAATTTTTTTGAGCAAATTTGGTTGACAAACGAGCGAGAACGAGTGATTTGAAGTTTTTTGCAAAATTTCGAACGATAAAAAACAAACAGCGAAATGAGGAAGGAGAAGGGGTTTTATTCGGAAAACGCAACTCTAACGCGAAACGACAGAAATCACGCGCTGCGTGATTCTTGTCGCATCGCGACAGCCTCGATGCTCAGCAACATCATGAAGCGGTGTGTGCAGGTTCAACGACACAACTTGTGGCCCCCATAATCGCTTATGCGGACCTAGTTTAGTAATTTTGGGTTCCTTGGTACGCTAGTTAGCCCTTATAAGGAAATTGACATGATTAGTAGTTGGCTCGATTACAATTGCAGTAAGTGATCGACCTGGCAACGATCGTCTCACTTAGCTTAAGCGCCTAAGTATTGGCTCATTACGAAGCACAAAGGTAATGGTTCACAAGCAAGCACAAGCGCCAAGGTACCGGCCCATTTACAAAATGCGCCGAGGTACTGGCACAGCAACAAAGCATTCAAGCGAAGCATCAGCAGATGGAGGATCACAAGACACTGAGATCTTCGACGACTTTCATTGGGATGAGAAAGTTATCGAACAAAAAATCAAGTCAAGGTATAGACGACATTGTGGAGACGGCTACAAGCAGCGATCTTCTATAGCGGCGAGGTATTGCCGTGGCAAGGTACTGCCACAAAATTAGAGATAGCTACAAGCAGCAATCTTCGACGATGTCCCAAAGCAAGGAGGAAATTGTCTACAGCGGCGAGGTATTGCCGAGGCGAGGTACTGCCACAACCTTGAAGATGACGAGGTACGGTCACCTTCGACGATCTTCCCAAGGCATTGTGGAGGATTGTCACAAGAAAATGAAAATAGAGAGGCATTGTTACCTTCAGATGGCGTTCACGAGGCAATGTGGAGGTCGTCACAACAAAATGCAGCAACAAAATAGTTTACCCTAGAGACGTGTACTCGACGGTGCAAGATACACGTTTTTGAACTCTTTTATCTGTTTAAATAACGCTAGTTTGGAGGTATCGGCGTTACAAGAATTATTTAGGATCGCAGAACGTTCTGAATCATTCTCCGTCCCTATCGCTACTTTGACTTTCATTTTTGAAACATGCGTTTCTCCAAACTCAGTCAAAGTGGGGGCGTCTGTAGACACCTAATTGTGTCTCCCCAAAAACCAAACCCAGTGTTGAGTACCATTCACGTCATTTGATTATCGAACGAAGTGAAAGTGTGATAAGTCTAAGTGATGCGGTTGTTTTGATAATAAATATATACTTCTTTCTGTTTTTGAAAATATATTCTATTTATGAAAATAGTCAGTCCAATTTAGTTTGATCCATGACAAGGGTCAATAAAAGTGTAGTTGGATCGGGCTCGCAAAGAGTTTCCAACGATATATTATAAGCCCAATTCCGATGAATAATGAGGAAGTTATGGCCTAAATACTAAGTTGGGCTTGAAATGGTTTTATAGCCCAATGATCTAGTGGAGGGCCCATTAATTATTATTCCTAAAGTTATTAGGATTGATTTTAATCTTCTAGAATAATTTAGAAGGTTCTTTAAATTCTAATAGAGTTAGCGTTAACAATTATCTTTTTGGGAAGATGATGAATTTGATTTGAAATAAAATAAGTGTTTTATTATGATAAATCTGTTTTTATAACTAATAAACACGGAGTCTAATTGCTTAATCATATTAGGAAAAGGATTCCATACAAAAGCGCGTTTTATCTTTTAAAC